>NC_044366.1:2486062-3180764 GCF_007364275.1 Archocentrus centrarchus
TGAGACGTGTTCACTCAGACCAGGCTTAGACGCTGGGAAAAGGAAAAGTGTGAATGTTTCAGGGATCAAACAAGATCTGCATTGAAACTGTGATGTTTATCAATAAATCATCTTTCTATTGTGTAATTATTGCTAATAATGGTGAACCTTTACACAAATGGCAACAAATACACCCCAAATTTATGGTAACCAAAGTTAGAAAACTAAATTTTTCATAAAAGTAATGGAAAATACTGTGCAGAAGTCTTGAACCACCCCTCAAGTCAATTCTCTTCAATTCAGTTTTATTATATGTCACCAAAATCAACAGTCGCCCTAAGGAGCTTTATATTTAAGGTAAGGACCCTACAATAACACAGAGAACACTCCAACAATCAGACCACTCCCTATGAGCAGCACTTGGTGACAGCAGGAAGAAACCTCCAGCAGAACCAGGCTCAGGGAGGGGCACCCCAGCAGTATCAAAGGATCAGCCAACCTGGGGGGGGTGTCCCCCATGGGTACTGGCCAACGGCTTTCTAGTACTAATAGCTGCGCACACTTGGTAATTGTGGTGATGGCGATCACTTCCGATAGTGAACCAGTGAAATTTAAAGTTTATATTTTGTTGGGAGAATGGGAAATATTGCAGCGATTTAGTGAAACATGCAAACATACATGGAAATATAGTATATAAGGCAAAAACAGAGATTCAATTTTAAGAAGTTTGGTTCCATCTCCTTTATCCTTCAGCACAGTCTGAACTCTGTGAGGCAGCTTCCTGTAATATCTTTAAGCAGTCTGCAGGAAAAGTTCTCCAGGCTTCTTGAAGGACATTCGAAGCTCTTCTTTGGATGTTGACTGGCTCTCTCTGTAAAGATGATCCCACATTGCTTTACTGTTGAGGTCCAGGCTCTGAGGAGGCGACTACATGACTGATAGAGTTCCACTGTGTGTGGTTTTAATCCAGGTATGCTTTTACTGCATCAACAGTGTGTTTGGGATCATTGTCCTGCTGAAAAATGAAACTGTCGCCGATCAGATGCTTTCCAGATGGTGTTTCATGGTGGATCAAAATCTAATGGAAGGTTTAGAATTACATCAATTTTGACCAGATCTCCAACACCACTGGCTGAAATGCAGCTCCAAACCATGACAGAGCCTCCACTGTGCAGACTCTCACTGTACCTCTCTCCTGACCTCCTCTGTACATACTGACCACTCACTCCATCAGACCGGTTGCCACTGATTTTTGGTCCAGTTCTTGTGTAACGTGGCAGATCTCACCCTCTTCTCCCCATTTCCCATCCATCCTGAGAGCCGCCCTTCCACTGAGAACATTTCTGATGAGGCTTCAGTGAACAGTAGATGGATCAGCTGAAGGTCCAGATGCATCTTTCAGGTCTTTGCTGGATTTTTTCCTGTTTCTTGGGGATACGACTTTCAGATAGTTCATCTGGTGTATTTAATTTTCAGCCCTCTGGTTCCTCTTTTGTCCTTCACTCCTCCAAGTAAATATCAAACAGCTCTTTGGGAATGACCTAGTTGGTGCAGAAACATCCAGGTTCTGGCAAATATGAATGCAAACATTCACCAAGTGCTAAACACTGACTGTTCGCAGCAAAAGAAAAACGAAAACATAAGGTTATTTATGGAGAGGTGTAAAATCAAAACAATGCATTAATTACATTATGGGTGGGGGTCAATGAAAGTGTACTGAAGGTCACCTAACCAGCCTGTGTGTGTGTACATCCAAATTAGGCTTAATGTAATGCTGTGACCATAGTTAGTTGGTTGGTGGTCCCCTTTTACAGACCTTGGAAGCCTCTGAGATGCTTTCTCCTCTGGTGTGACTTTATTGTCTCCATGGATAAAAGGCTAAAGGGGTCATTCAGAGAACAGGGTCATGGCTTCCTGCCTTCATTTAGAGGAGATTAAGTATGATTTAGACTATTAACAGTATGGTATATCATATTTGACAGTGCCCGAAAATGTATTTGCAGGAACGCAGAGATAAGCCTTCTCATTTTGAAATGTTAGCGGGTCTGTGAGAGGGGAGAAAAGTTGTCTGTTTGTATTTTTGCTCATCTTAAGAGTTCTAAATTAAAAAGTTTTTGGTACTTTGGGCAAAACATAACAAAGCTGCCATGGGTAGTTTGCTGTGTGCATTGTGCCTGATAAGTGCTAACAGGGTACATACACAAGGCAAAGAGTGGGAGGAAGGAGGTCAGTAGGGGCCCTCAGCAGACTTTTTTTTCTTTTTCCTTTTTTGCTAGGTGCCCCTTGGCCAGACAAACTATTCCATGAGACTAAATAATTCAGTTTTTCATTGGAACTACGGGTTTTATTGTTTCATAGACAAGTATTATTTTTAGGCAGCCATCCCCATTAACACAATCCTGTTACATCCAATTACAGGTTTCTTAAAAACATGGAGCACTCTGGTAATCCTTTCAGTTTATATCACCACAGTTTCTGGTAACCAACAGAGGAAGACTGAGGAGGGATGGACCACCTCAAACAGCTCCTTTCAGTGTGGAAGAGTAGCAGCTCTACTCTGAGCCCCTCCTGAATGACCGGGCTCCTCACCCCTATCTCAAAGGCTGGGCTCAGTCAAAGCTCTTTACTCCCTTTTGTATCCTTGATCTTATTCTGTATTATTGTAGGGTCCTTACCTTACAATATAAAGAGCCTCGAGGCGACTGTTTGTTGTGATTTGGTGCTATATAAAAAAAACAGAATTGAATTCTTTGGGTTCCTACCCACAGCTCTCAGCCACAGGTGTGGGTAGGAACAAAGATTGGCCAGTAAATCAAAATCTTGCCTTCATGGTTTCAGGCTCCATAATCACTGCAGGTGCTGCACCAATCCATCTGCTGAACTCCTCCATTTGGGGAGCATCTCTTGTTCATTCCTAGGTTAGGAATCAAGCCTTTCCTGTCTGAGAGCCATGGCCTCACTACAGACTGAGCTGTATACCACCCCAACACGATTTTGAGGCCATCCCTCAGTGAAGTCAGCAGGAACGTACATCACTGAACGTACACGAAAAGCAAAAACATGATCCTGAAGCCACAGAGAGAAGAAATTGTGTCCATAAAAGTTACCGACGGTGCAGGGCAGCCTTGGTAGGGTCCAGACTGGGAACAAGTCTTAATGCTGACCTCGCTCATACTCTTGAAGGACACATCATGTTGTATAAGACTTGAAACTAGCAGCTGAGACCGTAAACACATCAGGAAAGTGTTTCAGATTGAGTGAGCAGCAGGATAATTTTTTCATAGATTTCTATACAATTAGATTTCTTTACGCAGCCAGAGGACTCGCCCCCTGCTGGACACAAAGGAAGCACCGACCCGGATCCACCATTCTTATATACATGGTCATAAAATGCTGTAAATAAATGTTATTGGATGGTAAATAAGTAAACATTTACAGGAGTAAAACATCACCAACATAAATATATGAAATGTTTTATTTATAATTTACTCTGAATTCTTCTAACAACGAAGAAGCAGCGCGCGACCTCGTCCTTTGCTCGGGCTCATCTCTGAATGTGAGGTTAAACCACACTAGCTTATCTCCCATCATCTCTCACTGCGCTGTGAGAGTTATGACCCCTGATAGCTGACAGCTTTTACAACAACAACACAGCCTCCCACTCCCACCATAGCTCCCTCTGCCTCCTATAAAGAGCCATAATATGCCATGCTAAACAGGAAAGACACAATGTGAACATATGCCTTTATGTATGCTTGGATGTGCACCCCTGCACGCCTGTGTTTGTGCAGAATATGAAATGCATTACTGCTCGGGAGATCTGCAGTCGGTGTGTCATCACAGAAATATCCAGTTTATTGAGTTGAAAATCGACCATGAGCGAGTGCACTTAGCCTTTGTGGAGAGGTGGGGGGAGGAAATGGTAAAATGCACATTTCCCTCCATGGTTTATTTATCCTTTGCTTGCCTCTGGGATGGTCTGCTACACTGCTAGAAGCATGTATGTTAAAAATTCACTCCCACCACTCACGCACAAATAAACAGTCCAAACAAACAGAGCACGGCTGACCACGAATGCACAAACAATGATGTATATACATGAAGTAAAGCAGCAGGACGCACACACCACACATACATCCTTGCACACAGCAGCATCAACAGCATGATCCTGATTATTGATTGATTGTGTTATGGCTGCAAAATTGTTGTGTTTGTTATATTAAAGCTACAAATAGGCGCTATGACCCAAGTATTGATGCATTCAGGAGGTATTTCTAAATGCCATTTGATGAAGCTGTAATTTCTTTCTTTAATCAGACGAGTAATTGCAACCTCAAGACTCTTCAATGAGCAACGCTGGAGAAGGGAGGGGGGAATTAAAAATTAAAAAAAAGGTTTAAATCGTGTATTTCTCCACCATTGTGTCATTAATTCAGCCAGTATACAGAATGATTACACAGGCCGGAAGAAAGGAGAGGCAGAATGTAAAAACGCACGAAAGGGATGATGGATGAGGCGTGCAGAGCGACTAATTTGTGACCGGCTGTTCACACCTCTCGGCGGAGGAGGCAGCCCCGCTGTGTGAGCCGTGTAAGGTTCTGATTGCACTGATGTTATTGAAGTGACGCTCTCTAACTCACAACACCTGGACCCTCGGCACCGGCTGGCCTCCGAGCCTCGCTGCAGGCCAAGAGGAGACAGTGGGGGTGGAGGTGAGGGCGTCTTGGCAGGGCGGGACTGACGTCTCTAGCCAGGTCATGAACCTGCTCGCAGCTCGACATCAACAGAATGTATGAAAGGGTGCGCGATGGGTAGGAATGTAGAAATTCTTACCCATCATTGTGATTGTTATAACTAAACAGCTTTTACAGAGGCTGAAGAAGGAAGCCAATGCAGAAGTATCAAAACCAGTTCCTCTGGTGTCCAGCAGAGGCGCCACAGTGAGTCAGTCCCCATAGACTCCCATGTTCAAACTTTCCAGCAGAAATAAACATGTTTACAGCCTGATACAGAAACTGGTTTGCTCTGTGGCTAATTTCCTCCTTCATAACAGCTGTATGGGGTGAGAATATTTTTATAACTCACCTGTTTAAGTTGGATTAATTTTGCATTATTAGGGGTGAGGCCTTTTTGACTGACAGGTGGATGGCGACACAGGTGGCTGTAGCTGCTAGCTAGCTAAGTGTTTGTGCTGTTGGTGCATTCTGGAGCATTTTAAGAGGTTAAAACTCTGCAACAGTTATAGTATAAAGAAAGAACTTGGTCACAAGACCCAACACGTTTCAGCTTTTGGCTTCATTGGGGTCATGTTGTCATCAGCCTCCGCAGAGGTGTGTGTTCGTGGTGGGAGGGGTTAGCATCTTGATGCATACAGTTATCTAAAAGTAGTAAAAATGTCCCCCAAATCTCCCAGAAACCCATCAGTTGTTATTGGCCTTATTCCAAAGACCTTCAGCCTACGAGAAAAAAATCTGAAGGAATGCGACATGATGAAAGTGACATGATGAATTTTTCTGCTTGAAACGTGACTGAAACGATTAACTGATTAAAATTAATTATATCAATTAAACTTTCATTCTCTTGCCAGTATCGTTAGACTCCAGTTTCTTGCAAAATAGCTGATCTTGATTCAGTTCCATGTGAAACATCCTGAGTCCATAAATCAAAATGTGTTTTAGTTTGCAGCTAGAAACAGTCGCCAGCAAAGACATCTTTAAGGAGTAAAGGCAGCTCCTGACTGTCAGGGAGGGAGCTTTCTTTGTAAATGTAACTATGCATTTGTGATCAGTTTGTAAAGGTTCACAGGAACCAATGGCCTTGGAGCTTTGAGTCAGGGTACAGGAAATTATTATTGGCTGTTATGCTTTCATGAAATTTGTTAGGAGAAAGAAAAATAATACATAGCAACAGACTCATTCTTTAATACAAAAGCTAGTATCCTAAAAAAAAAAAAGAAAAAAAAGAGGAGGACCAATGAAACCTGACTTCACTGGAGGTCCTGCCAAGAAGGACAGTGCAAGATATCAACCCAAGCTGTGGGACAATTTACTGCTGGAGCCTCAAGTGGACATTGGAGGAACTGCATGTTTTGGCTTTATTTAGCAGAATTTGCTGCTTAGATGAAACTACTGTTTGCTGGTTTCTATCTCACTAAATCAATAATAGACTTATGGGAACAGGCAGTGGTTAGGAGTGAGATTAAACCACATTTAAATGTAATTATAAAAAAGGGCAGTGCTCCTCAGGTTTGTGTATATTTGTGTGCATTTAATATGCAGTACAGTATGCACTGCATTAAAGACACTATCTGGGGAAACAGTCTTTTAACTGGGGAAATATGAATGAATTAAAAGATGAATTACACCATCAGATCTGAGCTGGGTTATTGAACACATACAGTACACAGTGCAAATTACATGTTCACTCATGCTTTGGGGCATCCATAAAATCATAAACTAATATAGGCAGTAATTAAAAACCAGGGCAAATTATAAAGGCTAACATGATATAATCTTATATTAAAAAGCACAGAGACCCACTCATATTTTTCACACTAAAGTATGGGTGGGTTATTCCTAATGAAATATCCATCAGGCTTAATAGCAAAGTTTGAAACTGGGCACACACTCCATCTGGCAGGAAGGACTGAAACTCAGCTCTCTTATATGTTCTGACCCGCTTCAATATAACACCACCCTGCACCTTCAGCTGACCCGCCAGCCCCTTTACTGAGCTATCTGTGTCATATGAACGACAGGCCAGACCTCTCATATGTCCATAAAGTTTTAACAAGTCTCACACACAGGTGGCGGGGAGGAGAGTGAAGGCATGTCTGATGAACACATCCACACTAAAACACCAGGAGGACATCTAGGTTAATACCACAGGGTCAGACATGGAGGATCTTGTACTGGGAATGATATATGATCTGCCTGCACTGCCAGCACAACTGCAAACACAGCCTGGTTTTATCAGCTGTCTAACACCATCAATTCTCACAGAGTGGACTTTTATTTAGTGAGAACACAGGAAAACAAGCCTTTTTTATTTCTGATGCTGTATATCAGCAGGAAACCTTCGTTCTTCTTCATTCCCACTCGGCTTTGATCAGTTCTTGTTGTTGATAATTGCTAATCTTTTTACCTCTGTTTTGTTCAAGCTGGAGAGTACATAAATCTGTAAAGTACAGAAGATACTACGAACATGTAGGTGAATTGAACGCATCATGAGAGACTAGACTCATTTTTCAGTAATAAGTACTCCAAGGGTGACTAAGGTCACTGTTGAATGGAGCTTTAGCAATCAGTGTCACAGCAACCTCCAGCAACCACCTGCCAACTGGTGGGGAATAGTTATTTTGCTGTAGATTTTAAACTATGAAATACATTAATGTGATGCTGTATAGTTATGGATATTATGGATAGTATTGTGACCAGCACAGTTCTCGATGTTCAAGCACTACAAGTAAAACATCAGTACTACAATAAAATAGTATAAGAGAAGTAGCTGAATTAAGAGACATTAACAGCAAATCATTCCCACCTCGTCTGAGTGAGTTCACATAGGCTGTAAAAACTTTGATGTTCAGTGATGAGTGTATATAGTCTGAAGAATATACAGTCCCTATGCAGTCCTCTGGAAAAATAAGCACACTGCTTCCATAGGAAATATGAAGAATCAAGGTGCTATAATGGGCCAATCAAGACCTTAATAATGCATAAATGAATGCTGCAAACCTCAAACCTGAAGCACACACTATAAAGAAGAGTGGGACAAATTCTTCTACAATATGTGAGGACTGATAGTTGTTCAGGTTATTGCTGCTAACGGCGGTTCTAAAGCTGCTGAATTTTGGGGTGGACTTAAATTTCCACAGGACTCCTTTAAAACCTTTTTTAATCCTCTAACCCAGCTGGCAGGTTGCATCTTCTTTATCTAACTGGACAGCATTCTGACCTGGGACCTCACTTACCGGGAAGAGTTTCGAAATCAGTGCGTTGAACTGCTTCATATGCCATTTGGCATACCAACAATAACAGTTCACTTTTCCATCTGTCCTTGCTCTCGCTCCTCGTTAAATTGCCTCTAAAATACAATAATATTCAGCCACATTCCTGTGAAGGTCTGGTTGCTTTTATCTAGGATTGCATTCTGTGGACAAATGCAGCAAATACAATGAAGATGAAAAGGACAAAGCAAAACAAAAACAGACATGAGGTTCACCTTAAGGGCAAAATGTTGATTTGGCAAGAGTGGCTTGTCTAAAACAGATAAGAGTGTGGCAGAGGTGAAGAAATAATGGTTTGACCTTAAATGATGGTGAATTGAAGTGCACAAAAGAGACACCATGGCACAGACACCACTTTGTCATTCAGAGATTATGAAAACAGAATAATAGTTATTAATGCGCTCAAAGAATAATGCCTGATGGTAATGATGAAGCTAGATAGCAATTACAGCTCGAGTGTAAGAGGAAGAATACCTGGCTTAATTACCCCAAATACAACTGAAGATAGGCAGCTAAAATTTAACACCTTCATTATTAATGCAAACTAATTACAACTGAACTTAATTAACTCCAGATCTGCATGTGACAGGTGTTGGGTGAAGCAAATAAACCCAAGGAGGAAGAAAAATTTACCCCTAAATTAAGCCCATTTTCAAACATAATAAATGCATCTGATTTCATGTGTGGAACGAGGGTGCTTATCACACAAAACTATGCTAAGACCCCTGGACTGCACACTGCTGATAAAGGTGGCCCTGAGTGGTACAAAATTGGATCCCACTTGTGAAAAGACTCATAAAGTCAGAGTCTTTGTCAGGTTTCTGAATATGTTCTGCAGCAGGTTGATTGGGTCATTATTAGCACAGAGAATTAAGCAAACAAAGGACAGCCAATTAACAACGGATGAGGAACACGGCAAGAAAGAAATGTGGGGAAATAATACGTATTGCTTTCCTGATGATAGGCAGAAAATAATCCAGACAGCTGAAAGCTTACTTACCATTAAAACTGACACAAGAATCTGGCAGCTTTTCCAAAGGTAACAAAAGCTGCTCATCAGCCCCTTACAATCATCACCATTAACACATTATAATTCCATTTATTTAGACTGATTATTTGCCAGTGCATGTCCCTGGTGGTTCCTATTCCTATCTTCATACAACTATAATCCCACCATCCCATATCCTCCCACACACACACCCCCCCCCCCACCTAATCGAGCAGAGGAGAACTATATCCCATAACCCCCCCCCCCCCCCCCCCCCCCCCAAAAAAAAAAAAAAATTAAACTTTGATTTTATTTAAACTTTTTTTCAGTTTGTATTAATCAAACAACAAGATGGCAAATCTTAAGGTGCATCAGCCGTTTCCCTTGTTTGTACTTTTCAAGCTAAGTTAATGAGCTAACTAGATAATGGTGGCTAAGGTAGCTTAGCATAGCGAGTTCTAACTCTTTTGTAGTGGGATTTTTCCTCATTAGCAGCCAAAGCTACAAGAATACTGGAGGAAGTACAGATGAGTGACTTTACATTCTCAGTTAACATTTAGAAACCGCAAAATATTTTTGATCCCACAATAAGAATTAGCTCAAACTAGCTAAAACTAATTTAGCTAGCTAAATTAGTTTTAGCTAAAGCTCTGTTGGGCTAGCCTTAATTAGCCTCAGTTCCTACAGGCCAGTTTTTTCTCCCAAAAGGTTGAACACTGAAGTCCTGAAAATAAAAATGTAAGCTGGGTAGCTACGCAGCTCACATGGCTGAAACCCTGATGTTACCTCACGGGTCAAAACCGGTCGCAGCGTGATGGCGAAAACTTAACTGCAGACGGACCGTCTCTCTCAAAGTGAGAATTATCAAATCAGATTGATGCAAAGAAGGAATTAAATGCATCTGATTTTCTGATGGACACAGACTGGTGTTATCACATCCTGCTTTTTTTAATTATAAAAACCTTCAAGCTCTCCGTGTACATCTGACTTCTGTCTCATTTGTTGCATCCAAATCCAAATTTATTTATAAAGCACATTTAAAATAACAGAGTTAGCCAAAGTGCTGTACATAGGAAAAATAAAATAAATACAGCAAACACACACATCTAAAATATAAAAAACAATACAACAGCTCAGAGAGATAGCTCTCACTCCGATTTTAAAGTCCAAGGAATAAAAATAAGTTTTAAGACGCACTTTAAAAACATGCAGAGTAGAAGCTGACCTAACATAAAGGGGCAACTCGTCCCATAGTTTAGGGGCTATGGCTGAGAAAGCTCTGTCCCCCCTGCTCTTAAGCCTAGTTTTAGGAACACTGAGAACATAGGGAACATAATGGGTTAGGAGTTCAGTGAGGTATGATGGGACCAGCCCATTTAGAGATTTAAAAACAAACAATAAGACGCATGGTGAATTTAACCTGTTCATGTAGTACCATTATAACCATCATCTGTCAGCATTTACAGTCCCTGTGATGCAGCTGGTTAACTGTGTAATTGGTAGGATGTGAAGTGTGAGTGTTTGAGTAACCGTCGTGTTGTACGCTTTTCTTTCTCACTAAAAAACATATCAAAGACGTCCAGGCAACATTCACAAAGTACTTTGAACCAACTTTTATTTTGGACCTCTTTCACAGTCACGACTTCGAGAAAAGAACACCAGATTATGGTTATTGAGCGGTGAAGTGTTTGCTGGTATGTTCGATGGTTTATGGCTGTATTTTGTGGAGCTTGTCTCGCTTGTGTGTGTTTGTGCATCTGTTCAGGTCATTATTTTGTTCTTGGTCTTGTTTTTTGTGGTCCCCAAGAAGAATAACTGGTGCACTGCTGTCGCTAATGGGGTCCTTAATAAACAAAACTAAACTTATTGTCTGGCCAGAGTGCACAAACACTGGTGTTCTCTTGGCCCGCTGCTCTCTCTCTCTCTCTCTCTCACACACACACACACACACACACACACACACACACACACACAGAGTTGAGAGTCTGTTTCTCGTTGAGTTTTTCCTCCTTCTAGAGCTTCCTCGCCAATGCTGATGAGCCCTGATGCCATTAGTGCTGATTTCATGCGACAGCGATGAAACCAGATAATGAAAATCAATAAGGCGAGCTCCTCTAAGCCTGCAATTGTCAACTTTTATAAATCCCTCTCTTGGCCGGGGCAGACCTCTCTGGGCTGCGTACAAATACAAACACATTTTGCATGCATGCAGACAACAAAAAGCATGCATGCAGGCAGACATGCATGCTCACTGCGAGCATTTCCAGCTGCGCTGAATTAATGGTTTCTAAGATCTGTGGATACTGCATTAACATGCAGCATTTAAATGAATAACTAGTGGAGAGTCATAATTTTAATAAGTTACTCATTACGCCTGTTAAAGGTCAAACATTTTTGTTGTCTGTTTATACGCTTTTCTGTTCTCTTAAATATGTGTTGCAGTCCCTTTTCAGGCAAAACCACTAATCAAATGTAATTTCAGTGCATTCCATTAAACCACATTTCCATGGTCTGACCTCCTCCCTCCCCAAGGCCCTTTTGTTTCCCTCTATTTTCCAACTCTTTCTGTATTACATTCACAGACACAGATCGATTCTCCCTCTCTCCAGCCTACAAGTTGGACAAATTGCATTTACCTGCTGCCCAAATGCTTCAAATAGAGAGAACAGCGGATAATGAGAAAACTGGCAAACAAGACGCAGGAAGGCGTTAGGAAACTAGAACAGCGACAAGCCTCACTGCAGCTCCATCACGCTGATGCAGAGCGTGCTGTGTTGATTGTTTGTGGATTGGAGAAAAGGGTGGATCCTCTCTGAACACAATGGGCCTTGATTCAGTGGCTGAATATTCTCACACACACACACACACAAAGAGTGAATTGACAAACTTTCTCCCCCAGATTTCCAGTTCTGCTTTTGATCATGAAATCACACTTGACCTTCTTTCTTCTGCTTCTGCCTGTGAAGCTTCAGTCGGGTGCTGCAGCTCAGAGGTGCAGCGATGAAGGGCTGCTGCAGCTCTCTGCCTCCGACTTTCTCTTTGCTACTCGCGCAACTTCTGGCAGATGCTGCTGCTCTGGGGAACCGAAGGACGAGAAGAGGGCCGCTGTTTGTTCATCCCACAGAGAGAAGATGCGTGCGCGATCACAGCGAGAGACTGATGATAGGCTGTGTTTTCAGCAGAGGGCCTCGCGTCCTTGGGGGGGCCCACTGACTCATGAATATCTGGCACTGCAGCTGACAGTGATTGGCTATTGTTACGAGCCGCGCGGCCTTGTCTGTGCTCATTGCCCGTGCATCTGACAACAAACAGCGGCAGCCTCTCATCCCACCTCTGACGGCAGGCTCGACGGTTTTAAAACCACATGGAACAAACAGCCGTCTGGCTGTAATTGTGCGCGGTGATCTCGTATTAGTTTAATTGGGGGATGATAGCTCGCCCATCAATTTTGTCCTTGGAAAAAGGAAATCCATTCCCCACAAGGTTCAAACAACAATAGTTCTCATGAGGTTTTGGTTGAAGGAATATTGTGTTAACCTTTAAATGGATGGGTCATTTTTCAAACACTATTACATTCCTTGGTGACTTGACTGCAGCAAATGCAGCCCATGTATTTTAATCATATTCTTTCTAACCTTTTTATAGTGTAACATTAACAACACATTTTTCATCAGTCTTGTTTGATTCTTTGTGCTCATTCTGTTTAATGTTGCACACAGGCTGCTGTTATAGAGTGACAGCTGCCAGTCTTAGTGATTACCAGTGATTTGACCCCTTGATGATTTTTTTGTGGTCAGGAATGGATGTGCAGATGAAACAGCGATAGCCTTTATACGTGGGAATTTTTAAGCTCTGAACCAACAACCCAACACCCACCTCATTTTACAGAATCATAACCTGTGTGGAACGCCTAAATTTAGTCCTAAACAACTCAAAACTTTTTTAAAAATTGCCACCTGAAGAAAAGAAAAAAAATGCATTCAATTAGAACGGTTCCACAAGGAAGAGGTTCTAATTGCACCTCAGGCTCCATAGATAAAAGTCACTTTAAAGCAGGGCTCTTCAACTCCAGGCCTCGAGAGCCCCTGTCCTGCAGGTTTTAGATGTGTCCCTGATCCAACACACCTGAATCAAATGGCTGAATTACCTCCTCAGTATGCAGTCAAGTTCTCCAGAGTCCTGCTAATGACTTCTATATTTGACTCAGGTGTGTTGAAGCAGAGACACATCTAAAACCTGCAGGACAGGGGCTCTCGAGGCCTGGAGTTGAAGAGCCCTGCTTTAAAGAGTCCTCATCACCCAATGAGCTGAAAAAAACCTCAGCCTTATAAAACGTTACTGAACATTTTCTACAGATTATCATCTGCAACTCGGATGCAGCAGAAATAAGATGCAATGCTGCAGCTGTATTAGTTGTAATATGCAGCATCTCTGATCTCAGATCTGCCATTCTCTGCAAACCTTCATAAAAGTTTGCACTGACTGGTAATAACAGATAAGGTCCAGGAACAGGATCTTTAGGAAAGGGTTAAGTTGAATGTCTCACACGGGAAGCATTAAAACATCATCAGTGGTAACAATAAGTCATTATCAGTCATATAAATATGACTAGTAGGTGCCCTCCTGTAATAGGCCAGAATGCACCATTATCATTCATTCTGCTCACTGACCTGATATTAACCAACATTACACAGGTGTCCTCTGCGACTCAGTGAATCCTACACCTCTGGTGGCCCCTGATATCCAACAAATCAGAGCTTCCTGTCTTGGTTGTGTTAAATCCAAACTGTTAGCTTTGCCTAAACACAACAGTCAGAGTCAAAATTAAATTAAAAATGGAACTCGAACTCTGCTTATGAGTTTCACTGCTATTTCAAGTCGTGAAAGACTCTTCCTCTACACCTTTCAGCAACGCAGCATTAGCACTGAACTCAGTGAGGACCAAGTTATGACTGGTGAAGATGTACCCCAACCCTCTTCTTTGGAAGAAAACTAAGAACATATTTGGGAAAAAATGGAAAATGTTAGAATGTTTTTTCTGGGATTGCAAAGATTTGGGAGAACAAAGTATAA
Source organism: Archocentrus centrarchus (assembly GCF_007364275.1). Classification (NCBI taxonomy): domain Eukaryota; kingdom Metazoa; phylum Chordata; class Actinopteri; order Cichliformes; family Cichlidae; genus Archocentrus; species Archocentrus centrarchus. Next base: position 2,500,111 of record NC_044366.1, read on the forward strand.
CCAAAGGTAGGAACTAATGGTTTAAACTTCATAGGTTAAAATAGTCAACAACCATTAACAGAGCCTACGATTGGCTGCCTCGTGATGAGTTGTGTTAACTGATATCGGCCTTCTAGTGAAAGGACGGCACTGAAAACACGCAGTAAGAACCAGTGTCCTACAGTTACTGATCATGGACTCCATCTTGGGTTTAATGAGTTTATTTCTTGCTCACATGGAAAGCACTGTGAATCTAAGCCATGATGCTGCCATTGAAACTCACTGAAATGGGTCGCAGCCTTGTGTCTCCTGATGAGCGGTGCATCTGTGCTGACTTGAGATTGAGCAGATAGAAGCTGCGAGAGGACCAGGGTAAAAGGCTTCAGGAAATCCACAAATGCGATGCCAGATCGTCTTCCCTGTCCGATCCAATCCCAGTGTAATCTCAGCTCTGCATCCTGATCACTGCACAGTCACAACCCCAACAACCACGCCATCAATACAGTGATTATCACCTACCTGCTCTGATCTATAGAAGGTGAATGAAGAAGACACTGATAATTGGAGGATTAGATACTGAGTAATAAAGGCCAAAAAAGTAAAAATCCACAGACACCTGAAAAACTTTCTCCTGGCAAATGGATGTTTGAGTCAGAGTTTAGATGCTGGTACTGATACTGCATTTCCTTCTCTCCTCGAACTTTTCTTTGTTTTTGGCAGCTGACCTCTCTTGCTGTGACTGCCAGCATCCAGAGGCATGTTCTCCTTTTGCATGCTAATGAAATATTAGTCATGTAAGCTCATCTTGCTGAGAGCATTTTGACTAGCGTGTGTATAAAAAGAAAGTTGAAGGCGTATATTCTGCGTGCCAAGCTCATTAGACATGGCTGCAGAGTCTGACACTGTAAAACTTTGGGTGAAATTGCTTAAAAGCCCTGGTATAAAAAAATATTGCTTTTCCTTGTCAAATGGCAAATAAAGTCCAGTTAATCTCAGGAAAGCTTGTGCTGGCCAAAGGGAAACATGTAAAAACAAATCTATGAAAAATGGACTATATGTTTCTGGGAAATTAAATTTTAGACCACAAATGCACTTCCTCGCCAGCCCACCCCCTTCTACCCTCCAGACACAAACCCTAAGGCCACTGACTTCAACGGTCTGTCCCATTTTTCGCCATCATCTCTGTGATGTATTGGACTGTAAATATTTATGTGAGATCAATCCGTACCCATGACATTTATAGGACACAAAATATTCAAGCAAATATGCAGTATTATTCTTTAGAAACTGTGCCAGCCTACGTGATAGGAAGTGTTTGGCTCAGACTGTGCTGGCTCAGGATGATTTACAGTATGAAGATGACAGATACACTCATGCTACTTGCTCTAGGCTGTGCTTATTCTTTGAATTCAGTGCTAACACATTTTTAGCATGATAAACATTACTTTGTGCAGTATTTATGTCTAGTATTTTTAGCCATGTGAACAGCACAGCTGTAGGAACGCTAATCTCGATCAGTGTCTGATAGATTCTTTGGCATTCAGGCTCCCAGGAGGATACATCCTGCTCACTTTGGTTTTCACATGGAATGTTTTCTATTTCTCAGCATCAGTATAATCCATACAAAAATGCTGCAGAAGCCTCCAACAGCACACAGAATGAGGCCTAGCAGACACCGATCAGCTCCAGCTGACCTGCCAGCATGGCCATGCCTCTGACTCTGTTATCCAGGTGGAAAACCTACAATCAGATGACCCTCTGTGAGCAAGCACAGGGTGACAGTGGGAAAGAAAAACCTCCTGAAACAGGCTCATGGAGGGGCAGCTATCTGCTGTGACCGGTTGGGGCTGAAGTTTAGACTCAGAAAACGTGAGATTAAGACTATTTCTAACAAAGAGTGTCAAGTAAGCCGAAAGGAAAAAAAATGACTGCATTAAGCATCTATTCAGAGATAATATGGATGTATACACACTTGGTCGCATCACCAATGTATCTGTACTGTTAGCGCTTCCTTTAGTTAAATTTTATATCTTCAGAAGAAAGAAAAAAAAAAGCTTGAGTCAGTGCTGAAATCTTCAGCCTTTCAGAGTCTAAAAAAACCTCCATTTCAACCTCCTGTCACACGCTGTGCTCTCATCTTAACCTCAAAGTTGAGAACCTTTGAGGAGATGTTGACCACATCGCCTGCGGCCGACAGCTTCTGGTCAAAAAGAGCCTCTGGTGTGGCAGCCTCCACCTCCAGTCTGGCAAACACAAGTATGAGCACAGAAAGACCACAGCAGAAAATCAGCCAGTCCACCGCTTCTCTCAATGCTGTGTATCAAGCACAAAGACAGACTGACCATGGGAAGATTTTTCTATCTCAACCTTGAACTTGGATGTTAAAGAAGCAACGAGAGCTGCAGAAGAAAGTTTTTTTTTTCTAAAAGTTATGTTGCAGAAATGTGAAAACTGTCTGGAGGTGAACAAGCCAACAGTGAGGGAACTTTATCAGGTTACATCCAGACGCAGGAAGGGAGAAGGGTCAGACTTAGGTTCACTCTCATCCCTTTTATGGAACTTTAACTTATCTGACACATTCAGCTGGAAACTGTGTAACAAAAACTTAACATCTAGTTTCTGAGTCTTGTTCAGTGTGGTTGAGAGTAACTTAACCCTGCTTTTAGGTGGGGACCTGGTGGACCCTGAACTCTAAATTCATGTTGGGATATTTAACTTATAAATGTTATGCCATCACAATCCACAGAAGCATAAAAAGCACACGTGCATGGATGTGAAGCCACACCCCAGTGTTTTACCTTTCTAGGTAATTCTAGGCGCACAATTATGCCTAATGTGGATGGAGCAGTAAAAAGCCAGTCTGTCCATTATTGTCCTCGAGTGCCATTTACTACATTAGCAGGTTGCATGTCACCAGATGAAAGCTATTATTGATTCAAGCCCAACACTGTAATTTGCCTCTTTTTTTTCATTTAAATGTTGCTCCCTTCATTTGCGGTGTAAACAGAAAGCTGCAGCTTTCAGGCCGAGCAGTAAAACAACATTTTTATGTGCCGTTAACAACAAAGAACAAGAAGCCAAAAGTCAGACTGGTGATTATTTGATGCATGAAGCTTTTACCCATGCTGGTGGCAGAGCTCAAGGGACAACCTGGCACTTTGCTGCAGGCCAAAGCATCTCAGCAAAGACTGCATGCATTCTCCTTTCCCCAGAGAATAAACTTCATGTATTTGTTATTCAGCATAAATCTTCATACACATGATACACCTTCATGCAACCTTAACAACTGTAATGTTGACACAAATGTATCATTTAGCATCATTAACGACTTCAGTGAAGTCTCATGTCTGATGCATACATGCAAACATGTTTTGGTTTCTTCTTAAAGTATAAATGTTTTCTTCACTGGACCTGTGAACAGAGCTCTATAATATTTGAATGTGCAGAAACCAAAAGCTTTCATTTCTCCCAGGTTACATTTATTTGTGACATTTATGTTCTTATTTTCCTGCTGACACTCCTTTTCTGCCAATTAATCAGACCGAGTGGGACTCATCGATTTGGATGCCAAGAAAACAGATATGTGGTTAACATCATGTCAGGTGTCCCCGGCCCCGTGATTTATGATGTTTTTGTTTTTTGGAGTCTTTATTCTCAGTTTCTGTTTGGTTTCTACTGTTGCTTTACTGTATGCAGTTCTTCAGTATCCTGTTTTAATAGTTTTTTTCCTGGTGTCTTGCTTCACTTTTTACGTCCTGTTTGTCTGATTGTCTTGACTGCTTTCACCCGTGTCCAGTCAATTTGCCGTGTATAAATAGCCCTGCCCTTGTCTTCATCATGTCACCTGTTGCCTTTAGTGTCTTCTTCTGTTGTTTGCACTTTATGATTTGGGACTTTTCTTATGACTGTTATCTCCTGGACATGGATATCTTCTTGCTTGTTGTCGGTTTACTTGCACCTTCTGCGTCTTGCATCGTACGTCCTCCACATCACTGCACAGCACACAGCACTTTGTGACAGTCGGGGTACGTTTGAATCCAAACTGTAATCTTTTCTAAAGCTAACCAAGTAGTTTTGGTACCTAAACTGAACCAACCAGTGGGTGAAAGTGAAACTGACTGGTAAAATAATGCCTCCATATGGGCGGTGAACCTCAGTCATCATGGATGAAAAGTATTGTGAGTTGTACCTCCAACATGCTGCTTGCCTCCTACTGTGGTTATGTTGTCTTTTAAACTGCAAGGCTAGAGAGAGAATAATAATAATAATAATAATAATAATAGAGTGAGCTTTTTAGTTGCATAGAAACCTAATTTTTGGAGACAGGGTCGGCATTAAGAAAAATGTTGTTCTACTTCAGTTTGAGAAGAAACTCCCCACATCTGCTCTGCACAGTGAACTGCTTTTCTGCTGTAATGAGCTGTGCAATTTATTCTTATTGTAATTCCAGCAGTAAAGCAGATGAAAAACCACACTGTACCGTCTGCTGCCGCCTCATTCACACTCTGAGGCTTCTGTGTGTTTGCAGGCATTACTGTAGCTCTCAGCAGCCTGCCCAGAGCTAAAAATAAAATCTGACAACTTTTTCTTTCTCTGAGTGAAAATATTTCTCACACTGTGATCTTATCAAGCTACATGATGAAGGCTTTTGTTGTCAGTTACAGAGCAAATAATCTCTTTGAAGCGATAACGGCACAACAAGCCTGCACCGTAAATTGGACTTCAAATAACAAACACTAGAAATTAGCTACTCAGGGAAAATGTCTCGGTTTGGAAACGTGTAAAAGTCATCACAAATTTATGTTCTTGAATTGTGGCGCTTAAATCCAGGCAGTTAGATTTTGTGTATCTCCTGATTGTTTTCGCCTCTGCAGCTTCTAAAGAGAGAAGATGGATCTGCTGCTTTTAAAGAGGAGAGCAGAAAAGTGCACTGAGCGGGGAACGTGTGAAAATCTGTCTTCATAGAGGAACATACAAATCCCACACAGCACTATCTGAACATTTACTGTATAATCAGTGTAATCAGTCCTTAGTTTTGACTTTTGAACCTTGTTCTGTTTCTTATTTTTCAGCTGAGCTGCACCGTCTGTCCACACGCTCCTATTCAAGAAACTAATCAGGGATCACAAAGGTAAGACGAACGAGCTGTAACAAGATGCTTTAATGTGCAGAATAAGTTTTTTTTAATTTAAATTGTAAATGGTGGAGTAATTTTAATGCTTAAAAAAAAAAAAGCCAATGCTTACATGTCTTAAACCCGCATCCTTTCTAATGACCAGCAGGGGGCGACTCCTATGGATTCAAAAATAAACATCATCACACTTGCCATGTCTGTCTGGTAAAGGTTTTAACCCAGGATAGAATATAAAAGATGGCCATAACTTTGACCCTTGGTTAGACCAGCAGGGGGTGACTCGGTGAATTTGCTGGAATTCAACATGATGACCATTTTGTAAATGATGGTCCCACTTGGAGTAACAAAGATTATAACCCAGGGTGTGCTGCTGGCTGACCGATAAGAAGCTACCATCTCAGTTTCTCAGCCAGAATTCAAACTCAAACGTTACGTCTAAGAACATTCAGCTCGATGCTTCAAGACAGCACATCAATAACCACGGAGTGACGTCACTGTGGCTACGCCCGTCTTATAAACACAGTCTATCCTAGTTAAGCAAAGTAAAAAGCAAAATATAAAAATCTCTTGTTGGGATGATCTGTGTGATAGTCAGGCTCATCACACTGAGACCTTCACTGATTCTCCTTTAACAGCTGATGGTCACCGCTCCATTTGAACTCTTTACCTTTAATGATGAGATTAGGTGGATGGATCAAATGAAGGCAGACAAATGAAGAATATCACGTAACTTGAATACAGTATACCTAACCTCCATACCTAACCAGTGAGTAAGAACAACTGTTAAACAGCCGCACATCCAAATGTGGATGTTGCGCTAAAAGACGATTCAGCGCCCAACACTGCTGCAGCCAACACATCAAGCTCTGAGGCCAAAGGCCATCTTCAGTGCATCTGTGCAACACCATCAGTATGTCACAGAGCAGCAGTGTTTCCAATGATGCTACGCTCAGTGAGCCTAGTACAGGCACTGCAATGGCACAAATAATACTAAGTTCTAATCAACAGGACGGGTTTTTAGAAAAAAAAAAAAGGCCTGCAGTTTGTTACCTTTGAGTCTAAATGTCACTCTGTCTCTTGAAACCTTTGCTGACCTCCATGCAGTCTAATGTAACATGCCTAAAGACTCCTCGGTGTTTGAATTTCTTGACTCCTTTGTCTGCATCTGGCAGGGTTTGCAATAAAGTCAGCAGAGACACAGAGTGAGAGGTCAGTTCCCATCGATTTCACAGAAAAACTCTCGTCCTTGCTCCTGTGCTTTCCCGCCGATAAAGCAACTGCAGCACGGACTCAATTTGGAGCTTCACGTCGTGAGCATGGCAACTGCGACCATACAACACCGAACCTGCTGCGCTGAACCATCAGAGCGAAGGCAGCCCTGACAGGTTTTCAGAAGGTTTCACTGCAGCTCTGTGGACACAACTTTAACCGCTGTTTTTCACCCCGCTTTGCTCCTTTTATCCCTGTAATTAACCACTGAGCTTAAGTTAGGCCCGACAGCTTCGGTGTATGAGTCAGAAAAAAAAAATTGACATTTTTAACTTTCCCACGGGCCGAGGCAGACAAACAAGCTGTAAATAGTGAGGATTGTGGTTGTTGTGGGGCCTCCAGCAGAGGGGATGTAGAAGGAGAACATGGCCGCTCTGCTCGATGGACTGTGGCTGTCGTGAAGGCTCTCCAGCGAGGAAGTCCCTATTCTCTTTAGTGTCATTGCACGACTTTCTCTGTGTCTTTCACTCACTCTGTTTTTATGTTCCTCGCCCTCCTCCCTCTCCTTAGTGGGACCACTTATGCTTGATGATAGTCTCTCCTGGGTCCTCTGGGCTGAACCCTGTGCTCCCGCCGCCTGTCGCTCTCCTTCAGTCTCTTTCACAGTCTGTATCTCCGTCTCCTTCGAGGACCACTTTTACCCCACTTACTTTTTATTACACGCTCACCCCCCCCCCCCCCCCCCCCTTCAATTGTTCTTGCCATCCTTTCCTTTTTTTCTCACTCTGTCTGTTCTCCGTGTTCTTTGGTTGCATTTATTTGTCCTTTGATACCCAAACGTCCTGATTCCTCACTCAGCCTGGCTCTTTGAGAAGGACCTTACAGAGCAGCATGCCACCCACCAACTAATTAACAATGTCCAGCTCTGTAATCCAAAAACTGCAGTTCCTCTAATCTCCACTGGAGGCGCCAGCAGTGAGTCAATCCCCATAGACTCCCATGTTAAAATGTCCAACTTAAAAGCAGAAATAAGCAAATAAACACATTTACAGCCCGATTTTATATATATATATATATAAAACTGTATGGTAGGAATGATTTTGATTATTACTAAACTGTCTAAATATTGAGTCATAAAGTTATGGCAGCTGTCTCCTAGGCTTACACTGATCTGTTTGTGCTTTTGGAGCATTTCTAATTCAATTATCTGACCAATAATATGACTGCTGTGGCTTCATTGGACTAACAGGCCATCCAAGAAGTCTGAGCACCACTTTTACTGAGTGAAATTCAATCTAGCTAATGCTATCTCAAAAATCCAAGATGTTGACAGGAATAAAGCTAAAATTGAGGCTTCAAATTGTCACTTTCCAAACCAGTGGGTGAAGAGTTGGGGGCTAGGACCCTTATACACAGGCGGTGGCAGTACCTGTCAAAAATGCTTGGAATGCCTAAAAATATATTGATTACACTGTTGGTTTGATCAGTCCTGAGATATGACAAAAAACAGCATTTGCATGGTCGCCAATGGAGGTTTCTTCAAAACAGAAAACAACTTTTTTCCCAAATGTCCAAGACTTCAAAACGTTTTAGGAATCCAAGTCATATGTCTCAGTCAACCCAAAGCAAGGCTCTAAAGACTGTAGACATAAAACTGCCAATGACTAAAACTTCCTGCTACTGGTTACTAACCAACAGATGGGGGAACATGTTAAAACCACTGTGATCTCATGGATGTGGACTTGGAGTGGACTTATAAGGGCTTTAGATACAGACACTACATTGGTCTGTAGCTATTAGTTAGGAAAAAAAATCATCAACAACTGAACAGATGTGGGTTAATTTTACCCACTGACTTCCCAGAACAGGAGGAAGTGGGTTTTATTCACATTACAGCATACTGAGCATTGTCATGGTTAACCAGCTGCTGTCAGTCTCACCATTATGAGTGCTGAGACTCAACAGATGAAAATCAGCTATTCTGTATGAACTGGTCTTTTTTTAATGGAAGACACTGCGACCTGTCACAGCGGGAAAGCACAGGGTACACTGGGACACTTTAACAAAACAGCCCACACTGTCTGCTAATGATCACCATTAGTGTTTGTCAGTGATATGCACCAATACAACCTTTTCTCTAGCAGGACCTCACATTTAAAATCTGTAAACCTGACTCTGTGAAAATAATTGGGATCATCTTTATGAGAGGTAGCAGGCTGCTGTGACTAAACATCATGAAACTACACAGAGACATGCTGGATTTTAGTGTGCATTTCATGGAGAGGTTAGATTTAATGACCAGCAGCTGATCTACAAAATCAGATCAGGTAGGTAACATCTTCTGGTTGTGGCTAAAACAAAACGCAGGCCTGACCCTGTGCCAGTTATGTGATGGACATTAAGAGATTTAGAAACATCTTTTCATTTAGACCGGGTTTAATTTGGACTTGTTTTTGACTGTGTCCTTCTTTTAGACTCATCCATTAGTCTGATTTCTGTTAACTGAAAAATAAATTAACATCCCCGGTGCATACAGAGTTAATTATCATTAAATGGAGGAGTCTAACATAACGAGCACACTGCTTATCTTTCATATATTTAAGTGGCTTTTGTCTGACAGTAACCAGCTTTGGCTCTGCCTGCATGCAGGAGCGGGGCAGGTTGTGGTTTTTTTCATTTAGAGATTGAGTCCCGTCCAAAGAGGATTTCCACTCCTGTTCGGTTCTGATACCGAGCTTTGGGCGGTGATGTGATGTGGCACAGGTGGAGGTTTGGAAAACTGGATCCGCTGCCTCAGAAAACAAACGTACCCCCTCCACTGAGAGGAGCTGTGGGTGCATTCACACCATCGAGGAGTTTTTTGATAACCACTCGAGTTTCTCACAGCTGCCACTCACAAAACCTCTTGACATCTAAGAAAACCCTTCCAGCAGCCACGGCAGAATGAAAGTACGGCATTAGAGAGATGAAACAGATGCTACTGACTGGTTGGTTCTGTGCAGCTGAGTGTCGTCCAACAGAGCAGATTTTATTTTTTTATAAGACAAGGAAAGCAAAGATGATGGTGTGTGAGCCTGCATGTGTTGGTGATCCAGCCTCTCATCATTGCCCTCCCAGTTGAATGAAATGCTTGTTGACTCAGACAATATGATGGATGTGTTTGTGTCCAGTTGAAACTGAGGGAAATATTAGCTGAGACTCATTAAACTGAGATGAAGGATGCACTTTCCCCCAGACTCTGCACATCTTAGGATTGAATGAAAATGTGAAGCTGCAGACTGAGGCTGTTGAGAAGTAAGTGATACCAGAGCTCACCAGAGTGCCAACCACCACCACCACCCTTTTATTTTATTAGAGCAGCCCTGTGAAATTATTTAGTATACCTGCTACCATCAAAAAGAAGTGTGCTTTAGATTGTAATACTTCAGTAGATGCTGAGACAGGGCTCTTAATTTGTAATCCAATCTAAGGTCTACAAACACAGTATCTGATGCAGGCTCTACTCTGGTTTCACTCAAATCTATTCTTGTAAGCCATTTAGGATTTAGCTGAGTACTGACCCTTCAATTAAATGCACACGTATTGAATTTAATTGTGGCTAGGCGTGTCTGTGTTGGTCAGTCGAGAGGTACTAATAGGTCTTTTAACACTTTCATGTCAGGAATCCATGAAACGTTATATAATCTGTTTTAAGTGTTGGATGACCTGTTTTGAATATTATAAGCTGACTTAATGGCCATTTTTCAGCGTTGGTTAGTCCCACAGATAGTTTGGTCTTTACCAACCAGCAGGCTCTGCTAATGCTGCACTTATTACTTTCTTAAGTCCTGGCCGTGCCTCCTCGCTGAACAGAAACAGAGTTTCCACTTTGAGAGGGAGACAGGGACGTGGCTTTGAGTCCAGACACAGGTCTCAAACACAGCAAAGTGTCATGGCTCAAACTTGGTTTTGACTTCTTAATTTTAATCTTCTTCCACTGTTTTCTAAGACTTTGGGTTAGGGAGAGCTAGAATACACAACAATAGCATGTTTTAAAATGGCACTAATGGTCAAGGTGTTCTGACACTGGGATCATTTTGCTGAGGTAGTGATGCTGTACTAATATGGTAAATATTCCCATTAAATAATATATTTTTCCTGTTATTGCAAGAACCCCAGGAAGAGGTGAAGGCAAATGACAGTAATTACTTTTAGGCTTAAAGATCAGTCAGTTCAGTTTTTGAATGTTCAGTCACGCTGTGATGAAACTGGCTCTGGCGAGGATCAGCCATGGAAAGGAAGACTCAGGTTTACCTTACACATTTAGGTATTTTAAACCTTTTTTTGCCTTGGGACGTACAGAAAGTGTAGAGACACTAACTTCACATCATCCGTTCGTTAACGAAGCCTTGAGTCTTGAAGCCTTTAGACTGATTTTTCACCATCGCCAAAACACGACGAGCAAGGAGTCGATCTGCCTGAGAAACTCAGAGACACAGCAGCTAGCTGTCAATCATAAGGAAGACCCGCCCTAAATCACCACTTTATCATCGTTCTTGAGTCTGATGGGACGACCATTTACAAAATGAACATCATGCTGTGTCCAATAAGACTTGAAACCAGCGACCGAGACCATAAACTCATCAGAAAAGTGTGCTCAGGTCATACATCGAGGAGCAGCAGGTTCATTTTTCTAATAGTCTTCTATACAATCAGACTTCTTGTTGCAACCATTGAAGTTGCCCCCTGCTGGACATCAGAAAGAATGCAAGTTAAAGGCATTTTTGCACTAAAATGTTTATCTTTTATATACAGTACTCGTGTTATGATTATTACTTAATTTCATGTGTAATTTTATAGATTTGATGTCTTAAATATTAATGTATAAAGTAACAGAAACACAGCACAAAGTCATACATACTGTATATGTATGACTTTCATACCGGCTGCATATCTGTAAACATTAGCACTGCTGCACCGTATAGTCTTGTTATCCTGCTCATCTTTATTCTTTAAACGCTCTCTCCTTGAGGCTCTGACTCTTAATCCATCACCGCTCTCCTCCACATCGTGCTGTGCACAACCTACTGTCTTTCAAAACTCTGCCTGATGAATGACTACGCCCGTGTCTGCTCACAAACAAAGTGAGGAAGGATGGGCAGACAGAGGAAAAGAGTAGGAGGAGAAATATGGATGAGACGCTCAACTTTCTGACAGTTTGAACAATGGCCTGGAGGCCTCACTGGAAAAACACTTTGACTAAAACACTCCGGTTTAGCTTTTCATTTTCACACTGTAAGTCTGCAGCTCTGACCCCTTCACAAACAAAGTGGGAGACCTCTGGTCTGCTTCCAAGACCAAAAGCTGTCAAAGCACGTCTCAGATTTAGACAATAGGCCACGGCTTCCTCGCACAGAGGAAAGGAATCCACATCTCTGGGTTCTGTGGTACCTCGCTCGCTCGGTGCACGCCTGACCACTCATCCTGGTTCACAGGCGAAGGCAAGGATATATTTCTCTGTTGTTTGGCCAGATCTCCGGCCCTAAATGCAGCCTGTCACTGAGGAAACAGCTGCTGGTGAAAATAATACGCCAAACCTCCATTTAAATATATGTAATTTTGTCTGTCCTCCAGCCTACAGCTCACCTCCTCCCCTATTTAACACCGAGCATTAGCACAACAGCTCTTGGTTGTGAACTGTGTTTTAGAGTTGACAAATTGATGATAGTTGATTTGCACCTAGAGGCGATGCAGGGCGGTACAAAGAGATAAAGAGGGGGAAATTTCATGAGAGCAAGCACAGAGTGGTGGACAAGGTCATAACTCATTGGTTATTCCTCTGAGGGAGCTGCCGGCAAACAATCAAATGCTGCAACAATAGGTGGGTAGTTGCAGCGATTCTGATCTGAACTCATCCCAAGGGACAAAGGACACATTAAGAAAAAAGTAATGGGTTTGTAAACCTCTGTTTAGATGTGTATACTCACAGGGAAAGAAAAAAAAACAACACAATCACATTTCTATCAAGTTAGTGGAGTCAGAGGGGACCTGACGGCAGCCGCTCCTTCACCCTCAGAGTAACTGGAAGTGAGGATGATTGAATTATCTGCAGGCAGGGAGGAACATATTGGAACGTGTATCTTCAGACACTGAGGGGCCCGAGACACTGGAAACATAAACTCCATTCTCCAGCTGAATTGATCTCATGTTGCTCTGTAATTGTATTGGGAGAGCTGGAGAGGGAAGCAGGGGGAAATTACTACAGGCTGCATCGGGGAATTGTGGAGGTTCTGTTGTGTACTCACAGTTAGTTATCTGGCAACACAGGCTGAGGTTGGAGTGCGGCTGAAAGCGCTTACTTCAGGCAAATACTGCCTTTAAACTGTGATCAAGCAAAGTGGAATTATTGAGCTTTTTCTTGCTTTCGTAGTTCTGGTTCCAGTAGTGGATGATAATATTAAACATAAGCAAAGTTTCAGATCAGTATTATTTCTACTCTTGGCTCTATGTCACAAAGAGGGAATGTCCTTATAAGGTCATCTCAGGAACAGAAGCCCCACCCCCCTTTATCATTTTTTTGTTGATGACGGGCAGCCAATCAGATTAAATCTGTCCTAGGTCTCAAATTGCATCTGATTGGCTGGAGCTTGTTTCAGGCAGAGGATGAACTGAGTAGCTCCATTAAGCCTCAATGCAGGAAACAGAAAATAAGGCTTCTTTTAAAGGTACCTCAGCAGAGCTGGAAATGAGCAGAATAGGTTCACTTTAACATCAGTGATGGGCCAGCAACACCCTGGCAACCTCCAGTTGGTAGGGAAACATGTACTCCCTGAGTGGCTGGCGAGTGGTGGCTGGCTGTTGCCAGGTGAAGTTGGTCACAAAGAGGCTGCTGCACTAAAAGCTTCCTCGTGATTGCTTTGGTCAACAGCAGTTTACCGCAGTCACTCACAGTTTGCATAGAAGAAACACAAACACTGAAATGAAACATGAGAAAACGTGACAAAATATTTGCCTTCAGAATAAAAAAGGTGCACCTTACCGCTGCAACCAGCACATTTCAAAAGGTGCAACTCTTATTTTGAAGGTGACCGCTCAGTTTTCCAGTTTTCAGAGTTTCACTAATGCTTGGCGAGCGTTTGCAGACAGGTCCGTGTGTTCCAGGCAAACTGCAGGTAACAGCAACAATCTGACCAAAGCAATCACAAGGAGATTTTTGGTGCATCGCTCTCTTTGTGACCAATTTCACTGCAGCAACTGTTAGCAACCTCCCTACAACCACTTGCCAAATGGTCACAGAACACTTTTCCCTAGCAACCATAGCTGCCAAGGGGGTCAGTGACCAGTCTCTAGTCTCTAGAAAGCCAGCAGCCTCCAGCTACGATTCACAATCAGGAAATACACATTTTTCCCTTGTGACCGGTGGTTGCCAGATAGCTGCCGACTGGTCTCTAAGTCCGTGTGACTGAGGCCGTAGGTTGTTAGCCAGTACTTGGGACTACATAGCTACAATACTGGGAAATGACATGCACAGTCAAATGTTTTCAGTAGACACTTTTATCACTCTGTAAGTCTTTTGTTAAAGCAAAATGACTTAGCTAACCTTTAAGTGATTAACCACTTCTGGCTGGTTATGGAAGACACTGGCTGTAAAAAGCAGAAAAGGCAGTTTGTCTTTTAGCTAGCAAAGCCCTGAAACAAAGACACCATGCTAATAGCACTGACTGAGGTCCTCAGGATGAATCGGCTGCAAATAAGTTGCACTGAAGTGATCGTCATTGTCTGTACCCTTAATGTGAGACACACATTTCTAAGCTCTAAAGAAAGATCCCATTACTGTGTGTCTGCGAGTGTCTCCAGGCACCTCTAAATGCTGTCTGTATATCTTGCATTCACTTTTCTTACCCATCTCTTTGCATTGCTCATTTATGTGCATACTGGCTCTTTACATCCACTTATTGCTGATCTCACAATTTAAGCTTGAATGTCCCTGTCTGATTACAAAGGGGTGTGTGTGTGTGTGTGTGTGTGTGTGTGTGTGTGTGTGTGTGTGTGTGTGTGTGTGTGTGTGTGTGTGTGTGTGTGTGTGATAAAGGCTTTAATAAACTGTATCCTTTGTGGGCTTCAGGATTTCCATACACTGTAGGAATTCAAATCAATATCAGGTACAAATGTGAGAATGGCACCTCAACACTGTTGAGCCTTTAAAGAAATAATATCAATATTCTGATAAGTGTGTATGAATTCATTAAGAGATGAGCTTCTCCCTGCTGACCATACAATAAAATAATCCTTCAGCTCACAAAAGCCTTCATGTCTCAGCCTGTCGATGTAATGCAGCGTTCCTGATGTGGACGAACTCCAACTTGATCTGAGAGAAAACAATGAAAATGACTTCCTCTCAGTCAGATTGAGTTAGCAGGGCATGAAAACTTCAGCAAAAATTAGAAGGGTATAAATGTTTCAAAGAGATTTCTGCTGTAGGTGATGTTTCAAACCGGCAGCACTCGATGTGTGATGGCCTCTGAGCCGCTGCACCCACCTCCTGGTTTTTATAGCTGCTTGGATCAGGAGAGGGACTCCGACATACACGAGCCTGAGTTTAGTTTATGCACCACATACATCGCCAATTATCTGACTACATATCAACTTTTTATCCTTTCATTTTTCTTGAAAGTCATTTGAGCTGAAAGATGGAAAATGTGTGTTTTCATCCTGTTGTTTAAAGTCAGCATTTGCCACCATCAGACCGAGTTTTTACTCACCGGTTATATTCTGGTTATACTCTGGTTATAAGATGGTGGTTTGGGGCAAAATGCACCACAGCTCGTCTCACTGAAAAGTGCTGAGTTGGGAATCATAATCATCACTTCCACCAAAACTCACCCACAGAGCTCCTCCAATGATTACCAACTGGTCAGGTCACGTGTGTGTGTTTCGTGACCTCCAGTCACCATTTACAGTTATTTTAAAGGATTATTAAAAACCCGTGGATGCATTTACTGCATGTATAATCTGTCAAACCTGATTTTAAGGAGAAGAAGCTTCAGTAGTTTGTGAAGCAGAATTAAAACATCAAGAAGAGAAAAAAAAACTTTTAAAAACCGTATTTTGAGTAAAAATTTTCCCACATTAAATTTGGGCTTCTTTGAGTTCCTCTTCTTTCTTCTAATGTCTCTGAGTAAACTTTAAAAAACAAGTGTTGGCATGCAGTCATTAAGACCACCTAATACCTCCTAAAGCTTACTCCTGGGTGGGCTTTTTATATCCTCACTGGATGTTTTTTTTTTTAAACTAATGAGGCTTTAGAACTAAGACGTGAGGATTTATTTATTTAGTGCATGTGAATGTGTGTACAGTTTGTGTACTGTGTGTATTTAAGATACAGAGAGGTCAGGGCGGGTCGCTGCTGCTGATCATTACTGGTCGAGGGTCAGGGCTGAAGGTTCAGACTCAATGCTGCAGGAAAGGAAATAAGAATGTCTGAATAATGATACCCTCAGGATGTGTATGTGCAGGCCAGTCAGGCATGTCACACTGGACTGACACCACACACACACACACACACACACACACACACACACACACACACACACAGGGCAAATTTAGCAGGGCTTATTTTCCAAACATTTTCCAGTTTAAGAGAAAATCCAAGTTTTACCAATT
Organism: Archocentrus centrarchus; assembly: GCF_007364275.1. Taxonomy (NCBI): domain Eukaryota; kingdom Metazoa; phylum Chordata; class Actinopteri; order Cichliformes; family Cichlidae; genus Archocentrus; species Archocentrus centrarchus. The sequence continues at coordinate 2,516,075 of NC_044366.1, forward strand.
TTCCACTCTAACATTTAACATTTTGAATATTATCTCCCTTCCCTTTGTAAGTTTTTTCCTAGCATGAGCCTGAGTCTCATACACCGTTTTACTTGTGCACTTTTTAAAAATTAAGATATCTACAAGCCCGACATCAAGAACACCGGGGGGGAGAGGGTTAAAAATCCTCTTTAATTGAAACGAGCTGTGGTCGACACCTGCCTGACACTGAAGACAACAAAGGGCCGCGGACATTATCGGGGTCTGTGTCTCCCTGCACTAATCACCTCTTTAATCTGCTGCCTTGCAGCAGTGCACACAGGAACAGCTGATTTAGGAGCAGCTTCTTCCTCGGGGGCCGGCGCTCTAATTGAGAGCTATGCACATAAACTGCATCTCGCTGCATCCTCCCATCACATCTGATTCAACACACACACCTCAGTGAAATGTGTCTGTGCACACACACAGACTGAAGGGCACAGAGTGCAATTCACACTTCCATACCTGCTATCAGCGTAGTTCCCTGTATTTATACACTATATTTACAGTACATGTGAATGGTATTTTTATTGCTTATTTAACCCTTCCTGTGCCGGGTTATATCACATCTGTGGCTCTTTAAAGCTCTGTGTGTCTGAAATGGAGAAAGCATTAATTGCTTCTAGACTTTGATTAAAACAGATGGGTGAGCTTCATTTCAGGTAAAAGTGATGCTAAAAGCTTTTAGGAACTATTCAGGAACTGACTGTAATCAGGCTGCGATCCACTCTGATCAGAGAGGACACTCGGCCATGTCTCCTCTCATGACTTGGAGCTATTTGTGGATGAAATGGGATTTTTCTTAATTATTATTTTTAGGGGATTTTCCCTTTATTGGACAGTGAAGTAGTGAAGACAGACAGGAAAGTGGGGACCAGGGATCGGACTCAAACCCGGGCCGCTGCTGCAGATGGTCTCTGGCTCACACACTGAGCTAAACAGGCGCCCAGGACCGACTTTTTAAAAACACACTTTACAGCAGGTACAGTAAATTAACAGCATCATGGATGAAAAACTGTGTGTCCTTAAAACGTGTGAAGATCCACAGCTTTGTGACAGCTGGCTGAATCCAGCTGCTCGTGAAGGCAGAGTATTAGGATCTATTCCGTTTTTTTTTTAATGAAGCACCAAATGAGAGCAGTCTATAATGTTCGGCATTATGGATGGAAACCCAGAGATCTAATGATTCCCTGTGAGCAGTGCATGACCACAGTGGAGAGAACAGGCAGAGACCCCCTGCAGAACAGGGCTCAGAGAGGAGAAACCAGTACAAAGAGAGGAGGAAAAGAACTGTCGTAGACATATCATAACTGGCATATTTAACCATTCATTCAGTGGGTGGGAGCCTGGAGGCAAACAAGGAAGCCGCAGAAAACTGACATTAAATAAAAGATGATGTCTGAAAAGGAAGCAGCTTGCTGACAGATTAGCCACAATTCTGCAAAATTCTGTTTTTAACTGCAGTGCCTGATGAATTAAGTCTAATATTCAGACTTTTAGCTCTGTGTCTGGGCTCCACCAAGCATACGGCTTAGTCGATGCAGTCTCCACGTTACCTGTGACGGCTGCTGGGCCAATGAAGACTCCGATGAAGTCAAAGTCTGAGATGCAACTTGGAAAGTCAAACCAGTGAGCTGAGACTGCCTGAGACGGATCAGGTGATAATTACACCACGATGATTAGAGTGAATTCAATGTCACAACAACGATCGCGCCAGTCTGCTTTTTACTGGTGGTGGTGACCAAAACCAAAGCTAAAAGGCCGAACGTACAGATTCATTCACACGATATGAAATCACTGCCAAGACTTCAACTCAACTTTAATAATTAATCTTTGGTTTAGAGAACATGTAATTGAATCCTCATAAATCAGTAAATGTTTGGAAAGTTTAAAAAACATTTAAACAGCAAACAGGAAGAGGCGACAAACACGCCTCTACGTCCACCGATGTCAGCAGTTCAACGAGATACATAAAAGTCAAACTCAGTAGCCGGGTATATTTATCCCTCTGTAAGCAGCTGTAGGCAATAAGCGCCAGAGCTAATTTGAAATATGTACCGATATATTTTTGTCAGCTCACTTTATGGTCACTAGCCTCGGTCTGGTCACTGGAACAAAGTTAAAGTGTGAACAACTTCCAACAAAACGTCAGCCCGTTTTCCAGCTCCTTCTAATTTAAAGCGAACGGCAGCATCTGGGTTTGGAGCGCAGAGAGGGCGAAGGGGAGGAATGAGTAATGCCTCCTCCCTGCACCAGCCACCATTTTACTGCCCCTCAAGCCTGCCCCGTTACAGCCTGGCACCGTCACATGGTATTAGCATCTCATGCTGTAACAAAACACACACACACACTCCAAGGGAAGTAAATACTTTTGGCCATTTAGGTCATTCTTAGGCTGGGCGGGTGCAGCCGAGCTGCGGGTACAATGCTGTGAAAAATGAGTGTGTTAGGAAATATGACATTGGCGGTTTGATGTTGATCATATAATCTGATCGTAAAGTCTAATCTGCAGACCTAATCCCAATAACCACAGCAGTCCTAACAGATCACAGCGCAGATCGGGCTTTTTTTTTTCTTCCACAGTCACTCAGCTTTGAACAATCACAGCACAGGAAGCAGCTCTTTGCAGGGAGTCCTGTCACTGCTGCAGGAAACATTTCCTGACGCCCCCTCAGTCAGTTTTAACACAGATACCAGACCAAAGAAGAAAAAGCTGTTTTTCACCAAAAAGAGGAAAAAAAAATCCCCAGTTTTGCAATGGAGACATTTAGGGGTACAAGACTCAGGGCTGGAATAACTCTGCTGTACAGATAAGCTGCGAGAGTCTCCTTTTGCCTTCAGGGATATCTCCGGCTTCAGTACACCTTGCTCTGCCGTGTGCTCAGACAGCCGCTTTAACAGAATGAGATTTTTGCCCGTGGCCGGAGCTGCACGCCACAGCAGCGCTATCTCTGGGGACCAGGCTGTTCGGCTGCTTCAGTCTTGTACCCCGTGCAGCTTTTAGTGGACTCTGTCATTCAGAGCTGTCATGATGAGATCTTCTGGAGGAAGCTTTACCTTCCACGGCCTCGCTCATCCTCTGCCCTCGTTTCACTGAGCTGCTGAGGTTTTTGTATGATTTCAAAATAACAGCATGATTGTTAAAGTTCACTAAATGAAAACAGTCAGCTTACTGATCCAGTTTCACTCACATTCTCCTAAAAGTCTGATTGTGTCATCAGGGTTAGTGTAACCTGAGCGTGGACCGAGCAGCCACCCCCAGCAAAAGCTGCAGTTCCTCTAATGTCCACACGGGGCTCCACAGTGAGTCAGTCCATAGACTCCCATGTTAAAAGGTTACAGCAGAAATACACAAGTTTACAGCCTGATACAGAAACTAATTTGGTCTCTGTGGATGATTTACGCCTTCATAACAGTTTGCAATATTGGGGCGTGGCCTCTTTGACAGATAACTGGTGACACAGGTGGCTGTAGCTGCTAGCTAGCTGTTAGGCTTCACCTCAGCTAACTGGAGTCCCTGATCTGGACCGTGTTGGTGCTGTTGGAACCTTTTTAATGCAATTATCTGACCAATCATACGGCTGCTGTGGCTTCATTGGACTAACAGACCATCCAGGAAGGCGGAGCTCCAGTTTGCCGAGTGATTTGATTTAGCGCTAATTAACAGGTATCTGTGTCTTTGTACAGTTTATAAACTTAAAGTTTATTGACTCAAAAACTCAACAATCTGAAGTTTTCATTAATATTGTCATAGGATGACTGACAAAACAAGAAAAATAACTGGCTCACTTTGGGGTCAGGCATACTGTGATTTAATGTCATGTTAAATCTCAGCAAGAGACAGCAAATGAAAATAAAATGTATCTTTGAAATTTTTAAGTGTTCCTTGTTATTGGTAAATGGCACTTTTTCTCTGCTGCACTTCAGGATGACTGATGCAGAAACAGTTTTAATCAGAATAAAGCAGAAAACTGTTTTATAAAAGTTTTATTCCAAAAAAGTTTGGCTGATGTGTGAAATGTGAATAAACACAGAATGTGATGACTGCAGATGTTACAAACCCATATTTTACTCACCATAGAAGAACAAATCAAATGTGTAAATGAAGACATTCAAAAACATTTTTGAATTTGATGACAACAATAAGTCTCAGAAAAGTTGGGACAGGTTCAACAAAAAGCTGGAAAACTAAGAGGGCCTGAGAAGAAACAGCTCGAGGAACATTTCACAACTAATCAGGTTGTTTGGCAGCAGGTCCGTAATATGATCTCAGAGAGGCAGAAATAAAGATGGACGGAGGTTCACAATCTGCAAAAATCCACAAACTGGAACAATTTGAGACTGTGAATATGTGAATATCATCTACAGTAATAATATCATCAGAGGAGTCAGAGAATCTGGAGAAATCTCTGGCTGGAAACCCAAACAAACAGATTTTTCTTAAAATTGTTCATTTCCTCACTTTAAATATTTGATATGTTTTCTATGTTTCATTAAAAAATAATCACTGCATTCAGTTTTATTTACATTTTCACAGCTGTACGTTTGATGTGTAAATTATTTATTTTGCCACTAAAATTTAAAATGAGTGATTTCTCTGTTGGTTGGGCTGGGCTGCTGCAGCCTGTGGTGAACTAAGACTGATGAGTTAAAGGTGTGAGGATCTAACTGCCAGACAACAACAGGTGTTCAGTTAAATTAAAAGCTGCTGTAACGTTCTATAAATGGTGTCAAATTAGAAGGAAGTCATCGCAGCTGTTGGTAGACTTTAGAAAATTCCTTCTAAAACTTCCAACTTTCAAAGAAACTTTAAACTGCAGTTTAAGCCCTTCGTAAACATTCACGTAACAGGAATGATACACGGGTGGGACGCAGCCAGCAGCGCGTCTACACAGGCCTCCGAGCCTGTTTGGATGCAGTGACAGGAGTAATGGATGTTTTTGGCATCCTCAGCAGTGACAGCACTAATGTGCTCCCCGAAAACAAAAAATAAAAAGCTACACACAGACAGAGAGATGGATGATGGTGGAGCAGATAAACAGGCGCAGCAGTGTATTTTTTAATGCTTGAGCCTCCTCCATAGCATCTCAACCCCCCCGCGAACTCCAGCCTCCTCATCACCCTGAAACTGCGCCTGAACTCGTACTGCTGCTTTGCTTCTGATCCTTTTAGTGCTGTAATCCGCTTCAGCAAACAACCCCTCACTGTTCCCTCACCGTAAGCTGTTTTCCTCTGATGGCTCGATAACTGCAGTAAATTGGAAACTAATCCTAAAAAGGTTTTTAGTTTTCTGCCGTGTTCTTTTTGCGCTCGCTTTCTTTCACCTTCAGCCCTCCGTTTCCCTCCGGCCTTCCCGCCGCAGGGCACGGACGCAGCGCCGCTTCATTCATGTTTTAAGATTACAAAAAAACTTTTTTGGCTCCAAAGTCTTCTTTAAAACTCAAAAATAGTCATAAAGACACGGACAAAAGAAAGTAGCTTCTTACATTTACAGGTTTTTCTGTTATTTCATCAAATGCTCCTGTGTGTGGTTTCATGGTGGCACCTCTTTCAGTCCAATCATTATTAAGGATCTCACCATCAGGCGAGTGTTTCCAAAAACCTTGAAAGCATCTGAAACTGTCTGCGATGCATTCAGGGACAGATGGTTTGATGCATTTGAGGCACATGTGCTTTTTTCTGGTGTGTCATCCTGGTGCAAAAGATGTGCAGTGATTTAATAAAAATGAAAGTAATTTAACCTCTTAACATCCTCCATGTTGCTGGTGAACCGAGCAGGGAACCAGCTGCTAAATTGTTGAAATTCGAGGATTTTAAATGGATGTTTCTGAGCACTGATTAGCATAATCTATCCAAAAAAAACAACAACATGGCAGCCAGAATGCTGATGCTGCAGGATGACGTCATGAAGGTGACGTCACCCTGTTGACAGAAAAAAAGAAAAAATAATGCAACCTGCAGCTGGTGAACTTGGCGATATTCAGCATCTCATGCTGCTCTCACAAAATTCGACTCCTTAGGAAACAATTCAGCTACAAACTGACAAAATGACACCTTCAGTGTCTTTGCTGACTAATTTATCCATCTCCTCACTCTGTTGCTCTTTCCTCCCTTTTGCTTGCTGAGACACTTTTTCACCCATTCACTCCAACACACACACACACACACACACACACACACCGTCTCAGCTCATGAAGCAGTTAGTGAGGTGTCCCGTGTGCTGGACAGATGGGTCATTACCCGTCCGCTGGATCGCCCTAAATCGCCGGGCACATTCTTCAGCCGCCATGATTGTTTTAATGGATGGTGATAATATACAGTCTGCGGCGGCGAGCGGCCGGTCGCGGGTGGATGGATGTATTTGTCGTTGGGGGAGAGGATGTCGGCCCGTTTCTTTCCCCTGCTTTGATTTTCGCTCTGGTCCGTGTGGGTCTGCGCCTCTCAGGAGTCGCACAGATTTCATCTTTCATCACACGAGCAGCCATTTTAATTTATGAATCCACAGATTTAACGTGTTGGACATTTTCCTGTGAGCAGCATCAGGTCGCTTTGCTTGTTGTTTGCTTTTATCTTTGATAAACAAGTTTTTCTGGCATTTGTTTTGAAATCTTACTTGAAAGATTTTGTCTGCTTGTTGTGTTTTTGCTGCGGCCTGCAGGCTGCGAGTCCTAACGAGCACTTCATGAGTCTCTAAAAGGAGGAAGGCGAGCTCTCCACAGTCACTACTCCTACAGCCAACAACAAAAGACACTTTTTGTGTAACACAGAGATGCAGGTAGCACCTGACGCCCGGGATGAGAGCGTACGGGCGTGAACTCACTCATGTGCAACAAGAAGAGTCTCTGAACTCTTTAATCGTCCTTTGTGTTTGCTCGAAAATGAGTTCCTAACAAAGGATACTCCTGCAGTTGCCAGGGTTACCTGAGGAGATTGTAGAGCAGATTAACTCACCAGGAAAAAACTTGAATTAAAGGCAGGAGGGAAATCAAGCTTAGAGGGAAACGCAAACAACAACAAGTATTTAGAGACGGACCGAGCGATTTTTTTAAGCATGATAAACGATGATCAGCAGTGTTATTCTGCAAAAGAATTAAAATCATCTGCACCAACACGTGTCAGAGAAACGTCTTTGATGGGTTAAATTTGTCTTTTTCCAGCATTGCTGGTGTCTGCTGTCTGCACACAACAGATGTACCACACACACACACCTCTCACAATCACAGCACCACACACGGCTGCACACACCCACTCACGTTTTGACACACTTAAACACACACACACACACACACACACACACCACAGATGCAAGCAGAGCCAAGGCTGTGACTTTAATTATCACCTTGTCTCAGCCTAAATGAGGGTGCGAGGCTGAGCTCATCTCCACATGGACTCCATGTGAGGGAGAGAAAAAAATCCCTCATTAAATCACTTCAACACTCCGACTGTCTTACAGTCTTTTTTCTTTTTCTTGTGTGACAGAATTTCTTTGTCGCTGCTGATTGCAGAGCGGTCAGCCGCCACCGCCATTCACCGCCTGACCTGAAACCTCCGTCACAAACAGAATTAATCATCCTCTTCTTAAAACTAACTGTTACCCTGAAAAAACCCTCAGCTCCATTTTATCAGTTGCAAAGTTAGGGCTCAAATACAGACGCAGGAGTGATGTGAAAAGGAAGTGTTTGGGGTTTGGGGTAATTTTTTTTAAAAATGCATTTCCCACTCAAAGAAAGACTGCAGCGCGAGGCTGAGTAGATCTGTCACGTCCCTTAAAGTGACATTTCAGCACCCTGTGATGTATGATTTGATTACTATCACACATCTATGACATTTCACTAAGCTGGAAATCAATGGGGCTCAATGGAGAGGTTGTATCAGACATAAATCATCTCAGCCTCTCTTATCTCCCCCTCTATGTGACATTAGATGTAAAGAGGAGCACAGAAAGCACCAATAGAGGGTATAAAAGGGAGGAAAATAAAAAGGGGATATGAGTGGATTGTGATAAGGATAACATATGCACAAAGGGAGAGAAAAGGGAGCGAAGAGATGAGAGGAGATAAGCACGGACAAAGATTAGAACAACAGAGAGAAAAAGAAATGAAATGGGGGGGAAATGTGAGATTAAGTTGCAGTTAGAATAAAATGATGAAATAATGAGGACGATCGAGACAGATAATGGCTACAAAGTGACGTCTCAGCCTCAGACATGTTGGTGCTTTGAACCAGCTGCTTCCTCTGGAGGGTGAAAGGTCTCTAATCCTGTCACTGGTGTCTGGAGCCTGGCAAAAAAAAAAAAAAATGCCTGCACATATGCTGCAGAGGCAAGGCATCTGTGTTTAAACCTGGGACTCGACGGTGAAGCCAGCCATGCACGTAACAGGCTGCTGGAACCGCGGGGAAACCATCGCTGTGCAGGCACGGCGCTCGCTCCAGCTGCAGCAGCTGGCTGAGGCGCTCTGCTGGGAACGGCCATGCCGACCGATGCAGCTCCTGTCGCCTGTCAAGCACAACCAGGGCCCGTCAATGTGCAACAAGATCCAGGGGGAAACATGCATTTATTATGTATGTATAAGCTGCATTCATAACATTTTAATCAGATTAAATAAAAACGAGTTACGGTAATGGAAACAAAAGGTTAACCCTTAAACTCAAAACACGGGTCTTTAACAAGCCAGGACAACATTATTCATACATGCAGTCTAATCTGATCATTTCATCCAGTTTAGCACTCAGCGTCCTGTTTCTCTTCATCAGTTTCCTGCTCTCCAGAGATTTAAAAAAACAAACAAAAAAACTGAACAGTATCGATATGAATGAAGCTCTTCTGCCCAGTACACACAAGAAATGGTGAAGCCATAAACTGTAAATAAAAGATGGAAAGAGCCACAATGATGTCACCCATTGGTTTCTTGGCATCTTAAAGCCCATGTGGTCTCATTTTGATCTCAGCTATGTTGGTTTTTTGGACCCAAACACGACCATATTAAGACGAGAACGTGGAGCCAGAGGTTATCAGGTGCTGCCAGTTGACTTGGTTAGCAAGTTCACAGCTAACTGTATGGATGCAGCTCACACACACACACACAGTCTGTTTAGTATCCTTCATGAATGCCACCTGAATGCCTATCCAAGACTTTCTATGAAAAACAGCTCATATACAAACATTTTTGGACCTCCTTTAATCCAGTGAAACAAAATGAATTGTTTAGTTAGAAGACAACAGAAAAAAAAAGATGGCATTAGTCAAAATGCTAACTTAGCTAGCTTATTTAACACTCTTACACACACTATATGGGTGCAACACACAGACTGATGTGTTAATCAGTACAAAGTAACATCCCAATATATTAGGAGGTACAGCTGCCTGTGTGAGGACACCTGCCAGTCAAAGAGGCCACACCAACATCCAAATGGATGAGTCATAAAATCAATCCTTCCCTGTACAGCTGTTATGAAGGGGGAGAATTAGGCCCAGAGACCAAAAACCAAAGTTTCTGTACGTGTTTATTTCTGCAGTAAAGTATTTGGTCATTACAACATTTTGAAAACACAATTTGCAGACGTTGTAGTGATACTCTGTAGTCCTGCAGTGAAACCAGCCTCCAAACAGTGAAGTCAGTCTTACTGAACTACACTGACCCCACAGAGCAGCTCCTACTCTGCAAGCAGAACTTTGGTCAGCACACGTTTCTCTATGGCTGCTGTTTTTACAATGAGACGTTTTAATAAACAATCCATTTAAAAATGTTTGCTCATTATGAGGTTTATCAGCAATTAAAAAGAAAAGAGAAAAAGTATGAATATTTGCAAATTAATTATTGGTTTCAATAAAGAGGACCTTCTCTGCTCATTTCCATATTTTTATTCTAGGGCTCTAGTAGAGTAGCTTTGCATGATTCAGGGTTCAAAACAATTCTTCATCTCGCGCTGGGTCTCAGTGCAGTCTCAGTCTGAAATACGATGTTTTAGCTCCTCCAGCTTTAAGGCCGTCCTCCCTTTTAGTCAGCTTTCTTCTGATTGGCTGACTGAAGGTTTAAACAGCAGATGGGTGGGGCTTCTGTAATCGGGATGACCATATTTGGGATAGCCCCTCACTATGACACCATACAGATCCAAAAATAGAAAAAACTATATGAAACTGAATGTTTAGAGAAATCTCAGCCTGATCTTTTGGCACAGGGATTACTTGTCCACACACTGAGCTCGTTATTATAAACTTATTTAATGCATATTTCATATGAACACCCACCTTTGGAACAGGGGATGACAGCAGAGTAGATTTGCTTTAACATCAACAAAAAGAAGGATGGAGATGTAAGAGAGATCGAGGCAGACGCACAGTGTAAATTATTTTGCAGTGTTCTTCCCTGGAAGCTTTCTTCACTCCAACTACAAATAAAAATCTGCCCAGATCAGTTAATAATAAAAAAACAATCTATGAATAAATGAATATTTTTGAGCTCAAAGAAGAATCCATTTAGACTTTTTAAATGTCAGTCACACTCTTGGTATTGTTCTGGTAGTGCTTATAGCTCTTCTCCGGCTAAAGCCCGAGCAGCAGATTCTGCAGTGGTGTCAAGCAGCGACTGCTCGAAAGAAAACTTTCAGTTTCCAAACTGCTGCGACAACAACAATGAAACCAGTGAATCATTCAGACGCTTCAACTTGGTCGTCCTTTCAAAGCTGACTGATTCATTTTGAGAAGAACATGATTCCACTTTTCTGTATGTTTCAAGTGACTTTTGGTATTTTACAAAGAGTGCAGGACAGCACATTTTAAAGCTGACTTTACCTCTTTGTTTTCTTTACTCTGCTTCCCTCCCTCAAGCACACACACACTGACACACTCTTACAGTGACGCTGGAAAATAACCTCACACACACACACACACAACAGGCTGCACTCGAGGACTCGTGCGTATGCAAACACAGAGGTCAGGTGTAATTTGCACAGCTGTGATATCTCCTCAATTAGCCACAGATGTTAATAAATGAGTCCCCTCACCAAACTCTCTGAACACACATGCACACACACACACCAGCTACTCCCAGGTAACCGTTAAACTAGTAACATTGTGGCCAAAAATGCTCGTGGTTGTGAGCCAGAGGATCAGTCAGACACTCCGATACACTCCCAGAAATAGTGATAACATCACTTCTTCCTCCTTTGGGAGTCACAACAGCAGCTCGCCTGCCTCCATCTCACCCTCTCCCAGCATCCTCCTCTGTCACACCCCCCGCCCTCTACATGTCCTCCTTCAGTACATCCATGAACCTCCTCTGTGGTCTTCCTCTTTTCCTCCTACCTGGCAGCTCCATCTTCATCATCCTTTGTCCAGTAAATCTACTATCCCTCCTGCGCACATGTCCAAATTATCTCAGCCTTGCCTCCATCTTGGTCTCTGTTCCATGTGAGCTGTGCCTCTGATGGACTCATTTCTAATCCTGCCCATCCTGCTCACTCCCAATGAAGATCTGAACACCTTCAGCTCAGCCTCCTGTCTTTGCGTCAGTGCCACAGTCTCCAAACCACCACAGCAGGTCTCACTGCCATCCTGTAAACCTTCCCTTTCGCTCTTGCTGCTCTCCTTCTGTCACACATCACCCCCAACACTCGTCTCCACCCACACCGCCCTGCCTGCATGCTCTTCTTAAACTCTCATGTGCACACACTGTTGCTTTGGATGGTTGACCCCAGGTATTTAAACTCCTGCACCTTCACTCCCTCTGCTCCTTGCATGTTCACCTTTCCACCTGCCTCCCTCTCATTCACACATGTATCCTGTCTCATTTCTACTGATTTGCATTCTTCTTCTCTCCAGAGCACACCTCCACCTGCTCCCCACTCTACAGATCACGATGTCTGCAAACAACCTGCCTGACTTCATCTGTCAGCCTGTCCATCACCACTGCAAACAAGGAGGAGCTCGGAGCTGATCCGGGGTCCAGAGAGCCAGATCAGTCACTCCTAACATTAACATAAACCTGCAGATGCCCAAAGTCTATCTCCCAACTGTTTTCAGGTGAGAAGTATGAGGTCAGCATGGATCGAAGTGTAGATCGAACTTTAAAATCTACTTGGACCAAACAGATGAACCATCATGCTGAGTATCTCAGATCTGAGTGGGCTGAGGTGGATATGTTTATCAATATTTATTCTCCAGGAACGTTTCAATGAAATAATCACAATTCCTCTCACACGTTGCTGGACTCAGTGCTACAGCATCGAGTACATAATGTTAAATACACCTGAGCCCCAAAGACACTGAATAACCTTTAGTGAAACACTGCTGTGATGATTCCGTCAACTACAGCGAGTCTGAGCGAGACACTCGCTCCTGATCTGTTTCTCTATGCCAACAGAGCACAGAAATCAATATAAAAAAATGTATAATAAAAAAATGTGACGAGCTCAGGCTCAAAGGTTCTGGAGTTCTGACAGTCAGAGTTTGTAATTAAACCCAGTCTAAAGCCCAGAGAGAGCTCAGTCAAGGAGCTGCGTGGGCAGCTACAGGAAGGTCAGAGGTCAGCAGCAGGTCAGCAGAAAGCTCTGCTCAAAGCAGCAAACACAAACATGAACCATAATGTTCGAGGGTTAAAATCAAGCCTGGTTCTTCACAGAGAGCTTTGAATAACAAGTCTCAATTTATTGATTTGGTGATGCTTTTGTGATTTTTGTGTTGAGGCCACACTGAAGAGCAGCACTTCAACTCATTTCTGAATGTCAAGTCGATGGAGCAGCTAAATGTGGAATACAAAGAAAGGAGCTCTGAAGGTCCTTTCAGAGACCCCCCCCCCCCCCCCCCCCCCCCCCCCAAACGCCGCACGAAGTGCAACTTAATTCATCTGAGCTCGTAAAAAAGAGATGAATCTGACTGTGGACACGTCAGCTCTGAGTTTGAGTCTGAGAATTTTTTTTTATATATATGCGATCGCTTTTTGTGTTTTCACTATTTGAAATAAACAACTTTTCTTATAATGTTACGACGCCTCTGTCTTAAGTAAAACGAACCTGAGTGCCTTTCTTGTTTCTGGTAAACTGATAACTAGTGAAAGCAGATTTCCCTGGGTGAAATTCCCAGGTTACTTGGAAATTTAAGTTCCAATTTTCTTCCACGGCCACCTGTGTGTTATTTATTATACTCAAATTTAGATCCATATAGCTATCACCACAACTGCAACAACTGGAACACAATAAAACTGAAACACTGCATTAAGTGATGGGTCTAAAGTCCTATTCTAGCAGTGGAGGTTTTTGGTTTTTACTTTGAATCGCCCCCATCATACATCCCGTGCATACATCCATTTTCTCAGACTTACCCAGCCTGGAATTGTGTGTGTGTGTGTGTGTGTGTGTGTGTGTGGGGGGGGGGGGGGGGGGGGTATCCAAACTGACATTGGGTGAAAGGCAGGGTGCTCTTCAGCCCACCACACACATCACCACAGCATACCCAGAGGAAACCCAGTACACAGGAACATGCAGATCCCACACAGAGAGATCCTAGCCAACCAGGAGGTTCAAACCAGGAACCTTCATGCTGTGCAGTGCTAACCACCTTTGCTGGCAGAACATGTCTCCAGGTTATATCACTGGGACGTTTTTAGCATCACTCTGAGACTGGAGGTTGCTACTTTTGACAATACTGAACAGATGAAAGAAGGCGGTGCTTTAATCTGCAAGTGAAAGAACAGCCAGGTCAAAAATAACTCCAAGGTTCCTCACAGCAGCACTGGAGGCCAAAGTAATGCCATTGAGGGGAAGCATCTGGTTAGACACTGTGTTTGAGATTTTTCAGTCGCAGTATAATAACCCCTGCCTCCTTCTTCTCCTTCACCTGCTCTGCTCCTCTTTATTAGAGCAGAAAGGAAAGCGAGGCACCTTCCAAGATTCCTGCAGAGCGCTGCGCCTAAATGAGCCTGCCTTCTGTTTCACATAGACTCTCGTACCTGCCTGAAAAACAAACTGTTCAAGATAAAGATATTCAAGCTGTCAGCAGAACTGAGTACTTTTCTTGGGCATCATTTCCTGCTTTTTTCTTAAAAACACTTTTTTTTTTACATTTATAGTTTTATAGTAGTACATTACAAAGTAAGCAGACTACCCGTCATTCATTACCATACATTATGCAGCTTTTGGGTTTTAAATCATCTGCCATCAGGCAACAAACCTCCATTTGTTTAAGACTATTTTGAAAGCGGAGTAGATTGCTCCACTCGTATTCGGCTCTTTCTTTTGCGTTACTCCACTCCATTACTCTCCATTCCTAATAAGATTAGATTATAGTCATAAGAGCCCAACAAGCGAGGACCACATAATAAAAGAGATTTACATGTCGAGCCTCCAACTAAACAGCTGGATACCCTCGACCTCTGTCAGGCTGCACAGATTCTGATTCATCGACTTGTTTTTGCATTTCCTAACTTGTGTTTCATAACATATAAGGACATCAGTGAGGGAGTGGTTAAGTGGCTGAGTGAGCCTCTTGTAATGGCCTTTATCTAACTAAATAAGCTATAGGTACAAGCCATTATGGCTCACCGTATCAGATACAGGATTAGATTCTCTCAGTGCATATAGATGTGTATCAGAGAAACCTGATAGGCATGCAGTTCCCCCTGGTATGTGTTCGGTCTGCATTTACTCCCACACACACATAGTTTCTGTCTAACCAAGTTAAGAGTCCAGCAGCAGATCTATGGCACATTATTTTGTTATATTGAGCCTCCAGATGTGTATGAGTGCCCCCGTTTTCAGTACGTTGTGAATTATTACACAGTTTAAGTGAGTTCCACCTTTCACTCATTGCATGCTGGGATAAATCAAAGACCAGGTACGCGGCTGAAAAGTTAAGCCAGTGCAGAAGCATCAAAACCTGCAGTTCCTCTAATGTCCACTAGGGGCTGCAGCAGTGGGTTATAGACTGAATTAATTATCACCCTCTGGTGTCAGACTTATTGTGAGTAGGGGTGTGCGATATTGACAAAAAACGATATTTTCTGTAATTTTTTTGATAACGATAATAAACGATATTTTACATTATTTAAAAATGTGTTCGCACAAGAAGTGCAAGCTGGTAAAATATAAGACTTAAGTCAGTGTTTTTGACATGCTAACTTATTATTTTATTTTATTTAACCATTATTTAAGCAGGAAAACACATTGAGATTAAAATCTCTTTTTCAAGAGCATCCTGGGCATCAGGACAAATGTAAATAGAAAAACCTCGGCAAGTTTTCAAAAGCAATCGCTCAATACGGAAGACTTGACAGAAGGAAAAAAAATTTAAATAAGAGGCTGTCCAGGGAGACTCCCCCTACATTATAGCAAAATAAATCACAGAAACCTCACACCTTCATCTGATCAGAAACCCGCTTCTGGCAGACAGAGAACATCGCTAGGTTATGACGCAGTAATTGTAACATAGCTACTTTAACTTAAAGGATATTAACAACCATCCATCATCTTCCTCTTTATCCCGCTAGTCGTGGTCATGGGGGGGGCTAAAGTTTGCTGAGTGTGTTTTGCCAGACACCTTAGCTGATCTAGGTTCGTCTTGGACAGCAGGTTCCTGAAACTTTTCATATTCCTCATACTCGCTGATGATGGAACAGGTTAGTTGGCGAGCTTCCGTTTTCTTACAAAGTCTGCAAACTGCAAACCACCTCCTCGCCTGCGAGGCTGGCGATGTCTGAATTTCTTCCCCTGGTGCAGTGTGTTCCCTCATTTCCAGCTTTAGGTGTGTTGTTCAGGCAGCTATGCTAGCGCACAGTATGGGCACTCTCAATGCGCACGCACAGCAGCCTGTACTAAAGCATAAAGTAGTGAACGCGTGGAGCCGAGGCGTTTCGATTGTTGTTGTTTTTTCCTTCATCTTCATGGTGACAGTCAGAAAAGGAAGCTGACAATCCATCTGTAACTATGTCCATGTTTTTCCACATAGGGTCTAAGGATACAGCAGTGTTCATCACCGTGTCTGATGATTGGCTGAGTAAAATGATGTCACTACAATCTGTGTAACAGGTTAAGTTTTCTCATCCTTAACCATCTTCTTCAAATCAGACACTCTTTGTGCTCCTCTGCCTCTGCCATTACTTCTCCTTGGTTTCAGCTTGTGTCATTGGCTCTTGGGGAATGGAGGCTTCATCTCTTTTTCTGACATGAATTACCCTATACGTGATTTATAAGAAATGTGAGCATGGGCAGCTCTGATGGAGACATAATGGAGCAAGTTACAGGCAGAGCAGGCTGTCACATTCACTGTCTGTGACTCTTCTTAACAGCCCACTCAGTCCACTCCAGATGAATGCAGGACATAGTCTATCCAAAGTACTTTGAAAAGAACAGCACAGAAACTCAAACACCAAGCAAAGGGCCCTTTGTGCTTCCTCTGGTGTCATTTACAGTTGGCTATACTGACTTCATCCCTAAGCCTCACTCTGCAGCAGTTTGATAACTTCTGCTCTGGACTGCAAGCACACTGCCTGTGCACAGAAGTGTGATGCATCACTGAGATGTAACCTGAATGTTAGGACTGCAGTCTCTATCTTTCTCCATATACAGGAAATCCACTTATTATTGTTCTCCAGTGAATATATTATTGCTTATAATAATTTACCTGGAATCAGACCTAAAGTGACTTTTAGTTAAAATATGAATTTGTTAATATTTTTACTCACCGTATGACAGCTGGAACAGTTTCTAGCTCACCTACAACCCAGGATTGGATGGATGGATGGATGTGAATTCTGTCCAGTGGCCAGTGAGGACCACCCGTCTGGTAACAAGAAGTCTGATTGTATAGATGAATCTTGTGACCAATTTGTGTCCCTCCACCATGCAGCAGTGATGCAGTTATTGTTGTGACAAGCCACAGTGACAGTGCAGTCTACTGGATTGATGATGTTACACTGCACCCCAGATACTCTCTGTGATGCTAACTTTATGGTTATTAGGCTTCCCTGTAGACAATATATAAAGATGGATGTAGTCAACATCACCCACCAGTCTCTGGACTCCACATTTTGATGCATTAGCGTATTAGCCACTGCCATCTAGGTGGTCATTACCGTATTTGAATGACAGAGTGGAATGCTAAGTTACCAGCTAATGCTAACAAACTGCATCGATAGATTGTATATTTCAACACAGACACAGATACTTGCTAATCAGCGCTGGGGACTCCAAGTAGCTGAGGTGGAGCCTTTCAGACAGTTAGCAGCTACAGCAACCCGTATCATCATCCACCTGTCAGTCTATGAGTTATTAAAAGAAATGACCACCACCACTTTAACACTTTAACATGAAGTCTATGGAGTCTGACTCACTGTGGTCATTAGAAAACCTAATTTGCTGCTTAATTTTTTAGCCCTGTAGGTTTCCACTTGGGATAATTGCACTCTATGAGTGAGTATAAGCTGCATTATCAGGCTTGCTAACAGCAGGGCTCTAAAAGTCACGTGAATGCTGGTGTCATTGCAATTAATCCTCAGGGGACCATGAAAATCACTTGTGTTGTCTAGATGTCTCTTTCACTTCATTCACAGCCTTTAGTGCTGTACCATCTCTAGGCCATAATTATCCAATGTTTAAGTTCTTTCCCATCAGCCTCTGCTACACTTTTAGTGCCAATTAGCTTATGTTAGCATGCTGACCACAGAAAACATTACACAAGCATGCTGAGGATGCTGTTTGGCTTTAGTGCACTTTGGTAAGGAATGAAAGCAACAATAGAAAGAGGAACAAAGCATCAGTCACATTGTTCAAGATGAAGAAAACTAGAACAGCAGCTCTGGCCTGTGATGCAGGGTGACCTTACCAGAGCGAAGATGCCATTTAACAAAAAGCAGAATCAAGCAATTAAGTGAAGAAGCCACTCAGGGTTTAAATAACAGGGAAGCAAAATGTATTGTTGCAGCATCCATTTTCTATATTGACATTACTCAACTCAGTACACCATGTCTACTGCGACTGCTGCTCGCAGAGACTATATCACATTACTGGTGGCTAATTATCAAAGCTCTATGACTGTATGCTTTAAATGATATTTGGCTCAGGTCTTTATGCAGCTAAGACATACCATTATAAAAGAAAAAAAACTGCATTCAAGGTTGTTGGCATGGTTACTGCTGACTATACTCTTATCAGAGAGCTTATGATTAGTCACGTCTTCCATTAGCTTTCTGCACCAGCCTCTTCTTCTCCGGCTCTCTCTCCTTCTCTCTGGGAAGGATGTTATGGGCAAGGCTGACTCGATAAGGGCAGCATGTCCCCAAGCCTAACAGAAAAAAAAAGTCCTGTCATGTTATGTACCATCTGTCCCTTTCTGGGCCACAACCAATGCCCCCTCCACATCCATCCTCTGCCTCTCACTGGTCTTGATAAATCTCACTGCTCCCCAACCTTCTGGTCCCTGGAGGTCCCCCCTCCCCCTCCCCCCAGTGTCTCATTCCCATGCCTCCCTCCCTCCTCATGCTTACTGTCCCCATCTCCCATTTTTCCCCTTGCTCTGTCCCCTCCTGCCCACCACCTCCCTCCTCCTCTTCTCCCTAGGGCGCTGTAGGGTTGGCATCCACCCAGAGTCCCTCCATTTCCTCCACATCTGATATAATCTGGACAGAAAAGAGCTGAGAACATTCTTTTCCCATGATTCTTAAGTGGCACCAGGGGCACTCTGGGCTGGCCGGCTGGTTGGCTGGTTGGTTGGCCCACTGGCCGGCTGGATGACCGGATCACTCGCTGGCCCTGAAAACAGAGACCCGAAGCGCATAACTTAGCTGGATTAGCCAGTGGCTTCCCCTCTCTGCTTGCACTAAAACACTTATCTATGATTTTAGCACTGGGCCTTTCTAAAAAGTCATCTGCAAGGAATAATGGCAGAAAAATAGCTTAATGTAACACATCTTTCTTTTGAGTTTATAGTTTGCATTATCCTCACAAAAAAAAAAAAAAAAATCAATGTCTGCTATTCATTTCTATTCTATTTTTCTGCTCTTATTTCAGTGGATACATGCTGTGACCGCTGAACCATTATTCACGGCATGCAGCATCCACTGCCTTCCACTGTACGTCGGATTCCTGCTAAAGCTGTATGACACTGTCCTTCACTCATTCATACTTTGATTCAAGCAGCTTCATCATATCTTTCACATTTCTATTGATGAGTTTTTACACACCTTCAGTTCAAGCTATTCATCTGAACTCAAACTGCTACCAAAGAGAGTTTAACCAATTAGTGCAGAAGATGTTGAGAGAGAAGAGCACAGGTTACATTTCTGTAGCTACAGTTTCCAGATAGCAACGTGGGCAATCATAGCATTAGTGCTTTAAAAAGGGGACAGATCTCTGCTTGGTAACGCTAATGTTATTAGTCTGGGTCAAAGTGCTTTCAGCTCCAAAAAAATGATCCGTGTGGCTATTCTTCCAATGTCGCAATAAAGTTTAATGTCCATGAAAAAGAGGATTTATGAGGGTTAGCCAAGTTAGAAGTTAGCAGGAAGTTAGTTAGCAAGTTTCCATCCAAAGATGATATACCATGTTTTGACTGAAGTATTTATGGGAAACAAAAGTACAGTACTACTATAACTTTGGAAGTACCAACATTTGGAGAATCACTGAAGTTGTCCTAGTTGACTTCTAATGATGTGCTACCTGACGGCTAGCTCCAGAGCTATTGTTAGGCTAATATAAACAGATTAGGAAAATGGAGGATGAGGATTAAACTGTTCTTAGTGAAAGTTCACATTGAGAATCCCTGATGGGGAGAAACAAATGCCATCATATAAGAGGAAGAAGATGCCAAAAATGGGCCAAACTTCAGCGGACAGAGCGTCTGAGGTGATCCAACCACAAGACAAGGTTAGTCTTTAATATACTGATGTGATTTGGAGCATTTGCCATGAAAAAGTCCTGATCTTAAGCTGAAATCACTGAAATCTTAACTGGAGAGCGATTCTTTTCTGAAGTGTTCAAATAGTTGGTGTCTGGGCTGTTAGCTATGAGCTTTTAAAAACTTAAAGAGGTGCTACACATGAGTAGTTCTCATAAAAGCCTGAAGAGGCTGAGAGTTACAACTGGATGGGTTTGGTGGGTTCTTGTCTATTCAGAAAGTCAGTAACAGACACTATTTATTTGCTAAAATCTCAGAGTAGTTCATCCAAACTCTGCACTGCATCTGCTCGGATCCCCAACAATATCAGGCAAGTTTCAAGTGGAAATTGGCATTTTTCCAGATAAGTGAAGAACAAGCACTTAAGACCCAGTTCACCATGAACAGTAAACAGGACAAAACACTAACTCTGGGAGAGAATCGACAAAATTTAATGACATGCAATGATGGCATATAAACCTAACAGCCCCATTTGTCGGATGCTTCGGCGCTCTAAGCTTGGGTCACCTTTGTTGCATTCATGCTGTTTTAACAGCTACAGCATGACAACACAAACCCCACTGCCTCAGTAACCTATTTCTGTGCCACATCATCACATACTGATGCTCAGTCAGGACCTGCATGTGTTACACTGCAACATTTTAGCATCAGTGTTCAGTATGCAAATCAGGCTTTAGTAGAAGTCTTTCAAAGTTTGAAATTCACTTGTGGAGAACACTGATGGGTCTTTAACACACAACCGTTCTTTGAAAAGGTCTCATTCTACCAGTGAGAGATTTTCACCTTATCAGACACTTCTGGGTCCAGATGCTCCTTCAGCTCCCAAAAGCAAACCAAGGCACCTGTCATGGTCCTTGACTTCCACTGATTTTAATGTGCCACCATCTGTCCACATGTTCACCGTTTGTCTTCATGTCTGATAGTCATCTGTGTTTTTGTTACTCCAGGTATGTTTTTTCAGTAGGTTCAGAGTTTTGTGACGGCAGTTAGTGGGAGAGGACTTAAATGCAGGCCACTCAAGCCAAATCCAATAATCCAAAACTTTAATGCCAGGGAAGAGGTAGACATCGAAGGCAAACCTGAGCAACGAAGAGGTCAGACAAAGGTCAGAAACCAAAAACCAGTCAGAAGAAGGAACACATGCAGGAGACATAACCTGACAGACAAGAAACTGCAGGTAAGATTGACTCTGACTGCAAACACAAAGTAAAGTCAATTAATTGTACTTCCCGTGCAAGACTGTTAGTGAGGAAGATGACCTCATCTGAGGTCCAGAGTTTTGGGGCTGAAACTGAGAACTTTTGGTCCCCTGTACAAGCCAGTAGTAATTTGGAATTAATAGAAGCTGCTGATTAATGGCTCTAAGTGAGCAGCATGGGACATAGTAAAAAATGTAACAGAAACCTCGAGTGAGCCTATGCAAACACTTATATGTGAGCAACACTATTTTGAAATGGATCCTGTAGTTCACAGGAATTTAAGACCGGGAAAAATATGATCACACTTCCGTATTCCTGACAGGAGACTAGCAGCAGCATTTTGAACCAGCTGCAATCGTAATATTAGTGTTTTGCTCAGTCCAACATGTTTGAATTGCAGTAATCCAGTTTAAATGTAATAAATGCAAGAATAACTTAATCTAGGTCATTGATAGAAAGAAACAGTTTGACTTTAGTTGTAAGTTAAAGCTAGCTTTAACAACTGATTTGATCTGTGATTTAAATTTAAGAGAGGAATCAAAGATAACACCAAGATTTTTTTACCTGAGGTTTAAGACATGATGCCAGGGGCTCAAGTTCTGAGGGGGTAATGAAGGTGTAACTGGCTGTCAGTGAGTGGGATCAATGACTAAAATTTCAGGGTTTTTTCATTAAAATTAACATAAAATTAACATTGTGAGAGTCAGGTTTTAACCTCAGCTAAAAGGCAGATTAAGACATTTGCGGAGGAGCTGGTGCCTGGTATATCTGGATATGATCAGCATAAAAGGGGAATACAACATGATGTTTTTTAATTACAGACCCAAGTGGAATCATAACAATGAAAACAGAACTGAACCCAGAATGGAGCCCTGAGGTACACCACAGGTCAAGGGGCAGTGTTAGGTCTTTTAGGTCATGTAATGCTCAACATGTGACATCAAGATTTTTGGTCTACTGTATCGAAAGCAGCAGAGGGATCCAGTAATACAAGTAGAGCAGCGTAACAGGCATCAATAATACAAAAAAAGGTCATTAAAACTTAAGAGAGCAGATTCTGTGCTGTGATGAAACTTAGGTGCCGTTTACACGAAGCCGTTTTCACTGGAAACGGTGTCGTTTTGATGCGTTTCAGCCTTTCGTTTACACGATGGCGTTTCAGAAACGATCCGCGTTTACACGAGGACACGTGAAACGATGAAAACGATGTAGTTCCCATGCCAGGCCACAAGTTGGCGTTGGTTTTCTCTTTGCAAAGTTTGTTTATGCAAGACGCGCATGCGTGGAGTGACACAGTAGGTAGTGCGGCAAATTGTTCATTACTTACAAAACGGCCAATGTGAGAGGTTTTGTGTGGACCGATGATGAGGTTGGATCGCTGCTGCACACAACGCTGAATTACAAAACGGTAAAAACACAAGAAAAGCATAAGAAGCACTCGTGAATCCGCGAGTACTGTTTATCAGTTTGCGCGTGCGTGAAAAACTGTGGCTGTCGCAACCATAGTGCGCATGTGCGAGTCGAGCGTTTTCAAATCACCCCGGTTTCAAGTGTTTACACGAAAACGCAAGCCGGTGCGTTTCTGAAACGCTCCACTCTGGACCCCGTTTCTGAAACACATCGTTTTCACTCTGTTGTCGTGTAAACAGAAGGGCGAAACGCATCAAAACGACACCGTTGTCGTGTAAACAGAAGGGCGAAACGCATCAAAACGACACCGTTTCAAAATGAAAACGGTCTCGTGTAAACGGCACCTTAAAATCAGACTGAAAAACCTCACTAATCTCACTGTGTGTAAGAAAGACTGCAGCTAGAGGAAAACCACTTTCTCTAGTACTTTAGGCTAAAAAGGGAAGGGTAGAGATTGGTCCAAAATTTGATGGCTCTGTAGGGTCGAGATTTGTTTTCTTGACGAGAGGCTGGCACCATCCCTGAGACTAAACAAGCGTTGGAAGCAGTCGTGTCAGAGTCGGTGGGAAATGGAAGAAGTGAAGCTGACAGGACTAAACAGGAAATGAGCTGGAATAAACATTACTATGACATTTGATTATGGAAAGAAAAAGTAAGTACCCCACAAATAATTAGGATACTAGCCCTTTGTCCTAATTTAAGTCCTCTACATACAGATTAACAGGATGTATAGGTAGTTGTCCAGCTGTGCGGTGTAGAGGGTCACAAAGGAGAGGAAAGAAACAAAAGCAGGAAGTAAAACCACAGCGAGACACTTGAGAAAAACTAACTTTCAGAGTAAAACAGGAAGTAATATAACACAGAAACATGACTAAAATTAAATGTGATGAACACAGAAGGTGATAAAATAGCACAAAGTAACCACAGGAATCATTACACTGACAGCTCAAAGCTCAGGATGGTGAGATAAACAAGGAATATTTTGCATCGTTAATAATGCAAAGCTACGGTGGAAATTAGCAGGAGAGGTCACTGCGATGCTCTCAGTAACGGTCTCCGATGATGATGATGATTGAGTGTTTAAATCGGTGTCACGCTGAGCTGTTGTGCTGTTCGGGTCCCTGTCGTGTGCTGCCTCTTTCGTTTTTGGCACCAGTTCATCCTGCTGCACTTGACTCTCACTCTCCTTCCTCTCACTTGTCTGTCTGACACTTTTGTTGGACTCGGAGCATTGGATGGCGAGCTATGCTCCCATGACAACACGATACTGTTAGCGTCAGGCAGAATCAACGTCGGGCCGGGATCTGAAAGGGACCTCCTCCGCTGCTCCTTCCCCACCATCCCCTTCTGTTTGGCCCCCCGGGGGAGCTTTCTGCTTCCCTCTGTCCCCTCTCCCTCTCAGCCTGTCTCATCTCCTCGCTGCTGACAGAACCTGTTCACAGAGAGGAGCCTTTCGGACTTCTCCTTTCCCACAATTATGCATGCATATAGCAGCCTGTCATGGTGGAAACACTTTGAAGCCAAATCTTTCAGCGCCCCGTGCAAGATGGACAAGGAGGCAGAGGAAGAAAGGGAAGGAGGACAGAGAGGAGGAAGAGAGAAGAGGAGGGAGGTGATGCAAGTGCTGGGTTTGAGGTGGCACTGGCCCAGGACATCAGCCTCAGTGACAGCAGGGACAGAAGAGGTGCCAGCCTCTTACAGAAAAAACCAAACCCAGGTCCTATTCAAAGCTGCACCGCATGATGTTCGGCAGGGAGGGGGTGCTCACATCGGGGGTGACGTATTTCGATTTCTGTGTAGCGACACGGGACGAAAAGAGGGTTCAGCGCGAGACAGTGAGTGGATGAGAGTGTGTGTGTTGGTGCATCTCTGAGGAGGATGGAGATGAGCCACTGACTTCCTGGGCTCGAGGCCAGGATGAAACCATTCAGCTCTGATGTACACAGACTGTACAACAGAGGGGATTAGCACAGCCAGCGCCTGCGATAGAAATATAATGGGTAATATTTCCACCCCTTTTTTTTTAGTATTTGCAAAGGTATGAGGAGGATTATGCTATTGTCTGAAATGATTCTGGCAAGGAACAATATTTGTAGAATATTACTTTGCATTGTCTTGGAAACAAAAGGTACCAAGAGCGGAAGGAAAAATACATTTCATAATAATTCACTTTATCGGAAATTGGAAAATTTATGCATCCACAAAGCCCAGATGCAACTTTCTAATCCCCGTTCTTCCGACAATCAGCGGAGAACTGAAGGAGAGTTTTGATTAAGTGAATTAAGGCGAGGCACAGCTCTGGCACACAGCACAGACAGTTAGTCGGGGACTTCCTGGCAGCAGCAACAGCAAAAACAACAACAGTTCTCGCTGCGTCTCTCTGCTGCTGCAGCGTTTGATTCCAGATCAACTGCAGGTTGGTGGTCTGGAGCATTTACATATCTCCCTTTTAATTAAAATCCATCAAATAAGAGAAGCACTCGCTCCCAAAGCGGGGATGTGATCGCTCATTTAGCGGGTAGCAGACAGAGAGCATGCTGGGAGGACATTTGTGATCCTGTCCTTACAGGCCCTGATAGATGGGCCCACTCCCAGCCCATCGTCCTGGGAGGAGACATTTGTTATCTTTCATTCAAACACGCTCCCTTATTAAACAGGAAAGAGGCGCGACATCATGTACAAACATAAACATGCTGCGGCGCTGGGAGCTCCACTACAGGCTGCACCGAGGACCGTGAGGTCGTCAGAGGCCTGATCTCCCAGAAATTTGCTGTACTTGTTGAATGTGCAATTGGTTTAAGACTGCCATTAAAAAAAACACACACAGCCAAGAGGATTAACCTACACTGCAGCATATCTATTTCTTAAGCTTTCCACCAACATCTAGTTCACATATTGAAAATGTATTTGACCTGGATCAAACTCTTAAAGGGGTTCCAGCATCCTGGATTTGGTCCCCAGGCCTTGGAAACTACATACATGAGGACTAAATGCATTACTACGCACATTTTAATCAGCCCCATTCCACATCATATTAGTGCTACTGAAGGTAAAATATATATATATATATATATTAATAATAATAATAATAATGATAATAATAATAATAAAACAAGGGGTTGTGGACAGGGGGAAAAATGATCTGGATTTTGGTAAACTCATGAGAGGTGATGCAAGCTTCAATATAACATCTCGACCCTGAGTCACTAATGACTGAGACAAGTCTGTATATAAAGAGTCTTCAAATTTAGTAGTTCCAGTCAAGCCTTCATTCAGCCTGAATGCTGTTTTGGTGTCTTTAATAGTGCAAGTGATTTCATTTTATAGACATATCAATAAAGTTAATGTGAGGCGCTGTGGCTGTGGATGCAGGCCTTCTTTTCTTTTAAATGTCACGCCTCTGAGAGCAGCTGAGAGTGAATATCTGACAGCCCCTGTGGCACATTCGGCACTTCAGAAAAACACTTGGGTTACTTTCTTTACTCCATTTCCTCCGTTAATATTTAATGTGAAGGTAAACCTTCTTATGAGCCACATTAATAACTGAGGTAAGACAGTACTTACCGAGTAATAAAGTGCATTTTCTTTCCTCATTTCCATTTGTCTGTGTCAAACACAGGAGAGGGACTGTAAACACATCCCCTCATGAATGATTCATCCACGGCGTAAAAGATGCAAACAGCTGGATGCCTGTGACAGAGACGCAGACAGGAGGAGCTCGCTAAGCCCGTGGTTGAGTCTGTTTGTGGCAGTGTGGATTTTTAAGTGGACCTCACAGGAGCTGCAGTGCTGCAGGAGTGACAGCAGGTGTTAATATTTTATGGGTGGGTGGTAGGCTGGCAGCGTATGGACTGAATGGGTGTTGCAGTGTTGAAGTGTGTGCAGCACAGCATTATGTCAGCCTGTGAGGACTTTTAATGCGGTACAAAGCTTAATTGGTGGGCTGCCGTGAGAGGCTCGTAAAAAACAGCTATAAAAGTGATAATGGCTTAGAGGAG
Source organism: Archocentrus centrarchus (assembly GCF_007364275.1). NCBI lineage: Eukaryota > Metazoa > Chordata > Actinopteri > Cichliformes > Cichlidae > Archocentrus > Archocentrus centrarchus. Next base: position 2,542,585 of record NC_044366.1, read on the forward strand.
GGCGAATGAACAAAGCAGCCGAATCAATAATGAGACAACACAATATTCTGTTGCTGCTGAAAGTACAAAATCAGCAGTTTTAAAACAAAATAGATACAATACAAACCCAAAGCAAAAATCCAAGGCCATGAAAATCTGAGCTGTCCCCCCAAAATGCTTATTACAACCTCTATTAAAGTCACACATAGACTGTGACAGCTACAGACTGATGCATCTACTGTGATGTCACCCACTGGGTGGTAAAGTCTGGGTTTGAACCCCTGACTTTTGCTTTCTCACCATTGCCATGTTGGTGTTTTTTGGAGCCAGAAATGACCACATTTGGACCACATGATGGATCACTATCTGATCAGGGCGCCTCCTGAGTGAGCTCAGGTGTGCTGATCATATCTGACCGGGAGCAGACTCGGGCTTGGGAATGTCTCAGCGTTCCACTGGAAGAGCAGGAGGAGGCGGACTGGGAGAGGAAGCTGTGGGTATCTCTGCTTAGACCGTGACCCAAACGTGATTAACTGGTAGAAAATAAATGCATGCACAGAATCTCACTCGCCAACGGTGGAGCACAGACTTTTTAGATGAAGTGCCGGTACAATTAACTGTAAAATTAATTGTAATTAACAGCCATATTATTGGTCAGATAATTGCATTAAAAAATGCTCCAGAAAGCACCAACAGCACAAAGATTGTCTGACACACATACCTAATAATGAAAACTTACATTTAAACAATTAGATATAAAAACTTTTTGTTTGCATCAGGCTGTAAACGTGTTTATTTCTGATGTCAAGTTTTAACATGGGAGTCTATGGGGACTGCCTCACTGTGGAGCCTCATGTGGACCTTGGAGGAACTGCAGCTTTGGTGCATCATCTTGCAGCACTGGAAACTGACACTTGATTTAAATGAAATACGTCGACGCTACAGAGAAGCTTGCAGTGGGTTCAGATCAGGGCACCGCTTGGTTGGGCTTGCTGTAAAAAAAAAATCTTCTGTCATGGGTATAAACAGTGTAAGTGGCTGTTAGATATTAATTAGCTTTTTATATTTACTCGAAAGCTGTGAGAGGGAGTTTCAGTTGATGTCATCACTTTCACTGAAGTGCTCTGAGCGACCCCGGCCGAGTACAGTAGAGCCAGAAAGTGCAGACACAAAAAGAGGAAATCAAACTCCTTTTTTTCCACATCTTCAGCCACGTAAACAGAGCAGGTTGGGCTGCGACTGTGAACACGTATGAAACCCAGTGTGAACGTTAGCTTCAGAGAAAGACTCGGCAGCGTCAGCCACCTCTGCGTCTCCTGCTGATGCTGGAAGAGCTCTCTGACGTTTCCGACACTTTTCTCAGACATGCCGAAAATTTGGTGTTAGAATCCATCAAAGTCCCAATTATCAAACTCGCACAGACAAGCCGAGGAAACGTGGGGGTCGGCGCGGCTGACAGTTAATTGGTGGGATTACAGTGTTTGCTCATTATCACATCCGAACACAGCTGATGAAAGGCAGAGCTGCAGTAAAGCTGTGCTGGGGAACTTGTTGTCTCTCAAACTCACTGTGATAGAATGTCAATGGCGTGTTTCAGATTGGCTTCGTCAGCCTCATCGCACTCAGACGTCACATCTTTTCGGTCATGCTTCATTTACGCTTCAGACCGGATCTGCTTTCTCATGCTGGTAACGTTTCCCCTCTCTTTGCATCATCGTGTCCCCGCTGAATGTCTCCTATCCCGTGTGCTCGCTCAGAAACTTTTCACTTTTTCATCCAGTACAGTACGCTTTATTCGCCGAGCATTTTCAGCTTACACTCGCCTTCTGCTGCGGGCCCACCAGGGCTGCGGGATGATGGGAAGCTGGTCCAAGAGCCGCTGCCTCAGACACAGCATCTCAGGTCTTTACTATGTACCATATGCTCTTATGGAATAACTGATTCAAAGCATTACTAATGTAAGCGCCCCTAAACAATCCAGAAGTAGTAGTTATGCAATGTGGATTCAAATGGAGTCGAACCTGAATAGTTTGTAGCCTGCCTCTTTAACTCACCGCTGAATCATTTTTGTCTCTTTGCCTGCATCGTCTCTTTATTTAAATCTTAAATCGTTTGCAGCTCTGCAGTACTTCCTGCTTTCACGAGTTTCTTCTTCTGTTCTGTCCCCTCATCCCTTCCTCCATCTGCTGGGAGTTTTACAGCAACATTCAAACGTAGTATCACAGCACATTACGGCGGATAAACGAGCTTTACTTCAACTAAACAACTTGCTATAACTCGCCTCTCTTACACTGAGGGTCATTTATGTTTCGAGCCAACTTGTTGCATCATTCTTTGGAGTGTTTTTAAGAAGGAGCTTAACAGGAAACCAAAGAAAGCTTTATAAACATTTAACAATCTTTACCAGAAATAAACTTTATTTTTAGAAAGACATGAGTCATATATTCATATTCATGTGTCAACAGGCAGAGATCTCATTTTTGCCTCATCCCTGTGCCCCACACACTGCAGGGTTACAGGATCCACTCTGAGGTGATGTAACACCTGACTCATTACAGTAACTGGACCAGATACTAGGCTCAGCTATAGGAGAGCAGCGATAATTATACAGGAAATAAGTTTAAATTGGCCGGCAAGGATTCTTTTGATCTTTCGAGTTAACTCAGTGTTCAATAAATCTAGTTTAGTTCTTTAGCTTCAAGATCTATTTAGTTTAATATCCACTTCTTTAGAGTTTCCATGTTAGGACTCAGTAGTCTCAGTGTTTGCTGTGTTTAACAAACAAAATAACTCACATTTGCTAAAATACCAGTCACAGCATGACCACACACAGCTATTAAATATTAAAATAAAAAGTTCAAAATGTACAAAACTAAATAATTCAGCAGAAGTCTGAACAGACTCTGAATACAAATAAAGTCTCTCTTCTTTTTTCCTTTACTTGTCCTGAATTTTTTAATCCTGTGTTAGTCTTGAATCCACAGCTGTTTGCAGTACAGCATAAATCCCAACAGTTTGAATGTAAAGCACTAACCGCCCAGCAGGGGGCGTTTCGCGCCAAATGCACAGTTCAACAAGTTCGCGGTTCGTCATCTTGTTTCTCCGCATACGGAGTCCAACCGCAGTATTAGCTCAACTTTTCCTCGACCTTCCTTCAGTCCAACTTAAACAGCCTTACATAAACAACATAAAATATCAATACATAAAATAACACATAAAACATCGGCTGCTTTAAACATCAGCCAAAAGTCCAGTTTTGTTGCTTGGTGCTTGTTAAGCTGCACACTCGCAGTAATGGCGGAGAGGAGTCCAAACACTGAACTTGTACCTCAAATTAACATAAGCACTGCAACATTCAGCTTTCAAAACAAAAACCAACATCTTATAAATTTCACCAAAAAAAATCAATTTAACTTAACAAAATCTTTAAAAGAAATAATATACATGTTTATGTACTCACCAAGTCCACTCAGCAACACAGAAAACGTCTGAAAGGCCAGGACAGAGTGGAAGAAGAAAAATAACTTCTCAAAAGTGAAAAAATATTGTTTGTATACGACTTTTTTCTTCTTTTCTTAAAATAAATTAATAAAAAGCGAACGGCAGCTCTACAGCTGTCTGCATGTTAGAACAGGAACAATCCGGTTGGCTGCTGCCAGTCACATGGGCCACACAGACCCTTTCAAAATAAAACCTCATTAAAAACATAAATATACATTTTTTAATAATCCACCAATAATCTATAAACTACATTTCCATTTGTTTTTTAATCTTTTAAACCTGTTTTTAACTCAGATCAAATAATAAAAATAAATGTTCATTAACAGGTTTGCATCTCATGTACACTGTTAACCTGGGTTACATGGAGTCATTCATTTGTACAGGGCTGTCAGCCAGCACTGCTTGTTAAACCTGGACACTTCCTGTCCACACAAACACTGGAGACCACACCACACCCCCACAGGAATGGAGTCTGCCTGCAGCATAACTGCAATAATGATCACAGCCTGAAGAAGCTCGGTTTGGAGGTCAGCATCAACAGTCTTTGTGTTTACAGAAGCAGACTTCAAAAACTAGTTTTAAGCAGGTCAAAGGCACTGACTTAAATAAAGTGAGGACATAAGTCGTTACTTTCAAGTTCATTTAAATTAAAAACTGCAACAAAGGTGATATGACGGGATGATTAGAGGCACCTGAAGTGACTGAGACATGAGCTGCTTCAGCCTGGCATGTTTTCCCATTTAAGAGCCTGTGTAGGATCTATGTGCCTTCACTTTGTGTTACCTTTTTGGTAAAAGTCCATTCGTTGATAGATTTGTCTCAGCTGCGTCCTCTGCAGTCACACACGTCCATTTGAAGGAATTAATTGGTGTTACGTTCAGTGGATGTAGGTCAATGCAGAGCCAGACTTCACTGATTTTGTGTTTTAGCGAGCTAATAATCAGAAATGAGCGAACAAAGGAATTCAGCATTTTCTTAGGCTTTCGAAAACTGGAGGCAAACTGGAAACGCGGCTCCTGCTTGAACCGTGGAGGCTGCCATTACTGACATCTGCCATTCTCCTAATGATGCCGAAATCTGCTGCCAGTGCTGAGCGATGCTTCAGCTCTTTATCCTGTTTGAATATCAGAGGAACACACAGGTTCATGTGTGCACTGAGACAGAAGAAAAACCTCCAGGGAGGGAAAAAGCTTTTTATTTTGAGGCAAAGTGAGTGAACCTTTGAAGCAGGTGTTGGTTCTATATGTGCACCTTTTTAAGTCCCATTGAAGACTGAAATAATTTAGATAATAACTTCCTAAATAAGTGCATGGATATGTTTTAAGCTGGCCGCAGAGTGCCTGGACTTGCTTATAGAAGGACTTTCACCTGATATGAAGCTGAGGCCGCTGGCAGAGACTGATGCAGAGATGAATCTGCCTGTGATTGGTAGCTGCCACACTGCCTCAGATTTGAGCAAACCCTCATTTCCCAGAGTCTCTACAAGGAAAGGTGACGAGTGCAAAGTGAGCACGACACTCAGACTGCCACTTCATCATCACTCTGCATCCCAGAAGCATTTCTGGGGGAGTTCTCGCCTCTGCAATTCGACACACTGTAAAGAAAGTCATCTGTAGTCATAGTAAAAGCAGATTGTGACTGCTGTAAGTCAGCAGCACAGTGGAGGAGTGCACCTGTCTCACCTGTCTGCTTTACCACAGTCATTGTATCTTATATGAAAGTAATGCCGTCACAAATAAAACAAGCATATTATTGTTGTATGAAAAACAAACTATAAATACGAAGCTTGCACTGACTCACGTCTATTCACCTTGAAGCCTGGATTTGTTTACATTCAGTCAATTTAGAGCCATTAAAAGTGTGCTAATTATTTTCATTTCCTGTGGATGCAAAGACAGATATCAGTGGATTATTTTGATGATGAAGAACCTGAAGAAAGTTTATTTTTCTGTCATTTGTTATTTATGGACATCTGTTAGGCAGACAAACTCTGTCAGACTGAATCTACAAAAATCAGACCATGATGTCCTAAACTCTTCAGCATGTCCTGTTGTCACGTTTGGACTGCAGTGACAGTGATCAGACTGTCAGTGTAATTCATGCATGCCAGCAAAGAAAAGCCACTGAGTTCACTGCAAAAGGCCTGACCTCACACAGACGGGACAAACTGAGGTCTACGATTTTATTCCCTAAACTCAGGATGGTGCAAAGGTGTTTGTTACAGTGAGGCGGTCTGCAGCACGAGGAGCGGGCGAATCCCGTAAACTGATCTGAAGCATCACTAATATCAACAATTAATAAACAGCTGGTGTGCAGCCTCAGTGCCTCAGTTAAAAGCACTGTAACAGCTTTTTTTTAAGCCTGGAAGTCAAACCTAAACACGCTCTCAGCCTCTCAGATCCTCTCAGATCCTCTCGCCTGAATCCGTCTCTTTTTTGAAAGTCTTGAATCATTTGCAGCTCTCCGTACTTCCTGGTTTACTCCCATATCTTCAGCTCCTTCTTCTGTCCCGTCTCCTCATGCTTTCATCCACCTGCTGCGAATATTAAAGTCTTATTGCAACATTCAGATGCAGTGCCAGAGAAGATTAGAGCGGATAAATTGGCTTTACTTGAAATAAAACAAGTTAGTATAACTTGACTCTCTTTAGTTGAGGTTAATTTATTTTTTTGAAGCAACTCATTGCATCATTTTTTTAAGTTTTAAAGAGGATAATCACATGAACTTAACAGCAAATCAACGAAAAGCTTTAAATGTGTTTCACAAACCTTAGATTAGCAATCTTTATTACAAATAAACCTGAAGTATATCAGTGGTCATAATTTAACTGTTTTATGTAGAAAGACCCTGCAGCCCAGCTCAGAGTCACAGGTTTCACTGACTTTTAAAGAACCAGCGTGAACTCTGAGTCAGGATTTTTAGTCACTGCGTTTGTTCAACAGCTGAATCTTTGCCACACAAACACTGGAAACCCCACCACACAGCTACAAAAGTCCAAACACAATAATAAGGAGCACTGCTGAGGCTGAAGGTGCTGCTGGTGAGAGCTGACATCATGAGCTTCTGAGGAGACCTCACAAAAACATCATCATCATATTTGTACAGAAATTACGCACGATGTCCACGACGGTAAAGAATCGCTCCAAACGTTCCTGGATCCGGTTCAAGGTCGACTCCAAAACTTCATCAAAAGCCCACCGATGGTAACATGTTTATGTAAATCCACCCATCACTTTTTAAGTACACGTGCTAACCAACAGAACTGATCACATGACCGAGGAGGAGGTAATAAAAAAGGAGTTAATCAACCTCACCGTGTGGTTAGCCTCTGAATCCAGCTGAGCGAGCGGTTCTTTCTAAATGTGAGCAGAACAACAGGAGAAACCACTTTGCCTTTTTGAACCTTAACGCCTTAAACAATTAAATGAATATCACAGAGCCGTAATCCAGTTCAGCGAGTGGCAGCCTAATCACCAACAATAATGTGTCCTTTCAGCGGCGGCTGCAAAGACTTTGCACATGAATGAAAACTCCGATCAAACCCGTTTATATCAGAGGTCATCGGCTGCAGCGAGGAGCCGACTGAAACAATGTAGAGAATTAATATTAATGATCTCAGGTCAGCACCCGTGTAACAATTACACTCTGCACATTAGACCACACTCTGCCCGTGCTCCCACTTGAAACCTATTTGCATGCATAATGAGGGGATTTGAATGAGAGGTCATCATTTATTAATGCTGTCATTTATATTTATGACCAGTGCAACGAATATATCTTTACATGGGCCGACTGCAAAATGGAGGCTCACTGAGCCAATGGGAGGCTTTCATGTTGAGATTTATGTATGTGTACAGTATTATTGGTTTTAAAACATGTGTAAATGTAGCATGATTACAAACTTCTTTAAACATGTTCTGTAAATAAGCAGCAGAAATCATGTCATAATGATGTAAGCCGGTGGTTCCCAGATGGTGTTATTCCTCCAATACACAGCTGCACAAAAATAATAAATACGCTCTAATGTATTCCCAAGGAAAAGAGGATCTGCCGCTCTCCCGGCTTCATCCGGGCCGGATGTGTCTGCAGCTTTCAGCCTGAGTGCCTCATCTGTGAGAGCGGTTACTCCAAAAACCTCTAACCAATGACAGCACAGCCACAGAATCACCTGGGGGGGGGGGGGGGGGGCTTTAATAGTGGTCACGATAATCTATACGTGATTTGACGTTGTCAAACATACAGCACAGAGCCCAGAAACGGCCTGCCAAAGGGTCCAACACGGCCCACTGGATGGCTTTGGAAAAATGTAAAAATGGCAACAATGTGTAGCAAAAGTCTTGTTTTTTTGTCAGTTTTACAAACTCCTTACTGACAAATTCATCACTGGTAAGTTATAAAATGCTGTTTTAGAGCATCAAATAACAGAAAAGTTCCTGTTTTTCATGGTTTACTATATCATTTTATTTTTTTAATTAAAGTGGGTCCATGAGACGCTGAATCAGCAGTTTATTAATAACAGGATAAAGTCTGGTAATAAGCAGCCAGTGTCTCCTCTGTAGTGGTGAAGGTCTGATGATGGGATTCTTTGATTTACTTCTTGTAAACTGAGACATACAGTTAAAATAGCCAATTAATAAGTATTTTTCTTAAGACATCACAGATTAAATGTGTAGTTAAACTCATTAACGCTGCAAGAATTTGGAAGGTGTTCCTGTTTTACTGGTCTGACCCATTTAAGATCAGACCGGCTCTCTGCTACACTCAACCCGAGTAGCTCTGCATGATTCAAAGGTCAACAATAATACCTATTATTATGAAGTGGGTTAGAACAGTGCTTAAGTTCATTCTGTCTGAAACAAGCTGTTTTAGCCACCTCCCCCTTCAAACCAACCTTCTTCTGATTGGCTGCTCCTAGTGAAAGGACGGTTTGATCAACAGGTGGGCAGAGCTTCTGCGATGAGGATATCCAGGTCCAAAAGTAGACAAACCTGTCTGCATCCTGAGCTTTGCTCGTACAGACACTGACTTCATTGTTTGAAGCATGTTTACTCTGAACAGCCACCACTGCAACAGCAGACATGTGACAGAAAACAGGGAGAAACCGAATAAATCTCAGCCGTCACCAGACTGCGTGCCTCAGCTTGCACAATAACAGCGAGTTGATTTAGTATTTTTTAAGTTGTTTTAATATAGTGACAGATTTAGATTCGCTTAATTATATCACTGGAGCTGTTATAAATTACTGACTGATGGCTGGTAATAAATGTTTGGCACTGTCTGGTGAGGAAATGAAGCCGAAGATGATGTAGCTCTGAAATAGTTGGAAATAATGACATCTCATATTCACAGCCCTCACAGCGCCCGAGGAACTCACTGGTGGGATGAAATATCGGGCAAAGGATTGAGACACAAAGCCATCTGCTTTGACTGTATTTCTGTCATGCTCTGTCCTACTTCATTCATCACAAAAAGAAAACAGACACCCAAAAGAGGATCGGGGAAAGAGGGAGCCAGAGATATCACGCTGAGTAAAAGTTTGTTTATTTATCATGGCCTGTCAGAAAAAAAGAAAAAAAAATCTTGTTTCAGCTGAGAGTGCTGCGCGCCGAGGCGGCTCTCCACCATCGACTGTCATCGACTCCTGCGGCGAGTTTCTGCACTGAATCGCACAGGTGGAGCTCGCTGAGGCAAACGCATTCACGTTCTGCTACGCCTGATGGAGTTATCGGGCGACGACAGAAATCACGGTTCGACACCTGCACAGGTGGGAAAGAGCAGAACTAAAGGATAACCTGAAGTGTTTAACATCCAGCACACGTGGTGCTCGACTGATACCGAGTCCTTCACCAGGACAAAGGTCTGTCAGAAGGAAGGGGTTCATTGTGCAGTCTGGAACTAAATCCATCGAGTTCAGGAAGCACACAAAGTATTACATACATGCAGATTCCTCTCAAAGTGTCTCACCGTTCACTTTTTAACACCTGCTGGATTTGGGGGCTATTTAAAGCCTTGTTCGAAATATCACACAGTAAGTGCCTCAGTTGCTTAAGTGCTTTGCTGCTCTGCAATCTTCTCTGCTGCAGAGAAAAATGTGCTTTTCTTAATACAGAAGTGGCTCATTGTCATTATGTTGCTGCCATCTGTCTGCTTGCAGACGAGAAGAAAGGGCTCATTAACGCCGGCTGGAGACGGCGGCACCGTCTGAGCTGACCCCGCATCAGGAGGGAACATTGGAAAAGTGAAATGACGAGTTCGGACACGGTCGAATGCACCGTGAGGAGGGGGCGAGGAGGAGACGAGGGAAGGAGAGACGGGAAGAACTGGAGGCTGTTCAGAGCGTGAGTGGGAGAAGTGTGACTTTCCTTCGGCCAATGGCGACTCGGCCTCCCACGCTCTCCGGCCGTCGCGGCGTCTCTGCTGCTGGTAACAGAGGGCTCGACATGATCTTGTCCTCCTCGCAGCTCCGGAGCTGCAGCTCCATCTCACTTACAGTATGTTCCTGGCACCAGTGGCCTTTAGCAGATTCAGCTTCAAGGCGGTGCTTTTTTTTGTGCAGTATTAGCAAAGATGGACATGCACTCCTGCACACTCTTAACCAAATCCACCTCAGGCATGAGCTTCCTCTCACACTGAGCATGTTAGGTTCAATGCAAACCTGTTGTGGAGGAGGTCAGGGTGGATGGTTGGATGACTGCTTGACTTCGGTACTCATCTTTGCCTAAGTCATTGTCTCGTAACTGTCAGTATTATCACAGTCGTTTATGTAATCACTGATTTTTGCTGTGATTTCTAACTGAATTTAGCATTAAAGGCGATGACTCCTCCCAGGAAACATAAGAGCTCCAGTAAAAAGGAACTAAGCCTCAGTTATAAGAGCTGCGAGCCAACTTATAACTCCTGTGCACATCTACAAGCATGAAATAATTGCACCGAAACACACCGTTCGCCTTTCAAATAGCATTTCACATCATTCTGCTTTTTGAGATTACCTCAAATTAGCAACATTGGCATAAAATCATATCTTGGCGGTGGTTTATTGGGTTGGTAGAGCAACTGAGCTGTTAGTGCAGGGTGACTGGTTTGATCCCCAGACCTGGCCTTGCTTGCTTTTTGGCACCTCCTTACTTGTGACATTCTTCTGGCGCCACTGGTGTTGGGAGGATGTGTTGGAACAAATCTGGTCCACAATGGGTCCAACTCGCAGCTTGCAGGACTTAAAGGATCTGCTGCTAATGTTCTGGAGCCAAATACCACAGGGTAACCTTCTGAGGTCTCAGAGTCCAGGCCTAAGTGGGTCAGAGCTGTTTTGGCGCCATGTGAAGGAGCAGCAGCGTTTAAGGCAGGGCTGGTCAGAGTATCCTGGCTCATTAGTGTACGAAGACGTTCCCGTAGCAAGTTATACTTTGAAAAGATCAAAGAGATGATGGAACACTTACGTCAACCAACCAGTCTGATCACCAGCTGAGAAGAGGGTCTTAAAGAAGACATGAGGAGACTGAAAGGAATAAAGACACTTCTGAGCTGTAAAACTTCAGTGTGGAGCAGAGAGGAGAATATAAACTGGACAGGCAACCAGCTTTCATGGGTGGAGCGTGGGTGGTGGCATTAGATCACCATTCTTCGTTTCATAAAAGAAAAAATATGACAAAGAGAAATACATTCATCCTGTTAATGGTCACGCTTGCACTGCTGTCACAAACACCATGTGTATCAAAGACAGGTTATGAACTAAGATGCACAGGAAACTGTTACATTTACATTTAAAGCCACACTGCAAGTCTGACTTGCACAGACCCATCTGCTCCAAAATCACTGGGGTAGATGTCAGTCTCCATCACCTGCTGATGCTCCACACTGGTAGCAGTTACTTCTACCACTGCAGATGCACTAAGCTGCTATTAACCAAACCAGATTAGACCGAGCTTGGTTGTTAATGCAGTGACCTTCACTGATGCAGGTATTCATTCTTTCCATTACTGAACTTACTTAGATCCTCTCATGCTGCACACGTCCTCCAACAGTTTCTGTCCTTGACAGCTTCGTCTCACCTCATGTCCATCCATCCATCCATCCATCCATTTTCTTCCGCTTATCCGGGGCCGGGTCGCGGGGGCAGAAGCCTAAGCAGAGAAGCCCAAGCTTCCCTCTCCCCAGCCACCTCCTCCAGCTCATCCGGAGGGACCCCAAGGCGTTCCCAGGCCAGCCGAGATACATAATCTCTCCAGCGTGTCCTGGGTCTACCACGGGGCCTCTTCCCGGTGGGACATGCCCGGAACACCTCACCCAGGAGGCGGCCAGGAGGCAACCTAATCAGATGCCCGAGCCACCTCAACTGGCTCCTTTCGATGTGGAGGAGCAGCGGCTCTACTCTGAGTCCCTCACCTCATGTCTTCTACAAATATTCTTCTCCAAGTATTCAAATCGGAGTCTTCTTCAGGTGTTTGTATGGAGTTTGCATGAGCTGCTTCTTTGTAGAAACTCTTAGTTGGTGATGTGACTGTAATACTGGATCTTGAACATGTGCTGTAGGCACCTCTACTCAAAGACATCAGACTTCTTGTTGATACTTGCTGACGTCTTCCAGGTTTCACTGGAATAGGTGGCCATATTGACCATAGTGGAGGTAAAGGGGCGGAGCTTGACATTCAAGGAGACAGACCAGACAACCAAAGCTGCCTTCTCAGTGCCTCACTGTCATTACCAAAAGGTATGACTTAATTTTAGGTCTTCAGCTGAGTGGCCACCTTCTTGGACAGGCCTTGCCCATAATGCCAAGCTGAAGCTGAACGCTCACCTGACATCAGCGTTAGATACCCTTGGTTATCTGGAGGCCAATCACTAACAACCCTTCCACGGGTTCGCCTACCGAAACTTTTATTTAAGCAAGAACAATTGAGAGATTTGTATTAGAAATAAGTGCAAAAGAAAAAAAAGCAATTTTATCCCATTATCTTGTTTTCATAATGGTTGGGAGCCAAAAATTTAATTGAAAATATAATCAGATTAATTGCTCAGCCCTACTTGACACCCAAGTCAGCTTCACCGACACTATCATTGGAGCATATGGTGAAAGCGCTGTGCTGCAGTGAGTGCCTTTACATTTTCATGAGTTTACTTGAGCTCCAGCTTTCAGGAGAGAGACACAGACTTCTATGAGATCACTGCAACAGATGGGCGAGTCATCCACTCGCTGCAAACAGGGTTATTTATAATGTGTCTCAGAGTGCAAATTCACACAAAAACACCACCTCTGAGAGAGCGAAGAAATATGGTGTGAAGCAGCAAAAAATCTTGCACCCTTACAAAGACGTGTCATCCTGTAGATGAGACGTGGTTTCTGTACGGAGAGGGGAGCATGAAGTTATATCCTCCAAAATAAACCGAGAGAGGGAGGGGGGGGGCAGCTTTCACATGACCTCAGTGAGAGCCAAACAGATTCACCACCATCTGTTTGTAGCTTTGACAATGATAGGAATGGAGTTTTTAATATCGCAAAGGAGGCCAGCAGCGCTGTGACATCCAAATGAGAAGCAGTGAGAACATGTCTGTTCATATTACAGTGAGCTGGGAACGGTTTGTGTTTGTGAGTGCTGGCCTTTGTATGTGTGCATAAAGGAGTCAAAGAGGGAGACGGTATGTTCAGAGTGTGTGTGTCTGTGTGTGTGTGAGGAGGCATTCTTCAGCCTCAGGAGTGTGGGAAGGAAGGAGATGAAAGAGGGAGGGAAGCCATCTTCCAGAGTAGAAACGACAAACACCTTCTCACTCAAACATCCCTTCATATTCAGAGCTTCACATCTCATGAGAGTTCACCTCCGCAAGACAAACAAGCTGCGTTTGGTGACACGGAGGAATTTCACGCGCTGAGAGCTCAAACACCGTTTCACACTCGCTCTTTAACATCGGTTACACTTTAAAGACTGCGATCAGTCGGGCTGGTTTATAAGAAGGCCTGTTCTGTCAGCCAGCTGAAACCCTGCGCCGCGCACTGATTAGCAAATGGTAACAAGATTATATTGTTAATATAAGCACAACCACATTTATGATGAGGTCATTCACGGGCTGATACACAGTCATGGCCAAAAGTGTCGGCACTGTTTTTGTTTGGATTCGTTTCTCCACATTTCCAGTGAAGAACAATCATGAGCCCTTCAGACGCTTCAAAGACTTTTATCTGCAAATAAATCAAATTCATGCAAAGTCATTTATTTATGGCGTTGACCTTCTTCTTCATAACTCCCGCAGTTCGCTGTGGCATGCTGGAGTTCAGCTTCTGGACCAAATCCTGATTGATGGCGATGCGTTCCTGCCTTATCAGAGCTCCAGGCTGATCACAGTTTGTGAGCTTCTGCTGGTCCACCTGCTTTTTAAGGACTGATCATAGATTCTCCATCAGATTAAGATCTGTGGAGTTTCCTGGCCACAAATTCGATGATCTCCAAGCCACTTGCTTATCTAATTTTGTCCCATGACATGGTGCTCCATCATGTTGGAAAATTCACAGATTGTCACCAAGTTGCTCCTGGATTACTAGAAGAAGCTGCTTAGTATGTAGTGAGTATGGTCCATGAAGAAAACAATACATTAACATCCATCCATTTTTATCAACTCCACACAGAAAGGCCCAGCCAGCCAGATTTAAACCCAGATCCATCTTACTCCAAGGAGCCTGTGCTAGCAGCACCGTGGAACACCTAAACAAACTAATACTGAAACTAACAAAAGAAACTAAAAGGGAACATTTTTAAACAATAAAACCAAAACTGAACAGGAAATAAGATCTGGAAACTAAAACTAAGCTGAACTGAAAACAAATGATTAAACAAGATTTTAAATAATTCTGAAACACAAAAAACAGTTCTGACCTTTGGCTCGTTTGCTCCTTCATTAAAACTCTGCAGTGGGCAAATTTAAATTTTATCCAACTGGATACTGGAGTTAGGGGCGTGGCCTCTCTGACTGACAGGTGACACAGGCAGCTGTAGCTGCTAGCTGTCTGCTAGGCTTCACCTCAGCTAACTGGAGTCCCTCAACTGGACCTCTGAACCGTGTTGGTGCTGTCGGAGCCTTTTTAATGCAATTATCTGACCAGTAATATAGCTGCTGTGGCTTCAATGGACTAACAAACTGAGCACTATGGATGCATGTATCTGGGTCTTTGCATTTCACCTGCAGCTTGCTAACCAAGCTAGCTAGCATTAGCTGATAAATTACCTCTCAACAAAACACTGAGGTTCTAAAATGGGCAGTCCAGCATGTGACTGGTCTGTGTTCCACAAACCCTTGAAGCAAACTGATGGCTTTTTATTTGCTATGTGCTCCATCATGTAAACTCACTAGTCTTTGACTTTATCGGTCCGCTGCACTGCAGAGGAGCTACAGAGGAGAGCAGCCTGAGTGACTCAATTCACGAGTTAATGTAAAAAAATGATTCGTGATTTAAATTAATTGTTTAATATATACCATAAGAACAGAGTAGCCATTAAGGGCATTAATGTGCAAAGATAAACTCTCCTGTTATTAAGATATATAGTGAACATATGGTTTTGGATGCACTGAATATTATTCAGCATAAACAGCAGCCTGATAAGCATACCAAAGCCTCTTTATTATGCCAGGCAGTGATTAATAAGGTGATGTGTTTCGACTGTAATTGACCCAGTTAATGAGACCCTTGTTTTGTGGTTTCCTCCCCCGTAACCAACTGTGAGGGTGCTCGAAACAAGTGCCAAAAACTCCCATCTCTGCCAAATGAAACTGGCTTATTAATTCCAATTATACTGATCATTGAACACTCAAATGAAAAATGAAGACGTTTCAACTTGACTAATTGGCCCCAGGAGTGAGCGTATGTTTGGGTCTCTGTGTGTGTTTATATATATATATATATATATATATGTGTGTGTGTGTGTGGGGGGGGGGGGGGGGGGGGGTGTTGGGGTGAATGAGAGAAAGAAATAAATGACTGAGGGAAGTTTTCTGTTGTTGGATTACAGCAGAGGTGGTGCTGGAAGCAGGGAGTGGGGACACGCCGGCTGTGATTCGGGCTTATTCGTGCTCTTTTTCCCAGCTTCCCCTCTCTGATACACGCCGGCGCTCATCCAGCCTCTTAATAAACACATTCAGCTAATCAGGATATTCATTAGGCTCAGGGTCAGTGGTTTCAAATCTCTGAGCTGAAAGTGTCCTTCAGCAAACAACCACTCCACAGGTGGATGGCACAACTCAGGAGAGCCAGCTCTCCAGGACAGGGCCAGCAACCCATCCAGAGTTTATGGGTGTCCCTCAGCCTGTCACCAAATATCAGCGTGGACACACAAATGTCCTCAATCCGGAGCGTTTCCCAGCTTTTCTTCTGCGTCTGCATGAATCTGCCGGCCTCGGTGGGGTGCATCTGCCTTCACTCTGGTGTTCAGCATTTGGACTACTCTGTACTTACCCAGGAGCCTCTGCCAGCAGTGAAATTAATAACAGCCAGCCCTCCATAACAACAGCAGCCATGTTTGACATGAGGTGGAGTTTTGCTTCAGAAGCTCTTCCTTTTATCCTTCACACGTCCTTCTTTCCATCATTAAAGAGTTCTGGGGACTCCCTGAGGGTAGCTGCCCTCTCCAGAGCTCTGAGAGCTACATCCTTTCAAGGTTTTTTTTTCTTTGCATTCAAATGTGGCTCGTTGAGCAAAACAACACAACAGAAGACGGCCTGAACGGAGTGTGTTGGTGGTCTTTTATTTCCTGTTTTATTTTCGGGTCTAAACTCTCTGCTGATAGCATTTTGTGTGGTATAAGCTGCAGGTTTATTTTGTTCATCCACTTGGTTTTAACCACTAAAACTGCTTGGTTGGGTTTAGGTACTAAACAGAAATTGGTTAAGCAGGGGTATGGTCCCAACCAGAAGCTTTGGTGGTTTTAAGTCCTAAACTTCAGACATTTTTGGTGCCCAAACTTGACCAAACAACCAGTGGGGAAAAAAAATCACTGTTATCACCTCTGGTTTGAGATGCAAAATGAATTACATCGCCACCACCAACTCCCCAAACCTCCACGAGTGCTTCGTCACCTCTTAAACCTCTTTAGATGTTCTCTTATTTTAACCTTTTGACTGGCCACGCCCCGTCAAGTCCCGTCTGCGGGATGCATGTAATGCTTCCAAATGTAAGTTGAGTATCAGTCAAGGACTATCGGGAGGATTGTGTTTTTTAGTCTATGTGTATATGTAGTTTACATTTACTGTAATTTTTTTAGATATACCATTTATTTATTTTGGGTTGTGTCAGGAAGAGCATGAAATTCAGGCCAGATCAAACATGCAGATCTGTCCACCGACCCCTCGGTAGATAAGAGAACAGCTGAAAGCAGTTTCCTCTTCTGTGAAGCTCTGTTCACTCACTTGCTTTTTTCTTTGACAGGTCCAAGATGATATGAATACATAATTTACCACGAAGACATGAAAACAAGAAAGCTTTTACAGCCAAGTGTCCGAATACTTCTGAACCCCTGAAGTCTGCTGAAGGTTGGCTCTCCCACACAGTTCATTCAGTGTGGATATAAAGTTACTCGAATTAAAGCTGAGACTCGTCACGTTTAATTGAATGTGCTGCGGCTCAGAGCCAAAAGGACAAAAGTGTTAAAAAACTTTTTTTGGTTTGGTCTTTCACCAACGCACTTCAGCGAGGACTCCAATTTAAAGACGCACAGTTTTACAGTCGGGGGACTCGTGATAGACGTCTCTCAGTCCCCAGAGGTTTCCTACTCCAACTGTTAGGTAGCATCTTCTCTCCGGGCCCTTCCTACTCCTACTCGCTGCGTTTAGTGTGGCTTCAGCACGACTTGGGCGTCTATTTTGGGATTGTTTTTCAAACTTACAAATTGTGTGACAGAAATGAATATTAATTTGTATCCAGTTAAAGTTTTTATGCTGCAGACATGTGACACAAACACTGTTTATGTTTGGAAAGACGCGGCGTCCCTCCCCTGCTGTCGCCTCGATGTTTGTTGAGACATTCAGAGTGTGTGTGCAGCATTAACATGAATAAATCCTCCATCACTTCACTCCACCGTGCTCTGGTTAGGAATAAGTACTGAACAAAATGAGGACATTTACATCAGGAATCTGAGTTGTGTGGAGTGGGCACAGACGCACTGCATACACAGGCACGTGTGTAATATCATTTAAAATGTTGCTGTTACATTAGTAATATTTAACGAGGATCCAAATAAATCATTCCAGTAGTTGGAGAAACCTTCCTGTAGAGAGAATGAAGTCAGATTTTTAATGCTGCTGCTGCAACGTCTGCAGACCTCAGAGGTAATAAAACAGCAAGTGTGAGGCTGCTGCCACACCTGAGTGTGTCAGCTTCAGGAGGGGTCAGACTGCACAGGGTGACCTCACTTAGTGTAATGAATGTTTGTACAGCTCGTAAAGCGCTCGAGATGAAGGGATATCAACCTCTGAGACAATGTGATCCTGCACTGCAGCAGGTAGATGCCCAGAAACACACATTTCTGGGTTTGATTTTTTTTTTTAGCTTGTCAGCTTTGAAAATGGTCGCTTCAGTATTGAGACGACTTTGTGACGGCGCATTGTGGGTGATAGATTTCTGCTCATGTGACCACTTTGTTCTTTCAGCTGTAGTTTAACCGCCATCGTGAGCTCGTGCAGCGATTCGGGGGTGCAGACCCCACAGCAAGAAACACCACAGAGAAGCTATTCAGAGCGAGGCAACGTGTGGGGCTGTTTATTTAGTTTTGGGGCTGGGACGCCCACATTCTCATCCACACACACAGACCATATATGTTACTGACACAGTGCTATTGAGCCTCAGCTGCAGTGTTTGCAGGCTGCTGTCAGAGAAAGAGGGGACTGTTTAAACACTTCCACTGCACAGGCTCCATTTTTGGAGCTTTTTCTTTATTTTCAGTTTGAGAAACTGAATGAACACATTTTTTTTTAGCAAACTTGAAAACTGTGATTTCACATTTCTGTTATCAGAACTAAATTTCCTTAAAAGACTAAAACTTGGGCGCCTGGGTGGCTTAGTGGTGAAGCCGGCAACCACATACACATGCCGCATTGTGGTGCGGGCGGCGCGAGTTTGTGTCCCGGCCTGTTGCCAGTTTGCCTGCGTGTTTTCCCCTGTATTCCCCCATTTCCTGTTTCTCTCCACTGTTGATAAAACCCGCTGTGGTCAAATATGCCAAAAAAAAAAAAAGACTAAAACTAAAGACAAAATAGCCAAAAATACTCAGCTGAGCAGCAGCTGTGTCTGAAAGGCCTCTAAAAACTTTAGTTGTTTTAGGAAATTAGCGAGTCTTTAAAATACAAACAAAAAAAGAAGCTTTGACACCTCCAGGTCCACTTATCAACTTTTTCAGGAGCTCTGAACCATATCACATCATCTTCAGGCCTTTTACACAAAGAAATATTATTACTGGATCATAAAGAAATCTTTATAAACACGCATATTCAGTGTGAGACATTCGGCACAGGGTCGTACCTAAATATGTTTGACTGTATTTGTGTGCTACCTTCTGAAAACGGTGCATCGTGCTGATCACAGCTCTTCACACTAAAGGCTACAAACCTCTGGATGAAGTTAGTCTGTTCCTCTCCGCTCAGATCCAGAGAGTTCTTGCCACTAGCAGAACAAATCAGAGGGGCGGGGCAAATGACCGGGTCCTTTATACCCAAATAATAAAGCTCATCATAACGTCACGACAAACAAAATGTGTGTCCAGTTTTTGTAACTTGGCTTTTCCTTGCTTTCGTATTTCCTTTTCTTTTCTCTTTGCCGCTCCACTTTTATGCTCATATGAAGCGCCACTCATGTTAGCTTAGTCCGTAAAAATGCTCCACTTAGTTTACAATCTGTTGCCAAGTGACTGATGATGACGTTGGTAATGAATATTACCCACAATACACTTGGAGAAAATATTGGCGATCCACTTGAAATTTTGCGTGTGATAAAGTTAAATGTAAAGCCAGTCATGCAGCACAACACCTTATTCAATATTTTACACCTACTACATCACTAAAGTCAGCCGGTCTTTTAAAGTTTTTAGCAGCCATGACTCAGTCCTGACTGTGGCAGCCTTTAAAACCCCCGTGTAGAACATGAACGATGGGTGATGTAGAGTAGGTTATACCTTTGGCCATACACTGCGCTCATTGGGATACAATCAGGTGAGGGCCCGCCTTCTCCAGCTCTCCTCGGATGTGATAGAGGCCTTGCTACCTGAAATCTTATTCTCCCTCCCATCTGGGCCGCCTCTAGGCCC
Organism: Archocentrus centrarchus; assembly: GCF_007364275.1. Taxonomy (NCBI): domain Eukaryota; kingdom Metazoa; phylum Chordata; class Actinopteri; order Cichliformes; family Cichlidae; genus Archocentrus; species Archocentrus centrarchus. The sequence continues at coordinate 2,562,339 of NC_044366.1, forward strand.
GGGCCGGGGGCGTGCCCCCCTTCCAGCCCCCCTGAAGCTCCGCCCCTGGTTCTTGCTTTGCCTGAAAGCGTCTTTTCTTTGAACGTTGTCTGTGAATAATTCTTCCTTTTAAAATTGTTAATATTGCTGTTTTTGTCCACGTGATTATAAATATTACATGTTTGAGGCAGAGTGTAGCCAAAGGAGTGAAGGTACTCAAAGATCTTAAAAACTGAAAATAATCATTAAAAGTTTTCAAACTGCATTCAGTTCATTTCTATGTGAACAGCATGGCGTCGCTCTCGTCCACACTCACCATTAATCCAGCTCAGCCGGTTCAAGATGAAATGCAGAATTTCAGGTCGGTGCATCTGAAAAAACTTGTTCCCAGAGCATCAAATCATCAAATACTGATGATTTAGTAAAGCTGACAGCACCTCACAGATGCTCACGCGGTGTCCACGGTGCCGTTATTTGGTTCAGGATTTATGGCCAAAGTAAGCCGGGTCTCTCATCCCCAACTTGTCTTCTATGGAGCAGTTGGAGTCACATTTAAATGCACTGGGGAACGATGGGTTAATATTTCAGGTTGAATGAAAGTGCATATTTGAACCCAAACCAAACCTGTCTAAACCAATCCCAGTCATTTTTAGTGATCAAACCTGACCAGTGAGTTCAAGCAAAAGCAAAAAGCCACTGAGCATGAAGAAAACAAGGTCCCAAAAAGGACGGTGATTTACTCCACCGCCACCCCAACAGCCTCCAAATTCAGACTTGTTTGTATGTTATGGTTCAGTCATACATAAAAACAGGATGGTGACCTCCCTGTGACTGGGAATCAAAATTGGTTTTGCCTGGTGATTGAATTTTTTTGCTGTCAGAGGACTTCAGGTATTTGCAGTGGCCAGCTGGTGGGCCAGAGGCTGAGTGTGTTGCATGCTCCACCTCTGGGAAACCACTTTTGATCAAAAAACAATTGCACGGGTTGCCTGGTGGGAGGCAACCTGTCTCCAAACACTCTGACTGACTGCAGTCGCTCTCAGATTGCCAAAGGGTTGCAAACAATCACCGTCTGATTTTTAAACAGACAGACTGGCAGCACATCGTAATCAGTCTGAGTCAGTCTGCACCGATGACTCATCTGCAGTGCTTGTCTTTGGAATAGGGGACTTGAGTAAACTAGTTGCCAACTGGTTGCAGTCTGGTCACATTCCTATATAAAAGCAAAGTTGCAAAACACCTGTTATTTAGCAGTTAAAGCTACGTCTGAATTTGTGGAGGAATTTCTGAATTTTGGAAGTAAGAATCTCTTTTGTTCCTGTCCCATCACAGGCAGCATTAGCTGCATCACATGTGCTTTAAAGAGAACAGAGCTGGGTCCTACTGAGATGTGAACCCAGGATGCTCTTGCTGTGAGGTAACAGTGCTAACCACTGAGCCACTGCTGTGCAAAAAACTACCACAAACTGCCTCCTGAAACCCAAAAAAGAACCTTTATGGAGGTGTCACTTATTGCAGAACTGTTGCATCAAAACTGTTTGACTTTGAACAGTTAGAAGCACCACAGAGAAGCAGTTCAGTCACTGTTGGAGAAAGATTTTCATTTTTTTTACCCCAAACTTCAAGTCTTCCAATAATAAAGACAATCTGTTACATGTTTCATGGTAAAAATGAAACATCAGTATGACTTCCCACTAAATCCATGCTGCTATTTAGTCCTAATGAAATCTTCTGTTCAACTGCGTACAGTCAGCCTTCATTATACGTTCAACCTGATTTGTCTCAGTTTTGTTTTCTGCTTCTCTGCCCTCAGGCATCTGTTGCATCTCATTCCTCCCCCTCCTACATCAGTCAATCCTGGAAATAATTGGCAAGTTTGATCGACAGAGCAAATAATAAACATTACTGCAACAATGATGAGGATCCTCCGCCACTACCATTAATATGATGATTCTGTTGTTCTCGCAGCCTCAGACATATAATCTTAAAGCCTCATACTGTATGTGGGTGTGTAGAATATGATTATAGGCTTTCATTAAACACATAAATAGAAGAGGGAGAGCCAGAGCAGGAGGAGGAAGAGGAGGAGGGCTGCCTCAGCAGACTGCTGAATGATGAAGGAAATACCAAACAGCATTAATGCTTATAAGACCAGAACGAGGGCCAAGAAACAGAAACAGACATATTAGCAGCGAGGCAAAGAAAAGACAGAGAGGGGGACGGGAAGGCGTTAAGGGAGCAGTAATCCACTTGTCACATGCAGAGATGTCAACCAAAGTGACTTCTCCACACAGCTAAGGATAAATCCATTCATTCTGCTAATAGCTGCTCTTATCAACCACTGACTCACTGGAAAAGCACAATGTAATTTTCCTAATGCAGAAACAACTGCTTACACACTGTCTGCGCTGAACTCGGGCATCTACAGACTTCACTGCTGGAACTGGTGTGAAACTCTGGACTGGGAACCAGTTTGAACATGAAGCACGCCTTTACTGGTTCTTTGTTTCTTTGGTCAGACTTGCTTTATGCAGAGATTAGCCTCGATTAGCCTTGATAGCCGAAAACATCGTTGTCCAACATCACAACAAAAATGTGTGTTTTATCATCGTTTTAATGCTGAAGTGAGATTTGAATTGTAGAATTAAGAAAAGATCAAATCAAGTGTAGTTATTGCACTTCTGGGTCTATGGTGTCATCCTTCTGAGCAGTATGTTGATTTAAACCAGTGTTTCTCAAACTGTGGGGCAAGCCCCACTGGTGGGGCGCAGCCCCACCAGTGGCAAGCCCCACTGGTGGGGCGCAGCGTCATGAAAGATGGGGCGCGAACAACTTCGGAGAAAAGTCATGCGGAACAAACATCGGATTACTTCTTACGGCGGAACAAGGAAATGTTAGCAGGAACATTAGCACAGCGACTAGCAAAGCTCTCCACCGCCACCGTCTGCTGTGTAGCCATCGTGACGCCACTGACCCCCCCACCCAATCACATAAGCTTTAATCTGGCAAAGTGGCAAAAGTCTGAGAACCACTGACTTAAACTAATATTTTAACATGTACAGTAACTATACATGTTTTACTGTAAGTCTGACTCTGTATGAAGTTTAAAGGAGTTTGAAATAGACCAATATTAATCTGAATCTCAACAGATAATCTATTAATTACTTATTTTTACCTTTTTAAAGCCCATTTAGAAGCGACTGCATTAATGTTAGCAGATCAGACAAAAGTCAAACTAGAAAAAAAAGTCAAATTAGCTTCTTTTTAAATAAATTTTTCCCCAAATACAGTTTTTGAGCATGAGTGTTTCCTATAACAGTGATCTGAGCTTGTATATTTGATGCTACAAAGATGGTGTATTTTGTCTGGTGTGATTGACAGCTGCTCTGAATGAGGTAAGCATGGAGGAACCTGAAGACCTCTAGAACATGGATGGACTCTTCCTTTCCTGTATTGTCATCTGTGCTTACCGGACATATTCCTGCCGAGCGGACCAGCCACAGCTGTTGGTGTCTGTGTTGCCACAACCTGTAGTCACCTTTCTGGGAAGGTGTGTGTTAGGCTGTAGCCTAGTTTTAATGCAGCACTCTGAAACACAGACAGTATAAAAGATGGACGTAGGTTCCTGGTGTTAAAAGTGAAGCTAACGTAGAAGTGTCTTAAACACGCATTCTTTTTACTGGCCAGCAGGGGGAGACTCCTCTGATCTATGAGAAAACGACCCCCAGCTCCCTGATCTGACCTGAGGAAACTGTTTTCTGGGGACTTTATGGGCTCAGTTTCTACTTTCAGTTCACGCTGAATAAAAAGAGGTTAATTTTATCCAAGACAAGCTCATGCAGCACGTCCCCAGTTCCTCAGTCAGCTCCATGAGCAAAAGGCCGTGTGTTACAGCTGACAGGCACAGCGCTGGCAGTTACTCATCATTTTTGTCTGGAAATTTGTGCAGCAAGCATCCACAACAACCCAGACTGCAGTGACCGGGCTGTATAAGTTAAATGGGTGTAAGCTGACATTTGCAGCCATTTCCATGATTTCTCTTCACTTTGCTCAGTGGGTTGTTATCTTTGTCCTTTTATTGTTGAAATCACTTTAGCCTCTGGCACATGACACACATCGAGACACCTGCTTCCCAACATGGTAAATGGACTTAAATGGGCCTTTTCTACTCGGCGCACTCAAAACGCTTTTTGTATTTGGGGTTCAGTATTTTGTGCAAGGGCACTTCAACTGAAAGAGCCATGGATCAAACCGTTGACCCTCCGATCGGCAGGCGACCCACTTTACCTCCTGAGCCACAGCTGCTTGTAGGAAGAACATGAAGAGACGCATACACTCAACGGACAAAATCATTTTTTGGAGTTTGGCAATCAAGAGCATTTCCAGCCCTGTGCAAGTTTCCATTTTAGCCGGATACCCACATGACTGCTCAGAGTGCTTCCCAGATGCCGCAGAATGCCGGCTTGTTGTCCGTGTTGGCTCTGCATGTCCTCCGTCTTCAGTCTGCTGTTGTTTGTGTTAATATTCATGAAGGGGGCGAGGCTCACTGATCAGCATGGGCTGTTCTTGCTTTTTCTTGTCAGGTTGTCTCCAGGACAGAGAAAACGCTTCATGAATATTAAACTAGACAAGAAAATGATATTTTAGCGTGAGCTTTTTCATTCTAATTATGCAGAAATATAAAACAATGGGAAGAGCGAAGGTTGTAAAACGTGTAATGTGATGTCAGTTTCATTTACCTGGACAGAAAAGGTCAAACTGACCTTCACACTCTAATCAAGATCATCAGCTGTCAGAGAGCACTGAAGGTACTACCTCAAGTTTTTTAATATGCTGAAGCAGAACTTTTATTTTGCCCCTGTGTGACTCAAAGTAAAGGCAAAGCACACAATTCTTTCAGCAAGCACTTCAGCTGAAGCAGGAATGGTTCACCACAGGTGCTCTGTCATGTTTGTACTACGACGTATGAGGAGGAAAGTTGTGGTTGAACGTCTTCAGAGGAGCCGAACAAAAGCAGAAGTCAGCAGTTGGAGGATGGATCAGTGATGGATGAGCCCCGCGTCGGCCTGAAAACTTTTTCTTCGCCTTTCTTTCTTCAATAAAGCATATTAGAGACTGGTAAATGACTGCAGAGGCATTCTTTTCATGGAGCACTGTATATTTAATACAACATCATAAAGATGTGGACTGAAGCACGGCCCGGAGGCTCATCCAAACTGCATCTGTAATTTTCAGCCATACAAAGCCGTCGTCTCCCAGCCAAACCAAAGCCGACTGTGATAAGTCGGGAATATTCTGGATGTTCTGGTGAGTTAGCATTCAGAGACTCAAACAATGGTCTGACTTGTTTAATTCTACCTGCTTTGTTTTATTAGTAATCCTTTCCTGACAAAGTGCAACTCTATACATTTGAAATATTCAGGTGAAACACGCGTCTTAAACCTTTGCACTTCAAGCACAAATCAATGCATCCACATAATTCATGAATTTTGGTGGTTCTGACTTTTCCTTGGATCTTTCTCCATGGTGGACAGATACAGTTGATTTCCTCTGAGTGGTCCTGTGCTGTTGAGTGTTCCTCACATAGACTCAGCATCCTCCAGGTCACTGGCAAAGCATCCTGGGTAAAGGTTAAATGTAGGGATTTTGGGTTCACTTAATGTCCACCTCTTTTTATAGCTGACCTGAAAGATTTTCCATTAGCCTCTCAACATCCACCAGATCGCCTACATCCCATCCAGGCTAATTTTCAGAAAGCAGAAGATTGATTTTGATTGTGTTGTTATCTCTGTCGAGGGTGTGCCCCCCACTCTTGCCCTATGACAGCTGGGATAGGGTCTAGCTCCCTGCAGCCCTGAATCAGATAAGCAGAAGAAAAGTGATGTGTGGACATTACAGTTTTTCTATGAAAAGAAACAGGGTGAAGCAAACAGGCAAAAAATGGGTGGACATTAACCAGCCCCTAAACCTAGATGGGTCTCTAGTGACCTGCTAACATCCACCTGGTTACCAGTGACACACCTGGCTGTTTGTTTGGCCTTGTTGGTCACACCTGCTGTAATATGGGAGCCTCCCTCTCTTCTCCTAAACATCAGGTATATCCATAATAAAAGTATCTAGTATATTTCATACTATTCTTTGATAAACCTGTTCTCCCAGAACTGATGAGTGAATGAGCCTGAACATTTCTGCTGAATGATGGTGCACTGAAATAAACTGTGGTTGTTGAGTTTGCACATTTGCTTCATGTTTATCCAACAGAACTAATTTATGTTTTTCATGCAAACATAATTTACTCTTGTGCTCACACATATTCTTTAAGGATCTTCAGTCTACTAGAATGAATCATGCTGGAATGAAACAAAGCAGTCATGTTTCCTCCTGAAGCTCCGCCCCCTGGCGTCTGCTCCTTCTTCCATTTTCTCACTTAGATTATGTTCATATTTTTCTGCTGCAGCTCTTTACTGTTGATGTGGCTGCTCAGCTTGACGTGTGTTAGCAGTAACATTACCAGCACATAGCCACAGCCCCAGTAAAAGTATGCTGACAGGATGGCGTAGCTCTGATAATCTGCCGTGGACCCATGAAGGGGGCTGCTACAGCATGGACCCGGCCTTCCTTTCATTGTGTGAGAGAGTAAAAAGCAGCATTTTGAAAGCCGTTATACTGAAATGTTGATTTAAACATTTAATTAAATTCATTCATTAAATTCATAATTGTTCATATTTCTAGTGTTTGAAACATCACATGCATTAGCTTTGTCACATATAAGCGTATTAAAGATGATTTCTTTAAAACTTCACCAACCAGCTGGAAGTCGGCTGATTTTCTGAGCTATGAAGGAAATGTGCTGAGTGCTGTTCCTCTCTGTGGTGAAATCAAATGGCTTTAAACTAAAGCAGAATTTTGATATTTTACAGGTCTGATATTCCCCCTGTGAAACGCAGCAATCAGTCTCCGCTTTGCTCTGCAGCATCGGTGAGTATTCAAACGGTTTAAATCACATTTCAAAAACGCTGTGTATGATGATGATGATGAGGCAAATGTATTTCATTTCCTCTCCCCCTCATCTGTAATTCTGGATAAAAACAGTAAAAAAAATGCTAACACCAACTTCAGTTTATGGACTGTCAGTTTGGAAACTAAGATCCTCTCTGCAGGACAAAGAGACACCTGCTCGGGATGCATCCGTGTGCTGCAGTGTTAATTTCGCTGACGAAATATTTTCGTCATAGTTTTCGTCAATGACCCTTTTTTTATGACAATAACGAGATGATAACTAAATTAAAACTACCTAAAAGGATAAAAACGATGACGAAATTAATCGACACTTTCGTCAACGAATAAAAACGAGACGAAAAAGCTTGGCGGGGACGAAATCCAATCAGAACTTATTTAATTTTGTGACAGGGCGGGACAAGTTAGGATAACATCCAATCAAACGCACAGTTGCACAAATTTGCTCTAAACCCGGGAAGACCAAACTAGCCTGTGATTGGTCGTTACTTCTGATCTAAACCCGGGAAGACCAAACTAGCCTGTGATTGGTCGTTACTTCTGATAGAACTAAGTTATGTAAACAATGTCAGCAGGGAGAAAGAGAAGAGCCGATGTATGGACACGTTTGTCCTTTGATGCTGTGACAAACAAAACGATGTGTAAACCATGTGGGGCGACTATCTCGGGTAAAAACACGACAAATCTTAAACAGCATCTGCAAACCGGTCACCCAGATCTCCATGCAAAGGTCAGCATTTTAATGTCATGCAGGGTAAAGTGTTTTTCCCAGTTTGTGTTTAGAGAAAATCTCCACACCGCGGTGGATTAGCCTTTATAATCTTAGTCCTGAACACTGCCCTGTACCTTTCAGAGCGTCCTGCTGTAAAACGCTCCTATTATGTCAGTAAGGTGGTGTTAATGATCAGGTGTGTGGGAAGCAGGTGAAACGCTAATGTTAATATTATTAATAATATTCCATAAGTTTTAATAAATGTTTAATTTTGTGTAAGTGTGTATAATGACTAATTCAAGGGAACTGAAGAAAAAGCATTTACATTTTACATCCTTTATATTTTAGTCCACTAAATCCACTGTAGATTTAGTCGACTATATTCTTACCATAATTCGTCGACTAAAACTAGACTAAAACTATTCAGATGACTAAATTATGACTAAAACTAAATCAAAATTTGCTGTCAAAATTAACACTGGTGTGCTGGGGTAACTTCACCTGTCCTCACTGGACACTCGGCTCTTCCAGCTGAAGAACGTTTCGGCCCAGCATCCTTCATGTTCCTCAGTTTGAACTTGATGCAAATTCTCTGAGACACAGTTGAGACTTTGCATTTATTTCATATCCACAGATCCACTGAGGAGTCCATAGTGAGACTGTGACAAACAAGAGCACATCCGGACCGTCCTTTGGTCTTATAAAAGTCAGGAAACTCTGGAATAGCTGCTGTTATCTTATTTGGTGTGCTGAACTCTTACCTGGTGCGTCTCCAGAGTTCAAACATACTCTTGAGGGCCTGCGGCTGCCTCCTTGCTGAGAGCAGCACACATTCAAAGCAAGCAGTAAAGACTGAGTGGCACGAGTTTCCTGCTTTGCTGCGTGACAGGTTACAAATAACGAAGCCTTCATGATGGTGGTGGTGCTGTGTTAGAGGTCCGGCAGTGTGTTTTCAGAGCCGTGTGCGTGTCACATGCTTACTGTGTTGATGGAAGTTCAGTTTTGTGTAATATTCAAAACTACAGATACTTGACTGATGCAGTTTGTTTTATTTACTGCTTTTAAAAATGTTTAGAATTAATATGGTAGGTGAATTAGTTAAAATTAATCAGTGTACAAAATGTATTCATCATTGATTTAAGTCAGCATAAGTATTTGCCGGTGGGCGTAAGTATTAGCATTAGCATTTTAATAGAAGTAGCAGAATTTTACTTAAGCAGTAGCTTGAAAATATATTTAAAGTAGCTAAAGTACTCGTGTACTCAGTACACAGAAGTCAAGTCACAGTTACAGGTAAAAATTTGTTAACCTGAACACGATGAAATCACCTGAACGTTGGAGAACAGATTTGTGTTACAATAGATGACAAAAATCATGTTGAATCAACATAAATTTTTCATTCGGTCTTATGTGAATGAAATACTTCAGATTTACTAGTAAAACTTAAGTGAGCAGAAAGAGAAATGTTAGATTTTAATGGTGTGGGACCGATGAACACAATCAAATAAATTCAAAGGACCTGGAATTAATTTCTCACCAGGTGAGTAACTCTTCATGACAAAGAGGAAAGAAAACAGTCACATGATCCAGGTCTCCTTCCTTCCTCATCTTTCTTGTGACGCTCACTGCCGACTGGGCCAAACGCACAAAAACCCAGAGTCCCCGATCACGCTGATCATGGCAGCAGAGTCGGACACTTTGGGGGATTGTAAAAAGCTGCAAGGGATTGTTTACCAAATATTGACACTCAGAAGATAAATTATTCAATCCTAATTGACTCCTGCTTGAATAATTGATGCTAAGAGGGAGGAGGGGTTCTGTTCTGAGGCAGGGGGAAAATATTTCACAGCTTGACCAAACTAAACTCTCAGGCTGCATAACTTAATATAAGCAGACAGGTGAGCGTAGTTGGAAAATACCCCCCGTCGCTCAGCCGTCTGCCTGTCTGCCTCCACGCACAATAAGGCGGGTCAGATTTGAGGCGATCTGAAATAACAAACTGTCTCCTTCAGGCTGCTGAGTGAGACTTTGGTTGTTGCAGTCTCTCTTTTTTTAGGCTTATTCAGTTCATTTGGTCGTGCCAGAAAATAATTGTAAATAGCACTGTACAAGCTAAAGCAGTGTGCTTCAGCTTTTAAACTAATCTGTCAGGCCTGGTACCCTAATGACCCAAAGCTCCTTTATGTTCTCGAGACTGTGCCAAGTTTAGAAGATGGAAAACAGTCTCACTTGATTGCTTTCCACAGGGCCTGCGTCTAGCACTTGTTCTAAATGGCTGAACTCTTTGTCCAAAGTCAAAGGCAGAGATAAAGTGATCTAATGGGCTCCATTGTAATTTTCAAGAGTTGCTCTGAGATGCGGTGGATTAGAAACAAAACCCGAACAGTTTGGCTGAAAGCAGGTGAATTAAAGAGAACTTTTTAGATTGGAGAGCTGTAAAAGGTCTAAAAGTCCTGGATGCAGGCTCACAGCAAAATGTGTAGTGTGGTTTGTGACAGAGTGCAATCCAAGTATTTTGTTGACTACACCTCACCAAAGTGTAGTCATAAATAATATTAATATGTATAAAAGAACACCAAAGTACTCCTGGGTTAAAGTCCTCGAACTAAGCCTGTCAACCTCCCTGTGCAGAACGCTGAGGGTGGAGTGCTAAGTTCTGCTAATTCTAGGTAGCTTGGTTATCAGGCTGCATCCACAGAGCATCACACAGACTACTGCTAAATAGAAACTAACATCTACATAATATCCTAGAATTTCAATCAGTAAACTGGAGCTCCGCCTTCTTGGATGGTCTGTTGGTCCAATGAAGCCACAGCAGCCAAATTATTGGTCAGATAATTGCATTAAAAATGCTCCAACAGCACCGTTGGTCAGTCACAGAGGCCATGCCCCTAAAAATGCTAATTTTAATAAAAATTTTAATGATTATTTCTTCTGTAATATTTGAAAACTAAACAAGGGAGTCTACAGGAGGTGAATCACTGTTGAAGCCTCAAATGGACATTAGAGGAATTACAGTTTTAGTTATTTTCTGTCCGGTAATACAGAGTAGCTTGCATGGGGGGGGGGGGGGGGGGGGGGGGAATTCATATGAACAGTTTTAGACTCCATCAAGAGAATTCTGGAACATAACCAGAATAAGCACCAGTTACCTTAATTTAGGCTGTATGTATGCTCAGCAGGCAGCAGTTTATATTACTGAAAAGCTAAGTTACATGTATTTTTGCCTGATATTAGCACAGGTCATTCTAATGTTATGAGCTCATCCCGATAGCTCTAGCACAGTTGCATTTCTTTTTTTATGCCTTTGGTGCATCTAGCCCAGTTTGAACACTCAACCTGTGTCCAAATTCAGGGGCCGCATTTGTAGGCCGATTACGTCACAGCGAGGTGACGAAGGCTGTCCAAATTCGAAGGCTCCTCCAAATGCGGTCGACAAATACCTCCTTCTTTTCTCGAATTTGAAGGATGGGTCCGGTGTATCCTTCGCGGCCTACCATATCCCATGATTCATTGCACATCAAAACACAGACACAAAAATGGCGGAAGATAGTGGCCAAAAAGTTTGAAAAATGACTGTTTCTGTGACACAAAGTAAACTTTTAAGATGTTTTCAGGCGAGAATGTAAATGTGTAAACCTCAAATATCAGCTTGTTTTATCAATATATCGCTTAATTACAAAAACTGCTCCGCTGTTTTCGGAGCTGTCCGTTGCCACTGCTCTACCAGCAGGTCGCCTCGCTAGCTGTCAGCTGACCGGGCTATCGAGGCTCGTTTAGCCGGAGAGAACGTCCGACTGCCGGCACATCCTTTTCAAACCCTCGCTGGCTTTCGCCGCTGAGTGGAAGTTAAGCACAGTTATAATTCACTCAGATGATCTCTAACAGCTGATGTTTGGTTTGTTTCAGTGTTTCATTTGTTCCTCAGCAAATGGGTTTGCCTAAAATTAAAGTTAAGCATCATAACTGGATAGTTTTATTCTACATTAATGTCTCACTTAATGTAGTTGGAAATTAATAATTCGCTCAGCTGTAAGATAAGATAAGATAAGATAGTGTTTATTTGTCACATGCGCAGTTATACACAGTATTCCTTGATGCTGAAATGTGTTACGCTTGTTGTTAAAACAAGCGTAACACATTATTTTGAATTAAGGATTTAAAATTAAACCACAAAAAGGAGCAAAACTTCGTTCTCCGTTTAACGAGCTGCTTTTACGCAGCTGTGCTTAGCACTGTCACGGTTGCTAGGCGACATGAGCTACGCTGAGGTGGGGGCAGGTGGCGCTGATATGAAGGCTAGACCGTTCACAGCTGCTCACTTCCAGCCTTTGTGGTCTTCGTGGGCTGCAAAGGACCCGGTCTATAGAGGACGGATCCTTCTAAGGATGCGGCCCCTGAATTTGGACACAGCTAAAGTGGGTACTAGCTACATAGCTAGCCAAGAATTGTAGGTTTACAAAACCCTACAAGCTGTCTGCTAGGCTTCACCTCAGCTAACTGGAGCTAACCATGTTTTAATGCAATTATCTGACCAATAATTTGGCTGCTGTGGCTTAACTGGACTAACAGACCATCCAAGAAGGCGGCGCTCCAGTTTGCTGAGTGAAATTCTGGGATATTATTTAGATGTTATTTAGCACTAATTAGCAGGCTTCTGTATTTGTGTGATGCTCCCATAGAGTCTGTGGATGTAGCTTGATAAACAATCTAACCCAGCACGTTTTGGCCAAATATAGTCACTTCTGCCCCCCCCCCACAAAAAAACAACGCAGAAGGGCATGACTTGCTAAAAGAACACTAACCAGATACGATTATGCGATATCAACACATTTGACACCAGGTATAGGTTTGATTTTGATATTAATGTGTGAATAAGTTGATGGAGAAGTGGTTCTTGACCTCCTGTAAGTAAAAGCTAACTGGAACATATTTACAGACTGGATTACAGCTGAGCGCCAGCAGGAGCAAAACTGGTCAAACTGGTAAAGAAACTTTGTGGTAACTCATGCTAACAACAAAACCATGTTCCTGGAAATATGTGAGACAAGAAAATATTCCCCTCATCTCAGTTTCTGTCAGGTCATGCATCACTCCCCCACCCTCCCCGGCTCCCCAGGCTGGCTGGCACAGTGATGCCATTCAAGGCAGGGAAAGATGAGAGGGTCTGCTCTATCGACCATACGGGGGAGAAGTGTGATACCTTAGCTCACTCTTTCGCTCTCTCTCTCTTTCTGAGTCGCCGGCCACAATGAGGTTCCCACACACGAGGCATCGGGTTTGAGTCTCAGCCTCGCCTCCTCGCCTTTCACCATTCATCCTCAATTCTGATAAGGAGAGAGAAAGAGATGTGAAAGGGAGAGGTGGCAGGGGTTTAGCAAAGAGAGAGAAAAGGGAAGGCTGAGAAGGAGGCATTAGGCTGAAAGAGAAGCAAGATGAATGAAAGGAAAAGGAGAGGCACTTGGGGGAAGAGAGAAAAAAGGTAGAAAGGAGGAGAGAGATGGAAAAAAAGACGTGGAGACAAGAATATGGGAGATTAGAGTGAGGGGAGGGCAGAATGAGAGGAGTCAGTGTGAAGGCAAAGAAAAGGAGGAGTGTGAGGGAAGAAAGGATGAAAGTGGCTTTGGTGTGTTTGTGTGTGAACATGATTTAAACTCACATAAAAACAACTGAGACAGAAGTTCTGAAATCTGATGATTTACAAGCAAATACAGAAACTTTAGTTCAAAAATATTTATGACACACAAATGTTTAGATGTCAGATTCAAGTATTTTATATCTATTCACATTTTATCCAATCAGCCAAGTTTCCAAGTCAACAACCTCAAAAAAAGAAAGAAATTAAAGTGATATGAGGGTCATTGTAGGTAAAATTAATAAACTCATTTGTCTCTGCCCCTCGAGGATCCTCAGCGAGAACTTGTATTGATAACAATTTCACCATAAGACTGCACCGAGCTGCAGCTGCAAGGACTTTTCTTATCTGGGAGGGACTCAGAGCAGAGCCACTACCCCTCCACTCTGAAAGGAGCCAGTTGAGGTGATTCTGCGTAGGACACCTTGTAGGTGTAGGAGGCCCCAGGACATCCTGGAGATCTCTCTGCTGGTGTGGGAACACCTTGGTGTCCCCCTAGACGAGTTGGAAGAGAGGAAGGTCTGGACTTCTCTGCTTAGACTGATGCCCTGATGACCCAAACCTGGCAGATGGATGGATAATTATCCAGATTATCCATCCTTAGTCATAGCTTTATTGCTAGCCTATCATTGTAAGTCAGTTAGCCTGACTTCGCTAACCCTCCAAACGCTGCTGGTGTTTAGTTTTCTGTCATTTATGACCAAAGTTACAGCACAACTGTGTGTTTTTAGAAATGCTTCAGTCAGAACATGGTAAACCATCTTCTAGCCAACTAACTAGCTAGCTAACTTCTGTCTCAGCTTAACCTCATAAATCTTCTTCTTCATAGATGCCTGGAACTATAATATAACACCTGGGATTTTACTCTGTGGTGCTCAGTATTTGCTTGATTTTGGGAAGTGAAGCAATGGTTAATGATGTTGGGCTGAAATGAATATAATCAGGCATCTTTAAGCAGCATGAGGAGTCGCCCCCTGCTGGCCATTGGAAAGAATGCCGGTTTAAAACCATATTGCTTGGAAAGTCAAGCCAAACGGCTCCTCAGAAGAGAAAGAACACCACAGTATCCATGCCTCTATTACCTTATATCCTCAGTGAATGTCCAGGTTGCTTTCTATAAATTTAAATAATCTGAGTTTTGCAATAATCTAACTCTAAGACACATCATGATTTTCAGCCTCCCAATGACAGCAGAAAGTGAAGAGCTGACAGGAGTGAAGATACACAAATATCTGGGTGTTTATTCTGACATCAAACTGAGCCGATCATTAATTTTTGATGCTGTTTAAAAAGGCTCATTATGCCGTTATAAGGATCAGTGCAGTCTCTCGGGATGAGGAACAAACAGCGAACATTTCCTGCCTTGTTTTTCTGCTGTTTCTCTGGGTGACAGCATTGCAAACAATTTTAGGAATGGGATTAGTAGATTTCTTTCAAAGGCTGGCTCTGTCTCTGGGACTGGTTTGACATGCAATTAATTAGAAAATGTCTCGTAGAAAGGAAGCGGCAGGTGAGTTTAAATCACACCGTAGTTTGACGATCGCCCTCTTTTTGCTGCTTTAAGTGCTCTAAAAAAGGAGCCGAGTGACGTGGATGCAACAGAAAAAAAACGTTCAAATGTCTTTTGTGCCCACAGCTGTGAAGCTAATGGCCATATGCTTCTGTTCTTTCAGTGATATGATTGGATATTTTTTTTTTAAAGTTGTATCATTCCTCCGTGAATCGCCACCTTATCGTGGTGGAGGGGTTTGTGTGTCCCAGTGATCCCAGGAGCTATGTTGTCTGGGGGCTTGTCCCCCTGGCAGGGTCTCCCATGGCAAACTGGTCCTGGGTGAGGGTCCAGACAAAGAGCGGTTCAGAAGACCCTTATGAGTGAAAAAACAAGGGAACAGTTTACCCTGCCCGGGATAGGGTTACCGGGGCCCCACCCTGGAGCCAGGCCTGGGGAGGGAGCTCGAGGGAGAGCGTCTGGTGGCCAGGCATTAGCCCGTGGTGCTTGGCCGGGCGCAGCCCGAAGAGGTTACATGGGCCCGCCCTCCTGCAGGCCCACCACCCGCAGGAGGTGTCGTAGGGGTCGGGTGCAATGTGTGTCGGGCGGTGGCCGAGGGCGAAGGCCCTGGCGGACCAATCCCCGGCTATCGAAACTGGCTGTTGGGACATGGAATGTCACCTCTCTGGTGGGGAAGGAGCCTGAGCTAGTGCGTGAGGTTGAGAGATACCAGCTAGACATAGTTGGGCTCACCTCAACGCATGGCCTGGGCTCTGGAACCAGTCTCCTGGAGAAGGGCTGGACTCTGTTCCAGTCTGGAGTTGCCCTCGGTGAGAGGCGGCGAGCTGGGGTGGGTATTCTTGTATCCCCCCGGCTTGCTGCCTGTACGTCGGAGTTTTCACCGGTGGACGAGAGGGTAGTTTCCCTGCGCCTTCGGGCTGGGGAACGGGTCCTGACTGTTGTTTGCGCTTATGCGCCGAATGACAGTTCAGGGTACCCACCCTTTTTGGAGTTGCTGGGTGGGGTGCTGGAGAGTGCTCCATCTGGTGACTCCATAGTCTTGCTGGGAGACTTCAACGCTCACGTGGGCAATGACAGTGAGACCTGGAGGGGCGTGATTGGGAGGAACGGCCTGCCCGATCTGAACCCGAATGGTGTTTTGTTATTGGACTTCTGTGCAAACCACAGTTTGTCCATAACAAACACCGTGTTCGAACACAAGGATGTCCATAAGTGCACATGGCACCAGGACACCCTAGGCCGCAGGGCGATGATCGATTTTGTACTCGTATCATCAGATCTGCGGCCGTATGTTCTGGACACTCGGGTGAAGAGAGGAGCTGAGCTGTCAACTGATCACCACCTGGTGGTGAGTTGGATCAGGTGGCGGGGGAAGATGCTGGACAGACCTGGCACACCTAAACGTATTGTGAGGGTGCGCTGGGAACGCCTGGCAGAAGCCCCAGTCCGGGAGATCTTCAACTCCCACCTCCGGCAGAACTTCGACAGCATTCCGAGGGAGGCTGAGGACATTGAGTCCGAATGGACCATGTTCCGCACCTCCATTGTTGAGGCTGCTGCTCAGAGCTGTGGCTGCAAGGTGGTTGGTGCCTGTCGTGGTGGTAACCCCCGAACCAGATGGTGGTCACCGGAGGTGAAGGGAGCCATCAAGCTGAAGAAAGAGTCCTATCGGGCTTGGTTAGCCTGTGGGACTCCGGAGGCAGCTGACAGGTATCGACAGGCCAAGCGGAATGCAGCTCGGGTAGTGGCCAAAGCAAAAACTCGGGTGTGGGAGGAGTTTGGTGAGGCTATGGAAAAAGACTTTCGGACGGCATCGAAGCGATTCTGGCAAACCGTCAGGCGACTCAGGAGGGGAAAGCAGTGCTTCACTCACACTGTTTATAGTGCGGGGGGGGTGCTGCTGACTTCAACTGAGGCTATAGTCGGACGGTGGAAGGAATACTTCGAGGACCTTCTGAATCCCACTGACACGCCTTCTGTAGTGGAAGCAGAGTCTGGGGATGAGGGGGATGACTTGACCATCACTGGGGGTGAGGTCACTGAGGTAGTTAAACAACTCCTTGGTGGCAGAGCCCCTGGGGTGGACGAGATTCGCCCTGAGTTCCTGAAGGCTCTGGATGTTGTAGGGCTGTCTTGGTTGACACGCCTCTGCAACATCGCGTGGAGATCTGGGGCAGTGCCATTGGATTGGCAGACCGGGGTGGTGGTCCCCATCTTTAAGACGGGAGACCGGAGGGTGTGCTCCAACTTTCGGGGGATCACACTCCTCAGCCTCCCCGGTAAGGTCTATGCCAGGGTGCTGGAAAGGAGGGTGCGTCCGTTAGTCGAACCTCGGATTCAGGAGGAACAATGCGGTTTTCGTCCTGGTCGTGGAACGCTGGACCAGCTCTTTATCCTCTCAAGGATATTCGAGCGTGCGTGGGAGTTTGCCCAACCAGTCTACATGTGCTTTGTGGACTTGGAGAAGGCATTCGACCGTGTTCCTCGGGGTGTTCTTTGGGAGGTTCTGCGGGAGTATGGGGTGTCTGGCCCATTGTTGCGGGCCATTCAGTCCCTGTACAACCACAGTGAGAGCTTGGTCCGTATAGCCGGTAATAAGTCGGATTTGTTTCCTGTGGGTGTTGGACTCCGTCAGGGCTGCCCTTTGTCACCGATTCTGTTCATAATTTTTATGGACAGAATTTCTAGGCGTAGCCAGGTGGCGGAAGGCTTCTTCCTTGGTGGCCTCAGAGTCTCATCTCTGCTTTTTGCAGATGATGCGGTTCTGTTGGCTTCATCAGGGGGGGGCCTCCAGCTCGCAGTGGAACGGTTCGCAGCCGAGTGTGAAGCGGCTGGCATGAGAATCAGCACCTCTAAGTCTGAGGCCATGGTCCTCAGCCGGAAAAGGGTGGAGTGCCATCTCCGGCTCAGGAACGAGTTCTTGCCTCAAGTGGAGGAGTTTAAGTATCTCGGGGTCTTGTTCACGAGTGATGGGCGAAGGGAACGGGAGATCGACAGGCGGATCGGGGCTGCTTCTGCAGTGATGCGGACGCTGCACCGGTCCGTCGTGGTGAAGAGGGAGCTTAGCGTAAAAGCGAGGCTCTCGATTTACCGGTCGATCTACGTTCCTACCCTCACCTATGGTCACGAGCTTTGGGTAGTGACCGAAAGAATAAGATCGCGAATACAAGCGGCAGAAATGAGTTTTCTTCGAAGGGTGGCTGGCCTCTCCCTTAGAGATAAGGTGAGGAGTGCGGCCATCCGGGAGGGACTCAGAGTAGAGCCGCTGCTCCTCCACATCGAAAGGAGCCAGTTGAGGTGGCTCGGGCATCTGATTAGGTTGCCTCCTGGCCGCCTCCTGGGTGAGGTGTTCCGGGCATGTCCCACCGGGAAGAGGCCCCGTGGTAGACCCAGGACACGCTGGAGAGATTATGTATCTCGGCTGGCCTGGGAACGCCTTGGGGTCCCTCCGGATGAGCTGGAGGAGGTGGCTGGGGAGAGGGAAGCTTGGGCTTCTCTGCTTAGGCTTCTGCCCCCGCGACCCGGCCCCGGATAAGCGGAAGAAAATGGATGGATGGATGGATGTATCATTTTGTCTTTACCAGTACAGGAAATTTACTCAGCCAAAGCAGATGAGAAGTCATGAAAGTGGTAAGAATGATGGGGAATTTTAGCATCTTTAACATCTGTTCAATGACAACTGGGCTGACTCCATCTGTTGATGAAGCCCATGTGATTCCCAGAATTATGGTTCTGAAAACCTCAGCAGGCTTTTCACAGCACATTCAGACCACAGAGTGCAGATGAAACAGTGCCTGATGTCGTTCTAATGTCCAGCCGGGGCAAAAAGACTTCCAACTGTACCGATGGCCTTAAGCTCACCTGATTTATGACCTCAGTAAACATGTTCCAGATGACTTTGTGGTCTCAAGTGCAAGTTTAAAATCTTAGTGAATACAACGTAATGTTCATTTAGAAAATTATGGTTCCATTAACATAAAAAAAGGATGATAAATCAGGGTATGATTCAGCTCATGGTGACTGTCCATCTTTAACATGCAGTCTATGATTCAGACTTCTTCTTTAACCGCTTCGGCCTCCAGAATATTTGCGATCGATAGCACGACCTGTTTAATGGTCCTTAACCTTTCTGAACAACGTCTGTGTTGAGTTCTTGAGCCAGGATCCTCTTCTATGACCTGGATCACATCTTCCATCAGTTTTCAGCTGGAGTATTACTTGCAGCAGATGGCGTTTGTTTTTTAGCATCATGTGATTAAAGTATTCTAGTTTCTGTCTCTTGGTGGCAGAGAATTTGTCTTTTTATTCATATGGTGCAAAACTGACAGTGGTGACTTCAGCTGTTCGGTATCCGTCTCAAATGCCTCTCATCTCTTAAAGCAGTGTTTTTCAACCAGTGTGTGCCGCGGGAGATCGTCAGGTGTGCCGTGGGAAATTATCCAGTTTCACCTAATATGCCACGAGTGTCTGTGCTGTAGTAGTGACTGGGAGCATAATCATGTAATACTCTTCCATATCACTAGACTAGACAGCAGCAGGTAGCGAATTGCATTGTACATAGAGACAAGAGAATTAAGCCACGTTTCCATACGGAAAGAATCAGGTACACTTTGCCGGTCCTTTTTCCGTACTCACTCACCCGAGGTTCTAACCGATCCGAGGCGATACAAAAATGTGACGCCGAGTACAGCATGCCACTGATTGGCCAGGGTGTGTGGTCACTAGCGGAGGCATGAGAGCGACTCCTTCACCAGAATCATTTTTAAAACCCCACAGCAAGAAACTGGAGGCACGAAAAGCACCGGTTGAATGCTCAGACCGACAGTTCTCAGCGGTAGTTTTGCAACATGAGAGCCATCTGAAACGCTCACACAGCATACATATTATAACCCTATACTGCTGGGCAATCGCCGCTACTAGCCGAACAGCTGGTTAGCACAGAGCCTGAGGCGGCTCATCAAAGGAACTTTGAATTACCGTAATAACGCGGCTGTTTGTCCTTGAAACGGTTTCTGAAAGCTGAGAAACTGCACTTCACAACCAACATAGAGTATTACTCTATTTATTCATTATTATCAGGCTGTCCTAAAAGCTCCCTGAAAAGCCTTCAGCTGATCCAAAATGCTGCAGCTAGAGTACTGACAGGGACTAGAAAGAGAGAGCAGATTTCTCCCATATTGGCTTCTCTTCATTGGCTCCCTGTTAAATCTAGAATAGAATTTAAAATCCTTCTCCTCACATACAAGGTCTTGAATAATCAGGCCCCATCTTATCTCAAAGACCTCATAGTCCCATATCACCCCAACAGAGCACTTCGCTCTCAGACTGCTGGCTTACTTGTGGTTCCTAGGATACTTAAGAGTAGAATGGGAGGCAGAGCCTTCAGCTTTCAGGCGCCTCTTCTGTGGAACCAGCTCCCAGCTTGGATTCAGGAGACAGACACCCTCTCTATTTTTAAGATTAGGCTTAAAACTTTCCTTTATGATCAAGCTTATAGTTAGGGCTGGATCAGGTGACCCTGAACCCTCCCTTAGTTATGCTGCTATAGGCCTAGGCTGCTGGGGGGTTCACATAATGCACTGTTTCTCATTCACCTTATTTACTTTGTTTATACTCCACTCTGCATTTAATCATTAATTGATATTAATCTCTGGCTCTCTTCCACAGCATGTCTTTCTCTCCCCTCAGCCCAACTGGTCACGGCAGATGACCCCCCCCCCCCCCCCCCCCCCCCTCCCTGAGCCTGGTTCTGCTGGAGGTTTCTTCCTGTTAAAAGGGAATTTTTCCTTTCCACTGTCACCAAGTGCTGCTCATAGGGGGTCGTTTTGACTGTTGGGTTTTCTCTGTATTATTGAAGGGTCTTTATAATATAAAGCACCTTGAGACGACTGTTATGATTTAGCACTATATAAATAAAAATGAATTGAATAGACTCGTCAATACAATACAAAGCGCCTTGAGGCGACAGTTTGTTGTGATTTGGCGCTATATAAATAAAATTGAATTGAATTGAATTACTGTGGTGTTATTATGGTAATTGTTGCCGTAACTCCACGAACGGCGGCACTTTTGAAGTACACTGAGCCAATTATGACATGTTCGGTGGTATAGGGTTATAGTTAGCAATGATAACCTTCATCCATTAAAACATTGTACGGGGGACTTATACATGATGATGATATTAAACTGGCATTAGCTGTGAGCTTGCCTCTATTTCCATGTATTGTTGTGTTGTGTTATTCCTGGTAATAGAAAGCTTTTGGACAGAATCAGAGTTTGCAAAACACTGAAGTTTTCTACTATCAGACTACATTGTTGTGGCATTTGTTATGTTCAAGCTGTGTTTTTGAAGTGGACATGTTACGTACACTTTTTATTTGAAAGAAGATATATATTTTTTGTGTTTATTTGATTCCCATTTAAGACACTTTGATAAGAATGACTATATTGTTAATATAGGCTACAAAGTATCATTTTTTTAACATTTTTGGCTGGTGGTGTGCCTCGTGATTTTTTCAATGGAAAAAATGTACCTTGGCTCAAAAAAGGTTGAAAAACACTGTCTTAAAGCACTGGTTAGTGTCCATGCCTCAGCGCAGTATAGTGGGATACTAAATACACAGCATCAAAGAGGTTGAGTATGAAAAGTGATGTTTAAGTATCTACTTGTCTGAATTTTCCTCGTTATCTGGACAGAAGCTCTGACGTTCTCAGTCCTACATCAGTGCTCATGCAAGAGATTCCGGTTTTCACTGGATCGACACCCGGCATATTTATGATGGCATCATCATCCCAATCCAATCCAATCCAATCCAAATTATTTAGAAAGCACATTTAAAACAACAAAGCTGACCAAAGTGCTGGATATAAAACACAGTAAAATCACTGCCAATCTGAAGAGTGACCTGAATGAAGAGTGTTTCCTGCAGCCTCCATGACACACTTGTATGTTTTCAGGCACGTAAAGCTTTTACATCATCGATTCCATCAAATATTGCAACACTAGACCACTTCAACCATGCTGAAGGCAGAAAGAGTCAACGAGTCATTATGAGCAGCCACTGTATGCATGTTGACTGAGCCACTGTTTGTATTTATGTGATATAAATACATATTACCCTGCCTCTTGCCCTATGTCAGCTGAGATAGGCTCCAGCATCCCCGAGACCCTGAACGGGATAAGCGGAATAGAATGGATGGATGGAACGAATCGAGGGAACGAATGGAAAACAAAACTCACTGTTTCAGTTCAGCAGAAGAAACACAAAACCAAACATACTAGAAGTAGAATTAAGACCTTCTGGATGTCTCACCAATCATTTTGAGTTATAGTTTGAAACTATTTTTAACTTTTGTTTATGAGTTATGGCCAAAAAAAAGGTCGACCTTATACACAAAATGTCATCATTTAATCATTTTACCCTTTTTTTAAGCAGTTCTTGTGTTAATTTTGACAGAATTATCTCATAAATTTTTGAGTTTGATGTTTGACCACCAAATTCCAAGTAATTCATCCCTGAGTCCAAAAATATTTAGAAAAATGTCCTCAAGGCCTTCACCAGCATTCATGGATGGACAGCCTCAACCTCACTCAGTACAGAAATGAAAGCACTTCAGAGGGGTTCCCATGATGCACTCTGTTTATACCCCACTCTGCATTTAATCATTATTATTATTCCCCCCCCCCCCCCAACCCCCCAAGCAGATGACCCCCCCTCCCTGAGCCTGGTTCTGATGGAGGTTTCTTCCTGTTAAAAGGGAGTTTTTCCTTCCCACTGTCACCAAGTGCTGCTCATAGGGGGTCGTTTGGACTGTTGGGTTTTCTCTGTATTATTGAAGGGTCTTTATAATATAAAGCACCTTGAGACGACTGTTATGATTTAGCACTATATAAATAAAAATGAATTGAATAGACTCGTCATTTACACCATTTTAGCTGTTTAGAACACATTAAAATTATTATTATCAAAGACTTGTTGGACAGCATAAAAGACTGAAGCAGCCATCGTGACGTCACCCACTGGTTTACGAAGTCCTGTTTTGTTGTCTCGAGATGAGCATTTCAGCCGTCGCCATCTTGGTGGCAAAAAAGCAGGATGTGATGATAAGGGGGCGG
Organism: Archocentrus centrarchus; assembly: GCF_007364275.1. NCBI lineage: Eukaryota > Metazoa > Chordata > Actinopteri > Cichliformes > Cichlidae > Archocentrus > Archocentrus centrarchus. The sequence goes on from NC_044366.1 coordinate 2,585,308, forward strand.
GGCTTCATGTGAAACCACACCCTCATTGGTGTTCCACATTCCAGATTATTCCAGATTCTTCTTTTTTTTTGTAGCTACTTAAAGCAGAGTGATCCTGAATTGTTTCAAGGAAAAGATAACAGACTGATTCAGAGTCATCACAGGATTTTATGAGGAAGTAAATCTGTTCAGGACGTTGGTCAGACCTCAGAAAACTTTATTCACTTACATGAAATTGTTGTAAATAAGTAACACATAAGGAACACAGTAACACACACCCACAGACACACACAGAAGATAACACTCCCACACACAAGCCCGCCACAGAGCAGCCGTCCTGTTACTGAAGTGGATTAGCCTCCACAATGGCGTCCTTTATTCCCAAAGGAATTTGACTTTTTGGGAAGAGAGGACCCCCCCCCCTCAACACCCAAAGCCCTCCAGCACCACATCCACCACTCAGCTCTAACCTCCAACTATTTTCACTTTTTAAAAACAATATCATCAATCAAAGCAGGTGGGCGGCTGTCAGGGGGCAGGAATGCCCCACTTAGCCGTCACATGGTGGTGATTATTGTACTCATCGCGGGGGAGGGCAGGGAGGGAGGGGCTCTGGGTTATGACAGAGCCTGCTGTCTGTGCGGGCAGATCGATTAAGCCATCCACAAACAACGGCACAGACGGGCTGTTTTTGCCCTTTATTGGTGTTCCAATTAAAACTGTATTAACGGTAAACTATGAGTATAATGTACAAGTGACAGCAGAGCGATCAGGAAGCTGATATTAAGACGTGCTATTGATCGAAGGAGCTAATTTAGGGAGAAATAACGACTATGTGTCATTGCAGAGCAGGTGAGGTGGAGCAGGGAGTGTTTGTAATGACCACACTGCTCCAGTGATGGCTCGTCTAACATAAATATAGAGAACAGGAAGTGCTCTCCAACTTTACTGTTCCAGTTGTGTCTGGATCACCTGTGGATATAAAGCAGGTCACCTTTAATTTTCTATTTGCATTTTAAACGACTGGATGAAGCTCCTACTGTGAGATTCTGCAGCAGCAGCATCACTTAGCAGCAACACACACACACACACACACACACACACACACACACACACACACACACACACACACACACACACACACGATATGCCTCTAAATCAGGACTGAGGTCAAGCAAGCAGCAAGTGAAAGGAGTGAATCTCGTTAGAGCATTTTTAGCCTCCGTGTGCTCCCGCCGTGTAAGCAGACTTTACCCACAAGCCATCACTTTCACTTACTTTGCTCTTTCTCACTCGCATTGCGTGAGTCACAAAGAGAGGGAATAAAGAAATCATCGTTTCACAGCCAGGAAAAATGTGCCAGTTTAGCTGCAGAATATGACGTATGTGTGCGTGAGCCAGCATCCTGGATCCTACACAGGCTGCGTTAGATGGGAATCTAACTTGACTCACACATAATAAAAAGAGTGTGACTTTAAATATAAAGAAAGTCACACATGCATAAACGCAAACAGTTTCCATCCAAATACACACAAATATTTTGGCTAAATCCAAGAAAATCTCCAAGAGAGCCGCTTCCATTGAATTAAACAGCCGGTGGCCTGATTGTCAGTATGGTGCCGTTTAACTGCCACAGAAGAAGATGCTGAATTTGAAATGGTGGAAATATGAGTTCGGAGCACGCCACAGTGTCCCCATCACTCAGCACTGCTCATTCATTGGCTGTTTCCTCTGCTTTTTCCTTTGGGTCATGTGAGTGAAGAGCCTGGAAGGTCGGGAGTAACTCCTCATATTTATTCCTGCCACAGTGTCGGTGACAGTGTGCAGATGGGAGGCTGCTAACATTAGTTGTTTTGTATTTTTAAATCATTTCCATGTTTGAGTTAAGGATGGTCTGACAGATGGTGAAAACACTTCAGAATAAATCGTTCTGTTACTTTGTTCTCTGAAACCTGAAACTGTGAAGTTTTGGCCGGTTTGCACTTTAGGATTAGTTAGGACATCGCTTTACCTCAGGAGCAGGCTGCTGTTCAGGATCAGGTTCACTTTGACTGATCTGTAAAGCATCGATTGAAAGGCAGCATCTTCTACTTTCTGAAACTGTCCTTGTTTGTCACGTGGCTACAACGCAGCCCTGAACCCAGCACGATGCGTTTACTGTCCACACTTTGTTGACAGCCTCCAGATTCCATTTGAAACGTGCTTAAAATTTATAACATGCATTATGAAGCGACTGAGCTGCTGTGAGAAGAACAAATTAAACTTAAACTTGGTGAAAAAATAAAATATCGCTTTATAGCTTCAAAAATATGGATGCTATTTACATCGTGTATGTTGGGAGCCATACAGACAGATACGAGTCAGAGTCAGCTTTGATGAATGAGTCTGTGTGTGACTGGCTGAACTTCAGAGTGTATACATGTGGGCTCAGTGTGTGTGTGTGTGTGTGTGTGTGTGTGTGTGTGTGTGTTTCCCTGCCACCAGCGTCCAGCAGCGGGGGATCGGTGGACCAGATGTGTGTGATTTATGGCGTGGCAGAAGCTGCGGTGGCGAGGCCTCCAACGTGTTAGACATTATGAGCCACAGATGGAGACCAACGGCGTTCGCACCATCAGGACCGTGATGTGCCCCTCCTTTCATCCACACTCACAGCGCTGTGTTTGCATATACGTGTGTGTGTGTCTGTGTGTGTGGAGCCTCACCCTACGATGACCTCCCTGTTGTGTTTTCAGCGGGATCTTCCGAAGTGGTGCGGCTCCATCTGGCTCTGGTGGGAGGTGGATGTTCATATGCCACCCGTGTTTCATCCTCAGAGGATGATGAGCTGAGAAACAACAGAACGGGGAGTCGAAGAGGGACGATGAGAAGAAAGAGGCTGAAACCTGGAAATCTCGAGGTGTTGACTTAATGCCCCAGAGTTCTTCTAAGGAGGATGAAAGGGTGGGGTTGAGGGTTGGAGGGCCAGGATGTAGTCACTCAAACTGTCACCAGTTCTGATTAATGCTTTTTCTCCTGCAGGGCAATGCCCCCCTGCAGCTAGCTAGCTTCCTTCCTTCCTTCCTTCCTTCCTTCCTTCCTTCCTTCCTTCCTTCCATCCATCCATTAACTTTCCTGCTAAGCCACAATCTAAACTTTTTTCATCTGATTCAAACCTTCATGCCTTGAACTGGTTTGCAGTAAATTGATTTTCAAAGGCTTTTATTTTGTTAGCGAGTTGTTAACTGCAGATTTTAGAATTCAGCATAATAATCACAGATGGTGGCTGTTCAGATTTCAGCGCTCTTACTTTTATCTGGTTAATACAAACAGCAGGCAAATGGCACTAGTATAACAGCAGGAAAATGGATAATGCATGAATTACATTCAGCATTACAGGTGCTTGCATGCTGTTAAAAAAAACAAAAACCAAATAGACCTCTGAGGGCCAAATTGTGAAAATGTGCTATATTTGTACAATAATTTGGACATTTTGTGCATGATTCACACAGGAAAACTGGAGTTTTGTGTTTTCTATCGACTTTCCTTCCCAAGAAGAAATCACAGCTGGAACAGCTGGAGACTGTACATAGAAGATGGACAAAGTCATCATGAAGTCACCCAGTGGTTTGTGCATTACAGTCACAATATAGTATTAAAGTGACCATATATAGATAAGACGTTGAGCAATGAGCCGTGGGTGCACACAGACACAGAGAGCAAATCATGTGACTAGAAATCACATGATTTACCCCCCCAACTGTGTTTGTGCTGTTGGAGCATTTTTTTTTTTTTTTTTGCCACAGCGGCTTTTATCGACAGTGGAGAGAGACAGGAAATGGGGGAAAGATACAGGGGAAGACACGCGGGAAAATTGGCGACGGGCCAGGACGCGAACCCGCGCCGCCTGCACCGCAACGCGACGTATGTATGCGGTCGCCGGCTTCACCACTAAGCCACCCAGGCGCCCTTTTGGAGCCTTTTTAATTATCTGACCAATAATATGGCTGCTGTGGCTTCACTGGACTAACAGACCATCCAAGAATTCGGAGCTCCAGTTTGCTGAGTGAGATTCTGGGATTTTGTTTGGATGTTACTGAGACCTGATTAGCAGATGAGTCTGTGGATGCAGCTTGATAACTCAGCTAGCATTAGCTGATAACTTAGCGCTCCACCTTCAAAGGCCTCAAAATGCAGAGCTGACAGGTCAGTGGCTGACCTACCATCTTTTTAGAGGAAGTGCAGCTCCTGGCTCTGTTTTTGAGCCCTGAAGCATCACTAAGATCTACGGCTGCATATCATGGCCATCTAAATAAAAGGCAAAATGCAGCTAAAACAAGATTAAAAATAAAATGTATGAGTAAAGGTCTTCAGTTGTTAATGTGACATGATTAGCTGATCATAAGTAAGACAGGACCTTGAGATTGGAAAATAATTCTGGGCCACAATTTTTTTATTATCAGTCATTTCATGCTGTGCTTCAGTGGTGCAATTTCCAGCCTTATTCTGTTAATCAAATTCTAACAAATGTCACAGCTGGCAGCTTTGCCCAGTTGGTAATCCAGCCTTGATGGAATTAAAGTAAATTAGAGCCTGTTCCCCTCTGCTTAGGGCCATCCTGATAGACTCCAAAATGAGTATCAGGATTCTAATCCGTCCCTCAGACAGATACCCGAGCATCCGTGCACCGAGTCATCTGTCAGCGTGTCAGTCGGCCTAAATGACCGCATGTTTCAGCGCGGTAGCTGCAGCACAGCGCACCGTCAGCACCACTTTGCCGTTTGCCTTCGCCCTGTTTGAAATCTGTCGGCAGTGAAGCTCGTGCATCCTCGGCGTGTAAGGAGGAGGATTAAAGCCACAGCGAGTCTGGAGTGCGAGCAGGGTAGAGAAATCGAGGAGACGCTAATACTGAGTGACACAGAGGGAGGTTACAGACGAATAAAGAAAGGAAAAGAATGAACGCATAGTCTCGTTGAACACAGAAGAAGTGGAGTGTGCGAGGGTTTAAAGGCACGGAGAAAAGACAGATGAGGCTCAGCCTCAGCTGACAGGTGTAATTGGAATCTAAATAGCAGGGAGTGACGGTGACTGACAGCAGCTTAAACCTCCGCAGCGCCGCCCCTCCCGCCAACACATCCCACCGAAAGGAGAGAACAGAAACCCCGGAGCACCTCCGGGCTGTGACCCCGGTGCCTCCTCCGCCTCACTCTGGGACCTGGCATCTGCATCTCAGTGACTGCAGAGCAATAAATGCTGATTTCCTTTACAGCCTTTAATATGATGATCAGCAGTCACTCACACTTTTGACTGAAAGTTTCTAGAAAAAAGAAATAGGGGATAAAATTTGAGGCTGTAGTTGTAAATGTGCCATAAATGTGTACCGTAAATGAAAGCCATTTTTTATTATCCACTACGAGCTTTAAAGCATTCACCACTGGGGGCAGCATCTCCCCCAGTGTTTAAATGTTTTCAGGCCTGGCATTTCAATGTTTCTGTTCGGCTCTACAACAGTTTCCTCGAGAGGCTTTGACATTTCATAGGACGCCATTATAAATAAGTACCTGCTCTTAATTAGGGATGCTTTATTTTTCTTGCAGCTGCTCCCTTTAGGGGTCACCACAGCGGATCATCTACCTCCACCTCACCCTATCCCTCTGTCACACCAACCCTCCTCTTCCTCAGTCTTCAGTCAATAGTGGCACAGTTTCCACCAGCACCCAGCTGCCCAACAGCACCGGTGATGGCCATAAACCCAGAAATCTTCCTGATGATTTCACATTTTTGTTTGGGTAAGGAGCTTTTAGACACTAGCTTCCTGTCGGGCACTGGGAGTACATAAGCCTGAGGCACCCCGTGACTCGGTTAAGTAGAGATGCTGCTGGAGATTAATTTACTGGCTCAAATAGGAGGAGGGGAAAGGCTAGTTAACTAGTATAAAATGTAGAAAACACTCTGACACAATTATTGACAAGGATTGGACATACAGTGTCACAGAGGGCACCGCTGCTGTCGGGGCTGCGTTGGCGGCTAACAAGCAATCGTCAGTGGTCAAAGTGATCGGTCGCAGCTCTCCAATCCAGGCGATACTTAATCAACATCGTTAGATTCGTAATAAGTGGAATGAAGTGATGGCCGTTGTTTCTTCTTGTTCCCTTCATGGCTTTGAAACTTCCTAATGAGCTAAACTATTAATAAAGAGAAAATTACCCGGAAGCATTCATTGCTTTGCCTTTTGTGCAGTTGTATGCTGCATCAACAATGTATGATTAACACAAAATCGCCTGGCACACCATTTGGGAAGCCCTGGTCCACAGCACGCCCACCAAAAACGATGAAGCTGCACTGCTGCATCCTCTGATCATGAAACCACTCGACATGTGTCCCCTCCACACATCTGCTCCGTAGTTTTAATAACTACACCTGGAAAGTTGCAGCTCTTGTTAAGTGAAACCAGCCTGACCAAAAACCAGCACCAGAAGCCGGCTGAGTCGCACATTCGAATGTGGGCGGATGAGAAGTGGCAAGTTGCTGGCGTTCTGTTAGTGGGGTAATACAGGAAGACTGTTCCCATGGCAACAGCGTTAACACACATGCAAACACACATCTATTGATCTGTCTCTCTCTCACACACACACGCACACACCCCATTGGATCTAATTAGCCAGAAAGCTGACAAGGAGATGCTAACGCTGCTAATGGCTGGATGTGAGAGGAACAGACGGTTTGGAAATGGCAAAGCTTCATCTTGTTGATCCACCTCCTGTTTTTCCTCTCGTCCCCGTCTCTCTCCCGCTTCCATCTCGCTCACTGTCAGCGTAGGCCCTCCACTCTGGTAAACATGGATGTTATGAAAGCCTTTTGAAAAGACTTAAGAGCCCGAATGTGACGCATGTCAGCCCCACTGAGTCGGCTTTCTAAAACACGCACAGGAAGCATCTACAGTACATTAGCAGACCCATAAGGTCCATTAGAACCTGGAAGGCACAGGAAAAAATCACTATGTGGAAAGAATAGCTGTTTTCTAACTGTGCTGTTTACCTGTTGAACAGCATGAGCATTGCAAACAAAACAAAAAAGGCATCTGGACTCCATCTGTCATATTTGGTACAAGATGGACTTAAAATTTTGTCTCCTTAAAGCTCCATTAAAGTGCCATTCACTGATTATTTTGCCCACTAGGTGGCAAAAACAAGCTAAATTACCAATGTTGTATAACTAACATGTTAGCTAAGAAGGCTGCTGACAGATGTAGCCAGCACAAAGCATTGTAAAAATGATCTGTGGTCATTTTTAACCTACCTGGTGAATTTTCATCCATTTTTCAGGCTCTGATGCGTAAACACTCTGCAGGAGTGTTACAGGCAAAAACCAAGAACGTTCGTCTTCCATCCATCCATTCTCTGCTGCTCTCTGAGTTTGGGTCAGTCTACCTAACCTCTTCCAGCCAAGAGAAGTAATCTCTCCAGCACGTCTGCCCAGGGGTCTCGTCCCAGTCGGAGATGAAACGCCTCACCTAGTACGGGTCCAGGAGGCAGGTCCTGGTCACATTCCTGAAGAACTTCTACCCTGAGCTCCTTCTAACTGACCGAGCGCCTCACCCTATCCCTGAGGCAGAGCCCAGACACCCTACGCTCATTTCGGACACTCGTCTCTGTGACCTCATTGTTTCTGTCACTACATACGGCTCGGGGCCACGGGTGAGGTCAGCAATGGAGACCAATGAGTGAACTGCCAGCTTCGCTTTCACGCTTCAGTTCATACTGTGGATCAAATTTTCATGATTAAACTGGAGTAAAAACTAAATAACATCAAAATCAGAAACATTTTCCCATTAAAGTATAAAAAAACAAAAGATTATGTGCAAAATGCCTGAATGAACTGGCCGTTACCTTTGTGTACAGAACAAAATGTCAGATGAAGCGCGCTCAAATCTACAGTTTTCTATGCACCACAACTGGCCTTGACTGACGGCACTGAGTGAGGGGGTCTAGCTTTGCAGCTCAACCACAGGTCCAGCTCATACACAGCAGACTACAGATGGGCCACGTGGGCCATAAGTAGCTCAAAAATATCCAAACGAGTCTTATCTGAAGGAAGGGGCACAGCTCTGCACTAACCTGTGAGCTCCGGTGCTGAAATGAAGAGCAGGGTTCACGAACGTCACACACACAAAAAGCAGCCTGTTCAAATTAGCGTCCACACAAGAAGAGGCTAGCAGTGATGTGGCAAACAGAGACCACTGAATGTCACTGAAATTCAGTGATTAACCATAAGCAAGTGGGTGGGTCCCCAACCATACTTACTTAACGTGTTTACAACCCCCTCATATGCCAGTCAAAGGTATCCTTCACCCCACTTAGTAGTCGCTTTATTTGCCTCAAAGTTTAGAAGGTTACCTCCATTAGCAGCCCGCTGTCAGCCACAGAGTGGAGTGTGATAAGTGAAATGCTTTCTAGATGTAAGGGCCTTCGGCCTTTTTCATAGACCAGTGGTAACAGCTGAAGCCTTAACATGCACATAATAAAAACTAGACTAAAATTTGAAAGACTACATGGGCATCGACACAGCAAGAGACACACAACCAACAACAAAACTCAGCAATGTGTAGCAACAGAATTAAACTTTTCTCAGCTTTTAAGGAAGTGACTGAGGCAGCTACCAACGAGGGTGACCGCTGACTGACATATGATGGGGTGGTAGATCCATTAGTGGGTTATCTATACAGCTGGAGTCTGTAACAACCACGAGCACCCATGTCTTTTGTCCTGCCCCCCCCTGCCCCCCAGCAGATGACCCCCCCTCCCTGAGCCTGGTTCTGATGGAGGTTTCTTCCTGTTAAAGGGAGTTTTTCCTTCCCACTGTCACCAAGTGCTGCTCATAGGGGGTCGTTTGGACTGTTGGGTTTTCTCTGTATTATTGTAGGGTCTTTACCTACAATATAAAGCACTGTTTGTTGTGATCTGGTGCTATATAAATAACGTTGAATAGAACTGAATAGCACCCAGCCATAAGCTACAAGCAGCTGACTAAAATCTTAAAGACTAAAGGGGCGTCCACGTGTGACGAGCAGCAATTTAGCAAATAGAGACCACTCAGTGACTTTTAGTAATAACCATGACCACTAGTGACCAGCATGAGTGAACTGCTTTACACGTGGATGGAGATTAAGACTAAATCAGCATCAGGTGCCAGAACTGGATTCTGAGCCGGGATCCAAAACAATGAGCTCAAAGAGACTAAAAAAGCTGTGCAGCCCTGGAGCGTTCATTTTCCATATTACATGTAATTCAACGACTCTAATATCCAACCACAATCACCTTTTATCCCATCATAAAACACATGGTCATGATTTAACTTTCATATGCAATATTGTTTTTTTGAGTATTTGTCTCAGATAATCTACACAAAGGTGTATTTGCTTAAATGACGTCACAGTTCTGGGGCAGTTACAGCGGGGGTGAATCGTGACCAATCACGGCCAATTTTTCCTGTTACCCCCTCAGAGCCAAGGGCGGCAGGCTTCTTTGTGGACGCTCCATCTTGCACCAAAATCAGGCTGGGGGAGCTTTTTTTCCTGCATCTGCTCTGTTCTGAATTATGTCGTCCAAACTGCCTCACCTCTGACATTTTCTTTCTTTAATCCCTCCAAAGAAAAGTAGCATCGCTCATTTTCTTGGAACAGTCTTCATACAGTAATAACCATAATTAACGTGCCATTGTTGCTTATTTGGGTTTGATTGCCATGGTAACTGATTCACCTAAGCTAGCCGGAGGAGGCAGCGCCGCAGACCCTTAAGCTGCTGCACAGTAATCTATGCGAAGGAGAGGGAGAATAAAAAGAGAAAGAATGTTTGGAGGAGGGAGAGATTGTGAGAGATGGGCAGAGAAAGGAAACATACAGGGGGAAGAGAGGGATGAGGAGAGAGAGCAAAGAGGGAATACAAGAGAATAAAACAGGGAACAAGGAGAAGTCCTTCACGCTCGATTCACTGGGATTAAAATGAAGATGTTGGCTGCAGGGTGGCCGCAGATCCTCCTGCATGATGTACAGCCAAGAGCCTGGCGGTATATCTTTAGCTTAGATATTACATTACATAAGGAATTAAATAAAAGACTGACCGTGACTGCAATGTAAAAGATCAAAAATTAATATTACTTGAAAGAGGAGATGAAGAAATTTGAAGACAAAGAATGATGGTTAAAAAACTGTGATGCATATCCAGCACAAAGATGCAACCTTCAAACTTCTAATGGAAATAAAAATGCTCACAGCTGCTCCTTTTGGGCTTTTTCTTCCCTTTCAGCCTTTAAAGCAGCCTCACCATCAGCACAGCAGTCCTGCAGAGAAAACACTGAGCACTCGGCTCATGGAGGGACTCGTTATTAACCTCCTTAAATCTGGTCTATCAGCTAATTTCCATTTTTATTTGTGGACTGTAGAGTAGCTTTGCATGATTCACAGGTCAAAAATAACCCTTGTTTATGTTCCTGTTGTGTTCTGTGAGTTTTTTGTTCGTCTTGAACTTTAGTTGTGGATCATTAGTGTAGAGTGAGTTTTTGTCGTGGTTTCTATGATTATTCTTGCATTTGGAGGTCTGTTCTTTTGTGTTTCCTCTCATTCTGGTGTCAGACCAGCATCCTCAGTGCTTCTCAATGTTTCCCTGTTTGGTTGATCAGGTGTTTCCACCCCCCCCCATCAGTCCAGTATGTACACGGCCCCAGTTTTCCCTCGTCAGAGCATCCGTTTGCCTTGTGTTTGTCCCTGTGTGTGCCTCCTGCTCCGGGTCCTGTGTTTGGATTTTGCTGATCCTCGTGCCGCTCTGGATTTAGTTTCTTTTACTGTCAGCCTGATTAAAGCTCAGTTGTTCATTTGCACTTTAACCACCGCCTCAGTGCAGTCCCAGTTCATCCTCTGTCTGTAACAAGCTGTTTTAGCTCCTCCCCCTTCAAGCCAAATTTCTTCACATTGGCTTCTGGTTGGTTGCTGGGTGGAGCCTATTTGCCTGAGGCGGTTGCCTCCACATGTGACATCATACAGATCCAACCAAAGGAAAAAACTGATAAACTGAGTGTTTAGAGCAGCCGGAGCTTCAGGCTCACAGGGATTATGAGTCATGTTTAATATGAACCTCCACCACTGAAACAGGAGCAATGAAGTATGCAGTGAAATAATTCATAGTTTTCTAAGTTCTGCTGAATACTAGATGGAGCACTCTAACATAATCATGCATGAAACTGAGAAATAGATATCCATATTGATATCCAGCAGACCACAGGTTCCATATTTCCACGCCTCCATCTCTGTTAGTGGTTCGAGTTGCTGCATTTAATCAGACAGCACTAATCCAGCAGGCTGACAGTCTGTTAACCATCCAGATAGAGACGGCATAAAAAAATCATGCCCGGCCTCATATCTTTGTTTTCGTGTGACTGATACCGACTGTCAGGCTGCAGTAAAACACCTGAAAGTCTTTTTATTCCCCTTGAAGTGAAACATCTTTTGGTTGCCAGGTTACAGCAGGCTGAAACCTGCTGCAGTGGGTGGAAAAACGAACGGGGTAAAAACACAGAGAGGGGTCACGATGGAGAGCTTCTACAGCAGACACGGGTAAAGAGGCCAGGCAGCCATCCAACAATCCAACTCAACTTTATTTATACTTTATTTATGGATTTGCTATTTTCAAGACTTAACTCAGAATTGAACTGAAGATGAACCACATGCAGCTGATAAAATGGGAATTAGCTGCTACAGTTATGAAGAACTGACTCATCGTGGTCACGTTTTCATGAAAACCAAATCATAAGTTTATGTTTTGTAGAGCATTTCATTTAGAAACAGCTTAGAGATCTTTACTGTGCTCTGTGCTCCCTCCATTCTGATTTCTGTCGCACGAATGTGCGTCACACCACGCGGCTGTCGCGCTTTGCCTGATGCAGCGGGGTTTCAGGGCACAGCGCCGTGCACGCTGCTTCCTAAAGGCATCAGCGCACAGATAAAATGAAGAGAGGCAAACACCAGAGACACCGGCGAAACTTCAAGATCAGAACCATGAGAAACAATCTGAAAAAAATCCCAACAGGAACTAAAGTCAAACAAAAAAGGAGGACAGGACGAGGTGGCCGGGGAGAGGGACCTTTATAGTGCTGCCATGGAAACTCGGCCGATGTTATTGGAGATCTGAAATGAATAAATAATTAATAATAAACCTGTCCCAGCTGATATTGGGCTAAGAGTGGCGTCCAGCCTGCATCACAGAGCTGACGGGACTCTTTCTAAACTTTAAAAATGTTCTTGGATGCTTCTTTACTTACAACCCCATTTTTATTTCAGGCTCCTGTGATTACAGATGTAAAAACAGTTTTCGGTGCCACTTTTACACCCTTGTATTCATTTTTCTGGAATTAGATGTTAGTTTAGGAGTTTCTGCGTTCACTAATTGTACCTCTGCGGTTTCTAATGAATCCCTTTGGACGTTACAGCCTCGGTAAATCAGCTCTGAATCAGAGTTCGTCCGGCTCGCGCTGGCCTTCATCGATTTTACCCAGACTGCTGCATCCTGCATCATCAGGACAAACAAAGTGAGAAGATGCACAGAGATAATCTGCCACGGTCAAGTGTCTGTTTCCATTTCTGAATTTGTGTCTGAGGAGCGTCAGATGGGGCGGAGGACACGGTGAATAAACCATGAGCTCTCTGATCGCTCCAGGAAGAACATTTATCCTGCAACGAGGAGGCAAACTCCATCCTCACAAATCTCCATGTCCTCGCTAATTCTGCCTCACACACACACACACACACACACACACACTGGATCACTGTGGCCTCACTGACTGCCAGTCTCCAGCCTTTCACCGTGAGTCACTGTACACAGGGCTGAGCGTATCAGGAAAGACAAATTGAATCACACAAATGAGACCTGACACGGCCTGCGTTAGATTCTGATGTGTAGGAGTGAGTGAGGTGTTTGGGCTGCAGGTCATGTGTAAATGTGATCCATGTTTGGGTTTGCTTTGGCCAGAGGTGCTCTGCTTTGATGTGTGGTCCTCCACGGCTCTGTTTAACCTGCACTGCTTTTATTTGCCTCGGAGCTAGTTTTATCTTGTTGCTTTCCTTCATGCCTGTGTTAACCTGTGTGTGCATGCGCGCGCACACATGTGTGTCTGTCTGCTTGCGTCACAAAAGGCAAAAGTGAAATTTATTGTAGGGAAACGAGTCCTGAAGAGGTTTTCAGTTTCTCTGCACAGGAAATGGGTGAGAATGCAGCAGTGAGCATGTGAGTGAATCCACGGCTCTCTGCAGGGGACGGCAGCAGTAAGTGAGGAGGAGAGATGATGGCAAAGTGAGCGGCTCTGTTCAAACAGCCAGCCTTTGGAGTGACAGCTGGAGCCTATTTACTGAGGAGTGTGAGGACGTGTTGTGTTACCGCAGAGCAAAGAGACACAGACACTCACCTAGAGACACACAAGCACAACACATGCAGCCATGCTAGCTTTAAAAAGGTGACTATTTAATCCACAAACTGCAAAAATGATACAAACAAGCATGCACACAACACCATAGAGACGGGGGCACCGAGCATGTTAAGGTCAACAAGCAGCTCAACCACAGAAACAAGGCAACACTGAGCTCATGAAACCTCCAGCGGGCGTGGGTTTGAACGCTGCCTCCTCTGGTGTATGGACTTTACTTTAATAAAACACACACACACACACACACACACACACACACACACACACACACACACACACACACACACACAGAGTTGCTTCTTCATTCACAAAGGTAAAAAAAAAAAAAAGAAACACTTTCAATATAAAAGCAAAAATAATCAGAATTCATACAGAATTCAACACAGCCGAACATTATGACACAGACATCCATTCACACCTGTGGGCGACTCAGAGTGACCAGGTAACCGAACCCCACTGACTGCATGTCTTTGGACTGTGGGAGGAACCCCACACAGACATGAGGAGAAAAAGCAAACTCACACAGAAAGATGTTGGATTCTAACCCAGGACCTTCTTGCTGTGAGGCAGCAGTGTTAACCCCTGTCCACCATGCCGCTCCTAATGCAGGAGACATGTACTGCAAATAATATCTAGCAACAGATAATAAAGGTAGACATTAAAAAAAGATTATCTTCATTAATCAGTGACGAGCTGTCCAGAAAAAGGCAGACGAAGGGCCGTCAGAAATAATCTAATACAACATCAGATCAGAAACACGGTGAAAAAACAGACATCTACGTCCTTCCATTACGACTCCACTGCCAGTTTATACATCAGGGAAAAAAGAGAAAACTTCGCTCGGCATGAGGATGGAAAAGAGCCACCGTCTTCTCTTCCCTTTGCTTTGCTCTGAGATCCAAAGTGCTTCTTGATTCAGAGTCAGCTGTCTAAAAGAACATTTCACTAACATCTAGTTTTAATGTTTTAATGCCACTGGAGCCATAAATACAATGAAGTGCCTTCAGCTAAAAGCCTAGTATTTATTAATCCAGCCGTGCTGTGCGAGGGAGTTCTCCAAAGAAAGAAATGCGAGCTCAATTGCTGTACGAGAGCAGCTATCAGCACACAGTATATCTTTGTAAATTACTCAAGCAATTAACATTAGCAAAAATGCTAGCATTGATTAGAGCAGCTTCCAGGTTCCTGCAGGCAGACGAGTCGCTGGTTGTGCTTTGAGCCCGTTGCTCGGCGTCTCTGTGGCTCAATGTGTTTCTGCTGATTTGCGTCTGTCAATAAAAATTACGGCTGTGCTGTGTGGAGGCAGCTAACAGAGGATGCAGAATTTAGTGAAATTAATAGAGATGGTTAATCTTTTCATGTGTAAATACGCTGATTTAAACATGAAACAAACAGCATGAATTGCATTTCACAAACACAAGGTTGAATAAGGGCATGTTAATTTGCCAGAGCTGAGCAATTAGGTGGAACACAACGCTAATTTCATCTCCCGGCTCCTTTGGGATATGCTAATGTACTATGCGGAGAAGCATTACATGGGTAGGCACTGCACGTTCGGGCTTTCATGTGACTGTTAATTATTCATTTAACTTATTTTTCCACCGCGACCAAATGGGACCGTCGCCGACAGCCCGCTCCCCGACCTGCATCTGAGACCCTGAAAACGCTCCATCGGTGAGAAACAAAGACTTGATCAGATAATATCTCAGGGAGTGTGCGTGCATCTCGTGGCCTCAGATGTGTGTGATCCTGACCACCCAGCCTGTCTGGATGAGATATGTGCCGGCCGTCACTCAGGAGGGGCTCAGCACAAAAAGCTGTGACAGAAGGATGAAAAATAGGGGAAAGGCCTGCGTGCATCACTGGTTAATGTGACATGACCCTGTCCGACAAATAGTTATGATGACAGAGCTTAGTGCAGCAAACTAAAACACTGGGGGGGGGCTTTCCAAATCAGGTGGTGATGAAAACCATCCTGACTTAAAGTGTTTTTGAAAGCCAAGGCCAAGGGGTCTAAATACTGCAGCTAATATAATTAAAGCAGGTTCACGCAGGTCCTGAGCCCCGGGGCTTTGGGTCAGCCTCACAGTCCCAAGAATTTCTCTGTTCCCAGGTTACAGAGCAGAGCTGTCACCCCACAAAGTCCTCAGGCCCCCCGCAAGGTCGCGAATTTCCATTTAACCCAGATACCAGGCAGTTTGGGAAGGGGGTGGTGGGAGCACAGAGGGCCTTGCATTGTGAAGCTAAGTGTTGTGAAATGCAGCAGTGAAGGGGGATGTGAAGCAATCTTAGCTGGGAGGTTTCTCTGGATCAGGGCCCAGTGGCTGACCCCTTAACCTATGACCATGCAGATTAGTCCCGGGGGCTTTGGATCAACATGGACGCTAAGCAGGGGGCCGAGCTGCTGAGGAGGAAGTCTCAGGCCTGGGGAGAGACTTTTGTAATTTTAGGAGGTGCTTTAGCTGAGCTGGGAGCTTGTTTAATGTTTGGAAATAGTTGCCATTTCATTTCAGTGAACTGCTCTTTTTTTTTTAGGGCTCTCAAATTTAACCTCTTAACATCCAGCTGGCACTTAGAGTTAGGCTGCATTTTGAAACAAGCGGTTTCAGACGCTCGAAGACGCGACCTTTGCAATCACTGCTTTAGACGTCTCCCACCTTTGCTTAGTGTGCACATTTTGACAGGTAACATTGCATTTTCCCACCACGTGTTGTGAACACACAGCTTGTTAAGCCTCTGAGCTCCCATTATTTTTACATTAAACACAACAATTTAATATCCATGAACACCAAACTGCACCACAACACATACAAATCTATGGCTGTTAGCTAGCTAGCCTAAAACTTGATTTTCGTCCTGCTGGCTGAAACTCTTCTACATAACAGATGGTGAATGCTGACTGTGCAACTTTGACCACGCAGGACTCATCATATAGGTTCCTGTACAGCACACAAATTAGTGAGTGCAGGTATGGAGGAAGGTGAGTTAAGACAGGACGGTACAGAAATGAACATCTGGATGTCAGCTGCTAATTGCCCACCCCAGCTGACCCTGACTGGACTGCACTCGGTCCAATGTGGTCAAATACCTAAAGTGGAAACTGAAGAATGAGCTACTGCAATGGTAAAAGCTTATGTTGACCTCTGCAGCCTCACCACATTCAGCAGATGCAGCACACGGATTAATCTGTGAACTCTAAGAAACATGTAGTTCCCAAACCTGCCAAAACTCAATTCAGTGTTATTTATATAGCGCCAAATAACAACAGTCGCCTCAAGGCGCTTTGTATTGTAAGGCACAGACCCTACAATAATACAGAGAAAACCCAAGAGTCAAAACGACCCCCTGTGAGCAAGTACTTGGTGACAGTGGGAAGGAAAAACTCCCTTTTTAACAGGAAGAAAAATATGGTCTGATTTTCAACAGACACCACAGCAGAAGTGGCTGCATCAGCGCTGCCACCGTGTTGTTGGAAATGAGGTACCTGGGTCCTTTCCCTCACTAGAACAACTCCATCTGACTTGATATTGACCAAGAAGAGCTTCATCAGCTGGTGTGCAAAGGAATTTCCACAGGACTAATATCCTATTGACGTGCACTTGGCTCCCACTGATTTCCCATCCCCTGACACCCATTCCCTCATGCAGCCAGCCCACATCACATAAAGCCCACCCAGGTAGCCATTTAAAGCTGGCTGCTGCTTGTTAATCTGTCTGAAACCTATTGATCACATAGGAATGCCCCCCCCCCCCCCCCCCCCCCCCCCCCCCCCATTATCACCCAGCCATCCCGCTCCTCAGCTATGAGGAAGCTCTTGGAGAAAATGGTGTTGATGCTTAACACAGAGACAGCAGCGGGCGGCCGGCATGAGAGCAAGAAGCACAGCAGCAACAACAGGAGCTGATGAAGCTGAAAGTCAGCATCACTTCTTTCTCTCCTCTGTGTATCTATGTCAGTAATGTTCCCACTGAGTGAGAAAAGCAAAATCTCCAGCAATTTGTGGCCTGACAAGTGGCATTATTAGGTGTTAATGGAGGTCAAAGGTCAGCTTGCATATGGGCAGACGTTCTAAGTCCCTGAATAGTAAAGCAGTCTATTAACGGCTGCTTTATGCAGAGCTTGTTTGCATGAGTCCTCCCCACAGCCCCGCGGGGGATTTAGCAAAAGCTATGTTTGCTAACAAAGGTTTCACTTTGCAGCTCAAACAAAAAAGGCTCTGCAGCTTTTCCTGAGTGCAAGCTCAAAAGTAAACGGCCATTCGAAGCACAACACACACACCATCAGGTAACTGTCCTAACCCCCCGCCCCACACATAAACAAACTCGTCCTGGAGGATTGTTTCAGCACAAAGTGCCTTTGTAATCTTATGAAAGTTTCTTAAATTATTACTTCCTCTAAACACCACTGATCTGCCTCTGTGTGGGGCGCAGTGACAGCCTTCAGATGCTTTGATGCCTCTGAGTGTGTGTGTGTGTGTCTGCAGTGAATGATTAAAGTGAAGCAAATGAGAGAGGAAGTAGCATCAAAGCACAATAATTACCCATAGTGGAGCTCATAAAGTGGCATTATTAGTCAGCCTGTGACTCAAATACCTACTGCATGGGATCATGTGACCTTTTCAACCAATATTCATTGGCCTGCTGACCAAATTCAAAGTAGATCTTTTATCACTGTAACTTGGAACCATTTGGTCCAGTCAACAAACACCAACGATGACAAAACCTCAGGGATGGTTTTTCCAGTGAAAATGAGATCAGGTGTATTAATGTATCTGCACTCAGGTTTTTTCCTACACCTGAACTCATTCTGAGTATGTAGACTCACACAACATCTTATAGTGACACAAGGTGGAACGTCTCTGTTCCTTAATCTACCACCATTATTATAAAAGGACCCAATTATCACAAAATGTGTGGTGTAGAGATGAGGACCCAAAAGCAGCACCGGAGGGAAAATCTTCCAACATAAACTGAGCTTCAATAGAAGAAAAGAGTCCAAAAACAGCAAAATCCAACAAGACAGGGATCCAAGAAGATCAACAAGAGGAATGAAGGAATAAATCACCAAACATGAACACAGGACACAGGTGAAAGCAATCAACGACAGGTAAAGATGATGCGGGCGGGGCTGGCAATCACACAGAAGGAATCAAAACTACCACAAGACATGAGAGAAATCCAACCTTCAAAGTAAAACAGGAAATAAACAGAAGAGAGCCAACACTAGAGACAGGACTCACACTAAACGTGATAACAGGGAGCAGAGACGGGGAAACAGAGGGAGCTAAAAACATGAGAAATAATCATAAACTCAAAACAGGAACTTCAGGAAAAACCAAGAAATCAAAACTCAAACACTAAAACAATGAAATGACAGAACTTTATACCACTGCCTGATAGTGTATCTGTGACGGCTGTCACTGCTTTAGTTTGGTATAAAAGCCACGCTCTATAATCTAATAATCTATCGTCTAAAAATCTATAGATTTATTCAGAAACCCAGGGAAAGGGTTAACAAGTGTCAATCAAATGAGCTTCCTGACCACGTATATTCAACACAAAGTAACCATTTCAAGTCGTTATGACTCAGCAGGTTAAATTAAAATAAGTTAAAGTAAAAATTGAAGACTTGACTCTCGTTTAAGTGAAAGATGAGGAAGCTTCTCATCTTTAATCTTTCACTGATGGAAATTAAGTTGGCCAACAGATGCACAAAACCTAATTTAATACAAATTTTATATATTTTTTCATAAGTTACTTTATATTTCTTCCTCTTCAATTCCACGAGATTAAATATTTAGAAAAAAGTCTGATTATTCAAAATCTAGCACCAGTCCAGCTGACTAAATCTCAAAGTTAAAAAAACAAACATTAACTGAACTCATTCATGTATTTTATTTTGGTTCATTTGCATATTTTTCTAAGCATATACTACATTTCTGCCACAAAGGTAGTCTTAATGTTCCCAGAAACCAGATCAGATTATAGTTTAACAACAGTTCATCTGTTTGTATTTATTCTGACACATTAAATATTGTGTTATTCTTTCTTTAAATATGTCAACAAGAACCATTTTAGGTTTGATAAACTACAGAAACTAAGCTAAACTGACCAACTATTTATCCATCCATTTTCTGCCTCTTATCCAGGTGGAAGTCGTGAGGTGCTGACGTGTTCCTGACAGACAAAATCTCTCCAGAACAGCCAGGAGGAGTCCAGGAGGTGTTCAGGAGGAGTCCAGAAGCAGTCCAGGAGGAGTCCAGGAGGTGTTCAGGAGGAGTCCAGAAGCAGTCCAGGAGGCATCCAGGAGGAGTCCAGGAGGCGTCCAGGAGGTGTTCAGGAGGAGTCCAGTCAGGTGTCTCTGGCTCCTTTTGATGTGGAGGAGTAGTGGTTCTCCTCACCCTGTGTCTGCATCACTGCAGATGCTACCATCACGTATGAATTAGATCCTGAGATACTCGAAGTCCTCTGCACAGGGCAGCAGCTCCTCACTGACCCCCACAGCCCCCTTCCTCAGAGTTTCTACGGCTCATTCCAGCTGCTTCACACTCGGCTGCAGACGCTTTAGTGCTTTAGACGTTTAAGCCAATGATTTTTGTAGTTTTCTTTATCACTAACATACTAAATTAATTTGATGAATGTGGTAAATGCTTCATTGTTATAAACCAGCATAATAGCATGCTATCAGTTAGCAGGTTAGCATTTAGCACAAAGTTGAGTCTGTGAAGCCTCACGGTGAGTATAAATGTGGTCCTGCACATGTTCTTGTCTCCGTATTAAATTCTCAGTACCACTGATCTCAGGGAAGAATTGAGGAGGACATCCTCAGAATAGCAGCAATATCATTACGCCAACTTTACCATATCTCCATCGCTGGAAAACGTGAGATAGTACACGGCTGAGATCAGCAATTAGATGAGCAACAGTGAATGGCAGCGAGCCTGCAGGAGAGTGACAGACCGGACGGGGGGGACTAATGCTGGACTAATGCTGGACTATTTCTTCTCATCTCTCATGTAATCCCTGGAACATGAAATAATAATAAAAAAGATGCAGACGGAGAGCTGTAGCAGGAAATGACAGCCGATAAACAGGCTCGGCTGCTGCCTCCATTAGCAATCATTACACTGCCCACCTTAGGACAGGATATCATTTTCAAATGCTGCCCAGATCAGGTGAGAATAAGGAGCCCAGAATTATCACAGACATCTCATAAATAGATGTGTCGTATCTGTCCAATCGCTGTCTGGGGGGAATTTTTAAATTACCCGTCTCTGGTCATTTACAGGCAAATATCTGAACGCCTTCTTCATTCCCCCATTTTTGTTGGCTTAATGAAAAAGGAAATAGTTCCTTCTGTATCCTGATTGTGCAGCGATAGGCTGTGTAACGTTCATGGAGGTCTTGTATTTACAGGTGCGACATGTCATGAATTCACAGGGGCCGAGACTTAAAACCCTGATGTCAAGAAGAAATAATTTCTGAGGCGCTTTTATGTTTTTAGAAGAGCCATGAGAGCAAAGTAAGAGTTAGACAATTTGATCAAATAAAAACAATTAAAAAATTTTTTTTATCGTGATTCTTGGGCTGCAGTCAAACAAATAAAGTCCTGGTTGACTCAAATCATTTCCACTCTGTCTGGTTATGTATGATATCTGTATATTAATGGTATTTGATTTATCAGACAGAAGATCACGATCGGCATCAGGACCTTTTTGGTTTCTTTGGTTTGGTGTAGGCACCAAAAACAGCTTGATGGGTTTACATTTTGTAACAAAACGAGTGCAAAGTGACATTTTTGTCATGTTTGGAGGAAAACGGAGCACCGCTCAGCAACACTGAGGCCCACCGAGCAGAGAGCAGCACCGTGTTTTGATCTGCTTTGCTGCTTCAGGGCCCGGACTCTCTGCAATCAATGAGCTCTACAGGGAAATGTCAGAGCAGCAGTCCATGAGTTACAGCTTAGAAGAAGTGGGCTGACTGAATGAGACCAGACACCGAACAGCTGTATGAATGGGAAAAATGCCCAAAGTCAAAGTCCTGTGACCCAAAGAAGGATTTACAGCCATGACATCCCACAGAGATTCCAGCCACACCCTGAGCAGGTCAGCAGTCCATCGCAGGGCCACAAACATGAAACACAACAATGAAGGAACATGTGAGATATTAAGAAACACTTGATGGAGGTTACTGCTGCTGCATGAAGCTTACTGAATACAGGAGTTCACTGGTGAGTGAGTGATTACTCAGCCTGCTAATAAAGACATGATCCTGCTGAAGAGTTATGGGGTTCAGTCAGGTTGTGTTTGTCTATAATTATGACACAGATGAAGCTCAGACTCAGAATCAATTAGGCCTGTAGTCTCAGGGTCAACTGATCAGTTGTTTTGGTCGATATGATCTCAGGTGATCAAATTCTAATTGGTGAGATAGACGCTGTTACTTTCATCAGGAGAGCAGTGGACCAAACCTGAGCAAGTCCGACAGAATTCATCTGTACAATCGTGAGGATTTCATGAGTTTCACTGACTTCTGTTTATGCAGAGTTGGGACCCTTCTTCATAACTCCTGCAGTTCTCTGTGGGATGCTGGAGATCAGCGTCCGGGCCAAATCCTGAATGATGGAGATCCATTCCTGCTTTATCAAAGCTCCTGCTTGATCACAGATTGTGGGCTTCTTCTTTTTAAGGACTGACCAGAGTAAAAACCTCCTCCTACTTCTGTCAGTGATCCAGGAGCAGTCTGATGCCAGTTTGTATTTTTCAGCACGGCAGCTAACGGGTGCAGAGATCATCAAATTAACATCATGGATCCCTGATCAGGAAACTCCCCAGATCTTAACCCCAGCCAGGATCTATGGTCTGCCCTAAAAGAAATCTGAGAAATAATCTATAATCTAATTATTTGAACTGTTTGTTAAAGCAGATGGTCCAAAGGTCATGTTTAAACTGGAGTTACTAAAAGATGTTTTCCAGCCTGACACTCAGTGATTACTGTGTTCAATAAAGACATGAACCTAAAAGGGGAACTTAAAGTAGTTTAAGTTCCCCTTTTAGATCAAATTAAGACTTACATGAAGATCAGACCATATTTTGAGTAAATATTGCAGAAATTCAAACGGTTCATATTTTTCTTGCAGCTGTATACATACATCTGTGTGTGTGTGTGTGTGTGTGTGTGTGTGTGTGTGTGTGTGTGTGTGTGTGTGTGTGTGTGTGTGTGTGTGTGTGTGTGTGTGTGTGTGTGTGTTCTGGGGTGGAAACAATGGAAATTGGTTCTCCTCTCTCACTGTAACTCTTTGTTTTGCTGAAGCTGTGCCGGGGATATGACTGTGCACTCCTTTATGGTGTCTGAAGAGGAAAGAGAAAAATCACCCCACCGAGAACAATAGCTGCTGAAAAGTGACAGAGAGACACAAAGATGGGGAGAGAGACGGCTGAAATGGCAGCCCCCGAGAAGGATGACGAGAAATTCCATCTCACAGCTTGCTTTTCCTTCCCCCCCTTGGCTGTTGGAAAATATGACCCAGCTAAAAGCCTGCACATACACTCTGCTCCTTAGCTTTTTGTTTGTGTAATTGCTTAAGTGCAGCCAATTACCATATCCTAGAAGAAGAGAATATAAACTCACAATAAGCATGAGTAACCTCCAAAAACAAAGGACTGTAACTGTTTCTTCATTTCGAAGCAGCTCTTGGATAAAACGGTACAATTACGGCCACATCTGTGTGGCAGTGAGAAGCGACAGCCTGAACCGTCTGTGTCTTCTGCTTGAAATTAAATGCACTGCTCAAATGTTGTCTCTTTACATTTTGCTTTATTAAGGCTGTCACAATGCAGGTTAAATAATTCACAGCAGCTTCTCTTTCTGAGAAGGTTTATTCTCCTAAAAGTATGATTGATATTGTACATTTCATTTCAAAATTAACCAGAAAAAAGAAGGAAACCTCCTGCAATTACTGCTAAAACTCAAGAGCTAACTAATGATTAATAACTGGGTGCACAGGTTCTTTCTGAATCAGGCTGGAGGGATCACTGATGAGAGTAGAAGAAGATTTTCTGGCCTCGATGCCTTCTGAGAACCTGCCCACCTTCTGAAAGGTGGCGCTGCCAGCTCTTCAGCACCAGCTTTTCTGACGTTTATTGGTAAGAATGTGTGGAATCAGTTCCAGATTTGACATTTGGTATACGTGTTTGCATCTTTGTGGTTATGTACTTTTACAAATTCACACGAGGCCCTTCAAAATGTCACGCAAGGAGAGCGAAACTCGATGTTTTTGGTTCTTTTAATTTCCGAATAAATTGTGACAGATGCAGCAGGAAAACCCTCATCAGCAAAAAGACGTGGACCTCAGAATTACAAAAACTGAAGAGCACGATGGAGACCACCTCTGGTCCACCCCGAACCTGTGCTCATAAGCTCTCGGTAATGACCGAGAGAGGAAGGTCATGAATGCACGCAGGGTTTTCTTCATAGGGCAGCTGTGGCCAAACGCTCCTTCAGTTTAATGTTCAACTGTTTTTCTTATTGTAAATTTGGGAAATCATATCAAAAGGAATTAGTTATAGTCTTGCAAACAAAGATCCTCAGTCATTTTCTGTGGTTCTGACTCTCCTAGTCTACGGCAGGGATGTGGCACTGAAAATGACTCAGTCTGGTTTAAGGAAAGATTATGATTTGGGTTCAAATCATAATCTTTGGCACTTCCTCACAGTATAAACCCTGCAATCTGAAAAGTGGCATCCACCCAGTGAATTTCAATGTGAGACCAAGTGTACATGTGTGACGAGCTGACAAGCTGGAAAATGAACCTGAACCAAAGCGAAAGACGGAAAAACAGGCGAAGAAAAGCACGAAGTGAGCCGAAGCCAAACCGTTTTAGTCTTTAGGGCTGCGTCCGGCATCATCGCGCTCGTCAGACGATGGACAGACGATGGACGCGGCAGGATGAATTCAGATGAGTGACCCAGCTTGTCTGGATGGACATTTATCTTTCACAAGGGCAACCAAAGATTTAATTGACTGCAAAACCCACTGAACATTTCCACTGCTGGAAATGAAACTGAAGGCTGAGAGCCACTTAACACAACTGAAGGCTTTCCAAAGAAGATACTAAACATGGAGGTCTGCCAGTGCGTCCTGGACTCGAGACGCTCATTTGAACTTACGTTTGCACACAATGACAAATCTTTGTGTACAGAAATTGGAAACATAGCATGCTAATGCCTGCTTCACAATTATACAGGTTAAAGCATGAAATTATGATGGGATGAGTTGGCCTAAAATGATTTATTCTATCATAGCTTTTTCTCTGGCTGTATACAACAATCATTACGAATGTTATAATTAATTTAATTAGTGTAAAGCGAGCCTGGATAAGCAGCTGGGATGGATTAACTAATTAAAAATGTTTCATTTGCTGAAGCTCAGTCAACAATCCACTGAAACAATCTGGCTTTTAGTTTACAGCAGTGCAATCACATAATGATCATTTATCTCCAACCAATGTAAGACTTTAATTAATCAAGATGTTTTAAAAACTTCAAGGTCATTTTCTTTTATTCAATTAACTTGATTTTGAAGAACACTGTCAGATACCCTGTGATCAGATACCCTGTGATCATCTGTTTGTTGGGAGATGATGGATCGGTCCTGTGATTGGGTCCGAGCGTCTGCTGCTCTGAATGAGGCGGCCATCTTTTTAACCTATGTCTTCTTTTAATCCAAACAGGCCCCGTCTCAGACTCTTTGGCTTTTTATTAGCACCGCTCATGTCTTCAAGCTCAGTTTTTAAAAACTGCAGCCCGTGGGATCACGGTGTGCCAGACAGTAAATATTTAAAGAATCCCTCTGAGACCAAGGTTTCAGTACGGACATTAAGGTTAGGATCAGGACCACAGATAGCCATCATGAAGCACATCATCAAATATCAGCTAGCCTGTTTTCACTGCACATTTTAGTTTTTTTTACTAAATACTTCTAACGCTGCTAAACCCAATAAATTCTTTTAACAGACTTAAGTGGATAAACGTATTTATAACGCAAACAATCACTGGTTTCCAGTTTTTTTACCAAAGCCTTCTTAGATGGGCTCAAAAATAAATAAGTTTCAAGACGATGCAGTTCTAGAGGAACGTATTTATCTTTGTCTTTAAAGTTACTGCACAACCAGAGAGCAGAAATTACTCCTGTAAACACAGAGCAGGCAAAGAAACTAACATTATTAAAGTAAAAACACTTCAGTTTTAACTGTTTATGGAGAAAAAGAGAAAATGTCCTTGGACAGGATGCTTTACATCTACCAGCCGAGTTTCCTCTGATCAGCTTTTCTTCCTGTTTAAATGAGCTGCTGTACTACAAGATCCTGTGAAAGCTGCTGAAATACTACAACTGCAACTGGTGATACCGTATTCACATACCTGTATATAACATTACAGCTGTCGGGTCTTCTTTTATAAATTCAGATTCATATAGAATCTGAAAGCCTGGTTTCTTGTTACAGCATTTATTTGATGGATAGATATGTTTAGTTATGAGGAGACGGTCGTTTCCATCTGCTGCCAGAGCCTTTACAGACACCTTCCTGCTCTCCTGACGTTACGAGACGAGCTGATCCGTCTGTGGTTTCAGACCAGGAGAGGGAGTCCTGTTTCACTTGCAGAGTCACAGCATATCTGAGCTTGTTGACCTGCATTACTCTGAGTACACAGTTCCTCACAAAGCCGAGCTTACCCAAACAATGCAAAGATAAACTGCTGGACTGCAGTTTTTTAAGGCTCTCAGAGTACGTGTACAGATCGGGATCAGTGGCCTTTGTGCTTAAAACGATGAGGAATTAGAGGACTGATCGGAAGACGGTGATCCAGTCGTTTGGATCAAACTTTCACCTCCTTATAGGCAAATTCCTGTTTTCTGCCTGCTCATATAAAACCAGTCAGTGTAAACCACAGTCCACATGTCCTCTGACCAAACCGACTGATTTTTGAGACCTACCAATGTGTTTATGCAGACGACAGCAGTGATGAGCTGATGTTCTTTAAGGACCCCCCCATCAGCACTCACAGCTAAACATCTGGATTTACACTTTCACAGGAACTGTGCTGCACATGCAGGTTATAGTTTTTATTTATTTATTCATGAGCTACAGACACTATTTGCTTTGTGTTTTAGTTACTTTCCTCACTGCATCAAATTTGTGCTTTTAATCTTTTTACCCAGAATTGCATTATTTTGTTTTATTTCATTTATCATTTTTTCTACTTTAAAGCTTTATTTATTATACGTTTTTATTTCATTGTGAGTTTTAACTGCTCTTAGTTTGCTGTAATCCTTTGGTTCTTATGAGCCATTCTAAATTAATTTTACTCATCTGTCTTTTTCGTTAATTTCAAATTGCTGATCTATGGATATTATTAGTTTCGTTTTGTCTCATGATCTTGTGAGACACTCTGAAGTGCTCCAACCTGCACAACAGGTTTTATATCAATAAAGTTTGACAGACTGATTTTGAACATCTGGAATAAGAACCAAGCAGGTGAGAAGTGTTTAAGTTTGGATTCAGCGATATCTACACTTTCAGTTATTCTCAGATCACGTTTCTCTTCATGAACATCTACCTGCAGACACAAAGGTCTGGATCATATCTGCATATGAACAGAAACATCTGTTTGCACTAACTGAAGGTTCATCGACCGCTTAAAGCCTCATTTTCACAGCTCAGCTCAAAACTATCTGGGAATTAATTGAATACCTGATTAAATGCATTATTAATTCATAAAATGTGACCTACATTGGGACTTCTTTCAAACCTCAAGTGTACAAATTATTAGAGCATCTAAAATGATCCCACTCTATTTTAAAAAGATCCTATTTTTTAAAAAAGGTTTTGTTGGTGTTTCTCGTTCCTGTTTCTTCTTCATGTGTCACTGTGGTTTTTAATTGTTTTATGCTTAAAGAAGTTAAAAACACATTTTACAAAGTGACATTTTGACAGTTCTGGTTTGTTACGTCTCTCAAAACTAATTTTATTTCTTTAATTCAAACTAAAAAAAAAACAAACTATATTAAACCTGAAGCTTTGTTTGAGTCAGTTATGTATTAACATATGCTGTGATTATTTTAAACACCAGAGATTAACTGGAGACTCTTTAATATTTTGATCACCAACAAATTCAAATGAAGTCATCATAGTTCATCTTTGTTCCTGAACAAACAGCTGCAGGGATTATCTGCACAAACTGATTTTATAACTGTTGAAATAAGATGACTAATTATGGAATAATTACCAACTAATTATAATCAAATCAAAGAAAATGGTTTTAAAAAAATACATTTAACGCATTGGACCAATTTATTGTAAAAACATGTACTGATCTATATGTCTGGGCTATATTTCCATGTGCCACTATAATATTTTTAGTTGTGAAAAGTTTTAAGCAAATGCATAAACAGATAAATAAGTTTTAACTGTATGTTAGTTATTAAAATGGAAGGCAAATATAAATTTATGTTACAATGTATTAATTATTTGATAACCATTATTATGAATAATCATCATCATCAAGTCTTATTTTGGAAGTTTCCTGTTGAATCTGAACCTGAACCTGGTACCTTTGATACCACCTTGAAACATTTCAGGTGAGCTGAAACTTGGAAATTTCACATCCTGAAAATTATGAGCAGCATCTGTTTGATATCATTTGTAGTTCTAGTGTTTGTGTGTTTCATTGAAATTATATATTTTTTAACCTCCCTCTTGCCACCATATTGTGATAGAGGGGTTTATGTATCCCAGTGATCCCAAAGGCTTTGCCCCCCCCCTGGTAGGGTCTCCCAAGGCAAACTGGTGAGGGGCCAATGACCCCTACACTGTAAAAAATCATCTGGTGGTTCAACAGAAAAACATTCAGTAACAAGCTGCACAACTTTTTGGAGTTTACTCAACTTTATTAAAAAATGTTGGGCAAACACAGAACTTTTGTTGCCATTTAGTTGACACATGAACACAGTTCAGGATATTAAGTTGCAGAACTTTATAATTCACACTTTTAAGTTAACTCAACTTATTTATTTCTCTTGGGTCAAAGTTGGCCCAACGTCTCTCCGAGGTGAAACGCTGAGTTAGTGCAGCTTGTTGGGGTCCAGCTGGTCCGGCTGTTACACTGTTTAAAATATGAAGTTAGCTCAGTTTGTTACAGTTGTTGGGCTCACTCAGTGTTCTGCTCTCACAGCGCGATGGCCTAATATAATATTAGTGTGGTACTATATTTGTACTAATTTTTAAATTACAAAATATTAATTAATGCTGTTCCAGGACCATCACTGAAACTGACCAATCATATTTCTGTGACATCATGTGATGCTCTGACTGAGGGAAACAGAAATGCTAAATGCTGAACCTGAAGCTGACCTGAGACCAGTCAAACTGCTGATAATTCACACAGAGTGGGTGAGTTTAGTATTAATGAGTCAGGGAGCACTGAGGGGTCACGGATGGGAGAAACTGCTCCTTCAGTACATTTGATATGTAAGAAAATTGTCTTTAGGGTTTGTGCTTAAAAATAAAACAGCACCAACACATGGTTTTCATCTGTGACAGAGTCTGTTTGAACCTAAAACTTTATTAAACTAACCTCAATCTAACTGAGTAGTTCTGCTGCCCAAACTGTAAGGGAAACATTAAAACAAGAGACGTGTCGGCCTTCAGAGCTCTGCTGTCAAATGTTTACTTGTACAATGGATGGATGTTGTAGCAGCCCTGCTCAACATCCAGGGCTGGATGCTGTCGGGCTGCCTCTGTTGCAGTGACGTGTTTTGATTGACACGCCTCTGCAACTTTGTGTGGAGATCTGGGGCGGTGCCTCTGGACTGGCAGACTGGGGTGGTGATTTTTCAAGAAGGGGGACCGGAGGGTGTGCTCCAACTACTGGGGAATCACACCTCTTAAGCTGCTGCCCCCACGACCCGGCACTGGATAAGCGGGTGGATGGATGGATGGATGGATGGATGGATGGATGGATGGATGGATGGATGGATGGATATTTCTAACCAGGTGGAAGCCTCCAGGGCTGGTTGGCTGTGGATAGTTTGTCCTTTAACTGTTCAAGGTGATTTTTTAATAACTAATCTGCTCAAAGTAGAGGGCGTCCCAACATAAGGCCTTCAGATCTGGAGACAAGGAGGAACTGAGGAGAGTGCAAAAGGATGTAAAATACAAGATCCGGAGAGGCAAAGAGAGCTTCAGGAGGAAGATGGAGGAACAGCTCCAACATAACAAAGTCCGAGAAGTCTGGAG
Organism: Archocentrus centrarchus; assembly: GCF_007364275.1. Taxonomy (NCBI): domain Eukaryota; kingdom Metazoa; phylum Chordata; class Actinopteri; order Cichliformes; family Cichlidae; genus Archocentrus; species Archocentrus centrarchus. The sequence goes on from NC_044366.1 coordinate 2,615,026, forward strand.
AAACATGAAAAAAATCTCTGGCCACTTTGAGGACAATGGAGGAGCCACAGTGTCTGCTGACAGGGGGTGGGCTAACGACCTGAACCTGTTTTTCAATAGGTTTGACTCTGGGTCATTGACCACCTCCCCCACCCCTCAGCTCCCATCTGCCCCCTTCCCTATGCTGACCCCCCTCTCTCCTGGTGCAATGCCATCATTGCCTGCACTCTCCTCACCGTCACCCACAGCGGAGCCAGCCCCATCACCCACCCCAACCCAGCCTCACATCCACCTCACACCTGACCAGGTGAGAAGTCAGCTCAGGAAGACGAAGATCAGGAAGGCAGCGGGTCCGGATGGAATCAGCTCCAGACTGCTCAGGGACTGTGCAGACCAGCTCTGTCAGGTGGTCCTGCACATCTTCAACCTGAGCCTGAATCTGGAGAGGGTTCCTGAACTGTGGAAGACTTCCTGCATAGTTCCAGTGCCAAAGATCACACAGCCCAGGGAGTCCAACCACTACAGACCTGTGGCCCTGACTTCTCACCTGATGAAGAACATGGAGAGGCTCATCCAGAGACTGAAACATCCTCGCTGCAGGAAGGAGCGCTTTCGCAGGTCATTCATCCCAACAGCAGTTAGACTGTATAACACTTCATAATGTCTTCAGTCACTTGAACACTTTACCTCCTCTACCATCACTTTATCCATACAGTCAGATACATTTTATTTATTACACTCACCCATATAATGCATACCGTGTATGCTGTGTACCTTACCGGCTACAAATGTATATAATATTTTGATATCTGTATATAGTGTTTTGATGTGTGTGTATATGTGTGTATGTGTAAATGTGTGTATTGACATTGATATATATTTTTATGTATATAGTGCTTATGTATATGTGTATAGTTTTTTGCTATTTTATTTTATTTTATTCTATTCTATTTTAGTTTTAGTTTAGTTATTTGTTCTTACTCAACCTGTTCATTTTTTCTCTGTACTGAGCTGCTGTAATGCACAAATTTCCCCGTCGTGTCATCATTAAAGTTTTATCTTATCTTATCTTATCTTATAAGCAGTTGTAGCTGTTAGGTAGTGAAGAGGACCTCTGGATAACGTGTGTTGGTGGAACCTTTTTGGAGCATTTTTAACAGAAATAACAGGCTGTAGTAGAGACCAACAAAGCAGCCATATTGGATTTTTTAAATAGTTTCTGTTACTTTAGCACTAATTAGCAGATATTTGTCTTGGAATTCAGGATGTTAATAAATCTGGGCAGCATTAACTGATATAAACTGATCCACCCTTTGTCCAAATATGGTCACTTCTGGCTCCAAAAGAAGCATCATCATCACTGTGGCCATTTTTTAAAACCTATAAAATGTGTTTGGGCTCAACACACTGAGATGACAGGTCCTAAAGCAGTGCAGATAGTGAGGCAATACTGCCGGTGACCTCTGAAACCCAGCTGCAAAACTGTGTTTACAGCTTCACAGAATTTCAGTTGAAATCAATTGAAGCTCTTTTTGTATTCTGCTCTGCTCCGAATATTTTGCCCTCCACTGCTGTTCCTGCAGAGAAAGGCCTGGATACTCTGTAAAGATGTTTCTCCCCCCACCCTCCCTGTGCGTCAGTGCCTGTCTTCCCATAGATTCACTGTAGCCTTGGTGCCACGACCATTATCTGCGGAGGACAGAAAAATAAACACAAAGGCCAGATTGTCATCGACCGTTGGTGCCAGACATGCCAGAGGCCTTGAGAAGTGAGCAGAGGGAGAGGGACCGAGCTGAGGATGAAAAATCCATCCAGAGGGTGGAAAACAGTGTAAGATATATGGCAAAAGTTTGTTTAAAAAATGTTACGGATAAAATTCCTGCCTCGCCAGCCACTGCGACATGCCTCCCCAATAACTCAGGTGAGGCCTTTCCTAAAGCCCGTGAAAAATTGTAGACCATAAAAGAGAAACATGGCTTCTTCTTTTTCAGGCTTTGTTTACCTCGTTTCCTCGGTGGCTATAAAGCACAGAGAGTGATGTATCTGTCAATGCTCTGATGGTATGTTTGGGGAGCGCGGCGGATGGAGGCGAGGGAAAACACATCACAACAGCACCAGGAAGTGACACCCGCGTGTGTGCAGACATAAACACTTAGAAAGACACCCCGACTCCTTCAGACATGCATTTACTTAGTGTTCCCTCACAGTCTCACACACACACAGCACTGCAGGAGTGCGGCGGCGTCTGTCAGTGTGGCAGGACGCTGGGCTTAGTGTGCTCCGTGGCGTGTGACCGCGGCTGCCTCAGCCACTTCACACTGTGTTTGCAGTGCTTATCTGAAGTCAGGGGCCAGGTCGCGAGGGGTCACGGCTCTTATATGCCACGCTGATAGACTGGCTAATGAAAAAAGCTCCCGGTCCAGAAGCCACACGCGCTCAGTGCAAACACTCAATAACCTGCTGCTATGCATTTCTCTCCCACTCCGTCCTCATCCTATGAAATCCGCTGACTTCACACATTCCCACCTGCTGACGCGAAATAAAGAAAGAGGACAATCAAAGTTACCAGTCATTTCATTTTTGGCTGGGTCAAGAGGTCAAGAAGAGGCAACTCAGAGAGGCCTCAACTGTTTAAAAATGCTACTAATCTAAAAATCTGTGGTTTTTTTTTAACCTGGAAAAAATAAGCTAAATAAGCTAGCTGTCCTAACAGTCCACTAGCTTAAACTCTTGAGTTTGATGGGCTTCAGAAAGTTTTGTTTTATTAAATGGTATTAAAATAATTAATTCAGCAGCGTTAATATTTCATTCAGCTGACACAGAGCAACATTAGCATTAACTGATATACTTTGATTCATAAATTCACTTTTAGCTCTGTTTGGATTTTGTATTCCTGACAAACATATGAGACTTAACTTAGCCGGACCGCAAAGGGCTTTTTTTGACAATAAAATAATAATGTCAGCAGTATTAATCAAAATTTTTGTCCACTTGGTTGCAAGAAAAAAAAAAAAGAAAACACCAAATACATTTAGAAGTGAAAACAGTGGTTAAAAAGTAACGATGACAGTAGCATGACTTTAGCCATGTTTCACTCACACTTTTCCCTCCTCATCTTTTCTGACTGTTTTTCACTAGCTCTGCATTTGGCTAGGGTCAGAGTCACTGCTGGTAGCATGAGGTCATACCTGGACCCTACAGAGGCTGCACAGGTAGTCCAACTCCTCCAGGATGGCACATCAATGCGTGCCATTGGCAGAAGGTTTACTGTGTCTTCCAGCACAGTCTCAGAGCATGGAGGAGACTCCAGGAGACAGGCAGCTACTCTAGGAGAGCTGGAGAAGGTCCTTAACCCATCAGCAGGACCAGGATCTGCTCCTTTGTGCAGGAGGAACAGGATGAGCACCTCAGAGCTACAACATGACCAGAAGTCCTCTAGTGGGCGCTGTGCTGGTCTTTGAATTCAGGCTCTGTAGGTTGATCATTTTCATTTCCATCAAACGATGCGGCATCCTTTCATTCATAGCTCATTACCCAGTCCATATCAGTGTAGATATATAACATGATTTTTTATTTTTTTTTGCCACTGAGATCTGATGTGTTTTCAGAGTGTTCCTTTAATTGTTTTGGCAGTATATTTAGCATTATTCATTTAAAAAGTAACTCATCAGAAAACTTAGCAGATAAATGAGTGGAGGGAAAAGCACAATATTTGCCTGTTTAAGTTGAGTTGACATAAATTAGCAGAACATCAGTCATTAAGTCATTAATTAAAGAATGACGGCAAAATAAATGAAAGTTGAAATGATGATCAGCATCACAGAAGCGATAATTCATTCACTTGATATCTGACTCAATGATTCACAGATTATTTGTAGTCTTTTCTGCTCTTTATTGTCTCACTCACTCTAAATGTTTGATTTGAACTGCCTCCAGCCTCTCTGCTGTCTCCTCCTCCTCCCTCTCTCTGGTCCACTGATGTGTGCCATGGCTTTAGCGGATATCCAATCCCGTGTCTGACTTGGGCAAACAGCATTCCTTCAATCCCTGTGGTCCAGCTCTGGGATATGTCTGAGCCTCCTCGGCCCAATTCTGGAGACAGACTCAGCAGGCTCCTCTGTGGTCCTCTTCTTGAGGTGACCGAGCTGATCAGATGGTCAGATCCTTGTCATCCCAGCTGAGTACATCCAGTGACTGTTCAACTACGACCCTTATAGGTCAGTATAAAAAAAAACAAAAAACAGATTTACTCTGAGCTCCTCCGTGATGACTTATTTTATTAATATGGGATTAAAAAATGCACAGATACCTGATCTCATAGTCACTCAGCTTCTCAGCTCTCATTCAAACTGCAGTATACCATCCTTTGCTAAGCTAAATGATAATTGTCTTGATTTGTACGTCTCTCTTCCCTTCACACATAATTATGGGGAGTTTTTCCACTTGAGAAGCAGCTCTGCGTGGAGTAGCAGAAGTGTTCACTTGAGGCTCTAATGAGTGAAATCCTTTTTAAATGAAATAAATGTCACATGCATATACTCCAGTCCACCCTTCACATATATGTACTTACACCTCACGCTCTATCTTTCTCTCTCCTCCTTGGGGGAAATCTCAGCCTCTCTATCCATCACCACGCCCGTGGTGTCACTGTCTCCCCTCGCGTAAGCAATAACAGCACCAACAGCGCTAACACGAGCCAACCAAAGCCCCAGCTCATTCAATCACTCCGATATGAATCTGCTTAAAGCCCAGCCATCGAGCTCTCAGCCAAATCCATCAGCGCAGGCTTAAGATGGACGGCACACGCGACGCTGATAAGGCCGTCTCTGTGGTCGAGGCCCGGTGATGGGGCTGGACGGCTATCTGCAGCTCTGAGAGAGTTAACGCGGTGCTAAAGGACGAGAGCTGTTAGAAAAACAAGTTGTGTCTCCGGCTGTGGTTTGTTTTTGCTGCTGAGGGAGCCAGACTGGGAGTTTGGTGTAATTGGGGGCAGTGGACTGTTTTGTGGCAGATTGTATGAGATGATGTTTCTCCTGATTTGCTCAAGGACTGAGAGCTAAACTGGACGGCTGCCCTGCATCACTGCTGTTGCTTTTGTCTTCTCTGTCTTTTGCACTTTTAGTCCCTCTGAAAGGAGAGTTTTTCACTTCTCTCCCAGCTGCATGTGTGTGCTGAGCGGGTCCGTTTTATGAGGTATATTCTGTGTGGATTAGCAATGTCAGCTGAACACACACGGCTGTAAAAGCTGCACAGAGCTCAAGGACAGGTAGCTCAGAACAGAGCACGTGAGCTCTGCGAGCTCAAGCCTCCACAGATGGTGGGGGTCAGAGGGGCTCGGGACTGCTGGGAGTCCAAGCCAGGGGTTTGATTAAACACCAGCCCCACTGCAAGGGAGCCCCAGAGGAGCCACAACAAGAAGCCCTGCTCACTGTAGTCCTTTGCTCCCCTCTCAGTGTTTCAATGCACACGGTCAGCAGAAAAGAGAAAGAATCTGAGAAAACTAGAATGGCTTTGCATGATTCACAGTTCAAAATGATCCTTCTTTATCTAGCGCTGGGCTTTGGTGCGGCCCCTCAGTTCATCCTCTGCTTGAAACAAGCCCTCACTTCACATCTGATTGGCTGCCACTCACAAACAGATGTTTGATCAGCAGGTGGGTGGGGCTTCGATGTTCACAGTCAGAGCTGTGAGCCAGAGATAACCATACGAGGTATAATCTTTGTAAACATTACCTAATCTCCCATTCAGGGTCATCTTCTGATGCAGCTCTGCTGCCATGTATTTGCTCCTTTGTGATGGCCGCGGGATCTTTTCCAGTGTGTCAAAAGGTTATTCATCAGCTCAATTTTTGATATTCGGGGATGATGTTCCCTCTGAACGTTCCCCCTCAGACATTTTAATAAGGAGAGGTCATTCATGGCTGCGCATAGTTGGAGTAATAATCTATTTGGCAGCTGGATTATAGTGAAGCTGCAAAACTGAGCAGATCCAGCAATGTACAGGAAGCAGAACAGCCCCCCCTCCCGAGAGTCTGGACACTGTTGGGGGGGTGGGGGGTGGAGATAAAGAAGGTCACAGTGTTATCAGACTGCGTTTGGGAAAGAGGAAGTGACATACTGAGCAGACTAGCAGCCCCAGTGTTTAGCACAGATTTTCCTTATTGAAGTTGCACATAAACTTCATTATCATAGAGTCCACTCTGAGAGGGGACAAAATCATGGTGCACAAAACCCTCAGCCCCCCTTAGTCCTGCTCCTCCCCCCGTTATTTGAAGCTTTGGCCATGCTTAATATGAACATACAGCACTGGAGCAATATTACAGTGAATAACCCCAAATTTCCCACCGTAAGACATAAATTTGACTTGTTATTGTAAAAGGGCAGGAGACAAAGAGGAGGAAAAGGAGATGATGGGTCAGATAAAAATAACGTGAAGTAAAAGTGAAAAAAAAAAAAAAGAGAAACTAAGAGGACCAGCAGAGGCCCGATAAAGGCCTTTTCTGTGACTCTGCAGGTCCACAGTGGACTCACGCAGAGCGGACGCAGCTGCAGCAGAGCGGAGAGAAAAGAGTCGCCTCGAAATGAGATTCCACTTCTCCTCAACACTTTGATCCAGGCAATATCTCCACGCTGCATCTCAGCCCACAGCAGGAACGCCAGGTCTCCACCACCACGGTGAAGATCGTAAATAAACATCCTCCCCTCTCCTGTCCTCCGCTGCGTGGCCTCAAAGAAGATTAGAAATAATTCAGACGCTCATCTATCTTTCACTCCCAAAATGAATAAAGGAGCGGGGCCCGTCTCTGCTCTCCGTCTCTGCAGAGACATCTCCACCCCATCACATGGTTTTAGTTTTCCTAATCTCTCCGCTCCGTTTTCTTTATGGCACACCATCCCTGCTCACATTCTTCTGTTGTGATAGGGCAATCTGCTTTATTTAATAATTCACCAGGCAATCTACCTGCAGAGAGGTTTGTGGATGAGCGCCGATCTGAGCTGAGGAAAAAATACAAATAAACCTGCACTCCTGGGAGGGTAAAGAGACATTTTTAGCACAGTGAGTTATTTATTTCAGTGTGGTGGATCACCCAGAGGAGAAAATTAGAGATAACTCAGCTGAACAAAACATGCAGCTTTTTATCCAAAGCACACTGTGTTTCTATCACACAGGAACTCAGCACAATCAAACAGATCTGAAGGCTTTGCTCAGTTTCCTGTACTCTACTGACTTCTACTTTTTTCCTTCAATTTAACATGTTAATGGATTCTTGCTCAAAGAAGGGGAGCTGTATGCAAACCAAGTGACAGTTAATCCATCTGTGAAGAGTAGCAGAACTCATACAGTAAGATGCTATGCTAACAGTTTAAAGTAGAATCTAATTCTACTCAGACCATGATTCATCTGTGCTGAGCACAGTAAACACCCGCTCTGAGGATGAGCTCACTGATAGACTGTAGTTTTGATTTGAAGTAGAGAAAAAACCCCAACAATCAGTCCGTCCCCTACCAGCAGAACTCCCTTATAACAGGAAGAGACCTCCATTAGCACCAGGCTCAGGGAGGGGCTGCCTCAGTCAGCTGAGGGGTGAGGGTTCATAATCTCAGATCCAATTATAAGTTTTATGAAAAAAGCAAAGTTTGAAGCCTAATCTTAAAAATAGAGAGGGTGTCCTGTGTCCTGAGCCCAAACTGGGAGCTGGTTCCACAGAAGAGGGGCCTGAAAGCTGAAGGCTCTGCCTCCCATTCTACTCTTACTGGAACCACAAGTAAGCCAGCAGTCTGAGAGCGAAGTGCTCTGGGATACGACTGTCTGAGGTCTTTACGACGTGCCTGATCATTCAGGACTTTGTATGTGAAGAGAAGGACTTTAGATAAATACAGGGGGCCAATGAAGACAAGCCAATATAGGAGAAATGTGGTCTCAGTTAGTTGTATATAGAGAACACCAATAAGATCTTAAATCACATCCCAACTATGATAGAAGCAGGATAACACTGAAGAAAACAACAGGACTGTGTGCACTCGGTGACTTCCCCACAGAGACAGGAGCAACACGTATTCAAACAGACTAACAAATCTATCAGCTGCTGCTCGTATCTTACAGAAATAAATTTGTTCAGTTTTTATATAGCAGGAGATCTGAGGCAGCAGTAATTACACCAGCGGCTGAGACCCCGGGGAGTTAAATCTCCCCCCGCCAACTACTCATACTATAGCTCACTGTATGAGATCTGAGAACAACAAAACTCTGTGCAGAGGGCAGCAGCAGCAGGACCAGGTGCAGCGGGCAGGTGAGGATGCAGCTACCTGAATGTGAAGTGGGCCAGCACTAAAAAAGAAGCATGCACCATCAGCAGAAAGCAACGGTGGAAAAACACAAGAACAAAAAGCACCTCTTTATTTCTGCTGCGATTCTTTCAGCTCCCTCACATTTCCCCCGAACTCCTGCTGCGCAAAGCTTGATTGACACTTCACTGACTCCCCTGCCCCATGTGGCAATCATGGCTTTCAAATGGCACCATTATTAGCTCTGAGAATGAGTTTAATCGAGGCAGAGTGCTATAAAAACGTTAGACATGGTTAACTACGATGGTAACGGACAGACGGGTGGGATTATGATGGGTTGGCGGTGCTTCTCCGAACCTCTTTGTGCAGCAGTTTCTTTTTAATTGTTTCCCCAACAGCTGCGTACCTCCTCCCTTTACAAATTGTTTGTTAATTGGGGAATTATTTGTGTTTGTGAAGGAAATGAAAAACACAATGGGGTGGGTAATAAGTGGCCAGCAATGGGCCTCATGTGCTTGACCACATGGGGATCTGCTGAGGAGGAAATTGTTCAGTGTTGCAGTTTTCAGCAGTGTGTGTGTGTGTGTGGGGGGGGGGGGGGGGGGGGGGGGGCAAACCTGGAAAAAGAAAACAAAGAGGAAGGAGGCGGTGTAGCAGGTGGGGTGTGTGCAGGTGTACGTGTGCTCGAGTGAGTGTGTCCATACACTGAATGTTTGTCTTTATTTTGAGGATTTAACACCCATCAGATCGCTGGAGAACGTTCTGGAGTCTGTACACCAAATTATTTTAAAAAGCTGTAACATATCTTTAACTCAAATGTGCATCATGCACTCCACAGCTATCGCCTGTGGCTTCTTAGTTTTGCTGAACCATGGATATCGGCTCGAGTCGTTCCTGGTTATGGATTCAAATCCAAATCAAAGGTCCAAATAATAAATAATAATCGATCCAAATAAATGGAGAATTTAACTATGCATGGACGTTTTATTTGCTTTCACTGGTCTGCAGCTCAAAATAAAAGTGGAATAGTCTTGAAAACTATTAGGCTGCTAAATGTTTTATTTAAGGCTATTTTTAATCTGCTTCATCTGCATGAGCACAGCTACAATAAGGTGACCTGCAGAGCTTTATAGCTGGTTTAAACATGCTAACAGATATTTGTTCCTCTCGTTCATAATTCTGGCATTAGTGCAATGACAAAAGAGCCCACTGCAGAGGAGTGGGTTGAAAGATTATTATTTAACCCACCAATAATGCTGATGGGCTAATTCATACCTAACTGGCTCCGATCTCTGGGGTCGCATGAGGGCAAACAGTCAGGTCAGCTTAAAGTTAAGCTACAGGTTGGGTTTAGTCACTGAAGCTGAGCAGGTGCGTTAAAACTGACTGCTGGAGGTTGATACTTTGAAAAGATTAAGAATGCACGTTCTTGCCCGTGCAGCAAGGAATGCTGGGAATTCCAGCTCCTCTTCCCTGAGCTCGGATAAAACATGTGGAGCTACCAAACGCATTAACATGTGATGTTGGATTCAAAGCAGCACAGAGGGCGATTTGTTGCAAGACATCCTCCCCCTACACACACACACACACACACACACACACACACACACACACACACACACACACACACACACACCTTCTAAATTCAACATGAGGCCTTTTACTCCGACACACTCGGCTTTGCAGGGACATGAATATACATTTAGCTGCAACATGAATAACCAGGGTGAGTGGAGTGGCACAGTGATGGAGCATCGTGCCTGCCTCCGCTGTAGTTAAATAGCATTCAGCATAACTTATGAGAGTGCCAATCACTCCAAATGAAAAGCGCAAATTAAACTCTCACGCTCAAATGCATAATTAGACCTCTGACTTGGCAGTGGAGCGTAAACGATTGAGGGCGGAGAGACGAGGACCCGTGCAGGAGGGGTTTTTTAATGCTTGCAGAGGTGGGTACACACACAATCTTATTACGGCGTGCTGAAGAGAGTCACAGGGCAGACATAGAGCCTCAATTAGAAACCTTCATGTTGAGTGTTTTCAGCTGATAGCAAAACCATATATTCCTTCTAACCAAGAACACTTGAACAGCACTCCCTTCCAATCAGTGCTTCACACACGCTGGCAAACACCGGTTATATGGCAAACGTACAACTCAGTGAATGTGCTGCACAAATGGTCACTTCTCCTGCAGGAAGGAAAATACGAGCCTGGCACGGGAAAGCTACAAATACAAATCCTTTGTTGGAAGCCTGTAAATCTTCCACATCTGGGCCTTTCTCTACATTCCTGCTTCCAAAAGCCTTGACGACTGCGACCACGAACACATCCATGAAGCTCTGAGACACCTACTCTGATGCTTCATGCTGACATCACAAAACCCAGTAAAAAAAAAAAAAAAAAAGACACTGCCAGGCTTCCTGATAAAGGGAAGGTGCATTAGGACTGACTCCAAAGATAGAGACATCACATTTCTTTTAATCAATGCTACAGATTTACTGACGTCTGCCAGAGTGGGCTATAGATGTTTTTAGACCTACCTTCACCAAGGTCAGGGGCCACTGCTGTGTTCAGGGGCGCAGTTTTCCTGACTGATTCAATCTCAGCATCTTGAACTCATGTTTAAACTACAGCTGGTGGTTCGAGCTTTCTTCGGGTTATTGGGTAAGTCCAATACTGGAGAATTACAGCCGTCAAAGTGGAAAGGACCCAATGCAGGACTCTAAATAATGGTAAAGGTCCACATTCCAAAGATTTAACAAGTGGCAGGAAAAAGGAAAATTCCAGGAGAAAGTCCAGAATTTCATGCATGAGGAGTCAAACAAGGAACACAAGGAACCCAGGGTTACAAAATAAAACACGATCTGCCCTGAAAAAAAAAAATGTAATAAAACAGAAATATTCCAGCAGACTGATGTAGCCAGGGATCAAACTAGCAACCTTCCACTTAGTAGGTAACCTGCTCTGCCTCCGGAGCTACAGCCACCCCAAACAGCACCTGATATTCCCAGATGGTCCCCCATCCGAGTACTAACCAGGCCCGATCCCGTTTAGCTTCTAACTCAATTTTTTCCCACAATCTTTGAGGTGAAAACTTCCACAATGTCACAACACATCTGTTATTTCCTGACCAAATCCATGTAAAATTACAGACACACTCAATACATCAGCTGAAGCTTAAGTTGGGTTTTAAAGTTGTTGCTGCAACTTTCTGTCTGTATTGGATTGTGGAGATTATATGAATATGAATGTTTCTGCTCTTTGGTTGGTTGATTCTGTTTATCGTCCATCCTTGGGGTTCGTTACCGACTGTAAAGTGTCGACGCATCACTGTGATTACTGCACTAGGACCAGCCGGATCTGTCCCTGGTGTACTATAAGGCAATACTTGGACTATTACCTGTATTCATGTGTATTTTAATCATACTGGGAAGTGTTGATTCTCACTCATTCTGTGCTCCAGACCAGTTGCTGCTTTCTCTTGAACGAGCCTGAACCGAACTGGGTAAAATGGTGTTTGTTCACGCTGCTCCCTTCACACTGCAGAACGACAGGAAACTGACTGAGTTCATTTTATTGAGTGCTTTTAAATCCAAACTGTGTTCTTGAGGCCGACTCCATCACATGCACTTTCCTTTATTTGTCTGTAAAATGTAATTGTTTGTCTTTTGGTTGTTTTAACGGTGTAACTTTGTGAAGGTGTTTTGTATTTGTTGCTGCCTATCCTGGTTCCTAATCTCAATCTGACTTTCCTGGTTAAATTAAGGTTTAATTTAAAAAATTTATAATTTTAGATCTGTATTTACAGCAATAAACTTGTGACTATTTTTGGGGGGAAAAAAATTCTGTAAAAAAATTCACAGGTACGCATTTTACATGTTATTTTACATTATTTGACATTTCACTGTTTTTTATTCATGTTTCACATATTTAAGAACTATTTTAAAAATAGGAAAAATCTGTAAAAATTTACAGTAACATTTCTGTTAAATTACAGATTTTTTTACAGTGTGTTTAGAGATAAACATTTGCACCATCTACATAACTCTAAGGCATCAGCCTCCATGCTGAATAAACCCATTCCAGCCAAATGTTAAATGTCAATTATTAAATAATAAAGTCATTTTTCACCTACACCTGCTTCAGCCTGCAGGAGCGAAGCTTCTTTCTTCAGACATCGCCCCGATCCTGGGTTCTCTCCTCTGGCTTCCTCTGTGTTTCTGAATTGATATTTATGGTTTAACTGATCACTTTTACCAACATATCGCAGGAATATGGACCCAACATTTACCAGTTTGTAGCCTCAGATCCTCAGGATCTTCCACCATCTTTTATTATTATTTTTTAATTGATTTTTGTAATTGTTTGTGTATTTATTTAGTTTTTATTGTTTTATTAGTATTTCCTGTGCAGTATTTACTTCTGTCACTCTTTAGTTTTGTTTTATGCTGTTTTGGTTTTGGGCAGTGTTGTAGAGTCAGTCTAATAAAGATTTATCAGGGTGTGTTTCTGACCTTATGTAGGCCCTTCACATGCACGTTATCACATCTTAAAACATATTTATTACCATTTTGTATTCGGTTATGTGATCTATGTGAAACACTGAGCTGCTGTTCCTGAGCAGTGACAGAAACCTTGACTCGAGTATCTGTCTTATCTGCGTGCTTCATCTCGGGCTTCGTTCCCAGGCGTTTCAGCCTCGGCCTCCCTGCTGAGCGACCCCGGCGATCTCCACGGCGGCCGCACTGACCGGGAGACGTTCCTGCCGCTGTGGTCAGAGTTGCCACGATTGAAGCAGCACGGCGGTGAGACTGAGACCTGTGGCACACAATGCTTTGTCCACTCAAAGTCAGAGAATACACTGCCATTAAATTAGCTTTTGGATAAATGATATCACATTATGGTGAGTAAGGACTCAATTATTTCTATAATATTTCTTGACTTATCAATTGTTTTCCATAAATTCTTCCTATATTTGGAAGATCCTGCCTGACCTGGAACAGAAAAGATGAAGTCAGCTGACAGATATTTATATGTATATCATAATCATGGACCACCACTGGGAAGTAGGATGGAGCAGTGGGTGAAGCTAGAAAAAAAAATAGCTTTTGCTTTTACATTTTTCTTTAATCTCTTAGGTGCGTTATAAATATTCAATATAAATGCTATAAAATGCATTACAATTGGTAACTATTATGAAGATAAACATATGTTTATGGTAACCAGTGACTCTCTCTTAATGGGACCAGATCAGTCACGTCAATCCAGCCGGTCCACTTGCATTTTTAAATGCCGACCATCCCACTGATCACAGTGGGATTATTTACCTAAAGACACAATAATGCAGCTCCAGAGAGGATTCATCTTCAGCTGCTTGGTTCAGCTGAGCCCCCAGCATTGATGGCACTGATGGTGTGCCCATATTTGCAAATTTAAGTAGCATAGACACCAGCCCAAAATGCATGTTTCCTCTTACACAATTATGATTAAATATGCAGCATGTGAGAAGCAAATCCCCCTCAAAATGGTCTGTTTGTAATATCAGAATTTGCACAGGGAGCCATCAGGAAGTCATCCAGGTTGGCGAGGAAAAGTTTTGGAGGCGCATCCTCTGAGCTGGCTCCAAAGGCAGCTGAGTGCGCATGCTCGATGGGACCGAACATGGCAGAGAAAACCACCAGTTTTCAGTAAATCCAAGAGTACAATACTCCAAAATATTAGGATTTATTTTCTGGACACCATGTCCTGAATAACAAATCATCTCAGCTATATTACTATTTTATTTTTATTTCCTCTAATAATTGAAAATGCTTTGATGCATGTCCTTTAGAGTAGAAATTCTGTTCTTCTGTTGCTCGCTCACAATATTATCGGGTCTATTTCTGTAGCAGTGAAACGGCGTGAACAGCACGCCGCTGCCTTGGAAACAGAAACCCCGGAGAGAATGGAGGGCTGATTAGAGTACGGCTGCTCGTCTCCAATCAAACCCAGTGTCTTGTCTGTTTACATGGAGCACGTCCAGAGAGTTCTCCACACTGAGCCCGGGGGGAGGCGGGGGGTGAGGTGGGGCGGTGGGGGTGTCAATATGTCCATTTGTAACTGATGCTAAAATCCAAAGGCCACTACCATGTGCACCGGTGTTGGCTGAAGAACCTCGGCTGGTCTTTTCCACAGCCGGTCTCTGGGATTACGTCGGACTAACAAACAGTCTTTAATGCTGTTTTACAGCATCTGGATGAAATTCCACAGATCTGAAATTCATATTTCACATCATCATTTCATGCTTTCCTTTGACTGACAGTAACAAAGGCTTTTTCTCTTGTAAAGTGAGGAGATGAAGAAGAATCGGTAAAATAAAAAAAAAAACATCTATTCTGATCAGTTTGTTATAATATGCTTCAGACTCCAAGCTTTAACATTAAGGTTGTAGCAGTTTGTTGTGTGCTGGTCTTTTGAACGTGGATTTTAAATGTTATAGTTATCTGTGGGTAATTATGATTGGTGTAAATAATGCACTGGTTGATTGGCTGTGTGATGCTGTTAATCCTCTGAGGTCTCATCAGTGACGGTAACTCCAACCCTAACTCTCAAATTTTATCCGTAATGGCGTAAAAATATGAGATTTTTGCCTTTCTAAGAATATTTTCAATCAAAGTCAGCAGGTGGAGAGAAATATGCACATATATCTGCCTGATGCACACAAGCAAAATATAATTTAAAAAAAAATTCTCCAAATAAGACGAAGTTTGGAAAACCACAAAAATACAGACACCGTATCACTGTAACTGCCCTCCCCATCACTCTATTCTTGCCTCCCATCATGTGCCCGTTCTACCGGGCCACCACTGAGCGTCCTCCCTGGCTGCATCACTGTGGGGTACGGGGGCAGTGAATACAGCCAGCCAGAGCATCGGTGCCCCTCGACCCCTCACACTCTCTCCTCGGCCTCCTGCCTTCAGGGAGGAGGTACCGGAGCCACCGGGCTCGCTCCACCAGACCTTCAAACAGCTTTATTCACCAGGCTGAAATCTACCTCCACCCTTTGCCCCCCACACCCGGACTGCAACACACCCGCTCACACAAGATCTCTCTCTTAGCTGGCTGCACACAAGGACTCAATACAATCAAATCTGTAATGCTGCTGACTTTACTGCACTTTACTGCACTATTGACCATGTACATTTCACAAGTTGTTCTACATTTATATCCATGTACATCTCTGGTACTGTATTGCACTCTTTATATTTACTGCTACTATTGTGCATTGGTTTGATTTTTGTATGTTCCCTGCAGTGTCCTGATAACTTCTCTTAACTCTTCTTTATAGAATGTAGCAAAACTAACAATAAAAATCTTTGGATATCGGTTTTAACGTCTCTGTGCTAAATGTAAACCTTAGTAAGAAGACTTCGAGTACGGGGGAGGTAAAGATTTGGTAAACTGGACGGAGCCTCTTTCCTGCATCTTTATCCTAAGCTAAGCTAGTTAGCTGCTAGTGATAGCTTCAGCCACAGCTGTGACATCAGTCCTCACAAAACATCCAATTATTCCTTTAACCAAAAACGTTTTAAGTGTGTTTAAAACCCACAGGTTTCATTTGGGACCTTTTTGCCTCTTCTTTTAATGTCGCTCTCACTCGTTGGTTAGATTCCCGCACCAGAAGCAACCTGCTTCAGTACACACTGTACAAAATGACACTTTTAAACGTGACACAGAGGGGTTCTTAACAAGCGTCCTAACTGATGATTAAGGAGTGATTCGTGTCTCACTGTTGTCATAACCTGGTGTGTGGCAGCAGAGGACAGGCTGTGTGTAACAACAGTATGAGACACCATGGGAGTGGAAACAGGCTGCTAAACAAAACAATGTTGAGATATTTTAGGAAATGAATTGCAGTTTTTTAAATGAACTCTGAGGTTAGTGAGCTGTTCTTAAAGATTCATGTCTTCATTAGGAACCAGAGTGGAAAACGGGCAGACACATTGTTGGTTTTGGTCATTTCACAGCATTTGTTTGCAGTCGGATAAAGAAAATCGCTGCAGTCATCCCTTAAATGAGGCTCGGTGCCAGTCTAAACAGGGTTGAGAGGGAGCGATATTACAAACAAAACGCTGTGTGCAAATTCACGCTGCGGTCAATCATGCGCTAACCCTTCGTGCAGGGAGAAAATCCACATACAAATCCTCACAGGAAAGAGCTGCTTACAGACATCGAGAGATTCAGATTCATCCTGGCGAAGAGCATGTCACAGGTACACTCAAATATCAGCCATCAGAAAGCCAGTATATACACACACACACACACACACACACACACACACACACACGCTCGTCAGCACAGGCGGTGGGAAGCACAGCCCTGATACACATTAATACGTACTCATGCTCACGTACGCGGGCGGGCTCGGCTTTATTTTGGCATGCTGCTCTGCGGCGAGCGGTGTGAGGCTTTAGAGGGATTGGACGGTGTTGACTTTGCCGTGAACCTGCAGAGCCTCTGCGCCCTCACAGCTGCCTCCCTCATCATTTGCGGAGGGCCTCCAATCACTGTGGAAAATCAGGGTTGGGGAGGGCAGAGTGTATATCACTCCTCCCCTCCTCTCCTCCACCTCCCTTTATGCCTCACCCTCCAACTGCGAGGGGAGGTTTTTATTGCCTCTCCTTCAAGGCGGTTGTCATAACTCACATTTCTTTGAGTTTATCTAATATTCCAATTATACTGCTGCATATTTGACGACCGCTGTTTTTAAGAGCACCTCTCAAGGGCACGGCTGCAGCTCAGGCAGCTCTGCCTGTGACAGCTCTGTCATATCCTAACCTCCCCCCTGCTGGATTTTAAACACTCAGCCTTCTCAACAATGGAAAGAGTCAAACACTCTCCACCTGAAAGTGTTTTACATTAAGCGCCATATTTCAGCTGGCTGTGAAGCCAGCGAGGTGGGAGTGAAAGGTTTCACCCAGCAACATGTTGATGCTGCTCATGATCACTCGCATACCTGCAGCATCTGTGGCTTAAATCACGCTGCGGTGATCCACAGTTAATCAGGCTTTCTTTGGGCTCTGATCCTTTCTCTCTTTGTCAGCGTCTACTGTTCATATTTAATAACCGAGTTTCAAATTCATCAGCCTTCCCGTTTCCTTCAGGAAACCCAGACTTCTGAGGTCATATGTACATCGAATCAAATGACTGTGGATTATCAAAGAGCGATGACTAAGAGACGATAAAGTGGAAACCCACACCCAGCTGACTGTTTCAGTTCCCTCTCATGGCTCTCATCAGCCTCGTTCCAGCAGCTGTTTCTAGTTCAAGAGAAGAATGCTGAGATAAGCAGCCCAGCTGCCCCACACTGAACAACACAATTCATTGTTTTAATGTGCCAGTTCACAACAATGGTTGTGTCAAAGTGATTTATACTGCAAGTTAAAGAGTGAACATCAACATCCCTCTGAGTCACCGCTCGGTGACAGCGAGGAGGACGAACTCCCGTTAAACAGGAAGAAACCACAAACAGAACCGGGGGGGCGTTTACAAAAAAAAAACAGGTGGTATGGGGGTGCGGTGGTTAGTACTGTCACCTCACAGACAGCGGGTCCCTGGTTCAAACCCTCTGGCATCCTCAGTCTCTCCTGTGTGGGTTCTCTCTGGCTTCCTCCCACAGTCCAAAGACATGCTCGTTAGGTTAGCTGCTGATTGTGAATTGCACGGAGGGTGTGCTTTTGCTCACACACACACACACACACACACACACACACACACACACACACACACACACACACACACACACACACACACACTGCAAACCTGAATTGGATAAGCAGTTAAGAAGATGGATGAATCTGCACCAAAATCAAATAAGTTCTTGCCTTCGTGCTCCACCCCTCCAACAAATTTTATTCCTGGTACACAAACGAATGGCACTGAAAACCAACCTCCACCGAGGCGTTCAGTACACATAAATATTCGCTGCCTTTCTCTGGAAATCGCCCTTCCACAGTCTCTGCGAGTCTCTTCCTTTGTGTATTCTTCTTAATCAAAGACAGTTGATTAAAGTTTTATTCATAATTCTGAAAGTACAAATTTGGGGCAGTTAGAGCTGAATTCATAATCTGATTTGCTTGATTAGAAAGACTTAGAGCTACTTTGTATTCACTTTGTAGCTATTTTTTATTAACAATTAATATTTCTTGTTATAAAGTCAACCAAAAACAGGCTGTGGGCAGGGTCAGAGGGTAGGCCTGTTCAGTAATCCATCCAAAAGTGTGCAGGAGTAATTTATTCAGTTCCTGAGGGCCGATTGGAGATGGAAATTAAGACCCTAAGTAAAGGCAAATACGTTCTTTGATTTGAATCTAAATTCAAACCTTCTGCTTTTGGAGTATTAAGCCCTCGAGCTCTGTGTTCTCTGAAAATGAGATTTTGGCACAAAGGCCGGTTTAGCTGCAAAAGGTTACGTATTAATTCAATTTTATGAGCCGGAGACCTGAACTGCATGTTAATTCTGGCCTTATCGAGCACACTGGAGTGTCGAGGTATGGATTGATACAAAAAAATCTACAGCTTTAACGTGCTCCAGGCCTGAAACTGTAATGATAGAGCAGCAGCATGGCCGACAGCACTGGCTCTTCTCCAAAGACTAACCACTAAAGGTACGTTTCCTCCAGCACTTGGCACTGATACATGACCGGGTTTCCAGCCTACAGTCACTGCCTCTCTAACACCGAGAGCTTAGGTCCACTAAGCAAGACATATCTCCTGCTCATTGACTGTCTGAGAACCCCAGAGACAGAGAATACAAAAAAAAAGATCTATTTCAATTCATAATGAAAGCCAGCGCATAATTCTATTCATTTTTGTGCCTAGATCAGTGAAATTCAAACTCTTCCATTCATTCCCAAAGAGCAGGCAGCACATACCAAAACCAAACCCATTTACAGCAATAAGAGGGTGACTGGAAACAAGAGGCTGCATTACAGAAAAGGAAGAAAAGACGGGATCTGGGATTTATTCATACATGCACTCGTGGCCAAAGAAAATGGACACAGGCTTCCATTTTGGATTCTTCGTGACTTGCTGACCTTCTCTGGGAACCATTCGCTGGAGGCAGACGAGAAATTCTTACAGAGACCCGCCTGTGGTGGGTATAGAGAAGAGAAGAGGCTGTTTCTTTGCCGCTTTCATTTACTTTCATACCTTCGAGGTGGCTTATAAGCCACTCAGACCGCAGGACCAATTTCAGGTGCAATTTCCCGGCAGGTCGAAGGCAGCTGCGCTCAGAACCTTGAGTTGAGCAGGGTAATATAAAAGCAAATGGCTCTTGTCCATTTAGGCTCATATATGGTCACATTTCATGGGAAAATGAGAACATGGAATGTTGTGGAGCTTTCACATCATGCTATTCTTTCTTAATGACGACTATAAACTCGTAAGGGTATCACAAAATGCTGCCCTTTGTTTTTCCATCACCATCAAACTAAAAAGTCCGAGCTCTGAAAAAGCAAAAAGTCCCTGAACGCTGACTCTGCTTTGTTGTATTTGGCACTTTTACATTTGCTTTGCATGCCTCTTTTGGCCCTCTTCCCTGCCCTTATGGTCAAGGTCTGTGGTAATGTCATGCAAATGATATGCAGGGGGTGGTTTACTCGACATGTTTGGACCTGACTGTTACATCTCAGTGTTAATTCGGTGTGACTCGTGAGCCAGTCGAAGCATTTTGTCACAAAAGCCAACAACAGCATCCTCTAAGTCATTTCCAAGCCAGGTCCCCAGACCGGGGCCCGGCCCCGGGTTGCTGCCGGCTGGCCCCCGGGCTGTTTAGCTGACCTACTAATCAGCAAGTTATTCCCTAAATAGAAACGAGCCTTTCTGGAGTTCTGTGTCAGCAGTTCTGCACAGAGGAGAAATGTCCTAACTCTGCAACTCCAAACACACAAACACAAAGCATTCCAATGACCGAAACTGAAACCAGAAAAAGAAAGCACCATACACAACAATCGTGACCCTGTTTGGCCTAATAAACTGGATAAATGACCTCTTGCCTTTAATGGGCTGTAATAATTTACTGATACCTTGAAAATCCTTCAAACTCTCCTTTAAAATCTGTGCAGCGACTTTAGATGAGCTGAATCTGCTGTGGAGTTCCCCTCAGTAATTACACTTGACTGTAAGTAAGGAAATAAGGTCAGGGAATCTACAAGTGCAATCGATAACTGTTCACTCACCGTGACGAGTTATTGATCAATTTTCTTTCCGGTTCGTTTGTTCGTTCCATGGTCAAATTATCCCAGTTGGGGACCCCCGGGGCGGGATGAGTTGTGGGCCCACCATCAGCTTTGTGTGCGCTTTGTAAACATGTTTAAGTGATTTATAGAGGAAATGCACCACGTGAGGTTTGCTTCTGTCAGTGATGAAGCATCAGAAGAGTCAGCTTGATGCTGTGATGCTGGCGGTCGTCTTTATACCAAGGCTGGCTGAAGGAAACGATTTCTTTAACCCTTTCAAACCCGGATATCATGCTAACTCCACAATGCTTTGGGAAACAGACAAACCTTTGTTTCCAAGTCCCCGATCACTTCCTTCCATCATTAAAAACAAGCTGGAAAGATCTGGAACGCCTCGACTTTGGTGCATTACTTATTCCATCCAGCCATCCGGTTCAGACGCTTCTTCTGAGCGACAGATACAAACAGCTGAAGTTGTGTTGATTGTAGGATGTGTAAAGTTTTATGATACTTTAAAAAATTACATCTTTATAAGGCAAAACACAGCTGTGGGTCTCAGCAGGTTAACATCACATTAACTGCTGTGCAGACATAAGAGCACTACTTCATGTTTGGTATATGGTGACACTTGTACTGCCATCATGGAGCCATGTTAGCAGCATTCGCACAAAGATCCTGTTAATCCTCACAGGCACTCACAGACTAGCTTCAGCTGCCGTTGTTGGTTCGGTTTTGCTCATTAAACATTTGACTGCACGTTTCTGGCAGTTGTATCATTTCTCTGTCAAGGTTGAGATTTAAGAACGATTTCGAGGTTCCTGATCGATCTGTTTACAGATCACTGTGAAGTGAATATGTTTAATCTGCCTGTCCGTCCATTTTATTATATTTATATTATTTTATAAATGTGACTTTGATTCTTTGCCATCATCAGTGCAGTTTGGACCAAGGTATTTGATCAACAGTAAAATTTTTAATGGCTTGTGTCCTCTATCAGAATGTATGAAAATCTGTTTTCAGTTGAGCTGATTCATGATGATACTCTGATAAAACGGCAGCCAAACACAGGTGTATGAAAGACAGAGGTTTGGCTGTGGGTCTCAGAGGGTTAGAAAGAGCCCTACTGAGTCTACAGACTGGAAATGAGTCAGCACTGATTTTAACCATTACAGGTACTTGTGGAGGTCATCCAAGACTGCCTCTCCAACATGGTTCTTCAAATTTGGCTGTTCATCTGACCCACAGCCAGAAAGACAAACTAACGCTGTGATCAAATACTTCCAAAGTCCAGTCTCAGGGCAACATGGGAAACAATCACATAAAATCATCTGCTTCTTTGTGTTTATGGACATTTGTCATCAGTCTTTTTATTGCAGACAGCGTGACAACAAAAAAAACCTCCAGTAAGTTAATCCATTCACAATAACAGCCAACCAAAAACAATCTAACACCAAAGCTGAGGGAAAAGGTCATTTATTAACCTCACTCAGAGTTTGGAAGGGATCAGGCTGCAATTCTGTGAAAATAAAAACTTGAATTTGTTCTGACTGTAAGTAAACTTATAGAAGCAGAGTGAGTTAAACCTTCCCTGAATAATCAGCCATTTAAAAGTGTTTAATTATCACCTGGCAGAGCATCTGTTTGGGTGTTAAAGGAAAAGCAGAAGCACTCTGAAATGTTTCCTGGAGTGTGAACCTGTGCCTGAGGTTTTAACTTGAGCGTGCTAACAGCTTAGCCCCGACTGCAGTCTCTTTTAACGAGAGCGTTAACGTCTCAGTGCGAAAAGCGCTCATTAAAAATAACACAGTGTTTATTCTGTTCTGATATTGCAGCACAACACTCTGCACAAACTGACAAGGAAATAATTGAGAATAAAATAACCTTTAATTAGCTGGAAAGTGCAATAAAAAGGTGCTCATAAATCTGAGTGGCAAAATAACAGGGAGTTAAAGGCCATTAGAAGTACACATGCTCAGAAACATAAACTACATCAGAACAAAAGAGGAATTAAATCCAAAGTAGTTCCTGTTTGTGGCGATGTGGTGGAAACGTGACCTGCTCACACGCTGTACTGACAGCCGTGATGATCCTATGATGTGTGCATCTCCATCCAGAACAACAGCACCCGGTCATAACTCATTTCTGTTCCTCTGCACTGAAATGATTCACACATAAAGCCTGCACATGCTTTACATCCTGATCCAGGACCAGCACGCTGCATATGAAGGTCACAGATAATAACATAAAGAATATGGAAGGCATGGGCGAGTATGAACTGCATGAAGTGAACCTCGCTGCTGGCCTGCATCAACAGAGGTCACGTCTTCCCCTCGGAGAGAAAAACTATTCATATTCTTAAGGCCGAAGCGTCCTTCTGCTGCCACGCTCGCTTTAGCAGCGTCCTTTCAGCCGTGGAAACACAAACCAGAAGTCTCTGAATGTGGGACTCGTGCAGGCAGTCACGTCATCCAGAGGAAATCCCGCCGTATGAACTCTGACCCTGCAGAGGTCACAGACGCTCCAACAGACCGCGATGGAGGACTCTACAGTTTGTTTAATGCTGTTAAAGAGACAGACTGCTGATGCTCTGTTCTTAACAGTGTGTCTGATTTTTTTCTATCTTATGATAGATCTGCTGTCAGTGCTGCCAAAGTAACAGACGGCCTTTTCTCTCAGATATTTGGATAACGTGACCTCTGGGTAAAACTCAGCCTCAGAGGTCAGCAGGTTTCCTTATGTGTTTACCGTTGGTCCACCTGTGGCTGCTGGTAACGTGCAGGACTTTAATACAATCCAAACAGGTGAGTTATACAACATTCACCCTCTGTTATGAATGTGGAAACTATCCACAGAGACCGAAGCATCAGGCTGTAAACGTGTTTATTTCTGCTGAAGTTTGACATTTTAACACGAGCTGCTGGAGCCGGCCTCTAGTGGACATTAGAGAAACTGCAGCTTTCGGTGATTCACTGCTGCTCGATTGGAACAGACGGCAATAAACCCGCAGAAGCCGGCTGGAATTCATTTATTCTGAATGCACTTTCACTTAAACACCGATCAGACTGTAAGAGAGCAGCTGAAACGTCTCACTTGCATCATACAAGTACTATTATCAGCTTGAATAAGGGCCAGCATCCAGTTGCCTGGTTACACACATTCAGAGTTTTTACACCTGTAGAAGCTCAAAGACAAAGATCTGCAAACCGACAGTTGGAAGAAAAACAGCTTTGTTTGCATCTGCCTCTGTTTTATATTTTATTAGTGGCAGCAGAACGGTGAAAAAAAGTTCCTCTGACAGGTAACCTACTTTTATTCGCACAGGTGTGCACACATATATATATACATATACATATTTACATACACACACTGCAGCGTGGGATTAAATCTGAATCCAGTGATCCTTTTTGAGCCTGTGGATGACTAAAGGCAATAGAGTGAGGGGAGGAAGGCCTGCGTTATCCAAACACTGCTCTGCAATATCTTATGCATGGGAAATGAAATGTGCTCATGCAGCGGAGTGGACTGGTAGCGCTACATTACTTCTGCTCCTCCACTCATACATTTTCTCACCGCCGTCCGGCTGCTGCTGAATATAAATGGGAAATTTGGACGGAGCCATTGCAGTCGCTGCTACTTCTGTGAGGTACTTGTTAAGTTAGCTTTTCATTCTAAGTGTTTCTGCCTGCGTTCGGGCGGACAATATTTTCTTCATCCTGAGTCCGTTTCCTGCTGTATGCGGCGTGGCTGCCTCACAGAGCGGATGCAGTCTATTGTGAATGTGGAGGTGTGGTGTGGTGGCCAGAAATGACAATCAGCACGGCGACCCCGTCCATTGTGCCAGCCTTCCTCTTATTTCCTGAGTCGCCCCTCGTCTCCCACACTCGGGCTTTATTTCATTTATTAGCAGCAGCAGCCTCCATAATACCTTACAATCACACACAGACACACACACCTGGTCACATGTCCTGTGGTAAGCACATCTACAGTTGCAACCTAATCAGTGCAGTTTACTCATGACTGACAGGTAAAAAAAAAAGTGAGCCCTCCTCTTCCTCGCTGCCCATGCTGCTGAGTAAACAGCTCTCATGGCAGACTTGAAAATAGCAGGAAGTGTGTCGTAAAAAGCGGTGGGACGTTGGAAGTGAAAAAGTGCAGTTTCAAATGGAACAAAGGGAGAAATCCACATGCTCCGAGCAGAAAGGGAGACTGCTGGTTTTCCTGCCAAGTGTGAAGAATGACAGCACACTTCCATATGGAGCAGTAAAGACCTGAAGGGACGCATTGATTCTGAATCACGCTGCAATTGTTCTTCTCACTCAGGTGTCCGGTGAAAGCTGATATTATCACATCTGGCTTCGTGGAATATGGTCTGTGCATCTCTGTGAGAACCAGTCTGAGTTTCACAGTTTGAGCCAGTTCATCTTTTCACACAGTTTTGAGCACCTAAGACTTGTTTCATGGTGAAGGAATAAGACTGGGAGTACTCTGTTTTCATATCTGACAAACCCATTCATAACACCAAAACCAACCAGTTTATTTTTATTTATGCAAACAGTTCACAACAGAGAGTCATCTCAAGGGACCTTGTTGGGTTATACCATAAAGTCTTTATCCAAATTCACAATCAGGTGATCCTCTATGAGCAGCACTTGGCGACAGTGGGGAGGAAGAACTCTTCAACAGGAAGAGCTCTCCAAAAGGAACGAGAATCAGAGCCATCTGCCACGACCGGCTGGGGGATAAGAGGAAGAATGATACGAGAAGACAAAGTGACATGCAGCAGTGCAAATAAATGTGAAGCAGTGCGCAGTGCATCATGGGAAGTCACCTGAGCCCATAGCAGCATAACTAACGTATGAATCGGGTTCACCTGGCTTCACTGGGAGCCAGTAAAGAGAAGCTCTCACTCAGTACTTCTATCCACTGGCTTGCATCTGAAGGCTCTCTGGCTCTTATTAAAATTTGACCTCTTAATATCCACCAGGTCACCACTGAACTTAGGGCTGAGTTTGCATTTTACACAAATGAAACCAGGAGAAGTCAGAGGCATCTTTACCGTACAGTTCCCATGTTGTAAGATTTCCACTGGGTATTCCATTAAGGTGAGACTTCCACATAAACAGGCAGATCTGAACCCTAAACAGGTAACCTGGTATATGTTTAGAGGTTAACAGCCTGGTCTCAAAAAGTGAAATAGTCCCCAAAAAAACAACAATTTGAGCGATGATGTAAACGGTCACTGATCGGTTCCATGTGGGAATCAAACCGCAGTCAAGATGCCTTATGCCCCTTAAACCTGAAAAACTTCAGCTCATGGACATCAATCAATCAATTAACTTCACAAATACTTCCAGACCTGCTGTGAGACTGCCCAGCATGTCGTCCAGTTAAACAGTCATATCTGATGTTTGAAATGAGCCGTGTTCTTCAAAATACACAGGAGTGTTTCCAGTTTGGAGGAGCTGCAGTGGCACAAACACAACTTTAGACCAGAAAGCTCGAGTTCAGCTCGTGTCTGGGACCATTTTGAAGCTCCGCTTTCACTCTGGTTAGCTTTAGGCACTAAAACTAATTAGTTAGTTTTATGAAAATGGTTAAAATAGATACTTTTTACCCAGTTTAACAAATGTTAGAACTTTTCTAGGATATCATCTGTCCCATACAGACGTGAACTGTATCTGCACTGGACATGGCTTAATTTCAAAGGAAGGGGAGAGACACCGAAATGGAAAGCTGTCACATGTCTTTCATAGGGAGGAGCTTGTGAGAATTGCAGGCGTTATGGAGAATCTGTGTTTTACCAAATACTACAAATTAGCACTAGTTCATCTGTGCTGGTAGCCCTTTATGATAACTTCACAGAGTTGCTCATAGGCTAACAAATTAAAACTGAAAACCAATAATTCTCCACAAAAGGTGAAGGAGAGACTGGTGGATGTGATACACTGTGGGGGCATTTTATTAGCAGGGTTTGGGTCCATTTTCCCCCTCAGAACGAGGGGTCACTGCAAACAAACGCAAAGCTTTTGAGTCGAGCAATCACATTTATTCCATGAAAACCTCCAGGATGAAAATGGCGCCATCGCTAGTGCATGAGACCTCAATAAATAATAAGGCCATAAGAATATGATTCATATTGTTTTCATCTTCATCAGCCACCAGATCCCAACCAGCTGAAGACCTGTGGGAGATTTTGGACCACAGCGCTCTCCAGCAGCACCAAAGCAAAGACTGGTGTCGTGTTGCTCAGACACTTTATGTTAGGCTGTCTAAAGTGCTTCAGTTGAAGGCAACTGGATTTCATTTTTTTAGGCTTCTTCAGTTCTAATAGGTGATGGAAAGTTCCAGGTACTTTACGTCTAGTGTGTTTGTTGTTGTGTGATAGTTGGTGTCGACTGTAGAGGCAGCCGTCTATATTCAACTGGAATGACCAATGCTGAACAGAGATGTGGTCTGATACCCACTGTCGGCTGTCTGTAACAGCTCTGAGATCCCTCCCCACCATTCACACCTTGACCCATGTGACCTTAATGACTCACATGATGGTGCGGTGGGGCAGCGACAAGTCCAGCTGCCTTTAGACGACCACGACCTGGATGACTGAGAACCAACCAGATTCATGGCCAGGTCTGAGTCATCATTGGTGATGGAGAAGTTTTGGTGATTGCCCAGACTTGGGAGAACAATGAAAAGAAAGATGATCTATTCTGATTCGTTAGGGTTGGAGGTGCAGAACCTCTGAGGGTTCGTTTAGTTCATGTTAATTTGTCACCTCCTTACAATGAAAGTTACTGGATAAAAAAATATCCACCCAGTGTGAATGTAAACACCCTCAAATGAAAGCTTCAGGTCCAAGTCCTGATGAGCTGCATGTGTCTCTGTTTGCACAAACCTGTGCATGCTCATCACTGTTTGCAGTTCTAGGCTTGAAAACCAAATCAAATATGTTTACATGCCAATTACAAGAGCGCCGTGCCAGCTCAGGGCTCCCAGCAGTCTCATCCTGATGCCACACACTCTGCCCCACATTCTTCCTGACTGGCTTGAGGAGAGCAGCACCCCAATCAAAGACAACAACCCAAACAAAGCTTTAGGCAAAACCGACCCACACCTGATAACACTGGTCTGAAGACGCACAGCCTTTAATAGTTTATTGCATAATTACTGCTTGGTTTGATGTTGACGGCGTGCTCAGAATGAAAGAGAACCAACAGCTCAGTGCCGTCACTAAGAGTGAATCTTTGAGCTGTGAGACAAGTGTAAAAACACACACATGTGAATTACAATGCAGGTTTATTGACGTGCAAAGCGTGCAGAGCAGTAAAAGCAGCTGAAAGGAATCGTTTGTTTAATGAGAGAGAGGAAAGCATGAAGGAATGTGGCGCTGCGTTCACTGTCTCCCTGGAGAGGTGCGTTCAGAAAAAACACCAGAAATATTTGTTTGTGTGGTTACGATTGTGAAGGAAGGCTAGACCAGCGTCTCCTGACAGCTCTTCCTCCTGTTGGCTGATTTGAGACTGAATAAAAAGTAGCTGGGCAGGCGGGGGTCAACGTTATCCCTGCCAGCCCTCTGAGAGTGAGTAGATGTGTTTTTGTACACTGATTTTGGTGCGGTGGTTCGCACTGTCGCCTCACAATAAGACGGTTAAATCCAGTCTGGGGCCTTTCTGTGTGGGGTCTGCATGTTCTCCCTGTGGTTCAGGTACTCCAGCTTCCTGCCACAGTCCAAAGACTGTCAGGTTAGCTGCTGATTCTGAATTAGCCACAGGTGTGAATGGTTGTGTGTCTCTCTGTTAGCCCTGTGATAGGTTGGTGACCTCCAGCCCCCTAAAAATACTGAATGAACCCATGCAAAATTTTACTTGCACGTATGAATATTTTCAGAGTTATAGGCCCTCCAGATACAAACAAGCATCCCGACTGTGAGTCTGGCATCCAAACGTGGGTAAAAAAGGAGTCCGTTCATACGCCGTAGCTTGTTCTGAACAGCCGCCTATCCCTCATGGAGTGATGGGACTCCTGAAGGTTTTCCAAACTACTGCATATCCCAAGATAGTGATGCTCAGAGCTGAGCAAAAGTCAGATATCTTCTTTAAATTGATTTGACTGATTGACAGCCTGAAAATTTAATGTTGATATCTCGTGAGGTTACGATCTACTTTGAGCGTTTGTAACTCAGAAAACAGTCTGTATGAAGGTAAAATTTTACACAGCTTCATTAACTATGAAAGTTATTGTATATTTTTAATATCAGCAGTAACTGCATGTTAACGCATGCTCACTGAGCTGAGGGTGTCGGGGAACTTTTCTCAGATTTGTGAGTTTATCTGGAATGAGCCTCCTCAGTGATGTGATTGTTGTTGACGTCTTATTTTGAATAACCTCCTTTTTGTTCTTTTTAGTAACAGACATAAAGTACATATTTATATAAATGCTGGAGTGGAACGTAATTACTTGTCTGCATATTTTCATAAGTCTGGATTATAGAAACCGTTTTAATTTGGTGCTCAAAGAACTGCACAAAACACAATCTTGTTTCTCATCACAAACCGGCTAATGTCTTGTTTTGCTGTTGCACACATAGCAATCTTCTTTGTGTGTGCGTGCGTGTGTGTGTGTGTGTGTGTGTGTGTGGTCTCACACAGACAAATGTGTTTGTCAAACAAGGATCAAGCCACAATTTTCCGAGAGCACAGCGCCGTGTTTGTGTGCACCTTAAAGTAAGAAGAGCATATAATCATTGCTGGAGTGCTGCACATTCACACAGCACGGACGACTGCGGTTTGTCTGTTTCCAACCTCTCGGTGCAACACAATAACAAATATGTTTCAGAAGTCATAGCCGATCTGTTTCACACTGTGAGTTTGTCTTCCCAAATCTGATAATGCACCATTTCTTCACCCAGAGCCGCAGAAACTCGTGTGGTCATGACACACAGTCCGGTTTTCCATGACAAGCTGATGATACAGAATTATATTACGGTGTCAAAATCAGCCTCAACAGAAAAACAACAATGCTGGCTGATTTTTGCTTATGTGCGCGATTTCTCGCAGTCCTGTGAGTGACCATCGAGTCCAAGTCAACCCTCTGAAACCTGTGAACGCTCCCAGATACCACGCTGTCTGTTTTATATTCTTACTCTACAGTGATTGGAGCTGGAAACATGTTCCCCTGTGGAACAAGACAAACAGGACGTTCCAGAAAGTTCCTGAGTGTCTATGTCATCTATTTACTTCATAAATATGGAAACAATTTGGATCCACTTCTGCATTAGCACATTACTGATCAGTTCTCATCCACCATCTTTAGATGTGTAGAGAAATACTCCTGAATCAGACTCTCCTATTATCTCCAGTGGATGCTGTCACAGCCAATCAGAGCGTCTGATTAACAGGCTCAGCTAGTCGAGGTATGTACACACAAACGAGCCTCATTCATCTATCCTGAGAGTCTGCAGCCTTTATCGTCCTTTCAGAAACTCTTTGACGTTCAGATAAATACAACCACAACAAAGAGGACATCACAATTACAGACATACATTAACAAGAAAGCTGTAAAACAATAGCAACGATGACTAGCATACAAGCAGCACACACACACACACACACACACCTCCTGGTTCAGTGTACTAGTGTGCGATACTGCAAGATTTGTTATCGATCTGATACCAAGTAAATACAAGGCCAGTATCACCGATACTGATACTGATACCGATACCAATACTTTTTAGTAATTATTAAGAATTTTCATGGTGTTTTGTGATTTTTTTTCCTTTGGATCATCAATTAGTTAAAAACCAGGATAGAGTTGGGCAAAGTTTATAGGTAAATCGAAAATGCTTTATTAAAATAAAAGTGTTTGTTCTGAATCTTTAGAACAGTAACATAACAATTTTCCCCATACATCGTGATGTCTGGATTTTTTTCTTGAAGTGTACAAAATGATCACTTGTGAACAAATTAAAACTTGTTTTCAGGTAGTGTTCAGAAAGTATAACACAAAAATGTAGTAAAAAATATCCCTTCATTCACTAATTGTGTACAAAATTATCACTCCACAACGTTATAAAACATTTATGCTTCTGGCCCTGCCCACCTACTTCCAGCCTGCGATTTGATGTCAAAAATGTAAGATCATTTGGCCCTTTAAGTTACTTTTTTGACATTACGTTAACTCCTCTTAATTGGAGGGGAAAGCGAAATGTCAAAAAAGTAACTTAAAGGGCCAAATTGTCTTATATTTTTTACATCAAATCGCAGGCCGGAAATAGGGGGCGGAGCTTGAAGTGGCCTGTGGGCCTTGAGTTTGAGACCACTGACAAATTCCTTTTGTTCCCAAGTAATATATGTTACGTGTCACGTGATGGGATAACGTCAAAACACTGCGGGGAGGGGGGAAGCAAAGTGTGCCTGCTCTGTGCTGTGACAGCATCTAAACAGTCGGCTCACATGTTTGATGAAACCGCAGCACTACACACAGGAGAGAAACTGAAGCTCAAGTATCGGTCTTATTACACTGGTATTGATCAATATCAATACCAACATTGGTATCAATATTATCGATATTTGGATCAATCCGCCCACCACTAGCTCAGTGTAGTTAAACTGGAAGGTAACAAAGATCTCTGCATGAGGAGCCCCCGACAGTCATACCCTGGAGCTACGTCCTGATGGTGGTAACTCGTTTTCGCCCCAGAGAGGCACGTATGCTTGAATCCCATGTTTGATTCCCATGGCTCTTTTTTTCCACTCACTGTCCCTAAAGAATCTGGTCTAAATTTATTGTAGTGAGATATAAATTCAAATCTAAGAAGAAGCTTCCAGCTTTGAATCACTTTTGGTATAATCAAAAGAAGCGTCTGCAATTTTCTGTTTTTTTTTTCTTTCAATATCGTAGTTTGAAGTTTGCATGAAATCAGCAAAATTTAAAGTTGTTTTTTTTTCTCCCTTTTTGTTTTAATATAATATCAGCCATCAGAGAGCACAGACGTCCCACCACAGTCATTATTTTCTCAAGTCACCAGTGGAAAAAAAAGATGTTTAAGTGCTACAATTACAATTGTTTACTTGTATACAGTGTTTTTGTGTTGTGTTTAAGAAAAACTGGGGTGTGATCAGATGCAAAGAGCTGCTCTGAGTCTTATCAGGAATCAAGAAGAAAACATCTGTCAGTCTGAGCTCTGCTCTCAGCGTTCCTTTGATCTCTGTGGAGAACACTGGAACCAATGTTTACTCGGGGGAGACGTCTGAACACCAAATTTGACTGAAACCTAAGCGCACTATAACAGTATACATGTGCGGCCTGCCGGTGCTGAATAATGACATGAGATACTGTTTGGGTCCTGTTTATTAATCCACACCGCAGCCACCTGGTTCCCATGGAAGAAATAAACAGTTGATTTAATATTTATGTACTCAGAGCAACTCTTGATCTGTGATTACTTATACCACATCTTGCCAGCACGAATAATTTCCCAGGAGAGCAGTTGTTTGGAATAAACAAAGACATCTTTCAGTTTTATCTTATAGGTATTTTAGGCTGGCCCAGGCAGGTTTTACTCTGTCATGGAGATGGAGCTTGATATAAAGTAGCAGCTCTGTAACTTTTCTGGAGGAGGTTTCTGGTTTACTGAGGCCTTCACACAAATGTTTTCTGAACCCTCCGTGAAACTTCAAATAATTATAAAACTAAACGAAAACACTGTCCAAAGACAAAAATGCCTGTCGTGAAAACTAGAATTACTCGATGGGCTTGAACAATATTACAGCAAAGATTTATGGACCAGTCAGGTGGAGTGGGTGGAAGAGACAGACAGCAGTGAAAAATAAAGTATCAACCCAGTTACTCTAATGTCCATCCTGTGACCTTATCATTTTAATCATCTTACAGGTTTTCTTCAGCCAGCAAGACCTTAATATTTCATCCTACTGCAGGAGGAACCACAGGGGTCCATTGTTTTCTGGATCTGCAGGCTGTCCAAGGTGGAGGTCAGAAGTCTGTGGTTCTGCTTGGCATTGAGAGATATCAGCTAGCTGTAGCTGGGCTCACCTCAGCAATTCAATTCAATTGTATTTATATAGCTTCAAATCACAACAGTCACCTCAAGGTGTTTTATATTGTAGGTAAAGACCCTACAACACACAGCACTGGATCGGGAACCAGAATCTTAGAAAGGAGCCGAACTTTATTACACTCTGAATTTGCCCTTGATGAGAGACGGCAAAAGCCTATTCATTCCCATCCAAGGGCCTCACACTGCTGTTCTCTCAGATTCTGCTAGCATTGCAGAGGTCCACACTAGGGCTGCAATGATTAGTCGACACTGTCGACAATAATCGACAATAAAAATAGTTGATGACCAATTTAATTGTCGATAACAGTGGTTTTTTATTACTGATGATTTTTTTTTAACGGAGTGAGACGTCTTCCTCTCTGTCGATCTCTGGCGAGCTTCATGCGGCATGTTTAGTCATGGCGGCTACAGGTGAAACTGTGCCAACTTTGTTTTACAGGGAAGAAAAAGCACTGTGTCTCTAACACGTTAAATTTATATCAGCAGCAAACCTGATTAAAATTTCTGAATGAAGTATCCATCTGCCGTGTGTTTACTACCAGATGAATGTAAAAGCTGATGGCTACATAAGTGCCATTTCATAATTATGTGATTCATAATCCGATTATTCGACTAATCGTGTCAATAGTTGATGACTAATCAACTTTCAAAATAGTCATTAGTTGCAGCCCTAGTCCACACACACGCACACACACAGACACACACACACACACAGACACACACACACACAGACACACACACACACAGACACACACACACACACACACACACACACACACACACACCTTTGGTGTCCGGATCCTGAAGCTATGACTTCAGCAATGCAGGACATTGAGGTCCTCCTTTAAGGAGCTTCAGACTCCACATTTGGAGGCTGGAGGTGTGACCACAGAGGAGGTCAAAGGTATGTCGAGTTGTGTTTTTCATTTTTACTCCCTTTTTACTGTAAGCTCTGCTTCAATAAAGGTATTCTAATCCTAGTTCTAATGAGGAATATGCCGCTTCATAAAAGTAACCCTGCACCCTGATAAATGAGGCATTTAAACTTTACTTGGAGGGGTCCTTCCCCGCCGTCTCCCCACTACCAAAACCCTGTAGACAAGTTAGTGTTTCGAGACCTGTCTGCTCCCATGGCGATGGTAAGGGTCAGTGTCACTGACCTCTGGGATCTGACGCTTTGAGTGAAACCAGTCATTTTAAAGGGATTCTTTTAAGCAACAAAGCTTTTATTATGAGGTGATTAAAGTGCCTTTAAATAACTGATCACTAAAAGTCAGCCCCATAAACGTGCCCCACCATCGGCGCCCTTCTCCATCACTGCAGTTGTTGCTCTCCTGTCACGACTGAGAAGGAGACAGTTTTGTAATATCTGCTCCCCGTGGCCTTGCGTCTGGCTCTTAATGGCACTTCCCAGCAGTAATGGTGTTGGGGTTAATGTTGATGTGGATTTGACTCCATGCGTGCGTGTGTGTGTGTGTGTGTGTGGTCAGCGGTCGGCCTGTCCTTCATCCCCAGAGCGGCAGCTCTTTATCAGCCCCGCTCTCTCCCTGTCTGTTTATGGGTGAGACCCGGCTGCTCCGGCTCGTGCCACGCAGCCCTGCGGCTGCACTATTTTCCCTCCGTCTCTCCCAAACAGATGCACGCGAAGGCGGTGATTTACAGGCCCGACAGCCCGTCGAGCCCGGACTCGGAGGGAGACGTGGTCCGGGCCGCTATCGATCCGCCGTTTGATTGCGTTGGTTTATGAGCTGCTCCAGTTTAATTGAACAGAAGTGAAGCTCAGAGACTTCACCTTTTCCAATGAGCGCTGATGTGTGATTACTGTAATGGGCCTGGACAGTTGTTCTTACATCATGCATCAAGTTTCTCTCTAACAGATAACACACTCTTCATTTGCCTTGTTACCGTCACAGCATGTCAGGATCTCAGCCATGTTGAGAAATGCGTATTGATTTCCAGCTCCAGCATCAGAGCACACTCTGCTTTCACTGTGGTGAGAAATAATTTCTACTGTTTTTATCACGACAAGCTAAAAGAAAGTCATACACAATTCATACCCAGACTTTATGGGGAGTAAATACCTAGCTGTTCATCTACTGCTATTCCATCCCATCTGCATTGGACTGAGATCCAACAGCCATCTGGCTCTTTCTTTATTCTCCCAAATTGATCTACCACTCAGCCTACCCTCCCCACACAGAATATATATGACTTCACCCTCCCATTCTCCAGTTAACCCACAGCAAATCAGCCATTTAAGTTTGGGAGCTCGGCCAAGGCTATATCTCAGAACAGGGAAAAAAAAAAAAATGGAGGGGCCGAGGTGAAAATTTGGGTCTATGACTAAAAGCGTTGGCTTGCACCCAGCTCAACAGTCAGGGTTAAGGTAGCTGCAGCTAACAGCTCAGGATGTGTGAGCTCAGAGCAGACATTGTGTATGCATGTGTTTCCCAGCATCCCGGTGTTGGGTTTCAGTTCTCGTGCTGATGGGAGGAAACGCTGATTTAATTTCGGCCTCCTTGGAGCGCTTGATTTACAACCCCCGATGCTTTGAGATAATACGCTGTGGCCGGGCCACATTAGCAGCGAGAGTTAACCTCTTAGCATCCAACAGGTCACCGGCAGCACAGCTAGGATTAGAGTCAGGTTAACATCCACTCAGTTTATGAATTTTTAATAGAGAAACTGCAAAACTGCAGAGCCAACATGAGACATCTTCTGGTTTCTGAATATTTCCTTGTTTAATGTGAGGCTAAAACAAAACCAAACCCCGGGTGGGCCACTGGTGACTTGATGGATATTAATGATGACCCTAACCTTAAGAGGCTTAACAGGAATTATGTAAAATTTCAGGTCTGAGTTGAAGGTAGGTGTGTCTTTTTTTTTTTTTTTTTAAATGACCTAGAAAGCTCATTGAGCTCAGTCCTTGTTTCAGAGTAGATATCTGGTACCATGATACTGTGGTACCATGGTACCGTGGTTCTTAGGTCAACGCAGAATGATGGATGCTCAGAGTCCCTGAAACGTTTGGATGTCTGATCGCTGGCAGCAGATTTGGAGGCCTGCAGAAAGCACAGCTGTGCAGGTCGAGGACTGATAGTTGAGTTCCAGCTTCTCATACAAAAGGCACAGAATATTCTTTAAAGTCAGCTGAATGCTTTCACACATTAACACACACATTTCCATTCAAACTCTTTGTGATTTTCCTCATTGGGATTCACGATGTATTGCACACATAAGCGATTCATAAACAGAGCTGAAGCAGACATGAGAGGCTTAGATGGAAACGTGAGGCGCATTTGAACTGCAAAGATGTTTCAGAGTAAAGGAAACAAGATTTTGGATGATTATTTTTAGAGGGAATTCTTCTCCGTCTGCTCTGCAGATGCATTTCATAGAAGCTGGTTTAATGCATATAAAACAGAGGAAATGGGACAGACGGATAGAGATGCCCGTCCTACTCTTGACCACACGCTCATCTCCTCTTTGACCATGGATCTCCTCGACGAGCTCTCGCAGTTTTATGGCCTATAACCATTCTGGGCTATAACACGAGATGTCATTATACATCCCACGGCAGAGCGGCTCTGCTCGTCTGTTCTGTGCCACTGAGCAGCAGGGTGATCTTCAAAAGGAGACACGCCAACGACGGGTCCCCCAGAAAATGAGATGCTAAGGTCATTAACTTTTATCCTTCAACTAGGTTATGGATTTAAGCAGGACCATCAAGGCTCCTCTCAGAAAGATGCACCGTGGGAGGCAAAGCTCACAGAGAGAAAATAACTGGACTGTGGTCCTGGATTAGCCGAGCACTTTTCCTAATTTCCCTGTTGGTTTGAGAGCAGCTCTCTTACAGTGTCAGAGCAGCGTTACTATGCTAGCTTTGGCTCTTATTCCCTAATAGAAACTGTTCAACCTTAAATCACTAATGGGCTGTGGGTCATCCTGGGGTCAACACGGACTCGTGACTAAGGTCCACACTTCAAGTCAGAAGTTCTCCACCCTAAACGGTGGGAGGTTTAATTCCTCTCTGATGTGACCCACGGCAGCACCAGGAGATAAACCATTAAAAAAGAACCAGCTAACCTTCTGTGATGTGACAGGCTTATGGTTCATGTTAATCATAAAAACAGCTGGTTCAGGTTCTGGAAAAGTCTGAGATAGAAAGGTGGCTTTGTTTGAGTAGCAGGGTTCAAAAACAGCAATGCTCAGCCACACAGAACGATCAGTAACATCAGTAACACAGCTCAACTGTTTGTGTTTATCAGTCATTGTCATGACATCAGCACACATTTTATATTGTTTTTGTTAACTGTGACCTAATGTTGTTGTTGCTTTGACTACACACACACACACACACACACACACACACACACACACACACACACACACACAAGGCTGAAACCGTGAGACTGCCTTCAATCCCCGCACGTTGTTCCAACCACAGAAAAAAAACCAATCCTTACCTTTGGTGTCTGAGACGAAGCAAGCAGCGAGTCTCCAGGTTCAGAGTCATGTGACCTACACCTCAGTAGACCTGTCGGCTTCTGCCCTTTAAAACAAGTTTCATAAGCAGCAGTCACAACTTTAGAATAACCGTCTAAATGATGCTTAGAGATGCTGAGCACTGATTATCAAACATTTACATGTACAAACAATCAGCTGCAGCTTTACAGGATCCATCCAGAACCATCAACCAGTTAGTGAACATATTTTAGATCAAAATAATCATCAAACAAGTGCCAACTAAGGTTTAGTTAATGACAGCATCGACAGTGAGCCTTTGCTATTAACTCCACCCTCTCTTCCAAATATGGTCACTTCTGGCTCAAAAAACAAAACAATATGGTGGCAACCAAAACCCTCACACTGAGCGCGAGTCCAAATCCAGTGGGTGGTCTCATGGGGGCATGTCCACCTTTCATATACACTCTATGGTTTGGATAAATGATTGAAGCCAGACAGTAAAAAAAACAACAACAGTGACATGTTATTGCTACACCGAGTCATATTTAAGATTTAAAGTATGCACAAGCACAAAGGCTTCTGGCTTTGATTTCAATATTCTCAAATTCCTGCTGAGTAAAACTAACTGAAAAATTTATGCATGCTGACTTTTGAAGCTATGCCTCCAGCTGCAGCCACATAAGTGTCTGTCTGAGACATCACTAATGCACGGTGTGAGGAAAGGGGGCTACACCCTCATACTCAACAATGGGAGCCAGCAGAAGAAGGGAGGGGGGATACAAAATAAAATTTCATGAGAATCAAAAAGACGTCAGCTTTGAGTGTGTGTCAGTCAGCTCCCGGGACGCTGACGACAGAGGGTAGGGGGTGCCGGGGTGGGAAAGGCTTTGTAGCACCTCACACACCTGAAGGGTAGAGAGAGCAGAAGGCTTCACCTCTGGGCTTTCGCTTCATCTCCGCAGCCATGTGGAATGTTTTGATTTCCATAGGCGGCGGCGGCGAATCAGATCCCGGCAGTCCTGCTGCGTGCCTCTGTGCCAAGTGCTTGTCTTCTTCCTTCACCTGTCACTTCTCCATTTCCTCCCCCATCTCTGGTGTTATTTTATTTTTACCAGTTTTTTTCTCCATCTCTGAATGGAAAGCAAAAACAAGCTGATCCTGTGAATCCAAGTGTCTCATGGGAGCTGAGCAGGAACACACAGTTCAAGGAGAAACCAATAAAATCAACAATGAAGAGATATCACTGCTGTATGTGGTAAGAGACCTGTGAGGAAAAGTTTCTAGGACAAATTATGAGCTTCCCAGCAAATCCCTGAGCCAAGACGGCAAATTTAGATTTCAGGACTTCACTGTGGATTTAAGTTAACCCCCCCGCCAGGACTGTGCACCGGAGACCGTCTGTTTAATTCATTTGTATTCATAAAGCACCACTTCACAACAACAGCCATCTCCAGGTGCTTTATATTGTACGAGCAATCAAATGATCCTCCACGAGTAGCACTTGGTGAAAGAGGGGAGGAAGAGCCCCCTTTTAACAGGAAGAGACCTTCCACTGAACCTCAGGGTGGGGCAGCCATCCACCTC
This sequence comes from Archocentrus centrarchus, assembly GCF_007364275.1. Lineage (NCBI taxonomy): Eukaryota > Metazoa > Chordata > Actinopteri > Cichliformes > Cichlidae > Archocentrus > Archocentrus centrarchus. Next base: position 2,653,632 of record NC_044366.1, read on the forward strand.
AACCAGTTGGAGGATGATGGAAGGAAAAGCTCTAGTAACCACTAAGTTAGTGCCTGTTTTTGCACTTCAAAATAAAATTAAACAAAAGAGAAGTTAAAAAAAGACAAATATAACGTCATCATTTTTTACCTTTTACTTTACTAACAAGACGCCCTAAAATCATTGTTTGCTGTTTGCAAACAACGTTGAGCACAGGCTGTGATGAAGGCTCAACATCAACATTTTAGCTGCTTCCGTGCTGTTTTTGTGCAGCCAGAAGTGAAAATATTTAGAAAAGAGGACGAGCTGCTCAATTATCAGCTGACTAGTTGACTTTGTTAGCAAGCCACATCCATAGACTAGATGGTTACTACACAAAGATGGACACATGCACTGACTAGTACTAATTAAAACACTAATGTACAGCTGCACCAACAACATGAACACCAACCCGGCAACTAGCACTAAAGCTGCCTGCCAGTCAAAGTGTCCACACCTCTAACACCGGTACATGGATGCATCAGTAAGCATGATTACTTCTGTTGGACATTTTAAGACGGGGGGGTGGGTCTATGGGGGCTGACTCACTGCACCAGAGGTGGATGCTTGATATTATATAGAAACATGCTACTTTCTCTTCATTCTGGAAGTAGGAAACACAGATCTCTGCACACATGCAGTTCTGCTGGTCTATCTGTACCACCTCAAAATTAGCAGCTAGCATTTAGACAGCACTTCAATAACCCTGAGCAACATTACATTGTTACAGTGTTGTTGGTGTAAATCCTCATTTGATTGGACGAAAAGTGAAGAGTTGGTTTTATTTATTTTGGTGTGTTTTTCATGTGTCTGAGCTCCGTGTGACTCTCAGACCGCTCACTCCCCTCCAGGTCAGCTCCCACTCACACGATCACAATGACGAAGAGGGAGGTGGGAATGAAAGAGTGTGGGAGGGGGGGTTACTGTGAAAAAGTGATAGAAAACTAGCAGTTGTGAGAAAGTGTACAGTAGGCGTGTGTGTGTGTGTGTGTGTGTGTGAGAACAGCAGCGAGCATGCAGCAGCATGTCTCAGCTACAGAGACGGCACAGAGAAGCAGAGCAGCAAATGATGACAGTTCAGGGATGAGCCCCGAGCTGTCAGCAGAAATGGAAATAAAAAGGGCTGTGAGTGGCCCCACAGCAAGTCAAAGTGACAGCCATGTAAATAATATTGGCGGAATAAGCTGCAATTTAGGCATAATTTACCCACCCCTCCCTGGCAGAAAGGGAAAAAATGACAATTTGTCCTTTGAAGGTTGAAATGAGCATTTCAGGCTTCCAGGAAGAAAAGGCCTGTGTTAGCTACAGTAAGGGCACTGTGGCAAGAGCCTGCACAGGCCCCTGTGTGCTTCCTGCTCCGCCGCCTGGCCCGAGCTCTGAAAATCATTACGGCAACCATCTGTCTGTCATGACCTTGGCATATATTCACTTCACATTTATGACATTTAAACCAAAAACAGATGCAAAGGGCCTTTAAAGAGAAGTCTGATGTACCACTTGGGGCTAATGGCTCAAAAGTGTGAATGCCGCCTTTAAGGGGCCCGAATCTGCCACCGCCACCAAATGAAAATACCGTACAGAGCTGGCAGCCGAGGCCTCGTTAGCGAGGCTCGCCAAAATACTCACCAAATTCTATCGCTGTGAAGTGACGGATCTTTGATGAGGTATGCACTTCCTGGTACGGTCGCAGAGCGGCACCAAAAACCCCTCAAACTCCTCTGCAACTGTAAAGAAACAAAATAATGTTCCCTGTGCAGCATAAGTAAACAGGTACAGTTTATTGTGTTTATTTAATAGAAAAAAAGAATGCTGTACACATAAATATAATTAGTGTGTAATTACATCATCCAACAAACTTACGTATTCTCATAAAGTTGATTCAATTCAGTTCAGTTTTATTTATATAGCACCAAATCACAACAATCAGCTTTATTTGTAAAGATCCTACAATAATACATTGAAAACCCAACAATCACAATGACCCCCTATGAGCAAACACTTGGTGACAGTGGGAAGAAAACCAGGCTCAGGGGGGGGTGAGGGGAGGGAGACAGGAAAAAACACATGCTGTGGAAGAGAGCCAGAGATTAATAATAACTAACTTACAATTAATTCATTAAAAATGGATGGGAGCGTGCACCGGTGTTTGTGGAAGCCGCCATGTTGCCTGTTATCTTAATTACAGAGGCTGAAAGTGACATCGCAGTTCTGCCTAACTGCGTTTTATTTATGTGGCTAAAGACCGCACAGCACGGGTGGAGACAAGGACTTGTAGCCATTCCCGTGCATGGAGGCAGATTTTAATTTGTGCCTGCGCGAGAAGGGGACCCTTCATCAAAGAGGCAATAACACAAAGGAAAGCAACACCACCAGGCAGACAGATAAAATATCCTCTTCCTCCTCACCTCAAGCCTCATCTTCTGAACTAAGTCAGGGCTCTAACACACAAAAACGTGGATAATCATTATTATTTATTCAACACATTTTTGCAATTACTTACTCAGCAGATTAGACACGTGACCTTTCAGCGGACAATGAGCCGGCTAAACAACAGCTAGTTATATGCTAACATTATGCCTGCAAACGTTAGGCTCGAGTCCCCCCCCCAAAAAAAACAAAAAACAAACAAAAAAAGAAAATCACACTTTCCCTCTGATAAACAGTTTGATTACATTCTCACATCATATGAGAGTTTATTCACTAAGTGTCAGAGCCCAACAACATTACATCCACTTCAAAGAAAGCTTCGCTAGCACCGGCTATCAGCAGCTATTAGCAGCTAACAGCTGCAAAAAAAAAAAGCAGCGCTTGCCAAAGTTCAAGCTAGCCTCAACAACTCACCTCAGTATCGCTGTCATCGGACAAAAGTGAGCTCCACTGATTCATCCACTCATGTCAGAGTGAATAAAGGTGGACCAACAGCCTACACCACAGCTGTCAGACTCAAGGCCCGCGGTTATACACGGCCCACGACATAATTTCATACGGATATTATTAATGGCCCGCCGGTAAATCGCGCTCCCACCACTTATACTACAAATCCCACTATGCACTGCAGCAGCTGCCGCGCAGGTCCAGTGCACTAACCCGTTTTCCCGCTTTGCCAGTGACACGTTGATCTGTGGATTAAAAACATGGCTCAGCACTCTTTACGGTGACATTTAAGCTAGCCTGACTCCCAAAAATGGCCAAAACGAAAAGTGGACTTTGAAAACAGGTGGGTGGCATTGAGTCTGACTCCTCCTGGCCTTCACAACAGGGAAAACCTTTAGGGCAGATCCAGTCTGGAGTCACTTTGCTATCTGAGTACACTTATTACAGATGAACAGTGGCCAGAGTTTTTGGGGTGATTCAGGGGTAAAAACGTAAAATGCCACAAAATATTTAATTTACACATATCAGTTTTTTATTCCTGATTTATTGCTAAGACCTCTGTCACACTGATGCAAGAATCCACAGAAATTTAAGGCAGATAATAAATGTAAACAGTCGACTGGGCCAGTGTTAATTTTGTTGACGAAATATTTTTGTCATAGTTTTCGTCGACGACCCTTTTTTTCATGACGATAACGAGACGATAACTAAATAAAAACTACCTAAAAGGATAAAAACGATGACGAAATTAATTGACACTTTCATCAACGAATGAAAACGAGACTAAAATGCTTGGCGGGGACGAAATCCAATCAGAACTGATTTAATTTTGTGACAGGGCGGGACAAGTTAGGAAAACATCCAATCAAACACACAGTTGCGCAAATTTGCTCCAAACCCCGGAAGGCCAAACTAGCCTGTGATTGGTTTTTACTTCCGGTAGAACTAAGTGGTGTAACCAATGTCAGCAGGGAGAAAGAGAAGAGCCGATGTATGGACACGTTTGTCCTTTGATGCTGTGACAAACAAAACGATGTGTAAACCATGTGGGGCGACTATCTCGGCTAAAAACACAACAAATCTTAAACAGCATCTGCAAACCGGTCACCCAGATCTCCATGCAAAGGTCAGCATTTTAATGTCATGCAGGGTAAAGTGTTTTTCCCAGTTTGTGTTTAGAGAAAATCTCCACACCGCGGTGGATTAGCCTTTATAATCTTAGTCCTGAACACTGCCCTGTACCTTTCAGAGCGTCCTGCTGTAAAACGCTCGGATTATCTCAGTAAGGTGGTGTTAATGATCAGGTGTGTGTGAAGCAGGTGAAACGCTAATGTTAATGTTATTAATAATATTCCATAACTTTTAATAAATGTTTAATTTTGTGTAAGTGTGTATAATGACTAATTCAAGGGAACTGAAGAAAAAGCATTTACATTTTACATCCTTTATATTTTAGTCCACTAAATCCACTGTAGATTTAGTCGACTGTATTCTTACCATAATTTCGTCGACTAAAACTAAAACTATTCAGATGACTAAATTATGACTAAAACTAAATTACATTTTCATCAAAAGACAATGACTAAAACTAAACCAAAATTTGCTGTCAAAATTAACACTGGACTGGGGGGACCTGATGGCAGATCTGTGGAGAGGTGGTGGACATGCGTGTGCAGTTGGCAGACATTTGCAGAGAGTTGACGTTTTTAACACGTGCACTGTGGATGGCGGCTGATCGCTGTGTTGGTAGGATGTACTGATGGTGAACACGGCGTCCTCTGCTCGTCCACACCAAAAATCATTGCGGATGGTGGTGGAAGAGCAATGAAAAGGGCCGTACTCCAAGGTCCTCTCACAATTTTTCTGAAGCCTGCGTCATCCACCACCTCCAGCCTGACTACAGACGACTGCGGAGTGACAGCGGACTGAACGCGTGCATTACGAAGCCATCACATGCACTCCTGTCTACAACTGTCCGCAGCTAAAAATGCAGCAGCGCCTAATTATCAAAAACTCATTGCCTTGGACACTAGCGTATGTGTGTGGAGCTCTGTGAGTAATTTCTGTGTTCTCTCTGTGTGTGGCTGCGGGCATGCAGATGATTTTTGCATCAGTGTGAATAATAAGTGTTTATTATTATAATAACAAGTGTTTATTATTCAAATATGTTAAAATATAATATGTACATTTTTTTTTCACACAAACAGTTGTAGAAACCTGCCGGCTGGTCGCGGCCATGATGGGGTACAGTCTAGATTGAATGATTTTGATCTCTACTGGCTGACATGTTTGTCCTACAGCGGCCACCATAGCCAGGATTACGCATTTGAATTGGGAGGGGTCAGAAAACAGAACTCTGCAATCTACTGACGTCTAGTAATGAGATTTCACACACTGTAACTTTAATAATCAACTAAATCAAAAGCTGAACAAACGCTTTTATGATCACTCTTTTGACAAAGCCCATTAGCCATTCGGACCACACAGACTTCAGAAGTCTGGAATGATTCAAAGGTTTATTTGGAGCTTATACAGACACTAAATAATTCCCATCAAGGACACAGGGACGCTGTGGAGGTAGAACTTCTGCTGCAGCCACTTTTTCTGAATTGACTCCTGGTGCTCGTCACTGCTCAGAGAAGCTGCGGCTCCTGTGGTAGAGCAAATCATCTACTAATCGGATGTTTAGAACGGATTAACTCAGAGATTATTTTAACATAGGTAGTTGGGCGGGCACAGGTGTACAGCGTTTAGCAAGGCTGCCTCACAGGGAGAAGGTCCTGGGTTTGAACCTCCTGGTTGGGGGAGTACACAGATATGTAGCCTATCAACCAGAGCGGGAGTCCTCAATCTCCACACACAAATCAAAAAACAAAAACAGTAAATTAGCACAAAAACATGCAAATCATTTTGAAACTTACAACAACAGAAAAATGAGCACGCACGACCCTGAATGCACCTTTTCTGACAAAATATTGACATGGTGGAGTTAATGCTGTACAAGAAGTGAGCACAACAAGCTCCGCCTCCCACAGGTGTTTTAGCTGATTTGAATGATGTCACTCTGCAAACACTGAGTTACCGAGACAACACACAGGTCCTGTCGTCCAAGCCCATAATTCTCCAAGGGTTACAAAGGTGAAGTAAAATAACTTTAATTTTATGGTCATTTTCATTTTTTTTTTTTTTTAAAGCTTTATCTTTTATACAGTAATGAGGAAATACCTGGTTTGCTGGGTGGACGATAACAGGAGGACTGAGTGATCCGTTCGATAGTCAAAAGTTGTGTCACATTCACGTAACCGGATCATATCCCGATCAAATGTTACATGTCTGTGGACAATTACTGCAACAAATGATGTGTCTTTGTTTATGTGGCCAAAATATGTGTTCAATGGAGTTTCCTGTTAAATTCGAGCAGAATCTGGATCGGATCCAGATGATGTTCAGTTTGGCACCAGTTCTTGATGCTCCACAGCCGAGTACTAAATATCAGATGAATCTGATTGGCTTACAGGGAGATATGATTCTATTTTAAATTTTGCTCAGCGTGGAGTCTGGGGTATAATTGGCCTCTTTTGATTACTTTTGAGTTTACTTTTATATTTCACCTTAAAAACTCTTCACTTTGCCTTGTTTGGTGTAATTTATTTTCAGCACAGCCTCACATCTGTGACTGCACAATTATGTTTTCGTTTTGACACACTGTAATAACACATTGGACCTAAAATCACACAAAAACATAAAATCCCAGAAGGAAAAAGTTTTATTGCTGTGAAAACCACAAACTATTTTTATAACTTAAAATACAAATATAAGTTTTCATTTTCAAAACCTTATGTACAGATTTATCAACAACAAAGTTATAAACAACTATTTACAATCAGGTGTCACAATAAGATGCCACACAAATTATTTCTGCCACTCCAAAAAATAGCTCCTGTCCACCACAGGTAGAGGGCACCATCACAGGCCTGACACTTCCAGGTGTGTCCCTCCCCCTGTTGTACACCTGGAGACAGCGTTTATATGCTTTGGTGGCTTTTTGGCAGCATCTGCCTCGTCCATGAAAACAACACACACTAACTGTGCACTAACACATTAAAATCTCTCAAATTTCAAAACTCACCATCAGTATCACCATCAGTATCACCATCAGTATCACCGTCAGTATCACCATCACCATCAGTATCACCGTCAGTATCACCATCAGTATCACCGTCAGTATCACCGTCAGTATCACCATCACCATCTGTATCGCCATCAGTATCACTGTCAGTATCACCTTCAGTATCACCATCAGTATCACCGTCAGTATCACCATCAGTATCACCATCAGTATCACCGTCAGTATCACCATCAGTATCACCATCAGTATCAGAATCACCGTCAGTATCACCGTCAGTATCACCGTCAGTATCAGTATCACCATCAGTATCACCGTCAGTATCACCGTCAGTATCGACGTCACTCCCATAACTTTCACCTGTTGCTCAGCAACCAAATGCCGCACAGTGCTGTATCGTTTTGTTTGATGTGGCGCATTTTTCCACCAAAAGGAAAGGAGACGTTTTTCTTTCTTTCTTTTAGAGAAGATCGGGATTCTTTGTTTTTGTTTTCAGGTTTTCTAGATTTTTCTTTCTTGACCCAACTGTGGCAAAAATGTAACCAGGTGATCTGAGGTCGCCGCCATGTTTCGTGCAGCTTCTGTATGAATCATACGGGCAGTTTTGCTGTGATTTTGTTAACAAACAAACAAAAACAGTAACCCGTTCCCCCTCTCTGCGAGCCTCCTGATGCAGGTGTGTTTACCTGTGTACACAATTTTAAAAAATTGGTTTTTTGAAGATTTTGAAGAAGGTTTGTTTATCAGAACTTCTAAAACTGTATTTCTGATGCAGGATATTTAAAAAGCAGTTTTCACACTAACTGAAATGTTTCCATAATATCTGAAATGTTTGTGATGCTGAGAGTTTGACTCTTAATGTCACTCTGTGTAACCTCAGTACCATAAAACGCTCAGACAGGCTCGTTTAGGGCTAATTAACACAGTAACACATACAGAGAACTCACCATTGAACAATTATAATTTCCACACCTTTCCAATATTTTTGTCTTTCTTTTCCTGCCGCAGACCAGCGTTAGCTTCATCTCCTGTCGGGACAGGAGTCAGACCCTCTGAGCAAGATGGCAGCAGCGCAGACACGTCTCACCGGCCTGGCTGTGGTGTTTCTCTGTAAGTGCCTGTAGTTCTGGAGGTTACTGCACATTTACTGTATGGAGACACAGTGTGTTAGCAGAGCACCGGCTCGATATGAGTCTTTTATTTTAATGCATCCACTACGACACCTGCAGACAGCACAGCCTTAACAGACACAGCCTACTTTAATAATCCCAAAGGGAAACAATCAAGATGGGAAAAGCACATTACTACTGTGTGTGTGTGTTTAGTATACACTGCAATACTGATCATGCACAGAGTATGTTATCAGTACGTTCCTCCTGGTGTCTGAAAGAATGAATCTGAACATTTAATGCAGGAAAAAATGAGGTGAAAATCCATCACCTAATTATGGCGTCGCTCTTAAAGAAGCTGGGACGCATTAAACGTGTGACAGTGATGAAGGAACAACAGGAAACATGGAGCAGATGGAATAATGTCAAGAAATGAGAGTATTGGATTTGGGGACCTTTCCCTCCATCGTGTTGGTGTTTATTTCAATAAACAGATGCAGCTTGAACACACTGAAACAATTATGTGTAAATCCCCTCTGCTCACAGACAGCTCCGGGTCAAACGCTGCTCCCAAATAAATCTTCACTGTTTGTTTTCCCCTCTTTTGGATTTGCCACATATGACACTTTAATAAATGCCAGAAAGTCTGAAAGAAGTAGGAGCTCGTGTGGTGCTTGATGTGAACTTGTGAGAACGTCCACTCGTGTTTCGCTTTCAGCATCGTTCAGCATCTCTGCCATCTGTCGTTTACAGCTGGTGGAAACTTTGTTGTTTTTATTAACGTGTCACTGCAGGAAAAGCTGAACATGTGGTGCTGTGCAGGCTCGCTGCTGCGGACTCGTGGTGCTCAAACCTGTGGATGCGTCCTGTGATATCTGTGGATCCTGCAGGTACTCAGGATTGGGATCTGGGGGTTGTTGGAGTTTCTTTATCATGGTCCTTCAGCCATCACAGTAACATCTCAGTGAATCCAGTAATGATAGAAATAACATCACAGCTACACAGGAAGTAACAGCAAACCCTTTGGCTGAGTTTGGATCCAGCACGCAAAGCAAATGAAGAAAAAATCCAAACACAGGCCTCTCTGCAGGATTTGATTTGTTTACAATCCAACAGTGATTGAAAGGAGTCAACAAATGTCAGAGAAGGAAGGAAACATCACACAAAGCTTCCTGATTCTTAACAACTCACTTCTGTTAACACACAGGACCAAAGTTCAGCTTTCAGTTACCATCACAGTACATTTGTAACCAATGCCAAGAGCCAAACAGCAGAGCTGAGATGGGCTCATCCTGGGGCTTCACGTGCTGCTCCAGTGATCATCAGCGGCTGATCGCACACTCAGACCGGCTGGATGTGCAGGATCGGTGTAGCCGCCCTCGTGTCACCCTTTGGCCTTTGGTGTGAATCTGCATTTTGAAACCTTAGTCTAAATGTTTTGGCTGCAGCAATGTTGGGTTCTTCTGAGCCAGAAATGATTGTACTGGGATAAGAGGCCAAGCGGAGTTTGGCTGGATCTGTTATTAAACTATCACACGAGTACAAAAGGCTCCGAGCCTGCCAAATGTGCTGCGTTCAACAGAGAGGTTACCCAGTTCCACTCAGACAAGATTCAAGATTCTTCAGTTTTCCATGTTTGTTTTAACACACGAGGGATTTCTCCGGCTTCCAGCGACCGCTGCAGTGCGGAGCGTTAGTCCTCTGGTCCAGTTCTCTAATTCAGCCCTCTGGGCTCGAGGTCCTCACTGATGCTGAGCAGCAGCCCTGCCTCCACACTCCATCTGAAACAAAGAACATCACAAAGGGACAAAAAGTCAATGAATTTTTGCTGTGAATGTTTCTGTTTTGTTACTTTGAGGTTCAGGTGTCACCGACCGAACTACTGAGCGTCTCTTTGCTCCTCTTTTCCCGCCTCTTCCTCGTCATCCTCCAGCTGGCCGAGGCAGATGGCTGCCCCTCCCTGAGCCTGGTTCTGGTAGCTCTTCCTCCCCAGCACCACTCATTGCTGCTCATTGGGTTTCTCTCTCTAGTACTGAAGAGGTAATTGGATGGATTTTAATGTGATTCTTGGACAATAATTTGCATCAGAACCTGAGTGTATTATTAATAACATTTAACTGGATTCCTTCCTTTCTGGTTAACCTTCCACTGTTTCAAAAAAACACTCCTGCAGTGCATTTTGACCCATGTAAGATATCACACACTTTCAAACTCATTCTTCAGCTTAAATTTGGTCATCATCCACAAGCCACATCCAGGCTTCCCTCCTCTCTGAGCACCCTTTATCCTCACATAGACAGATTAAGTTATCGGACCTTAACAAGGAACCAGAGAACCGGTCTCCATTTTTTTCCAGTGCTTTCATGTGCAACACTGGGCCCAGTCTGCCCTCAGGAGCTGATTAATCTGTGTGCTATCCCCAGGCTGCAGGCCTGCTCTGCTCTGCTCGCCCCACAATGCCACAGAAAGCCAGGAGGTGCAATCCAACACCTCTCAGAACGTCTCTCCTGCTGAGTGGGAGCATTGTGGAGCAGCTCAAACAAACAGCAGTGTGTGTGCCAACAGACGTTCCCACAGGAGCCGGGGAGAGGTGAATGAGCAGAAGCACCAGCTCCTCCTCCTCCTCCTCGTGCGCTCTCACTTCCCACTACCTTCAGCCCGGGGAAGGTGGGAAAGTTTTAGAGGAGTGAAAGTTAGCAGTTAGTGGCAGGATGTAAACTGTGGCCCGTTAAAGCATTTATGTATTTTCCAGAATGCAGAGACGAACGTGCGGAGACGCTCTCTGTTGATCGTGGCGTCCCTGGAGAGCGCGTTGAGTTCGGCCTGATCCGTGGAAACAGCTGAGATGAATATAAACACAAACTCCGGCTTTTCTGTAAAGTAAAAGTGTGGAGCTGTATTTTCTCTCCTGACAGCGCCGATGTGGCAGACTCAGACATCTCACAGAGAATCTCAGCGAAGGCTTACAGGAAAATTACACGTCTCAGTAAAGTGATCGGAATGCAAATAGAGATTTAATATAAAAAGCTGATATTCATCTGTGGATGTCAGACTGTACTTTTCATCTGAAAGATTTATACATCTGTTTATTTATGAGCTCATGTTTGTTTACGTTTACTGTGTGTGTGCGCCTGCCAAAATCAATGCTTTCCCCCAGTTTTTACCTCCTTTCTCCCACATCTCCGTCCTGGGGATTATTAAGTGGCTTCTGCCTGAGTTTAATTTGGAGGCGACCCACAGCCGGGCTTTTTTAATCCCTACAGATTTATGGAGGCCGCGCTCGTAGACGAGGCTGTCGCAGAGCGAGGGCGGCAGCCGCAGGCGAGAGAAAATGAGACGAGGAGAAGAGGCAGAACGAAGTGGAGAAGGCAGGTCTGCAGCCAGTCACCCCTCACGCTTTTATTGGCTGCCATTAAAGCACTAACAGTTAGCCAGGGTAGGGGAGGCCCTTGGGCTCCACTCACCCTTATCCACTCTCAGACTGCCTTAAAGCACTCAGTCAACATCCTGCTTTCTCTTTAGGAGCTTTCAGAAATCCACCTTCCTTTGCCGTGTTCTTCCTCTCACCTTTCCCTCCCATCCTGACCTCAGGTAAGCCGTGTTTGCTTTAAACTTTTCACGCAGGATTATGGGAAGAAAAGTGGGCCCCTGCCAACCGTGAAAGAGGTCCTTTCAGCAGGATGCAAACACCGATGTTTCCCCGTCTTTACACAAGCGTGCTGGAACACCTCAGAGGAAGTGCGTTCCCGGGGACTCTGAGATTAATGGCGGCTCACATCAGTGAGTAGAATGAGTATTCATGACGGTGTCGTACCTCTGTTTGTGCTGCTTGTCATATGTTTGTCTGGCCGGCTGTGTGAGCGAGCGCGACAGGAGGATTCCTGTGATGACAGTCCCAATCAATCACGCCAGCCACCGGAGTGCAGAGTTCAAGAGCCGCTCTGGCAGCGGGTTTCACTGCGATGCTGCCAAGGCAAAGAGACTGAATTGGAGTAATGATTGTCATTAGGCAGCTTTATGAATATTTATGACAAACATCTGCACAGATGCTACACAGGATTGTGAGTCCCTCAGTCGGACTGGCTGTGGAAGTGTCTGCAAACGGCTTGCCAAAAAAACTACAGCCCATGTCTGACAATCCTCAAGTGGGGTTAAAGGTCGCAGGTGAAGAGGCGTCAGGCACCAGTAGGTAAACCAGGTGTTTGAGGTCATGGTGGGCACCTGGCGGCTTCAGGAAGCCAAAACTGCACACTAAACTGGACACAAATGGATGTTTTTCAGCTCCAGATGCTCACAGAGCCCGCTGTGGGAAGATCATAAATACACAAACATAGACTGCAGACATGTAGCCACTATGATGTCACACACTGTTTAAAATATGAGTCCAAACTTAAGCTCTAAAGCTTCCATCACGCTGATTTCCAGGAGCCAGAAGTGACCAAACATCCACAGACTGTATGAGAGCATCACACAGACACAGACATGTTATTACTGCTCAGTAACAGCCAAATCCTCTAATTTCACCAAAACTGGAGCTCCGCCTTCTTTGACAGTCTGTTAGTCCAGTGAAGCCACAGCAACCATATTATTGGTCAGATAATTGCATCAAAAAGGCTCCAACAGCACAAACACGGCCCAGAGGTCCAGGTCAGGGACTCCAGTTAGCTGAGGTGAAGCCTAGCAGCTACATGCTAGCTATGACATGGGAGTCTATGGGGACTGACTCACTGAAGGAGCCTCTGCTGGACGTTAGAGGAACTGCAGGCTTTGGGGCCTCCACACCAGCTGCATTTTTCAGTCCTGGAGGTTGCTGCTTCATTTTTCATGGCAAGCAGTGACGGAGACATAGAATACACTTCAATTCAGTTCAATTCAATTTTATTTATATAGCGCCAAATCACAACAAACTGTCGCCTCAAGGCACTTTGTATTGTAGGTAAAGACCCTACAATAATACAGAGAAAACCCAACAGTCAAAACGAGCAGCACAAGCAGCACTTGGCGACAGTGGGAAGGAAAAACTCCCTTTAACAGGAAGAAACCTCCATCAGAACCAGGCTCAGGGAGGGAGGGGGGGGGGGGTCATCTGCTGGGACCGGTTGGGCTGAGGGGAGAGAAAAGACATGCTGTGGAAGAGAGCCAGAGATTAATATCAATTAATGATTAAATGCAGAGTGGAGTATAAACAAAGTAAATAAGGTGAATGAAAAGAAACAGTGCATTATGTGAACCCCCCCCAGCAGCCTAGGCCTATAGCAGCATAACTAAGGGAGGGTTCAGGGTCACTTGATCCAGCCCTAACTATAAGCTTGATCATAAAGGAAAGTTTTAAGCCTAATCTTAAAAATAGAGAGGGTGTCTGTCTCCTGAATCCAAGCTGGGAGCTGGTTCCACAGAAGAGGGGCCTGAAAGCTGAAGGCTCTGCCTCCCATTCTACTCTTAATCCTTTAACCATCCTGAAGTTCTTTTTCCCATGTATTTGGGCCCATATACGGGCCCAAGGATTGTTAAAGGGTTTTAAGTATCCTAGGAACCACAAGTAAGCCAGCAGTCTGAGAGCGAAGTGCTCTGTTGGGGTGATATGGTACTATGAGGTCTTTAAGATAAGATGGTGCCTGATTATTCAAGACCTTGTATGTGAGGAGAAGGATTTTAAATTCTATTCTAGATTTAACAGGGAGCCAATGAAGAGAAGCCAATATGGGAGAAATCTGCTCTCTTTCTAGTCCCTGTCAGTACTCTAGCTGCAGCATTTTGGATCAGCTGAAGGCTTTTCAGGGAGCTTTTAGGACAGCCTGATAATAATGAATTACAATAGTCCAGCCTAGAAGTAATAAATGCATGAATTAGCTTTTCAGCATCACTCTGAGAAAGGATGTTTCTAATTTTAGAAATATTGCACAAATGCAAAAAAGCGGTCCTATATATTTGTTTAATAATGCACACCCATCATCCTGGTCATGGTGAACATGAAGGTCCATGTTTGCATCATATGGCAGAATCAATGCAAAGGCAGAACAGGTTCCCGACAAACGTGTATTAGCTGCTTTTTGTTGTTGGGTAAACACGATGGAAATATTCTCGGAAAAATACACAGAATATGCAGAGCTCTGTTTTGGTCTCCACCTACCCCAGGGAAAAACATCTGGCTCTGCAGCTGCCAACAGCTTAACCTTTTCCCATTAGCTTGTTGCTAACAGAGACGCAATGTGGCTCATGCTGAAAGATGCTAAAACACCCCACACCGCTGAGGTGAAAGCAGCTGTAATTCATACTTATAAGACGTGTGTGGTGGGAGTACATTACTGAGTCATTCCTCTTAAGTGGCACCTTTAAGCACCTCCATTTGTGTGTCATCTGTTACAGGCTGCTATCATAAACACAGTGGGGGGGCATTATTCAGCAGGAAAACATGTACAGAGTGTAGCTGTCAACAAATCCTGAATGAGTGAGATAAACTCCACAGCTCGAGTTCACTTCCCATATCAGTAATAATCCTGCACCTTCCAGCATATCTGGGAGGGATTACCGACTTCAAAGGGAAGTTAACTGACTTTCATCTTCATTCTCAGCGGTGACATGCTTCTTATGTGATCTCGGTATAATAGGTGTAACAAAGCTTACACAACCACAATATCATCAGTCTATTCTGCGAGTTTACAATCAGCACCGTTTGTGCTGCAGCTCCGCATAAACGCGTTCATTTAATCCTCCTCGTTTTAGGCCGCGCTAATGAACTCGCAAACGAGTAATTTACTGCACGCTGAAGCCGAGGACACGGAAATGTCCTGAAATGTGGGCTCGGTGTGCCGCGCTCCCCTCCTGCCAACAGATTTAATGGTGCGACTTCATCACAGAGCTCTTTAATAAGGCACTTTTTACAAAGTGATATTAAGCCCGCGCGTGTGGGAGATAATTACTCTTGCAGGGGCCACAGACAAATTTGTCCAAATGAAAAACACAATTAGGATTCCATAGCTTCTCGGATCGGTGATAAAGCATTACAGGCTCAAGTCATGTGTACCAAATGGTGTAATTCTATTTCTTATCAACAGAGTTTGGAATTAGCTGAAAATGAACGTGAAATAATGAAAAGTTTCCACATAAAAACATCAGATTAAAGTGATTTTTGGGGGGCTGAAAGGAGCTCCTCCCTGCCGTGATTGGGAATGTGCCACAGAAATTCATCACATATCTCATTACAGTCAGCCACAGGTGAGCTCAGTCCTGCTTACATCACACAGAATCATGGCGGGGTAGATGGGGGGAGTTTCCCAGGAGGTCAAAAGGGGGCTTGACAGGATTTCGAGTTAATGAAAACCACGGAGCTGGGGGGATGTCGGTGCCTACAGTAGGTGATAAAGATGGAGACAGTTGGGAAATTTGTGGTTTGGGTTTTATGAGAGAGCGGCGGCCCCTGGGAAGTGTTTTAATTTAGTTTGTATGCTAAAGGAAGGTGTGGGTGGTCTGCTGTCGCATGCTGTTCCTGGAAGCTATTAGCATGTGTGCTAGCTGTCATTTCCCATATCTCTCACCCCGTGTTTGCATCACCGTTTATTTAGCATTTTGGACATTTTATTAATTTGCACATGTGTTTTTCTCCTGTCTAATATAGAAACAGACATAAAAACAAGCCCATATCTGACTATAATCTCACTTATAAAAGGAACTAAAACAAAAACCTGCTCGTAGCTCCACCACAGACCTCAGTCGGCTCTGAAAGGGGGAGAAAATGACTTGTGACTGTATTTAGAGCAGAAGTGTCAAACATGCCGCCTGTCAGAGGAGCCGGTCCAGCCCACTGAAAGCCTCTGCAGACAAGCAGGAAAGGTCTTTGGGACTTTTCATTATATTATAGTCTAATTTCTCCGGCACTGCACCAGAAATCCTGCAGCAGTTTTTAGATTCATAAACTGATCTTTGCATTTCACGGGAAAAGTTTTTGCTTACAAGAAGCAAGAATACAGCTGCATATGTGTTTATGACAGGTACAGTTTGAGGGATAATGCATTTCTCTGCCATTTGGAGGTTTCCAGTTAATATACGGATATTTCCAAACTGCTATACAGAACATGACATCACTGCATTAGAAAATGATTCTGGCGCAGGTAAAACATCCTGCCTGGAAGATGAGCCTGGTACCAAAGTGTAGGTATAAAAAAGGAGACCTCTCATGTGCTCGGACTTGTTTTGAGCAGCCGCCTATCCTGCATGGTTATTTGAGCCTTTAAATTTTACCCAAAATGCACTTTTTGCAGTTTTCTCCAGTGAATTATCAGATCAAACATCCTGGGTACTGATGCTTGTTTCTGTTCCTGTACATCAGAGGCATTAAAGGTTATTCAAACTATGACATATCCAATGGCACTGATGCTCAGTGCTGGTTAGAGAAGAATTTTGGCAGCCAAATCTGTTGATTTAGTTTTTTAACAGAGCTTAAATGTGGGTGTCACCCTTGAGATTTGAATGTTTTTTTCTTGTGTACTTATTAAATTATGAGGGATCAAATAATGTGAACTAAGCAGCCCCAGATTTGGACCCACCCCTGTGTGTTTGAGGGTCAGTAACTCTAAAGTTGTAGTAAAAATAAGAAATCAGCTGATTCTGGGGGGGTGTGGTGGGAGGTACGGATCAGTCAGGGCTGTGCTTTTTGGTGCTTACGTCACCAAAGCAGGATAAACCCGAGTGGTCGGGCTGAGGACCGCGAAGGAGCCTGATGGGAAGAACTGAGACATTTTCATCAAAGTTTCAAAATAAAGTTGCTGTTTGCTCGTTTGTTTACTAATCTTATGATATTAAGCAATATATTAGAGAAGTGCATGATACAGAGGTGCGTTGTGGGTGAATTCAGCTGATTGTAACTGTTAGTCTCCTTCGGTGTGCGCACACTAACTGCACACAGTGGCATATTTACTCTGGGCGTTTGGCTGAAACGGGGCTTTGAATTTAACCCTGTTGTGAGTTTCCTTTGTGTTCACTGCTGGGCCAAGAAACAGCTGCTTTGCAGGTTTGACTGGTGATAACTGTGTAGCAGAATCTCACATTTTCTCACCATAATTTAGATTTATGTTCTATAATTAAACTGACCTGCACACATACAGATGTTGGCCCCCGTGGCTGCATGAAGGTGGGGGTTTCTTTGGATAGCGGACACATTTTGAGAGGACTGCGTTTCAAGTGGTGCCAACAGCTCTTCTGTCCGTCTGCCTCCTTCCACCTTTTGTCTGTGAGCGGCGCTCCATGTCACAGGCATTCCTCCAGATGATGCTCACTGCCCCCCCCCCCCCATCCTGACCTGTCCCCAGTGCTGTTTATGGAGGAAGTGTCATCCAGTCTCTTATTATTCCAGCTGGGCAGGAGCTACCTCTGCCATGCAGCCTGCACCACAGAGTTTGGCCCAGAACGGGAGCAGCGAGGGTTTCCAGAGCAGCACATCCTCGTCTGTGCCAGATATCTTTTTCATCCTTTCTGTTGAAGCTTAAAGATAATAAACAAGAGGAAGTCATTTTACTACAGCTCACTATCAGAGGGCTGACTTAAAAAAAGGTTGGATGACCCTTGTGAGGGTGTTATCCGCTAGGTGAGCCCTCTCTTGTATGTCTGGAGGAGGGTGGGCCCACCGAGGTGTCAGAAATGAGGTAAGAAGTTGTCGGTCAGGGAGTTGGAGGGTCAAACGGGGTTGGGCTTGTTTTTCAAACAGACACTTCCAGCTCCCAGCCTTCCTCGGAGTCTTGACGCAGGACCGCTTCCTGCTCTGAGCCCTGCGCACACGATCTGTTCCAGCTCGGATCGGCCGGTCAGCAGCAGCTCAGGCGAGTCTGGCGGAGTGCAGATTTAACACAGCACCTCTCATATGATCCAGAAACAAATGTGCCATCTGAGCGATGCCACCTCCAAATGGGCAGGATTTAGAAGCATCAGTCATGCAGAAAATGTTTCACCAGCAGTAAGTCACACTGGCTGCTGCGCTCGCCAAAACACCTTCTTGAGACTTTGCTGTTATCATATACTGTAATGATACAGTGCTCACATCAGCACAGTTTGGGGCTACAGCTAAGCTCCGTGGCTTTGCCTCATTCACCTCTATTACTCCTTTAAATTTCACACGGACAACTCCTACACTCAAGTGCATTTTACCAACTTCTCATTTATGCTCTTCTATCCAGAGTTTACATACAGCTTATAATATAATACACCAAGTTTTATTAAACACATACACAACACTTTGCAGAGAACTCATAACACCCTCGACATGTTTGTGAGGAAATAAATTGCATAAGTCAAGTGTAGTAACACTTACATTAAAAGGTAATACGATGCATACGGCACATGAACAGTAGTGGGTCACACCAGGGGACCACGCCCACTGGGGTTTAAATACCTGGGTCTCTCCACCATTTGGTTTGAGAACTGAAGAAGTCTTTTGGATGAGAGGTGAAACATCTTCAAGAAACTTAAAGAAGTCCAGTTGCCCTTTTTTCAAGCTCCAGAGATCCTTGTTGTTTGTTTCATCATCATCTGCTCTCTCCTCTGTTGATTGCCTGCAGAGGCTCACCTGTATGTAAAGCCAGAGAAGGTGGAGCATAGGCTCTCTCACTATCTCCTCC
The DNA here is from genome assembly GCF_007364275.1 of Archocentrus centrarchus. NCBI lineage: Eukaryota > Metazoa > Chordata > Actinopteri > Cichliformes > Cichlidae > Archocentrus > Archocentrus centrarchus. The sequence goes on from NC_044366.1 coordinate 2,672,366, forward strand.
ATCAACATTTTTACTCTGTTGTTTTTTGCAGCCTTATTAATTATTAGTTGAGCTGGGAGGTACCATCAGTCATGTTTGGATTCTTTTGTTTTTTGGTTTAGTTTAGTTTACTGATATTAGTTTAAGGGAGAATCCAACTTCATTCTTCTTCTTTTACTCCCATCTCCCTTATTTGTGTTCAGTGTTTGGAATAAATTATTTCTGGATTATAAAAAGTTCCTTGAACCGCAGCAATGCTGTTGTGTAACCCAGCCTCAAGTTGCCACAAGCCAGTAGTCTTCTAGCGCTGGTCCCAAGCCCGGATAAATGGAGCGGGTTGCATCTAGGAGGGCATCCAGCATAAATTCTTTGCCAAATAAAACATGCAGATCATCAGGAATGAGATGCTGAATTGGTTTAACAATGCCTTTTGGTGCTGTTGGCCAACAGAGTGCTGATGGAAACTGTGCTATTGCTGGCCAAAGACAGAAGAAGAAGAAAGGGGGATATGCAGTGGATTGGTGTAACAAAGGAGGGTGCAAAGTTTGGGGTGAGATTGAGGCAGGTGACCCACTGTGGCAACCCCTAAAGCAGGCTTGTCCAAACTCCGCTTCCAGCCCCGCCCCCTACTTCTTGTCTGCAAATTGATGTCAAAAATAACATACAATTTGGCCATTTAAGTTACTTTTTTGACCTTTCGCCTTCCCCTCCAATTAAGATTGTTAAGCAGCCCATGGGCCGGGAGTTTAGGCACCTCTGCCCTAAAGGAAGCAGCCAAAAGAAGAAGAATTGCAGCAACATTGTGGTATCTCATATGTTGGGTTACTTTGAGCCATGGGTTTTGGGACCATAAAATATTTTGGGGCTTGTCCAGGATCCGGTGCTTTCAACAGTCAAATTAAAATTTATACCCCAAATTTTGTTGTCTAGGGAGTCGATGCTAACCTAAGGTCACTGGAGATGTGATGGATGTCAAGAGTTTGAATAGAAGTGGTTTGGATTTCAGAGGTATGTATCATAAGCTAATGTGTTGGACAAAATGTACAGTTTCACACTGAATGAAAAGTGAGGGGATTGCAGAGTGGGTATAAATGATAATTCATCCTGAGGGGGCCATGAAACTTTGCACAAACATTTATGGTATGCACTATCACAGTAGAGTCCAAAATGGGGTAACCATTTTTTTTATTTTATTTTATTTATTTTATTTTTTTTTTTTTTGCAGCAGCTATAGGCAAAAGATCACATCAATGTAATTTTTTTTTAAATAATAAAATTTATTATGGAAACACTCCAGTCAGGGGGAAATCTGCTAGGAAACAGCTCAGTGTACTGTTTGCAACAAAAGAACTCCACACAGGCTAACTGTGCCACGGGTCGGTTACCCCTACGAGTATGCCAACAACTCCCACGGGGTCTGGCGGATGTCCCCATAGATCCACCACCCTATACAGAGCAGGCAATTCAACATCTCTCTCATTTCAAACTCTGCCTTCAGGCTGCAGCATGTTCAGGAGGCCCTGACCCGCACAGAGAAACAGAAAAATGTGAGCTAAGCTGGATCTTAATCATACAACCCACAGAAACACAAAAGAAGTATTAACTTAGATCTAAGCCATCTTAAATCTGAGCTGCATAACACAACAGCACATAGGAAAATGTAAGTAGAAAATACTGAAGGCATAAACACGCCTGATTTCAAGTAATCCAACCGAAGTACACCTGGCTCACAGCAAACGCATCCCAAATCAGTGCCAACTACTCGCAGCAAACGGGGAGGTGAGATTATCTGCTGATGAAACATCAGAGTTTAACAATCTAGTTACATCCTGCTTATCAGCGAGTTCACATTATACACTATGGAACATAAACTTAGTAAACATTTCAATGTTGAGTGACCATCAGTAACCGCCTTTTCTTGATGTGTGGTCTTATTTGAAAAAATATTTACAAAAGTTGTAGCGAGATCAAGATGTGAGTTTTCCACTGACTCCTTTAATGTTGCCTGGATGTTCAACTTTCCAGCAAGTCTGTGTTCAACAAGTGTTTCATAAAATCTTTTTATTGAAATAAACGAAATAAACAAATCCTCTCTGTCCGGAGAGGAGTAACTCAGGGAGAGACTCAACCCAAACCTCCCACTCTGGGACTGAGCTAGCTGAGTGCTTCATAACTCCATCAGACTGTGACTGGTTTTGTCCTGGAAGATAACGGCACCGTTTCAACCATGTTTATGCCAGATTTTATGATCCGTTTATATCGTGTTCATTGGAGAGTTCGTGTTATTAGCCAAACGCATGGGGCAAAGATTTGGAAGTGAAATCTGAGCCGACGATTGGAAGTTTTTTTAGAGCGGACAATTGTTCATTTCCTTACTGTTTCAGTGATTTTTTTGTTGTTGTTGTTGGTTTTTGGATTGTTGTTTAAAATTAGTTAATATATTCTTGAAAAGAAAATTATCACAAGCTCTCGAGTCATTTAGTCTGGACGAACTTGCTGAATGCTCACCGGACTTTACAGGGATTCTCACTGTCCTTTGTATTCCTGATATTTCCATTAACCTGTAGGAAACGTGCTGAGAAATGCAGCCATCCATCAGGATTTAAGCCGGTTTCATGAGCGAATGCATGACTCATTGTTTGCTCCTCTTTGTGTCGATCTTTCCTACTTGTGCAGCCTGGCCTTGTGTTGACACGTTGCTGGAAAAGCTTTCCCCAACTAATTCAGCCACTTAATCACATCATTAAATGCATTGTTAGACACATTAGAAGCTGCTTGCTTCACAATACCTTTTGTTAATGTAGCGAGTAAAAAGTGCTTGAAGGGTTAGCGCAAAAATTAGCCATTGACAGTTAGAGTGATTACCTAAATCCAAATTACCTGTTATTTTTTCTTTCCATATTCATTGGTCGTTCAGCCACCGCTGGTCACTCTCTGGGTGGCTGCCTCGTCCCTCACAACAACTACTTGTACTTGCAGATGGAGCGACCTCACCCGACCTCCCTTTACAGGTTCCCTCTCTGTGTTTTTTCCCTCCCTGCCTCTCTTTACAGATCGTTTATAATTAGCCCTGTGAGAGACAGAGAGAGTTTTAGCGAGTGCTTCACTAATTGTGTCGCTTTATTATTTTTCTTTTGCCGCCTTTATGAAAAGGGGTATTTAGCAAAACCGAGCAGTGAGAAACAGCTGCTGCGTTTATCCCCCTCATTTGTTTTGACTGTCAGCGCCGATTCAGACCTGCCTGTTTGTGTACCTTTGCCCCGAGGCGCTGATGGAGGTGGATGGTGGGAAAGCTTACAGCACATGGGAGAGAAAGTGCACATTATAACAGCATTGTTGGCTGATAGCAGGGATTATGAAAATTACATTTACCTTTCCACTGGCCTGTCATTTTATCAGCTCTGCTGTTGACCTGAGCACCTGAAGTTGCTGTTCGTGTCTGTGCCTGCATATATTTACAGTGTGTGTGAGTGTGTCTGTGTTTACACTTTTGAAATTGTGTATTTGTTCAGATTTTGGTGCAAGCTTGTGTGTGTTTCCTGTGCTCATTCGTGCATGTCAGAGATAGGTCCTCCTTGTCTACAGTGTGTCTGCTGTAGTTTGCGGTTGCAGTGTAAGCAGATTTTCATGTCCTCCGCTGCAGCCTGTGGGACTGGAACCAGAGGTCGATCCAGGAAAAGGGCATCTGCCAGCGGTGTGAATAATGCAGAGCTGCTGTACTGTGGGAAGGTTGTGTACAGGTGTATTTATCAGTCTGTTGTTGGTGGTGTAGTTATAAGTCTACATGCCATATGGAAGCATGCACATATCTGGACCTGTGTGCATTTTGCATCAAGTAGACCTGTTTTGCTTTCCCTTATTTTCTCCCTCGTACTGTATATCTATTTCCAGCAGTGGATCTATTAACATACTACCAAGGTTGAAGCTTCGCGTAATGAGCTCAGTGTACATACAGTAATCCCTGTGAGCCAAAAGCTCAGGCTTCACACTGCTCTAAACACTCACTTCATCAGTTTTTTTCTATTATTAGATCTTTATGATGTCACTGAGAGCAGATATCCCTCATGAAAGCCCACCTGGCATTCATTCAAACCTTCCGTTTGTCATCTGCAGTCATTCAGAAGAACGTTGTCTTACAGGGGGAGGAGCTAAAACTGTTTGTTTCACACAGATGAATCTTATCAGATACAGAAGGATTATTTTGATCTGTGAATCATGGAAAACTACCCTCGTAGAGACCAAGAATAAAAACGTGGAGCTGGAGATGAGAAGGATTGGTCCACTTCTGAGTGTAGACTGACAGAGAAAAATGCAGTTTTTATCTCTTTGTTTTGTTTTTAGTGATTGTTTTGTTCATTTTTTGTCATTCTGAATTTTGTATGGATGTTTCATTTAGTAGCAGTCTTCCATCTCAGTAACATCACTGAAAACAGCAGTTTCAGTGAGACCTGGAAATGTCCTGAATGAGGGGGTTCATATCTCACTTGATCACACAGAAGTGCAACAAGACCTCCCGCATAGAGCAAAGCAGGCATAAACGACAGTAAAGAAGTCAGAAACTGTGTGGAGGAGCTGGGGTGGAGGAGGGTTGCTAAGTGGCTTACAGCTGTGCAGGTAGGAAGGCAGAAACAGCTTCAATAGTGTGTCCTTCATGACATGAGCCAATTGGGTGTTCAGAAGAATAAAGCCTGCCTTCATCAAAGGGTCGCTACTGTAGCTAAAAAGGATTCTGAGGGCTCAGGTGGGAACTTTCTTCTGTCTTTGCTGGAATATCTCTACAGTATCCGTCTGCTGAAGGTGAAAACTCCACATGTTGTTTTGAGAGCAACACAGATGATAAACTCAGAACATTTTCAGCCTGTGGCCTGACTACAGTCACCAAACAACACGTTTCAAGGTCCATTTTTTTGGAAATGTTGTTTGAACGTGTTCTCTGATGACCCCACACAATGGCTGCAGGCTGAAACACAGCCCTTTTAAACAATAATGATTTTCTCCAAACTACAAGGAGTGCTGGAGTTTCACCTTGGAGAAGTTAAAGCAGCCCTTGAAATGGTCAGTTTGAACATTTAGAAATGGAATCAGCTCACAGCCACTCGGGCCCAAAGCTGGGGACCTTTGCTTTTGCCTTCTGGAGTGTGTTTGATTTTCTATAAATAACTCAAGCAATAAAAGATTTACAACCCAGCCTTTGTTGGAAGGTAAAAGGCCAGTTCATGGTTCATACATCAGTGGGCATGAGCTGCCTGGATAATGTGCCTTTTGTTTTTCAAAGATTGTGTAAGGGGCATACTGCCACGATACAGTAGAATAAGAAAATCTGAGTAAAGGTATGCAGCGAACGGTCTAAGCACTCAGTGATCGGGTCACTCTTCTGGGGCTGATGTTTTTAAAGCTACTTTCAGTTAAATGCTTAAAAGATCATTTTGGTATATTTCCAAAGGGCACATTTTCTTGTTGCTGGAAAGTATTGGATGGTGAAAATGGTTTTTCCATCTGGGTTAGGGAGAGAGTTGAGAGAATATTCGTTCATGAGTGATGCTAATAACAGAGCATGAGATGGATAGGCAGATCGGTGCAGGTACAGCAGTAACGCAGCAACTGTACTGGAGAGCTGTGGTGAAGAGAACGCAGAGCCACAAGTCGAAGACTTAAATTTCCCACTTTTTCTATTCTAACCCTCACCTGTGGTCACGAGCGTTGGAAAGTGATCCTGGATTCAAGCAGCCAACATGACTTTCCTCCTTTGTGTGGCCGTAGAGAAAGGGTGATGACTTCATACCTTCCGTTGGAGGGTTTCCAGAAGCTGCTGGAGGAATTATATAAACATAGCACAAAAAGTAAGAAAATTGGTGTTTGGGTGATTATTTCTTTGCTATAATGATGCAGCAGAGTTGAGTATGTGGGCTGGGCTCATTAAAAACTTGCCAAATATCCTCTGCCAAACAGCTTATTCTGCTATTGACTCTTGCTTTGAGCTTCTGGTACCCCAAGTGCTGACAATCAGTCATTGGAGGTAATCTCAATGCAGAGATATTGAGATGAGATTCTGCAACCAGCAGCAATCTCATATCTCCACAGTCTGGGACCAAACCCTATCCTCCAAGACAACCACTCCCGCCCCCACAGAGCGGCGTTTATCAGACTACCTTCAGAATTTGGGAGCGGAGAGGATGGGATGGCCTGCCTGCAGTCCTGACCTCAACCCCACTGAACACTGGTGGGATCAGCTCAGGCGTGCTGTTTGTGCCAGAATGACCAACACAACCACACTGGCTGACTTGCGACAAATGCTGGTTGAAGAACGGGATGTCGTAACACAGCAGTGTGTCACCACGCTGGTGACCAACATGAAGACGAGCTGCCAGGCTGTTGTGTCTGTGTGTGGTTCTTCCACATGCTGCTGAGGCCCCCGTTTGTTACATTAATAAACTGTTAAATTGCCAGTATGTCTTATTTCTTTAGACTTCAATCATACAGATTGATTGAAGCATCAATACAACAAAGAAATATCCATCAAACTCTAATTTCCTTACATTTTCTGCTACGTTTATCTAATCTGCATGAGATGGAGTGTTTCAAGATGTTGTAAAAGAATCTGAAATTGTTGTTGCAGAGGAGGACATCAGGAATACCCCACTTACCTTTCTGCCACTGCAGCTAAAAGCTGAAGAAGATGGATGGATGGATGGATGGATGGATAGATGGATGGATGGATATGTTATATTTTTTTATCTTGAAGTCAGGGGAGATATTTATTTTCAAAAACAAATAAATAAGATGCTTGTTTCCAAAATATATGGTTAGAGTGATTTCAGCCTTCCAAAAGAATGCTGCAGTTTTACCTGAGTAGCTGAGGTCACTCACTGATCATCCCATTTCAGTTCAATGTTCTGGACCTGGCAGAAAGCTCGAGTCCTGGCATTCATGTGGAGGTCTCAAGGACAAAAAGGAAAGGTGTTAACTAAAAAACCCAGATCCCCTGAAACAAGCCTGATCAATGGAGGAACTACCCTGTTTTGGTTTTACGCAATATTAGGCAGGCGGCTTTAAAGCTGATGGTTATAGATTAAAGAAATGGCTGACCTTGGTGAAGGTGACTTTCTCAGATCATGCAATAAAAAACTTGTGAGAGTGAGCGCTGATTGTTATGGTACTGTGAGCGTTTACCGAGTCAGTGAAGGAGAGAGGGAGCAGGACGGTAAAACAGCTCTATAAAGCTCTGGAGTTTCACAGAGTAGATGGAAAAATGAGGAGACAAAGGGATGGTGAGGGAGGCGACACGCTCGACTTTCCCTGAGGCCTAAAAAGACGAAGGCATCGCAGATGAGTGTTTAAGTGACAAAGTGGGATTGGACACACAGCAGCTGGGACTTTTCAGGCTGAATTAGACTATAATTGCTGTTCTGAGGTGGCCCGCTACAATTTTTACTCGCTACCAATGTCATTTGGCAGAAAACAGAATTCCCTGCAGCCTAATGTTCATTAACAGCTGACCAGTAACAAATTAATATTTACCCAGAGGCTCATTTCCTCATTAGCACACAGTTTTAAAAACATATTTTCATCCACAGTCAGTTTGTGCAGCAGGAACCTGTGACCTTTGCTCAAAGCACCGTGATTGCTACCTTGAACTCACCATGGCTGTTGTTTAAACCTGATTTGCAGGTGGTAACTTTAGATCATGTCATTACACACCGCCAACGTCCTTGACCATCAACAGCCGAGGCTTTCTCTGCGAATCCGCCCATATTTCACTGTCTGCACACCCTGAGCTGCATTCCCTGGAAGGACAATGGGGTTTTATTTAGCATATTTCCACCATACATGCAGGGGAGGCGGTCCTATGTGCAGCCACATGTGACACATTTATAGCCAGATGAAAGGAGGCGGTGAGATAGATGAAGACATCACATCGCTCTGAGGTGCAGATATCAATTACATCCCAGGCATCTCTCTGCGTTTTTATTGTTTATTGATGGGGAAATGGGGTCATACGCAAAACCAGATCTCCTTTTAAGGAGGCACAAGTTCAGTGTGTCACCACCTCCTTCCCCCACATCTCAGACACAAGAAGGTGGAGAGAAAATGAGGGACAGGACGAGGAAGGAGGCAGTTTTTTCCTCTTTCCTGTTGCTGGATGCTCATGAGGCTGATCAGTGCATGAAAACAATGTTAGGCTGAGATTAGAAACCTTTAATTCAGAGGGGATGGGGCTCGACTGGATTTTAAATGTTTGTATGAAGTGTGGTATCCTCAGTGTTATGGAGCTGGTTCCTGCAAAGGTATTCAAACATGTTAAGAATATGAACATAACAGGTGGTTTTTCTCTTTCTCAACACATTTGTCTCCAAGTGCATCAGAAATGTTTCCATTTTCTCGGATGATACTGGAGGCTTCCTGTTACCATGCAGGTTACAGCAATATCCAACTCAGAGATATAAAACTTACAAAGTCCGGATTACAGGTGGGAATAGACACAGGCAGTAGAAACCACAGTAGAACTCCTGCCTGCACTAAAATCCTCTTGGTGAGGTTTTCGGTAAAAATCACAGGTCGGGTAAAAATCTGCTCTTCACAACATAAACACTGCACAATTTTACTCCAAGAGAAGTGTCCACACAACACGACAAGGACGCCTCGAGCTCAGACGTGAGTCAAATACAGCTGTTTGATGAGCAGCTGGAATAACAACAGGCTGCTCATGTTTTGACTCTCTTGGTAGATTTTGCCTGTCTTTGTATCTTTGTGCTTTTTTGCCTGTTTGTAGCTTCATTTTTGCTTCTGGTCTGTAGTTTTGTGTGTGTGTGTGTGTGTGTGTGTGTGTGTGTGTGTGTGTGTGTGTGTGTGTGTGTGTGTGTGTGTGTGTGTGTGTGTGTGTGTGTGTGTGTGTGTGTGTGTCTTTCTGGGATCATTTTGCTTCTAATTGTTGTAATTTTCTGTGCCTGTTTTTTTTTCTTTTTGGGCTCAACTTTTTGTCTGTTTATTTTTTCTCATCCTGGTTTTTTATCCTTTGTGTAACTTTTTTATTACATTTTTGTCATTTGTGAGCATTAAGTTTCTGTGGTTTGCATTTTGTTTTGTATTTTTGTCACTGTACTGATTTCTTTCTGTTTTCTGTTGCTGTTCATTTGACATCTTTTTGAATTTTTGTGTCATTGTTTTGCATCTTTTCATTCATGATTCATGTTTCTCTGCGTTTTTTCACCGCAGTCTTCGTTTTTGTCTTCTTTGGGCTCCTCGTTGTCGTTTTTGTCTCTGTGGAAATTAAAAATATTTTTGTTGCATCGTTCAGTCTGTGGTCATTTTGCATCTCTGTGTTTCTTTTTTTTGGCCTCTTTGTGGTCATTTATCATCAAATGTGCCAATTTTTGTCTCTTTGTGGTCTCTTTGTAGTTGTTTTGTCTCTGATCATTCAGCATGGCTGGACCGTGTGCAGAGGAAAACAGAGTGCAGGCGTCACCGGCAGATCTGCAGTTTAACTGTGTTTACCTCGACTGAAAGACCACAATCTGGCGTATAATGAGAGAGTGAGGGGGAGAGAGATGGAGCCAAACATGTCAGAGGTGTAATTGAGCGCTTCTTCATTAGGTATACAGGACATGAACAAACAGTGACGACAGTGAGCGTGTGTGCACGGGGCCGACGGCTGTCGATGGCTTTTTGCTAATAGGCTGACACATGACATCATTTGCATTCATTAGCAGACAGAAGCTAAGACACGGGCACCTATAGCAAAGGTCACCTCAGGGCTGTGCGTCCCCCGGAACCGGCACGAGTGGCGGCCGCCTGTCTGGTGATCAAATGGCAAACGGATAACGGTCGGCTAAATGAGGAGAGCTGTCGGTCTGCGACCAGAATCAGTTACCAAGCAGAACATTTCAGTATTCTGATGGAGGCCTGACTGGATGTGTTTGTTACACATGGCAATTTCCCTCCAAACAGATCTTCTCTGAGTCGGATTTGATGCATTCAGAAAGAGCCGTACGAGAACATATCTGTATTCATCTTTCATATGAAACCTGAAGAACAGGGAGACGTGAACAGCGTGAGTCTGTTCACAATAAAGCAAAGAAAGCCCAATAAACCCTGAGCTCAGGGGGGGCTGCAGTTCCTTATTTCTCAGTCTGATAGAAACTGTTTACATGCATGTGATTTAAAATAATTTGATAACATGCAGAACAGTGATGAAGATATCCTGCATTCATCATCTTGTCTCTGGCACAGGTCCAATCAGCTGTCTGAAGATGTACAGCAATTGTCCATATTTTGTTCCTCTTAATTTTATTCTCACTGAGTAGCTGAAAAACAATAATGCTAATAATGAGTCTGTGTTGTGCCTCTCATTGGTGGCTTACAAGACTAAATGAAGCAGCAATGTCCAGGACTAAGTTTGAAATCCTGCAGTTTCTCTAATGCCCACTGGAGGCTCCACAGTGAGTCAGTCCCCACAGACTCCCATGTTAAACCTTTCCAGCACAAAAAAACATGTTTACAGCTGACACAGAAACCGACTCAGCTAACTGGCATCCTTTCATATTTTTTCACCCAAATACGGTCACTTCTGTCCCCCAAAATCAACGTGGCGTTCAAACCCTAATGCTGAGGCTTCAAACATGGAGTGGGTGATGTCATGATGCCTGTGTCGATTATTTTGCATGTTTTTATATTTTTCTATGGCTCTGAAACATGATCTGACACTGCACAAAGAGGTACTTAAAACAGGGTTTATTCTAATCCAGGTGCTAACACTGTGATGTGGGTTCTTGGATCTAACCAACCCGACATGTGGCTGCGCAGAGAGGTCTGACCCCCCAATCACCACAGGCTGGAAATGGATCCATAACCATCATACCTTTGATAGGACAGACATTATAACATGAGTCTCAGCATCTAACATGTTGAACCAGCTGAACAGTGGAGGCGCTCATCGGGACCACCTGAGCTTCAGGTACATTTTTGACAGAAGTCTTTGAATAAAACTCCAAAACTTTGAATGTTCACTTGCAGTAATGTTTGCAAGCAGCGTGGAGCTAAACCCAACCCGCAGTGTCGTCTGCTCTGTGAAGGGCTCTGCAGCAGGGAAAATTACAGCTCTTTTTGTGGTCCAGTTATAGTCACATCTGTAAATGAAATATAGATGGTATTATTTTGCCCACCTGTAATTTAATGTGTTTCACAGCGAGGCCAAAGAAACTGAGATTGCACCTAATTTGATATCAATTCACACACACACACACACACACACACACACACACACACACACACACACACACACACACACACACACACACTTTTGTAAGGAGACATGAAGAGTCTTCAGAGTTCTGGCTGGCTGATATAATAGCTACAAAATAAAAGCATCACTGCCACCAACAAGCAAACAGACATTTTTGGATGTTATAATTTATTCGATCTTCTTTGTTATTGTTCTGTGCGCTCTCACTGTGTCAGTATTAAAGAGAGGTGTGTAATTATTGCACACGTTCTGTTTGCAGGGTTTTGGGTTTTTTTTGAGTGACTCTTTGTGAGAAATTTCATTTGCATGCAAGTTAAAATGTTTGTGCTTTTCAATTCTACTCCAATTTATTTATATAGAGACGATCTCAATAAACAGACATCTGTATATGAATATGAAGATATTAGGATGTGAAGGTTTTTATTCTTTCTGCTTGAAGTCTGAGTTCACCTTTGAGCAGGCGTTGGCTGCTGTGAGGTAAACGGTCCATGTGGAGCACCAATGAGGGAGTCCACTGACCACCGATGGTTTAGATCCTCAGCTTTTTAAAAACATAGAAATACATTTATAAATAATAACACGTGGATGGACGACCACAAACAATTGGTAGCTGACACCAGAAGCTTATGTCGCAGAGTAGTCTGACATTGGTTTCTATTTGCTGTTATTTATTTATTCTGTTCTTTTTTATTTCTGTTCTCATAGAACATCAGGCTGGGGACAGCGAGTCTGAGAAGCAGCTGTACGGAGCTGCAGCTGCTGTGGTGGCAGCATTCAATCCAGATGGTGGACATCGGAGGTGACGGGAGCCATCAGGCTGAGTGGCTTCAGCAGCAACTAAAGCAAAACCTTCAGTGTGGAAGGAGTTCAGTGAGGCCATGGACCTATCTATCTATCTATCTATCTATCTATCTATCTATCTATCTATCTATCTATCTATCTATCTATCTATCTATCTATCTATCTATCTATCTATCTATCTATCTATCTATCTATCTATCTATCTATCTATCTATCTATCTATCTATCTATCTATCTAATGTTCTCATCAAACATGGAAGGTAAACTCAGAATTGTCAAATCTGCCTGGCTGCCTCACAAATCCAGATTTTTAAAAATCCAGGGTGTGTAACGCTGATACAACCAACACTAACATTGTTCAGCACCGCCCTGATCGTTCCTGAACCTTCAGAAAAAGGTTTTTCGTGGGGATAAAACTGTGATGTATAGTGTGAGAGAAAGAGGAGGAGAGAGAGATTACCTGTGCTGCTGTGCCATGACCACGGCTGCTCCAAATCATGCTGGGAATGAGGGGAGTCAGCTGGCAGTGTCACCCTGTCCTTCATCCACACCGTACTGCACGGACGCAGCAGCACATACATGCGATGCTCCCACCCAGACAACAACCAGAGCTCTCATGTGATGTCAGGAAGGTTTGATTGTTGCTGGTTTAGTTAATTATATTGAAGTTTAGAGTCATAACAAGTGTACATGTATGACTTTGAAAAGGGTACATTTAATTGGATGTTTTCTGTTAGATGACAGCCAGAGGCCAGTAATGAGATTTAAGCACGCATCAATAATCACCTGATAAGCCCAGTTAGAAATGAGCCTCAGAGGCACTGAATTACTGCTGATGCATGTTTCATTACAAACGTATTTCTGACTGTATGATTATGCCCGCAGAGAGCGATCAGGTCCATGAATGAGACAATAATTGCAGTGGAGACCTGGCTCGGGGCAGCATCAGGTGCAGCACGCAGCAGCTGAGTCGCAGCGTCGCACCGGTTCACGTCCAAACTGAGGTCAGGGCAGCGTGGCCGGGTCCGTGCAGGGAGGGAATCGACTGTTCTGGGGCTCATTTGCATGATGTGCACTACATTTGGTTTATGTGCCCCGTAATAACACTTTATTATGAGAATCTGACAAAGGCTCATTGTCAGTGAGAGATTAGCCTGTTATGGTTCGAGTTAACGTCCTCTTTCTGGTCAAAGAACAACAACAGAGCAAAGCCCATTTTAGCTTCTTTTGCATTTAATTTGCATAACTGGCGATGCTAATCCTGCATCATCAACAACAATGTCCTTTTGTAAATCTAACACACATCTCTTCTCTTTCTGCAGATTAAATTTAATGTAATTTTCAGCACAAAACTCTGTTTTAATTAAACCATATGTTCAAATTTCAGGCTTATGCAGAATCTCATTAGCTCAGAGCCTGAAAAAAAACTTTAATTAAATCAGAATTACATTTTCATTCAGGAATAAAGTTTTCATAAACTCCACTAAACAGACCCACAATGTTGCCAAAACCTGCAGTTCCTCTAACATCCACCGGAGGCGCCAGCAGTGAGTCAGTCCCCATAGACTCCCATGTTAAATAAACATGTTTACAGCCTGATACAGAAACTGCTTTGGTCTCTGTGGATAATTTCCCCCCTTCATAACAGCTGTAGGGGGAGGATGTTTCTATAACTCACCTGTTTATATTGTAATAAGGCTTAAAGTTTGTATTATTAGGGGCGTGGCCTCTTTGACAGACAGGTGGATGGCGACACAGGTGGCTGTAGCTGCTAGCTGTCTGCTAGGCTTCCCCTCAGCTAACTGGAGTTCACAAACTTATGGATGGGGTGTTTTTCAGTCTACAGTCTCAGACGTGTGTGTTCATGCTTTTATATTAAGTAGCAGCACTGCTCACAGAACGTAGCTGAAACTGTGACAAACTTGGTGCATTTCTGCTTCCCAATAAAAAACCTCTAATGGAGTTTCTTTTACTGTTGAGCAACAGCAGGATATTTTTTAACTTGTCTCTGAAAAATCATCGACAGAAGAAAGCTGTGACCTGAGGTACGAGCTGAAGTGTAGAGTACTCCTCCTCTAACTCCAGGCACTGAGGTGCAGTTAGAAAATCGTGGATGAAGCTAAACACCTCGACTTTTCTGTCAGGACGGCGTTAAGGCCCGACCTTCAGAGAGGACAGAGACCACTCAGAGCGCCTGATAGAATCTGCAGTCTGCCTGAAAAATACAGCGTTTTATTTTCTCTCTGTTTGTTATTGACTGATGCATCTCCTGCTTAACATATTGTACTGTATCCCCCTGAAAACTGTGCGCAGCGAGGCAGTAAGTCACAGGTAGCTGACTTCTCACAAACGAGTGCCAGCAGGCTCACCTCCAGCTCTTAAATTCTACACAAGACTGGAGACAGGCTGGAAAAATGGATAACCTCAGTTTGCTGTCAGTGATATTCTTGTTTTTCTTATTTATTTTCGCCCATGAAACTGAGATGATGACTCTCTGTTGCTCTTCCTCGCTCCTCGTTCTTGCCTCCTTCTCCTCCTGTTTCTCTCTGCTGAGCACTCTGTTCTGTCTGACTCCTTGTTTTGATTGGACCTGATGAGCAGCCAGAGTATTTGCCAGTTTTGGAGGCCGGAGATATCTGCAGAGGACCGTAGTTTATCTGACCCTGCGGGCTGACCCCCTGTTTCCTCTCCGGCCCGCTGACACTGGGACGGGACTTCCTCTGACGGCCTTATCAGTTTGAACCACAGCACTGGAACAGACCCACCGACCAAGAGCTCACCAAAAAAATGTTAAAAAAATACAACTGCTGTCACAAAAGTATGTCAGAGTATGAAAGATGTGCTCAAGGAGAAGCTTGTTTAAGTCTGCCTGGATTCCTGGGTTCAAAGGTCAGTTATTATTTGACCCGATCACAAACACAGCTGATCAGAGCAGATACACGACGGTGCGTCAACACTGACGAGCTCCATCATCATCAGCGCCAAGGCAAATATGATGGTGGTGATCGGGGTATTAATCATAAATGAATTAAACAATTGAAGAAACAGAAGTATGGAGAAGCAGTTCAATAAGGAGAGATCATTAGCAGGAATTGAACATGATTTATTGATAAGAAATACAATTAGCTATTTGGAAATTAGACTCTGATGGCCCATCGAAGCAGAAGGGAATCCCAGCAGAGATGGGAATTAGGGCAGGACCACCCGGAGTCTAGACACTGGTGGTGGTGTAGACCAAGATGGAGGCTTGGAAGGAGCTCTTGGGTGGTGGAGAAGGGGAGGTGGTGGACTCTAAAAGGGAGAATGACAGAGGAGCAGCGATTCTTGAAGTATGCTGAACGGAGGCTGATTGGCTCAAAGAAAGTGGGCAGAAAGGTGATTGGACTAGAAGTGATGATGTCAGCACTGAGCCTGACAGTGTGGGAGAGTGGAGGAGATGTAAAAGAGAGAAGCAGCCAAACACCTGGGAAAGCAGGCGGACGAGTAATTTCCAATCGTCCTTATTGAACTTACGCCTGAGCTTCATCAGTGGTGCAGATGTGTGTGTTTGATTGATGAAAGGTTAAACTGAACAAAAGGAAACACAGCGAGTGCTGGACTGACCGTTTGGCCGGGGTGCGCCAAATCCTGCTGATTGCACAAAATCTGTTAACTTGTCCACACATCAGCAGAAAGGCTGTTCACAAGGACCCACAGAAATAACTACAGCAGCAACACTTTTCAGTGGTTGATCATCCCTTTGTTAGTTACACAGCCCAACATCACTCTGAGGTGTCGCAGCATAGCCCACCCTCTGAGGTTGGTGATCTCTGGAAAATAGATATCTGGTTCAAGGCTTCCTGTTCTGTTTACCAGTCAGCGTGCTGTCACGGTGACGTGCCGTCACTGATGGGAGGCGACCCGTCTCCAAACAGTCACTGTGACAGATTCAGTCTGAGTCAATGAGCACAACTCATCTGTAACGCAACTCTTTGCAGTATTGGACTCGACTCAGCTGGTTGCCAACTGGTTGTATTCTGGTTATATTCCTGTGAGGTTACAGCGTCGTTTTGTAGTTAAATTCCTGCAACAATTACGTCTCTCAGGTCCGTGAGGTTCAGGCTGGACTCTGAATGTAAGATGTTAATGTGAATTTCTGTGGATGTAGGTGGCAGTTTTCACCAGTTCATCACAGTTACTCACCATATTATCACAAAGATTGCATGTAATTGCCAACATGACCCCATTCAACTGCAAACTGAGAGCTGATTCTATCTTATTGCCTTTTTACTGCAGTCTTATGTATCAAAGTGACTTTGAAGACAGCAGCTGACTGCACGTGGTCTCAGACCTGGTCTGCAAAGACGAGACAGCAAGTTCATTACACACGGTCCCAATAATTTTACATGCAACCAAAGCTTTCTTACATGTGATTGGTCAGTTGAATTCAGACTAGAAGGCTTCCAGCACCATAAATCCTGTCCCCGCCTACGAGGTTATGAGGTTAAAGAACATGCCTGTTTAAGCTAACGCTGTTGTGTTGTTATGTATTGTCATGACTTAGTTAATAACTAATTCTGATATGAATTCATTGCTATTTGAAAGCTTCACAAATGAAATCCAGCACACTGCCGACATTCCCGGGGGCTTTGTTTCTCTTTATTCCACAGCCAGAGTCACGCCATCACACTCAGTGAGCATATTTGCATCATCAGCTACCTTAGCAGCCACCAATGTTAGCATGTTAGCATGAGAGCAGTGGCCTTCAGTAGCTCGAGCTCCTGCTGGTTTCTAAACTCCTCTGAAAAGTGAATACTGCAAAATTTATTTATACATTCAGAGACATAATTAACTCTTCACAACAAATAAAAACTAAGAAGAAAGAAATCTGAAAAACCGCTGCAGATGAATAATGGATGGATGGATGGAGAGGAATGAGGGAGCTCCACTGGGGGGGGTGCAATTAGTTTGCATTTGTAGGTGAGAGTTTGAACAAAGGTCCAGCATGTGGTTTTGGATTGTAAAGCCATTAGAAACACCCGGTGCACACACAAATGACTTCAGGCTTCTGGATTTGATGGTCGGAGCTCTATTATTCTTTGCTGGCTTTGAATAAACAGTGCAGCTCTGAGCCTGGCTGTGTTGATTCCAGAGGGCAGATAAGCAGAGTAAATAAAGCTGCACTCAGAGTGGAAAAGGTTTCCACGACTGTTTAACTGTCTAAATGCCTCCAGATGGGTCGAGTTAAGGAAGCATCAGTGAATCACTTTCTGTTCTCTGCTCCTTAGAAAGTGTTAATAATCCTTTAATTGCACCTCAGTTTGGTGGGTGTCACTGGTAACCCATCCAGGCTCAGGACTGGGGCTGGGCCGCATGCTGCAGAGAATCATTTAAAGTTAAAGAAGTCTCTTTGTTTTGGCACAAAAGGTTTAAAAAAGAAAAAGATTTTCCATGTGGGTGTTCCAGATAGGTGCAAAGAAGAATGGTTCCTCCTATAACTACACCTATCCTGGGTGTGCTGGCAGTGACCTGGTTGGATGTTAAGTGCTAACAAAGGACCCCTGCTGTAGTTTGCATGTAAAGCATGAGAGTGATGACACGCAGTCACAATGGAGCATTTATCAGGGCTGGCTGGGGGCTTTCTGAGGGAGCGGTGGGCATGCAATGACTTATCTTTGGCAAACACCTTGCACATAAAGAGCACCACATAACTTAGCAGTGAGTAATAGTTTTAAGGAAAATGACGCTCCCGGGAGACTAAAGATACATCTTTTATAAAAGTCACGGTGAAGCAGCGAGATGAAGCGATGTGGCGTTAAGTGAAAGATGAGTTACTGTATGTTTCTCCAGCTCCTGCAGACAGATTGCACCGAGGCGTCTTCTCCCCTCTCCGAGTGACTGACGTTTATGGTGATGGAAGGGCCCGCATCTCTTAAACAGCAGCTCGTTATTCTATTAAAGGTACCCTGCTAGCGACTTACAGGAAGCAAAAGTGATGACAAGGTAAAATAGATTAATTAAGGCACCTCGGCGACGAAGCAGCCACTTAATCATAGATCGTGCTTGTCACAGGGATTTAGGATCTGATTGACTTGAACAGATTATGCCTCTCTTCATTTTCTGCCTTTGTGCAACGGAAAATTAATTGTCAGTGACATTTGGTTGTAATCCCCCCCCCCAACCTCCCACACCACCTCCCCTCTATCTCTACTTCCTCAATTAATTATTGGCTCCCTTTTATTTTCTCGTTCCAAAGAGTTTCTTTCTGAGATACACGAGGGGCCGAATCATTTCCTCAACTGCTGAGGACAACATCCGCCGTTTGATTGAGTCGAGGCAATCTAATCATCAGCTTCTGCTCTCATACTCAGACTGCTGTGTCAGTGCTATTACCCACAGACACACACACACACACACACACACACACACACACACACTCTGGGAGTCTGAGTGACAGCAAAACAGTGGGAAGGGTCCGGTCCACCTTGACTCGTCAATCATCTGCAGCTTTGACAGCTCATTTCACTTCATTGAAGAGGAGGAGGGAGGAAAAAACAAGGAGAGGAAGAGCGATGGAGGGAGGATGTGAAGTAAAGAGGAGAGAACAAACTGGAGACGATAGGAGAAGGAGGTAGGATGGGTAAGGAAGAACAAAACAGATGATGAGGAGATTGAAGCAGGTGTGGGAGAAAGATGAGAAGAAATGAGGAAGAGGTGATGATGAGGGAAAGAAAACTAGGGGGGAGGAGAGACAATGGAGGGCCTAATTGTAGGATGCTACGTGAGAGAGGACATTGCATCGTAACGTGATGAAACTGAGGTCACATGTGTGTCTGTGTGTGTGTGTGTGTGTGTGTGCGTGTGTTTGCTTTCTGTGTCAAATTAAACCACAGAGGCGAAGAGAGACATTTCAGTTATGATTGATGGATATCGTATGTCCCAGAGAGGCATCAGATAGCCTGTCCTGACTCAACACACACACACACACACACACGGTTACACACTGATTGTGCTTTTGTCTAGACAGGCAAATAAGGGAACAAATAAGAGCCAGACACACAAAGTGTGCACACATGAGAATTCTGAGTGAAGAGCTGATATTCAAATGACGCAGACTGCAGGGCGAACGTTTTGTCTCCACGTAGACGGCTGCAGGTGGGGCCGCTCGGGGTTAAATATCTGAGAACAGTCAGCTGATAATATTTAGAGGGTTTGGACTTTTTTTTTTTGCAGCAAACTGCATCACATCTGTGAACGCGATGTACTCGTGTGATCACGAGCACTTTCGCATTGGGACCGTCCTGTGGGACACTGTGATGGTTTGTTCTCGGCTCACAAACCAGAGCCCACAGGTGACGTGCGCATTTGCACAGTTCGATTGTGAGTTATTTTCTACAGTTATCTGATCACTGATCATCTCCATCTCACCCTTTCCATAATTTTCTCCTTTTCTTAACCCTGAGGTCTAAGTCACCATCAGTGATGACCCCAACCCTGTGTTTTGAGTCCATCCTCTTCCACTTATCTTTTTCAGGGGCAGGAGACGCTCCCAGCTGTCATAGAGTGGGAGGCACCCTGGACAGGTTGACAGTTAATATGTGAATGGACTGTAGGCGGGAGCTGGAGATTTCCATTTGGGTACGTTAAAGGGGTTGATGTGAACCTAAAGAGGCTGCTGCTAACCTGATGGAGGTTAAGAAGTTAACTCATTTTGTTGTTTGATTGCTGAGAAGCGCGTAAGTCACCAAATCCATCCTTTAATGAGCCGCAGTGATTCTCACTCACTCTCACTCGGTTACTCTGCCAGAATAAATGTCTTCGACATCACTGCCTTGTTGAGCTAATGTCAGTGTCAGTGCTTCCTGAAGATGCTTCAAATTAAAAGCCATCCATCCACACGGGTTCTTCTGCTTATGTGGTTCAGAGAGGCGGGTGGATTGTGGATGGGTCCGACAATCATTCACACTCACAGTCACACTTTAGAATCACTCATTAACCAATCAAGCGTGTCAGTGGACTGTGGGAGGAAGCTGGAGCATCCTGAGAGGACCCGGGCACAGAAAGCCCTGCTGGCTGAGCGCTGAATAATGCAGACTTCATTACCAGCTCCTCCCTGTAGGGGGCGCTGTAGCAGGTCATCTTTCTCCATCTGGACCTCAACCAAAAACTTAATATTAGATTTGGAAACAATTTTACCTGGTTGGCCTTCATGAAGCAGCCCTCCAGCTTTATTCGGGCTCGTGGCCCCCAGGGGCTGGGCTACAGCCAAGTAGAAAAGAATAGAAACTAATTATCGGTTAATAAAAATACTTCCTACTGATGATTTGCTGGCTCTGCTGTTGGATTTAGTCCTGTGAAAAGTACATTAATGTGTGTTTCACATGGAGCAAATTTAGGAATTGAAAGCAATAAATAAAGTGAACTGTAATTAAATTTCCGCTGAAAATGGAAGGTCTAAAATCTGTTTGCTTGTAGATCATTATTTTACTCACAGGGGAAATTTTGCCGTATTCACTCAGACACACAGAAACAGGTGATTGTTGGATTTTCAGTCGTCTTCTGGTCGCACGCCGTGTCTCTGCTGAGGGGCGTGGCATCATCTCCCTCCTGCAATAATCACTTCGCTGACTTTGACACCCGAGACCACAAAAGTGGCCCCCAGAGGGAGATTACTGCAGAACTGTTTGACAAACAGCGGGCCGAGCGAACTCTGTCTGTTTGCCTCATGGTCTGTGTAAATGCATGTTTCAGTTTGGGGGATTAATGGGAAAGCCCTGTTTATGCGACACGGGGGAATGCTAATATTCTGGATAATTATCCTATTTCCTGATATACAAAACTATGCAGCATATTTGTGAGAAAGCAAACAGGGAACGCGGCTGCACTGAGCGGGAGCCATCTATTTTAAACTTTGCTCACACACACAAAGAAAATGAAGAGAAACAAAAAGTAAAACAGCAGCGAGCAGAGGGGTGATGGTCACCCGAGAGCCAAAGGGGAGGGAAGGTTACGTCCCCGTCTCTCTGATGCATCCGCCCAGTTAGGGTGGTGCCCTCCGGGGCCTCTGCAGCTCTGCTTTAGCACTCACTGTGATGCATGTGCAGGCGGTGAGGGAACTGTCCCTCCTCACTCTACAGACGGAAATGACCTCTGACCTCACCGCTGAGAGGAAGCCTATTGGACGAGCCATCTGTGTCCATTAATTGTCATTAAAAAGTTGAAGTTTTCAGCACCGGCGTCTGACCCTTCCAGCCTGGATGCATCATCATCATCATGCAGGGATATTTTTCTCTTACAGTCTCTGTGCTGTGTGTTTATTATCAGGCATAAATTTTGTCAGTTTGGGCAGTTATAACTGACATAACAGGTCATGAAGGCGAAGCAGGCTTTGCATTGTTTATGTGGATTTCCGGTGGCTGAAGCAGAAACCAGACAGCATGCTGATTTTAATGATCTGAGGCTTGACTGGCCGCGTTCACCTCTAAAAATCCTGTCTGCTTAAGACAAGAGGGCGATTGTTCTCCAGACAGTGAGCGAGACGCAGGGAGACACACGGGAGGACGGTGAAATCAGAAGTGTACGGCACACTGCAAAGAAAACAGAGCAGGTTTGAAGGAAGACGCCTCATCTTTCACAGGCGCCGCCGACACTGAGTGGATGCTTTTGACAGACACTCCAAACAAAAATATAATTCCTCACAAACTCAACTTTGGTTGTTTCCCTTTCACGTGCAACTTTTCACCTCCTAAAGTTTACGTCAGCAGGAAATATTTAATTTAGCTTTCAAGCTGTCAAGTTGTCGCCTTGTTTCGGTAGTTCTACTCAGTGGGAGTTTATGAAATGTAACATTTACAGCAGTCATTCTGATAAAGAAGTATCACATTCACATCCATCAGATGAAGACCTCATCTAGTCTAGGGTTCGGGTTTTGTTTTACTCACATACTGAAGATATTACTTTTTAAATAAAGTCTGAAATATTGTGACATTAAAGTTGTTCTGTTAAAAGCTTTTTCGTTTGCAGGTTCCAAACTCTTTAAAGGGGGGGGGGGGGCATTAACCAAACCTTACCTAAGATGGGCCACCAATTACCTGCTGGATGCTAAGAGGCTAGAAGTACTCTGGCTGGCATCACTTAGCTTGGAGACTGAATTAATTTGAGGACCAAAACAGCAGAGTTTAAACTGTTTCTCTGAGTGCCTTCATGAATATTATGGGCTACGGTTCTGGTCAGCATGAGCTCAGCTGTTCAGAACTTTAAGGACCGACCAGTTTGTGTCTCCTCAAGATAACCAGACTGTGAGCAGCACTCGGTGTTGGTTTTAACAGGACGTTAAAGTGGACTTTTTACTCTGTGGTCAGCAGTGAGATGATATTATTGTTGTCACTCTCATCTGCGTATGTGTGAAATTCTTGTCTCAGCAGTTTATCAGTTGACTGAGATTTTTCATGCCAGTTACTGACCTGCAGAAGGAAGCAGGACTAAAAGTGTTGGACCGAGTCTGAACACGTTCTTCTAAAAGATCCTCCCACATGTGGTGATTTCATGATGGTGTTTTGATGTTAGTGGAGTGAGCCGTCCAACACATCACTCCCAAATCACCTGTAGGTGTTCATCAGGGATCAGATCAGTTTGGGGTTTTTTTGGCTGCACCAACACAATCGTTGCTCCTCAGCCACCCTGCTCAGCAGGTTTGGCTCACCGTGATTTTGTCCTGTTCCTGAAAATGAGGTTTAGGTTGAAAGATCATTTTGAGATCCAGCATGTGTCTCACATGGTGCTTATTGTGCTTCCAGGCCTCCTGGAAGTTCCATCTGATGATGCCAGGAATGATGGGAATGGTACTTCGTTCTGCAAGGACACCACTTTGAAATGAAATGAGGACCAAAGTCGTGTATATTACTGTTAGTATCATACCTCTGTGTGTTCTGGATGAGAGCTGCTGGAGCTCAAAGACAGGCCTGTAATGAACTGAGTGTGTGCTCCCTTTAACTTCAGTCTCTACACACTGAACTGGGGGAACAACACAGGAGTGATATAATTGTAGGATGAAATTTGGTGGCATTTTCCTTAAACCCAGACTCCTGACCCCCAGAGCAGGTCAGATAGAAAGTGAGAGTGCAGTTCTCCCAGCCCTAACAGCCCCGGCGAGGGACATGATGAACGGGGGGCTGCACAAAGCCAGCACTCAGGTTTAATTGGACGGAAGGTGGCTGAACGCTCATACCATAAATAACTGGACCCAGGGATGGCATTTGGGGGTGAGTTGGGGCTGGGAGAGGAGGGTTAACCATCCTGCAGTGAGCTTAAGCACTTCTGAGGCTAAGAAAGGCTGTCGGGGACCTGGAATAAATATCCTGCGGGCTTACTGATTTGTCTACGGTCGTAAACACGACATAAAGAGCTAATATACAGGTCAGCACCGGCATGATTTACGCCCGCAGGAGGCTGAAAACTTCATCAAAGCGTTCCATTTCCCTCCTGTTCACAATCACATGGAGCTCTGCCTGCAGAGGTGAATTCAATCCTGAGAAATCAAAAGACTTTTTTTTTATTTGTAGAGGATTATTTGGATTGATTTCTGCTATGAATGCATATATTTTCTGCATACACAGGTTGGATTTTGGTGGACGCTTTGCTACTAAATTTCAAAGACTCAAACAGAATCCGTGATCAAGATTAAACCGATAGAAGTCTTTTAATTTGTTTGCGGGCTGGGACTCGTAATCAATCAGGCTCAGTCTCAGAGACTAATGCATCTGTCATTATCTGAGCTGCTCTCGGCTCAGCATAGAAACACAAAGAGATGAGAGAAGCATTAGGAAGAAGAGGGACTCGGAGAGAACAGGACATTGATGAAAACTTCAAGGATGGCCACTTCAAGAAATGTTTTCGTCATCAAAATACGTCAAACCTTTTGGAAATGAGGAGGTCTAATTTACTTGGAAAAATCAAGCTAACAATGATTTCCATTTCTGGCACAAGTGTTTTATTTTTCCTGTCCCATTTTTCTCAGCAGTGTACCATTTCTGTTTTCTGGTGAGCACAAACAGCATTGTTAGAGGCTTTTTGGTGCAAGGACATAAACCATGCTGCCAGGATATTTTGGTATGTTTCCATGGTTGTGCGCTTGTTAAGCCAGAAAAACAAATTCTAACCGACACGAATGTAACGAACACCAGCCGGTCAGCGCCGCCTGCTTCCTCGGATCGTTAATGTGTGTTTAAGACCGTTCTTTGCTGATCATGTGGTTCTTTACGCTTCATCACACGGGGCTGGTTTACCGCTGGACTGAACATTAGCTCGATGCTGTAATCTGAAGCCTATCAGCTAAGATTCAGACACGAAGCACGAGCTGAATGCTGTTCCTGTGACTCCGAAACGCCCCAGCTGAGGAGGTGCCTCCTGGACCCTCCTAGGTGAGGTGTTTGGGTGTGTCCTACATGAGGGTTGTACTACGACGTAGCGAGGCTCCCTTTTTACCTGGCTAAATCACGTGGTAACTCATGCTGAACACATGACCTTGTCAGATGATCAGCGTTTCGCTTTAAAATCAGCCGCTTCTTTTATTCACATCCTCTGCTGTAGGAATAAAGTTGATACACACAACTTGTTGAGGCGTACCTAAACTATGGAACGAAGCCCAGCTGTAAAGTTACAGCAGCACAAACTCGTTGTGACAGGAATGTGCATGTTTTTATTTGGTGATGTAGGAAATGTTCTACTTGGTTCGGATCTGCTGCCGAGTCTCTTTTACACTGCTGGAAACACAGAACCCACACTGAGAAGACCCGTTCAATTAATCACATTAATTTCACTTTGATCTGCGACAAACTGAAGCGAGTCCCACGTCTCCTTCATCAGGCTGTGGGACGGGAAGCTTAAATGTTTCAGTGAATCCAGTTTAAAGTTTCAGAGCTCTGATGTGCAGCTGCCACCTTAGAAATAAACTGCAGTGTTACAATAATGAACTCAAATTAAAAGGTTTATTTTACTGCTCTGTGCAATAAATCCCATAATTTTCTGTAGCATTCATTTCTTATCAATGTTGGATTTTACTGTTAGATTTTTAATGCTTTTTTTTTTATATCATCATCATCTGATAATGTCTGTGGTTTCACACTTTCCATATGAGCACGCTCGGAGCCTGAAGCAGAAAGGCCACCTGAACAGAGAAAGTTGTGATACATGTTATCGCTGATTAGGGTTTTAGGTTTTATTGAGCCAGCTAACGCAAAGAAAGCCCGGCTGTGTTGTAGTACACCCCTCAAGAGGAAAGGCTGGGGTAGACCCAGGATATGCTGCAAAGACTGCAGATCTCGGCTGGCTTGGAAACACCTTGATGTCCTCCTAGAAGGTCTTTAGTTGGCTGGAAGAGGAAGAGTTGGATATCTCTGCTCAGACCTGGATAAGCTGCAGAAAATTGATGGACAGATGGATGGATGGATGGATGGATGGATGGATGGATGGATGGATGGATGGATGGACAGATGGATGGATGGATGGATGGATTTATGGCAGCTGGGTTAGAAGAAAGCCTGCTGAGGTGGATGTTGTCCCCTGGTGGCTTTCCTTTGGAGGTTCTCCAGGTGTGTCCATCAGGTACAACATCAGACTCAAGGACTCAGAGTGGAGATCTGGATACTTTGTTCAGCTTGCCTGTGACAGCTACCTAAATCTGCTCATATAATTTTGACCATCCTGGATGAGTTAATGTATTTTTTAATAAATAAAGATGAGGGGAAGGTCATTGTCTTGGCAATTTTACTGACTAAAAAAAAAAATCAAAATGGACCTTAGGTAAATATTTTATAATAGATTAAATTAAAAATATCCACGATTTCTAGAAAATCATTTGTTAAATCAACACACTCTCAAATTAGCTTAGTCCCCTTGAGTTATTAGTCAAATACAGTTATACATTGTATTCAGTTCAGTACATTATTGTACATTTAATACCAATTCACAACAACAGTTGGCTGAACGTGACTGAAAGTGACAACGCAGCAGACCCTGAATTCAAACACAGCAGTGACTCAGCTGAATATCAGGTGTTTGCAGGATCATGTGATCTCTGTGTGGACGTGTTTTCCTGCAGACCAACGTGATCATGTGTCAAATACGTTTCTTTTTGTCCATTATCTCATGAGCAGCTGTTTTTTCTCGTGGAATAATGGCTTTATCAGTTCCTCTTGTGAGCACTCGACATGCAGTACGCCCTCAAATGAAAACCATGTGTTTCTGTGACCTACACTACATGCATGTTGAATCAAGTGCCCCAAATCCTTTAAGTGAACTGATTCCTGGTGATACGCACAAGTCAGTCTAATTTATCTTCCTCATGTTTGCCCTTGGAAAAACCACAGCTTGTCCCTTTGTGCAGGAGAGTGTTCAGGATGAAAGGCGTGGAATGTAAAACTCTATCATCATCAGCCTTTTTTTCCCTCTGCTGGCCCTAATTGCTTTTTTCTCCTTGTGTGTGTGTGTGTGTGTGTGTGTGTGTGTGTGTGTGTGTGTGTGTGTGTGTGTGTGTGTGTGTGTGTGTGTGTGTGTGTGTCTGAGACAAGGTGTCCATCTATAACTTGCAGAAGGAGGGACCCCCGCCCGGGCTCACCATCTGTCACCCGGGCACCTGCAGGGACTGCAGTCTTGTGCTGCTTAAAAGGTGAAATCATTGAGATGTTAGAATAACAAATGTCTGGTTATGTTTGACTCTCTATCACATCGACCGGCTCTCAGTTCCCACCTCTCTCAGGGAGATGAATATTCCCTCGTTGCTGCTCGCTGAGGAGATAAAGAAGCATCACTTAGGAGGTGCCTCCTCTTCTCGTCACCTTTGATCGGTCCGGTTCTCTGGCCTGAGTCCTGAAACCGGATGCTATTTGTTTTTGTGTCTGCGGCGAGCACGGGACCTGCCGTCCTGCTGAGACAGAAATTAAAAGAGCACCCAAGAACGTAGAACCCACCACATTCCATCACTCCTTTCGAAAGCTGTCTCCCTCATTTTTCTCCTCACCCACACAGGCAGAGACCCAAGGTCAGTGAAGGTCTGACGGGACGTTGATGAATGGATGTGAAGGGTGTCATCCTGGACAAACAGAGCCTGGGCCCACATGCTGCTGCATCCTGAAAAATATGTCTGTTACACCAGCAGCTGAGGGAAATGGTTTGGAGCTCTCTCACATCCTCTCTCGGTCCTCTCTGCATGGAACGCACATATTTTGTCATTCCCCGAAAGTGAAAAATAACACGCCTACACAACTGCATATCAGACGCACACAGGTTAAGCTGACAGCAGTACAGAAGGCTAATATCTAATACACGGCATAAAGAACGCACTCTTTCTCCGGCACAAGGTCAATGTTTTTTGACAAACGGCGGTGCCGCCAACAGTCGTGCTTCCCACATGCTGATCCAGCCAAATGAATACGTCTGCCTCTGCCCGCTAATCTCTGATGCCACCCTTCCTCGCTCCTTCAAGAGTGTGCAGATAAATAGCTTAAAGCAAACAGCCTCTTAAAATATGACATTGCAATGCTTTCAGTGGAGGGACGGGGGAGAGGAAGGGGAGGGGAGTTTGGACATGGTGGCGGGTGATGGAGGAGGCCGCGATGGAGGAAGACAGGAAAGATAAGTCAGCATTTTAAATTTATCACAAAGGACAGAGTGAATCTTAACAGCACACATGCAGCCATAAGGATGGAAAGACCACGAGCATCACGGACGAACCGCTCAGGCTAATTTTCTCTCAGGCATGAAACAAATCTCAGATCAGTCCAGACAGTCGTACGAGCCACGTGTCCATCCTCTCTGATCAGGTCTCCTAGTATTTTCTCATTTAATACCTCAATGACTGCCACATAATTTCCTCATATCTGAGGAAAGTGTCTTTTTTGCAGTTAAATTTGCTCAGCCAACACGTACTCATCCAGGGTGTCAAATACAGCTGTCCGATTTTTTGGTGTCGCTGCCTTGAGCTGCAGCTAAGATATAACAGACGTCTTTAGAAGAGACGCAGTCTGCACTGGGGGGTTGGAGGGCTGGTATTAGAGAAAGGCCGCCATGAGGCCACGATCCCATCCCGACCTTAGATTTTATTGCATGAACCAAACAAGCAAGTGAAAGTTAAAAATGGAAGAAATCAAACTTTGGATTTAGGAAATGATGGTTTCAAATACGCGCCACACATTAACCCTGCATGGTGGATAAATGATGCTGATCCAGTGCATTTAAATCTGGAGCCTTTTTGTTCTTTTCAAGCATCCAAATCTGATGATTTGCATCCGTCTGTAGGATGCACGTAGACGCCGGGATGTCACTCAGTGGTTTTGGACACGTCTGTGTTGGTTTGTGGAGCCAGAAGCTGCAAAATTTGCTCATCAATGAATTTCAGCAGCGTCGGTCTGAAGAGATTCAGTTTGATGAACGTGCGCAAACTTCACACGAAACAAAGATGATGAGTTTTAATACATGAACAAGACATTAAGAAAATTAGGACCGTTTCCTCACTCATGAGCCAAATATGAAGAATAAAAAGAGCTTATGTGAATATATGAGGCAGCAAAGCTGGATCAACACAAGCACGCATATTTTAATTAAATTAACATTAAATAAAATCATATACACTGAATTCATTATGATACCCATAATCATTATGATTATTCTGTTACTTCTATAAGAGTAGTGTTTTCCTTCTTTGATCTTCTGAGTTTTTATTCCATTTCATAATCAGAAGGAGACGTTTACAGCATCCCGGCTTTGTGAATGAATCCTTTGTTGCTTTTATTCATTAGTCTCACTAATGAACATTTTCCTAATTTCAAAGATCTGAACTGTTGCTTGTGTGTTTCTCATTTTCACCAGTTTAAAATCCTTTAATAATGTTTACAAAAGAAGCAAAGACAGGAGCAGCGTGCTGCTGGGCTCCCAAACCAGAGGCAACATCTTTGTTTTGCATTTATGTACCTTCACCTTCCTCATCCTCTCCAGCTCCTCTCTGAGCCCTTCTCTGAGCTTCTTGTGTTCATTCTTCCTGATGTTGTCATTGCTTGGTGTCGCTACATCTGTCGCTACAGCTTTCTTCCTCTGTTTGTCCATCACTGCTGTGTCCGGTTGGTCAGCCATCACCTGTTTGTCTGTGTCTGGAAGCACCCGTGGGGGGCGTATCCCATTTTGATCTCAGAACGTCCAGGTCATATTGATGTTCCTGTATACTATGCTATTCTCTTGGTTATGGTGTTCCATGTATGCGCTGCCTGCTAGCTTCTCCCTGCTGTTATGTGCTGGATTGTCTCAGGGGCATCTCTGCACAGCCTGCACCTGGGGTGCAGCCACTTCTTCTATCTGCCGGTGGTACGTGCCGTGCAGAGGCCTGTCCATGATGGTTCCTCTTCTTTCTCAGGTTTCTGCTGCCTGAGGTATTCACTAAGCACACGATCATTTGTGGCCATCTTCCTGATGTACTCGTGGATCTTTGCTGTTTCATCCAGGATAGTGATTCTGACACTCACTAGTCCTCGGCCTCCTTCCTTCCATGTAAGGAGCTTTCTTGTCTTGATGTCAGTGGCTTCTATCTCCTCCTTTGGCCAGCTTATGACCCCAGCAGGGTGTCTGAGGATGTAGGTGTTGATTGCCCGGATCTTGTTCTTCCCATTCAGCAGATTCCTCAGGACTTGCCTTACTCTCTGCAGGTACTTCATGGTTGCAGCTTTCCTAGCAACCTTCTGGTAGTGTGGGGATGCCACTCAGTGAGTCCACTGATGGAGTTGGATCACTGTGCAGCAGCACCCTGCCAAAGACTTATCCTACACAAACCTAAACCTTATTCTGAACTTAAGCTTAGAATCAAGTCTTGACCCTAAAACAGGCCGTTGAAAAGCACCGTCGCTCTGATGGTCATGGACATGTTTTCTATTTCATGCGATTTATTTATTGTCTTCAGTTTTCTGTGACAAACGGCTCAAGTCAGCCACTCGTGTTGTTTAGAGGAGCCCACAATCAGCACACTTACACTCTGTGCAGACACACATACGGTGAGTGTATCCTCTTCTTAAAACATTAACTTTATGACTACCTGTGTGTCGTGTCGGGGTCAACTGTAAATTGTTGGCTAAGAAAAAACAGCCTGGGTTAACGCTCCACAAACGTGCCGTGCACCATTCATCACAGCAGAGTCTGTGAGCGCAGCGCAGTCTTAGATTATCTCTCTGTACTTTCTGGAATTACAGCCACTGATTTATGTGCTGTATATTAAAACAGAAATGCTCTGAGAGATGAGTCATTGTTCTGTGGTCTTATTGTAAAGCTACAACGAGCGCCCAGTAAAAACATATCGCTCCACCACATCAGAGCCGGTTCGTTTGTTGCACAGCAACAACAGAGTGGTGCAACTGTCCTCATCCTCCACAGAGGACTAATTCAGAGAGGTATGACGGGAATGATCAGAACCCCCTTTTATCTGGACTGGACTGAACGATTCGAGTGGACCGTGTTTTTGTCGAGCGCTCCTCCTCTTTAAGGTCTTTAAGATCGAGGCGGAGGCTCAGACAGATGGACAAAAAATACAGTTTCACACAGAGGGGGAGGGGGTGGGGGTGGGTGGGGGGTTGTTTCCATACAGTGCATGGGGTCAGAGAGATATATGAAGTCTTGTCACATTGCGAAGGTTGAGGTACGGTCTCTATTGGTGGAGACAGTGACCTCCAGCACAGGACCAAAACATTTCCAGATGTCTGCCAACAGCATTACTGGAGCTGCTTCTATGTCTAAGCTCATGTCAGGGGGGGGGGGGGGAGAAGGAGGATGAGGGGGGGGGGGGGGGGCGAAGCCTACAGCAGATTGTAAAAGAGAGGAATGAATTGCAAATCAAATGACGAGCACAGACATTAAAGTCTTTACAGAGAGCAGGAGAGGGAGCAAGAGAGTTTGGGAAGAGGCGGAGCCCGCTCTGTCTGTGTGTGTGTGTGTGTGTGTGTGTGTGTGTGTGTGTGTGTGTGTGTGTGTGTGTGTGTGTGTGTGTGTGTGTGCATATCTACAGTAGATGTTGGTGAAAAATGAAGACAGAGACATTAAAGTGCTTTAGATTTCTTCCCTCTGTGCTTCTTGCCCAGAAGGGAAT
Source organism: Archocentrus centrarchus (assembly GCF_007364275.1). Lineage (NCBI taxonomy): Eukaryota > Metazoa > Chordata > Actinopteri > Cichliformes > Cichlidae > Archocentrus > Archocentrus centrarchus. The sequence goes on from NC_044366.1 coordinate 2,703,481, forward strand.
CTTTGACGTTCATTTATTTTGCTCCCCAGCGTGCCAGCTTGCCGAGGATACAACATCAATCACATCATTTCATTTAATTTTTTTATGTTCATTTTGTACCACCATTTTGCTTTTTGGTTCATCATTACTGGTGATAAATAGGCAAAGGCATTGTCTGGGCAGTGGTTACATTAGGGGGGGTGCACCGGGGAGTCGGCGTTGTGAGAGGATTTGAATTGTCGGGGAGATGCTTTCGCCAGAATGGAATTTGAAAGTTAAAGCTCAGGGGAGGAGAAACAGCAGCGTCACATGGGATTAAAAGTAGATATTAAAGCAGAGCAAAATTTCAAACATGATCGCTCGTGTTTTGCATCAGCTGTCAGAAGCAATTGCACTGGTTTCTATACAGTTAAATCCATTGTCTCGGCTCAGAACAGAGCTGACGAAATGCTTCTCAGCAGTGTTTCCAAACCTACAAAGCAGAACATCGTGAGAGCATTCACCAGAATTTCTGGGTCACACTGCATTAGTCCTTATGAATGACATGCCTTTAAATTCCTGGGATAGTGAACAAAAATCACAGTAACCCTTACAGCAGCTTTGAGAAGCAGACAGTCAAACTGAATCATTTCAAAGTTGATCCCTTCCTTCCAGCTCCTCTGCAAAACCTCCCGATGTGGGCCTTTGGTGCTGAGGAATGTCGGTGAGCCTCAGGCTGTCTCTGCGGGCTCTCTGTTTCCCGTTCCATCTCACTTCCACCTGTTGGATATCTCCTCCTGTCTGCCTGCTACGCCTGCTGAATCTAAAGAGGTTTCCAGGTAAAAAAGGGAAACTTTTCAGTCAGTCACAGAGACAATGAAAACATCGGCTGAGGCATAAATCTGCAGAGAATTTCACAAGAGGCCTGAAGTGCCAGGTTACAGTGGGCTTCGTGCTAAAAATGGACATGCTAATGGTAATGAAAGGTGGCCGAAACAAAATGTGAGGTATAAAAAAGGCAAAGATAGACTGAAAAAGCTCTGCACACACGCAGCCATTCACCTGGGTTGGTTCTGTGTACTAATACAATGCTATAGTACATTCACTGAAGTCTTTCGGGGGGTAGGGCCATGTCTTGCTGTCAGATTCTGCTCCATGCTGACCAATCATACATGCATCCTACAAATCTTCTGTTCTACCACATCCCAAACCAGCTTTGTATGCTTAGCTGTTAAAGAGGGTGGCCATAATGGGATGAACACGGTCTGCAGCAACACTTGGACACGCTGTGGCCTCCAAAGCTTGATTGTTGGCGTTAAAGGTCTCAAACTCTGCCAAAAATATCTTCCACACCACAAGGCAGGTGAGGTCCATGGATTTATGCTTTTGATGCCAATGTTTGCACCTGCCATCTGCAGCCTCAGCAGAAATTAAGATTCATCATGCAAGTTACCCACTCCAGTCTTTAGATCTCTGTTCTCGGGTATGATGAGTGGACTCCTGATTTGGAGACCGTGTACTTTGAGGTTGGACAAATCATGAATTCTGAGGTGCTTTTCCAGCACAGATTTATTTGATGTGTCGGAGAAACGGTTTAGTTCCTGATTACTGACAAATTTCTTTCAACCAAAATCAGGCTGGTTAGGAACCTACAATGTTCTTAGCAGCAAGAACCGGATGCTGGATTCAGGGAGTCATGATGACTTCAGCGTCATGAGCGGGTTATGGACTAATTCTCCATAAACAGATACTTTCAAGGGACAAGGTTTTCAGTCCTTGCAGATATCTGGTAATCCAGATTCTATCAGGTAATCATATTTGATTCTGCTTTGTTTGCCTGCAGTTAAACCACTTGTGTGGGGAGCTGTAGATGAACTGTATTTGCCAAAATGTCATCTCAAAGCAATCAGCTGTCTTCTGACAACAATTTAAAATCTGCATTCAGTGAGGAGCGGTCAGCCTTGAGCAGATATCCTGGACTCACCAGGATAACAGACTGGCCTGTAGTTTCCCAGACTGCTGTGGACTAAAACTGAAACGTGAGTCTGATGCTTGTATTAGCTGAAGAAACTCAAATTCCAGTGTGTGCTTGATTTCACCAGAAGGCTCCACTTGGGAAATGCAGCACTTGCTAAACAGCTGACTTGGTGCTCCATTCAAATTGTGTCGGTTTGCTCCACAAGGACCGGTTTTAATGGTTCCTGAAAAGAACTGGTGTGTGAGCCAAACTGGTTCCCTGTTAGCTGAGAAAGCTTCACGGGTTGCTGTTGCATTTTTATCTGCAGAGTCGAGCCGTTCTCCCCGGCATCATCAACAAGGAGTTTCCAGCTGCCGAACGGCTGCTCGCTCAAAGCTTTTTGTTTTTCACAGCATTCTGGGTAAACGCAGGAGATCAGCAGTTTCACACATACTCAAACCAGCTGTGTCACTGACATCACACTGTGACAGTTTTCTGGAGGTGAATGCTGACTGACTGGGTAGCTGTATGAATAAGCTGGCGCACAGGTGAGTTCTTCATGAGATATTTAGGAAATTAAATGGAATTAAATGAATTATATGTTGGGAAAAGGATGGTAGCACATGAAACCACAAACTTAAAGCTAGCACATCAAACCTGAGAGACCTGTGCTGAACCTGAGATCCCACTCCTGAATGTTAACTATGTTAAAAGTGAAGGAACCAGCCCACATCGCCTAATGGCTCCATCCATGCAGTAACTCTCATGTAGGGTGTGTTACTGTTACTGCTGCCCCTGCAGGCTGCTGTACCTGCAGGGTTCTGCTCCCCTCCCTGACTTTAGGCTTTCCATGCATGCACTTCAAAAGGTCCAAGAATAGAGTGTTACTGCCAAATCTAAACTACTGCGGATGAAAATAATATTCTTTTGACTTGATTGGTCCTGATATAAATATTGATCAGGTAAGCAGTTGGTTAGAAATGTGCAGACATTTGGGAATCCATCAGTAGAAGCAGAATCTCATATCATCCTTTATGAAAACAGAATTTAACAGAACAGCAGGAAACAGTAAGATATGTAATATGACCTGAGAGGTTTTCTGTGCCAGTCTGAACATTTCTGTGGTGTCACCTCAGCACAATCCCAACACTGCAATAAATACTAAAAGGATTCATTTCTTCACACTCCAGGATTGTGGTAGACCTCTCTGTCTCTCACACACACACACACACACACACACAGCTCGATGTAGTGTCAGTGTGTGATTTATCTGAGCTGCTCAGCCATGGATGGAAACATCTGCCCCAGCTGTCTGTGTCAGAATCTGAGTTAATGCAGCCGTACGGAGATCCAGGTCTCTGCAGAGCTCCCAAATTCCAGAACAGGTTACCGGTTTAGTTGAAAATATCACCCCAGAGATAGGACTTAATCAGGAAATTAAAAATCTAGAGGAAAAAACAGGACAGTAAGTTCACTCTGTCCACCCGAGCGCGTGTGTGTTCAGAGCAGCTTGGCTGAAATCGTGCTCCATTTCCCTTCCACGCCGATCAGATGTTGAGGTTTAATCACGGCGATTAGCCTCGCTGATAAATGCTCCAGCCTCACAGGTCAGGTTAATTGTTTCCTTTCTTATCTTTCTCTGGCTGTCACGCAAATTCCAGACTCAAATTCCAAGGCTCAGACCTCACCTTCGCTGTCCTTGCATGCCGTATAATGAGGCTGCTCGGTGTAGGCCTAGGTGGCAGTTCTGCATCCTTGCCTCTCTTTGTTATAACTGTTACCATTGGTTACCTGGAATAGTATCCTATAAATACACTGATTTCTTTTCCAAAGCCTCATCATGAAGAAATAGAGCAGTACAAGCCAGAAAAGTCTGCAAATATCAGTAATGGGTTACAAGTGTTGGCAGAATGAAGCAGGAGCCCTAAAATCACACAATACTTTTGACATTTGCAGTGTCTGTTTAAAGGGCCTCGTGTGCACAACATTCAACGACAAGGGAATTAAGCCCAAACCGAGGAACAGCAGCAGCTGAGGTGGTGAATTATTCCAGAGTTTATGGCTCTTTGGGGACTTTTTAAATAACAGCCAGGACCAAGTGTCAAAGCTAAAGTTCAAATTTTCACTCAAGCCAAAATGTCCAGAAACACTCACTGTGTCAAAGTTGCCACTAAGAGAAGAAATTATTAAATGTTGTGAAGATTGTTGCTTTGGAGTCAAACCCAAACCTCAGGTTTTTCTGACATGCATTTAAGAAAACAGGCAAAAGGACAAAATAATAAAATACAGATAAAGTAACCTGAACCTGAAACTAAGAAAACATGCAGCAAATTCAATTACACGTCCAAATAAAAACATACCCAAACAAACAGCCCACTCCCAACAATCACAAATATTTTCTGACCGCATTAAAAATGCCAGTTTTCCTGTACAAACACTCGGCAAAGTCAAAACTCTGCTGATTAAAAGTTTTCTCCGAGTCAGGCTGGAAACGTGTGTTTTTGCTGTGGAGGTCACTGACAGGAGTGTTTGCCTCTGTGAGGGAATCCTATAACAGGGCAGAAAAGGTGTTTCAGTACAGATTACAGGAAAAAAAGTATTCCCAAAAGTACCCAAAAACTTTCTCCAATTATTTCGACTTCCATGCAAACAGAACTAAACTCCACTTTAACTGTGGTTAAAAACCTGAAATCTCCAGATTTCAGGATCTTCCTGTCAGACCCTGAACTTCGTGTTAATAAAGTTGCTGCACATAAATCAGTCTGATTTTCTTCAGCAGGCCGTGTGAGGCTGCAGGGATTTATTAAAGTCAAAGGATCCTGACACACGGACACCTGCGGGCACGTCTGCAAAATCACCTGAACGATGTGCTGAAAGCTTCAGAGATTATTCTACATGATCTGATACAAGTTTCATTATGGACCAGTCTCTGTGTTTAAATGTAACTATGTTATAAATATCACAATATGAAACAAGTTGCATTTAATTCTGGCAGCAACTCCTGAAACAGCACTAAATAATTTGAGTCAGTGTATTTGTCCGTAACCCCAGCCAAGAAGTGTCCAGTGCACCCACAGTAAGCGGCAGTGAAAGGTTAATGGTAATCGACCAGGATGTTGAAGATCCCATGTTGACTTGCAGCCGGCTGAATATGAGCGTTTGGCCTCACTCCTACAGCAGTACCTGTCAGGCAAACAGCGGCTAATGCTGACTGACAGCTGGGCTGCAACGCCTGAAGAACTGAGAGCGTGTCAGTGAAACGAGTGGTTAAACAAAGTCTTGATATCCCTCTCTTAAATTTCCATCATAGTTTGATTCCTGTGTGTGTTTCCTTTTTTCTTGTTGTGTTTTATTCCCCCCCCTCCTTGACTCCTGGAAACCATCAAGGGTTGAAGAGATATTTGCCCAAGGAACGCTGGCAGTCAGCTCACGGCGATGGTGGTGCGGTTATTCTTGGTATGGCTCTTCAGTTAAGTGCAGGTGATTACAGCTAGTTATCCCTTATTAAAAATGATTAATGTCGTGGCCCACAATGTTGTGATGTGGTTCTGTTGTGTTTTAATTTTGAAGGATGTGTCAAAAAACAGCTCTAGGACGTATTTACTGTTTTGTTTATAAGACAGATGTGAAGCAGAGCAGGAGGGCCAGGCATCGAACTCATCTGGGCAGCTGGCCTTGATATTGACCCTGTCTCTGCGGTGAGAGGCTGAAGTCCTGCTGACCAGATTAAATGTAATTGAAGGGTAATGCTCCTTGCTAACAGCGAGGCAGCTTCCCTTCTTTAACGATGCATGTCCTCCGTGCTGTCACTTTCTGCCTACCTCCTTCCCCTCTCTCTCTCTCTGTTGATCTGCATGTAATGATCACAGCTCATTCCAACGGCATTACCGAAATCTATCAGCAGGTCAAGTCAATACAAATGTTCAAAAACATCAAGACAGTTAAATAAAGACATAACCTGATGTATCCAGATAAATTATGTACCACAGTCTTTGAGGAGTCGAGCAGACTTGCTGAAACTGTACTTCTGTGCATCCCTTGGCTTTTTTTAACAAGCTCAATTGGATTTACCCCCTAATGCTCTGATAGATAAGCACTTTACTCATTAGCATGGATTCAAGGGCCCTGGAAGGAATGAAGCAATCAAACGGTAATTCCACAGACAAACACAGAGCCCATAAATCACTCGCTCCCACACACTGAGATTCCAGATTACTTTGCCACTGTGACCGCCCAGCAAATACCAACCCGCAACCTGCCGACCAGCCGGAACGACCTCTAACAACTTTACATGGCTCCCAATGACATGCAACTCACACTTTGTGTGTGAGGTATCAAGAAGACAAGAGAGGAAGTTTCATTGTGTTTGAATGGGATGAAAAACTCTCGGTAAATGCCAGTCGTAAATCAGATTAAAGAAGCTTTAGGAAACAAAAAGGAGGTCAAGGCAAGCTGCAGCAAAAAGGCTCATTCCTTCACTCTGTCCAAACCCGAAGGTCCTGTAGGTCACGAGGAGGATCTTGAATCATGAAAGCATCAACACTCCTGTGTAATGGGCTGATGAATTATTTAGAGTTTTTCCTGGGAGTGTTTTCTGGAAGGCACCCAGTTTAGATGCTGGCACAGGCTGTGTATATATACGTGATTTTATCACCCTATTTGTATCTAGTGCTTTGGATATGTTGTTGCATTTTTTATGTAGTGTTATACCTACAAGCCCACAGGTTGCAAATGGAAATTAGCAAGTGGCTAAATCTGGTAGCATGCATCTTTTTTCCTGTGGACAGATGTCTTTGGTGGTTGGTCCCTGACCAAAAAATGAACTAAATTAAGCTAATGTGGTTCTTTAAGCCCCTCCAAATGTACCTGAAGTCCTGACACTGCCTCTGAGAGACAGTAAGGCTTTGCTACACACCAGCATATCTTGGTTTGTTTTTTCAATCTATATATAGGTGAGGGTTGGACTGCAATCACAAAAAATACAATGATGAACCAAAACATTCTGACAGCAGTGTTTAATATGTGGTTTGACCTTCGTGTAACACAAGAACTGCTCCAACCTGCCATGGCACAGATTCCATAAGACCTCAGAAGGTGTCTGCATTGTTAGCTGCAGATCCCAGTAATGAGATGGAGACAGTATGGATCGTCCAGTATGGACTGTCACGCTTGCCATGATTGTCTCCGGTGAAATGAACTGATAGAGACACTAAAGCGCCTCCAGGCGTTGTTAGTGTGTGTAGTTGTGCATGAATGAGTTGATGCACGGAAGTGGGCGGATGGGAGATGAGGAGGGCTTTAGCGCTAAACTCATCTGACTTATGGATCACATTTAATTGGAAATGTATTACAATGGGACTGGATTTGTCATCCGATGTAGGCGAAAAATCTGACTGATTTAGGTGATGATTTTACTGGAATTAACGTTAGGAACAACTGGGACCTTCAGATGCTAGACTAGAGAGAAAATCTGATTTGTGCGACTTCAACTTTTACTGTATAAAGTTGATGAAAAATCCAACTCACCATAACGCTGAATCAGAGTGAGCGCTGCGCTTGTTTCTCTGCTACTCATTTTTGCTGGTTTGCGGGTTGCCTGGGTTCGGCCGACACACACCGATACAAGCTTTGATTTCAGAGGCTGCAGAGCCGCGGTGTCGAGCACCGGAGAGAGTCAGCTTGACTTGGCTGGGTCCGCCTCGCTGCTATCCCCATGCTGCTGAATATAAATGGTAAATGGACTAGTTCTTATATGGTGCTTTTCTCCTCTTGTTGAGCACTCAAATATTTAAGCAAGTGTTAGGTAGGTCATCCAACCTATTTCTTTAGACGGGTACGGGAACAGTGAAGCTTGTGGGTTTAATTTTAGCGGTGACTATCATGTGACCGAGACAAGCGTCTTGACACAACAAGAGGGAGTCATAGACGGATGTAATGGAGAGAATCCGCCCATTTTTCAAAATAAAACATGCAGACTCAGGTAATAAGTAAAATGGAAATAATGTAAGTTATTTATTCTTTAAGTGCGGCCCGGTACCAAATGATCCACGGACCGGTACCAGTCTGGGACCTGGGGGTTGGGGACCTCTGCTTTAATGTATGCAGTAAGCTTCTTTGCTGTTGTGTGCTGGGGTGCAGCATTAGAGCCGGTGAAACCAACAGATTTCATAAACTGATTAAAAAGGCTGCAAACAAGAAACTCTGGAAATGGTGGTGGAGGGAAGGATGCTGGACAAGAGACTGTTAGTCTTTTAATTGCACACATCTGTACTGCTGTGACTAGATAGATAGATAGATAGATAGATAGATAGATAGATAGATAGATAGATAGATAGATAGATAGATAGATAGATAGATAGATAGATAGATAGATAGATAGATAGATAGATAGATAGATAGATAGATAGATAGATAGATAGATAGATAGATAGATAGATAGATAGATAGATGATCACCAGTGCAGGGAAGTGCCAGCCTTCACCTGGATATCAATTGTCTGCACCACCATGAAAAAACTGTGGATTGCACCTGGGGGCTAACTTTAGCAGATTAGCCAACGGGTTCCCAGGTTGCCATCTGATTGCTGGCGGTTGTCGTATTCTGACATAAATGCATACCACAGTATAACACCGTAGTCAGAATAAAAGAGCCCCAATGCCCCGGGACAAGTTTGAGCTGTTGGGTCCTGGGTAACGCCCTCGTTTTTCTATCCAAGGAGACAAACTCTTGATTCGTTGTGTGGTATTTACAGCCTAATTAAATCTATAAAGTATGAAACTCTAAGCAGTGAGACTTGCTGTGAGATTTGCTTCAAACACTTTTGGTTTTTGGTGTTGATTTAAACACCTGTTAGTAAAACCTGCAGCCTGTTTGGACCTGTTATCTGCAGGCGGGTAAATCTCGATCTGGGATGTGGAGGAAACAATAACTGCCGTGGAAATATGGATTATTTATAATGAGAGCAACACAGCAGACCAAATGAATTTCCGGACAAAAAAACTTGCAGAAGGCCTTCGATACCTCGTATTAATGATGCCCACCAGTGCAGAGAAGTTCTGCTGAGGGCTTCTGATCTATATGCAGTTCCACATGTGCAGCCATCTGAATACTGGCTGTGCAAACAGTTCCACTCCTGCAGTAATCTTCTGGCATCAGGTATTCAAAGAGAGTGCATTACACTACCACTACAATGCACAACAAGCCGCCGCCTGCTGTGAAATGCAAACAGATAAAATGTGACCCCTCCAGAGGCCAGTAAATCAAAGCAGGATAAATAAACTGAATTATTTTCAAGCTTGATCAAAGGCAGCGGAGGCCATGTTCGCCCTCCCCACAGAAGGGCACCGTGTCCTGTCATCCTATTTATCTCTGCGATGCATCCTTTTTCCCACAGAGTTTACAGACATCCACGGCTGCGTGGCCTACATCGCCCCCACTTCTGATACGCATAAACGTACGCTGCTTATCATCTGAGAAAGCTCCTGATTGAAGCTGGCTGGGAGCAGAATATATGGACCTGTTTTCATCTATCCTCTGTGTTCTCACATATCTGAAGATTTATTTATCTTTCTAGATGAAAACAGAACTCAAAGCATCTTCTATATGAGTTTAAACAGCAAACTGAACTTCTTTAGCTTCTGCATTGTGACTTTTTTGCACATCAGTCATTGTTAAATGGAGCAATAATGGAGAGAAACATGTCAGACTTGCAGCTTTTGCACTGCCGTGAGTTTGATATGATTTAAGTTTAAGATTAAATAGATACGAATGCTTCACAGGGATTTAGACATTTGTACATGAGGTCTGTGAACATTCAAAGAAGACAGGACCCAAAGAAGGAAGACCAGAGGCAGAAAGAGGTCCAAATAAAATCTGTAGAACCACAGTTAAGGTCACACATGGAGGTGAGTCTGTTCAGGCAGGCGGGGGCTAAAAACACAAATAACAGAAACATTTTCTTGACAATAAGATAAGATAGAAAACTGAAGTGTTCAGCCACCGAGCCAACTTAATACTGTTTTACCTGTTCAGCTGGTATCCATCCACTCCTGTCCTCTAAATATGGATTAAGATGGGTCAGATTTGCACAACATTAACAGTGACTGAAGTCTAATCTGGTCTGCTGCATTAATAAAGTACAAAATTAAATTACATTTAAAACACGAAGAGCCAGCAAACCTGTAGCACCATAATATCCACAACTGTGCAAAAGTGCTCCAATTTCCTGTTCCTTTCACAATAAAATTCTAGTAGCAGAGCCGTTAAGAAGCAACTCATCACTCACCCAGCTGAGAGCTCAGCACACGTACTGAAGGCTAAGGTGACGATTATTCTCGTTATGAAGGGTGCATGCATAGCTGGTGCATTGTAGTGTGCTGTCCCTGCAGGCAGATGTCCACTCAGCCGCGTGATCACCATCTGATGGTGAAATTCATGCCACGTGGACCTAAGCAGACCCGGGAATACTCACAGACACAGAAACTGTAACGCCTCTATGAGACCTTTCTGCAGCGCTCCGGGTTGGGGTCCAGCCCAGAACCTTTGCTCCGCCTCATCCCACCTTCCTGCTCCTCGACCTCTAACAACAAACAACAGAATGGGGAAAAAGAGTTCCTTGAAATTGTAAAGTTCACGTTTTTGCACGTATTCAGAACAATTTGGGTCTCCGGCACTGATAGCGATTCAGTAATTCCTGAGGACATGTGGATGAACTTGATCACTTCCTGGAGTGCGGAGCATGAAGTGTCACTGTTTTCACCAGGCTCTGATAGCAATGCACAGCTTCATAAAGCATCCACCACTGCAGAAGTAGCATTTGCAGCCATCGCTCTGAAAACAAGTGCTTCTGCAAAATTGTCCATTTCTGCGTAGGAGTTCTCTCTGTCTTTTTTTTCTTTTTTTGTATAAGATGAGCTCAAAGTAATACTTTATTCCAGTGTTACAAGAAGTGATCGCTGCCTCTCCAAAGGCTCATCCTATAGCTCCATGTAGAAATATTTCTTAAAAATCCAATATGAATCACAGCATGTTGAAAGCTCTCCCAGGAGGAGCCTGAGCCCTGTGGGTTAGTCATCTCTGGGAAAGGCCTGTGTGTCCCCAGAGGGCCTGACAGTGATAGCTGCCTCTGCTCAGAGAAAGGAAAAGCACTTAGCCTCCTGAGGAGTCTCCTCAAAGCCGGCGGGAGAGCAGTGACAGGGGATGCCACGGTGTCAGCCAGTCTGTGCTTTATGGAGGTCGTAAAACCAGCTCGAGGTGCTGGATCCCGGGTCAGGGTTAGGAGAGAGTGAGGAGGGGGTGGAGGGGGTCAGAGGTCAGGCTTTGATGGAGGACGCAGGTCGGCCTTGGGCTGCCGTTTGATTGAGCAGTGCAGGTGTGAGGAAGCAGGGTGATGATGGGGCTGGAGAGAGTTACGACTGCTGCTTGATGTGTATGTTGGCAAAGTGTATATGGAGGCTATCTGCAAGAGCATCAAGGAGCGAGCTACAACCCACTGAGCTTTTGATCACTTTGCAGCCGGCTGTGTGAGAAGGAGGGACGTGCTGAGAGCTTTTACTGAGAGAGAGAGAGCAGAGGGTGTCCTGACACAGGTGCATGATGGGAAATATGCGACAAGGCACAGCTGTTTTAAAACACAATGAGGAGAAAAGGTATTTGTCTGAGGAATACACCGAGACAGCTCAGAAATATCTACAGAGAGAAAATTCAAAAACATCCTTGGAGTTCCTCTGGAGGGCAAAATCATCTTTTAGGAGTAGATGGGATGTTTCCACAGAAGAGAGCAGATATACTGTAGAGGAAAAGGGAGTAAAAGGGAGTGAAGACCCACAAATCATAGCAATAAAGACCGCAGACTCCAAGTTTACCCAACTGAGTGGCCACTGAACAGACCACAGAGGATGAGAGGAGGAAGATTAGGGAGAAAAAATGGATTAAAAAGGAAGGGAGGAGTGAGAGCGAGAGTGAGGTGAGTGGAACAACTGTGTGTTCATTCCTCCCTCTGACCTCCTGTTCTGCACTGTCAACCAGCAGGAATCCATGGAGGATGAAGACGCAGGGAGTGGAGGCATTAAAAAAAAGAGCCTGATGGGAAAAAGGTGAGCTGGAGAGGGAAAAAGTGACAGGAGCGTCTTAAAAGTGATGACAGACGTTAGATTTGTTTGGCGTGGTTACAATAAAAAATGTTTATGGGGGCATTTCTGAAGGGATTATAAAAATGATTCATCATCTTTCCTGCGCTGTGAGGGGGACAACGATACGCCCACCCACTTCCTGTTCAAACATAAAACCCTCAGAATGCACCGAGTTTGGGCTCGCACAGAGTGAAACCAAATCAGAGGTGAATCAGAGTGAACGTTGGTCCTGAAGTGGACCTGCTCTGCTTTCACATCCTGTTCATAAGTGAAATAACAAGCTCAGTGTATGCACAGTAAACCCTGTGTGCCCAAACCTCAGGCTGCACGCTGCCCTAAACACTTATCACTGTTTTTTTCTACTCTTGACCCTGTATGATGTCACAGAAAGGTGACCTTATGTTCATGAAAGGCAGCCAATCAGTAGAGCTGGCTTAAAGGGGGAGGTGCTAAAGCAGACAGAGGATAAAATTATGGGATGAAAAAGGATTATTTTGAACTGGGAATCATGAAAAGCTACTCTAGTAGAGTCCAAGGATAAAATTTGTATGTAAACGTGAGCACACTGCAGTTCACTTAGTGATTGTGTCATTAATGACACTGGTTTTGGGAGGTCACACAGATCCATTAACAGCCACCAGTCAGAAAATAATGACTTAAAATGTGGCAGAAAGAAGGAACATGAGCGCATCACTCAAATTTTAATGTCCCCACACTGGCTCTATGTTTGTTTTAAAGCTCATTTTAAGTTTTTGCTGGTTACTTTTTAGACTCTTCGTGGCCCCAGAATGTAAATCAGCTCTGATCATGGACCAGTCTGCAGCCTGAGGTCCTCAGACAGGAGCCTGCTGACTCGTCCCACCTCACACATTAAAACTAAAGTAATAATACACAACTGTACATTTCATTCATCCACAGGTCATGTCAAACTATGATAAACAGCAAAGAACAGTCTCTAGTCTGTTTTAGATCATAATGCCAAATGTATTTTTACAGCACTGCAGTGATGCTTTAGGGGTTTTGATAATGGAGATGGACTTACCTTTATATAACCCTTCTGTAGCCTTACTGACCAGTCAGAGTGCTTTGATGACGACTAAACAAACACATTTTATCATCATTGTCTTTAATAATGACTTTGCTGGCATTATTTGATGTCTCACATATCTGGATGCTTCTTTGTGTACATCCAGTAGTCTTTAAATTCAATTCAATTCAATTTTATTTATATAGCGCCAAATCACAACAAACAGTCGCCTCAATGAGCAGCAGTCAAAACAACCCCCTATGAGCAGCACTTGGTGACAGTGGGAAGGAAAAACTCCCTTTAACAGGAAGAAACCTCCATCAGAACCAGGCTCAGGGAGGGGGGGGTCATCTGCTGGGGGGGGGACAGAAGACACACTGTGGAAGAGATTAATAATAACTAATGATTAAATGCAGAGTGGAGGATAAACAGAGGGAAAAAGAAGTGAATGAAAAGAAACCCTCAGTGCATCATGGGAACCCCCCAGCAGCCTAGGCCTATAGCAGCATAACTAAAGGAGGGTTCACGGTCACCTGATCCAGCACTAACTATAAGCTTGATCATAAAGGAAAGTTTTAAGCCTAATCTTAAAAATAGAGAGGGTGTCTGTCTCCTGAATCCAAGCTGGGAGCTGGTTCCACAGAAGAGGCGCCTGAAAGCTGAAGGCTCTGCCTCCCATTCTACTCTTAAGTATCCTAGGAACCACAAGTAAGCCAGCAGTCTGAGAGCGAAGTGCTCTGTTGGGGGGATATGATACTATGAGGTCTTTGAGATAAGATGGGGCCTGATTATTCAAGACCTTGTATGTGAGGAGAAGGATTTTAAATTCTATTCTAGATTTAACAGGGAGCCAATGAAGAGAAGCCAATATGGGAGAAATCTGCTCTCTCTTTCTAGTCCCTGTCAGTACTCTAGCTGCAGCATTTTGGATCAGCTGAAGGCTTTTCAGGGAGCTTTTAGGACAGCCTGATAATAATGAATTACAGTAGTCCAGCCTAGAAGTAATAAATGCATGAATTAGCTTTTTTAATGAGGTGAGGGGCTGTCTGAGTCATATGACAATAACTTGCTTAACTTATCTGGGTTTAAACCGGGTTACAGCAGAGAGTATTTCTGACAGCTGTGGGAAAAATTAAAATGACTGATTGGATGAAATTTAAAAAGCTCATTTTAGTAAGGCGGCATTGCTATTTATTTTGGAAACAATGATGCCATTTGGAGCGTGATATATGTTCCCCATTGTGTGACAGGAATCTGCTACATGTTTCTTTTCGACAACAAACACCACCCCCAAGAAAAAAAACGACCCAGACCAACAAAGAAGCTGATCCTGCTAACAGCTATTGTGTATGTGTGTAAGCAGAGCCTGGTATCTTATTCCTCTGAGCTCCACTGTGGTCTAAAACCCATTAAAAACGCATCAGTGAGGCACACTGTTGCACACAGTGACATGAGCCTTCATTACCATGAACACACACACATTTTGATTCATCCCAGTACACTGTACTGCTGCTGTAGTGCTCAATTTAGAACAACGGCTGAAAATAGTCCCTAACAATTGCACTCCTTCCTCCAGTTTTAGCAGCCTTTGTTAGAAACTGCATCTTCAGCAGGAATCAGCTGGTCTCAGTGAGTCAAAATAACTTTGCGCACAACAAGTTAAATATAGAATAAATGACAGTGAAGGGAGCAAAGATGCACAAGGGTCATGCAAAAAAAACATCTTTGCAGAGAATGCATCAAATAAACTCTGTTTCCAGTGCATCCATTCGTGTTTTTTACCCACAGCTGGTGTTTCTATGAATAAATGTTGGCGTTTTCTTCATACAGAACAGCAGTTTGGATCTTCTGTCAAAGATCAAAGCTTATAAATGAGAGTCTGCGCGTGTGCATCACGGCAGTAAGGTAATGAAACACTGGTTTTAGTTAATCAGATGTTTGCTGGCAGGCCTGCTGCTCTGCAGGCTCAGTTTTGCAATGCCATGTGGTTGACGTTGTTGCAGGCGCTACTCTAACCCAAACCATGATTTATTTTCTGAACCCCACCAAGTAGATTTGGTGCCTAAACCCAACCAAGTGCGCAACTGAGTCCAAAAATAATATAAAAATATAACAGGCCAGGACCACACAGGACATAAATCCCATTCCTGTGACTTTCCACCGCCACACCTCCTGCTTCCCAGTGTAAACTTTGTAGCTCCTTAAAGAGATCTGTTATCTCTCTGCGTCACAGCACCCGTGTCAGATGTTTCTGTCTTATTTCAGCTTCTTTGTTCAGACTTGTATCATAAAATGAATTAAATACCTAAAGGTGTGTTGCTGTCTCTCAGTCTGAGCCTTAAAGACAAGTCTCCGTTTCCATTAGAGCGGCTTTGCATGATTCACAGTTCAAAATAATCCTTCTGTCCCTTACACATGCCTCCGTCAACATGTCCTCCAATCCAAACCTAAGTATCCGTCCTTTCTGCTGGCCCTGAAATACGACCTATATGATCACTTCCAAAATGAGCGCTCCTACCTGTGGCGTCGATTGTCAGGTGGTCGTGTCTGTGAATAATGTTGCTGCAGCTCAGGAGGTAGAACATTATTCGGAAAGTTGATGGTTCAATCCCAGGCTGTTCCAGTCAGCATGCCAAAGTATCTGAGGGCAAAATACTGAAGTGGTTATATGAACAAGGAATGTTGCTTTAAGTACTCAAGGAAAGCGTTATATTAAAAAATAGTTAATTTATTTATTGTTTTAACTTTTCCAGTTGCATCTAATGCCATTTAGACTTTTTATAAATTGGGGGAAATTCATATTTTATTATTTACGTTCATCTACAACTGCTAGAGGTTGATTTGTTTCTTTCTAAAACGTAGATACTGGTCATAAAACGTGCCCGCAGAAACGACCGATCTCCACGTTTTTCAAGCAGGACAGGATCGCTTCTCAGTTCATCCTCTGTCTGAAACAAGCCACTTTAGCTCCTCACAAACAGGTTTGAATAGCAGGTGGGTGGGGCCTCAGAGAGGACCATATTAGGCATATCCCCTCTGTGAGCTGTATGACATCATACAGATCCCTGAGTAGATCTCTGTACATCCACTGACCTCGTTATTAGAAACCTCGTCCATGCTCTAAGATGAAATATTTTAATCACGCCTTCTCACAAAAATCGGACCTGTTTCTGCTGTTTCTGCAGAATTATGTAGAAATGGTTTAAACTCATTTTGTCTTTGTGTCTTTGATTTGTTGTGTTTACATACTGTAAGGATCTGAGGAGGATCCATATCTTATATAAGGGCCCAACAATCTGATTGTGAGCTGCGTGCTATTTATATTCAATCCCCTTTTATCACATTATATCTGCGAAGTGAAAGAATGTGGGCGAATGCCAACAAAACAGCTTGGAGCGCCTTTATTGTGAAACGAACGTGTTTTAGTGTGCTCGCTTTAAACATTGAGCTGTGAGACTGGCCTGTCGGTGGAGATCTTCCAGCCTGAGTTCTTCAGAGAACATTTCACCATCCTGCAGAACATTAAACTCATTGTTTAAGAAAAAGATCATTTATTTCACAGCTCAAACTCCGTTAACGGGACGTCCTTTTTCTCAGCATTTTCGGACCATTTAAGAAGCTGTGTGGGAGGGTGAGCTGCTGCATGCTGGCCTAATTCCCTCTATTACGACGTACTGTAAAACTACCTGAGCTGTGGCCTCAGCTCTCCACTATATAAATGCAGTATACAGTCTGGCTGGTATTTCCCCGCGGGCTGGTTGGTCAGCTTGACCTCTGTTAAAGCTTCCGTTTCTGTCACCAGCAGCCTGACTGAAATAAATTGGCTTCGGTCTCTACGGGGGAGTTTGCTGTTTCTGCAGACCTGAGGCCTTATTGGTGGAGCTGCTTTCTCTATGGGGAAGGTGTGTGTGTGTGTGTGTGTGTGTGTGTGTGTGTGTGTGTGTGTGTGTGTGTGTGTGTGTGTGTGTGTGTGTGTGTGTGTGTGTAACCCTGACCCCAGAAAAAAAGGTGTGTGTATGAATTGCTTTGACCTCAGAGACTGCTGCAGTGTGCAGATGTGTATGCGTGTGTGTGGATGTTTGTGTGTAACCTCAGTGAAGGCAGAACGCCTGAATGACCGTGACTTCTGTGTCGACATCAGCGTGTGTGTGTGTGTGTGTGTGTGTGTGTGTGTGTGTGTGTGTGTGTGTGTGTGTGTGTGTGTGTGTGTGACCTCGAAATGCTCTGAGTGGGAGTGCAGATGGGGGTGTTCTTCAGAAGGCATCACTGGATGATTGCGGTCTGCCCACGCTCCATGCGGGGTTTCATCACTCTGGGTGCGGCAACACCGATGAAAGATTTCCTGCCACCGTGCACAGAAAATATGCAGAGACGAGCATTATTATTGTTATTATTATTATGGATGTCAAAACACTGTGCAGAGGTTTATTAAACAGGATATAACAGTAAAGGAAGTGGGATGAATGGTCTGGACAAACACCTATCACACGGGTCAGGTGACCTCGGTCAGGGTGATAGAGAGGAAGGGAAGTCAGAAGACAGAACGCCACATGAGGAACCAACCAAATCAAACTGGAAGTAACTGAAAGAGGACGACAGAAAACGTCACACAAAGACACAGACGGTGGGAACATGGAAGGCACTGAGAAAAGGAACCAACATGGAAAAACACAAAGGAGTAGCAGGATGTGTGGAGGGAGCATCAGGGGCTGAAGTGATGCATTATTCTGTATGAAACACTCTGATTTCTTCATCATTAATTACAGAACTGCCGAGAGCTGTGTGGACACGCCGCGGCTCAGAAGTCATAACACACCCGCCCTGAGTCGAGGCCATCAGTCAGAGGTGAAGGTGAAACATCCGTCGCTCTCCGGGAAGTCAGACGCAAAAGAGGCTTGATCTCTTTGCTTCAGCTTCAGCCCAGCTGATCAGCTCGTGTAGATGGAGGAATGATAAAATAATAACTAATTAGGGAGAAGTTTGAATATGAAGTCATTTCATTTCACCGCATTATGCATGGAGAAATGAAAGGAAGCCGTGAAATCCTGCGAGAGCTGCACAGAGCTGTGGAGGCTGAGAGGTTGCTGATCCTCGCCGTCATTATTCAGCACTTTAAAGTCAGGATGCCGGGGTACCTTTCAGAGAGGCTGCGAGGGCGAGACACACCGAACACCAACTGTAGACTTCAGCCACGTGACGGGAATGCAAATGAGGCAGATCTTTACCCCATCTGGCTTCAGCGTGGATATGAGAGACAAAGGCTGAGGCAGTGTGTGTGTGTGTGTGTGTGTGTGTGTGTGAGGGAGTTGATAAGAGTGAGAGGAAAGTTTCAACTATTGATTTGTTCTGCAGTAGCAGCAGTTTTATCATATCTTTCTTCTGACTCATTGCATTTGGATGTTCCTGCTTTGCATGTGTTTCTATATCATATGTGGGTTGTTTGCATGCGTGTGTGTGTGTGCGCACACGTGCGTGTGTGTGAATATTTATCAGAGCCATAGTCATGGGGCAGATGGTGAAGCTCTACAGTGCATCGGTCCAGTCATCACATGCTACAGTGTGATGACTGGACTCTTTATGGTGCAACACTGTTTGGATCATCTGCTCGTATCAGGATTGCTAAACTGACCTCGGTCAGCCGCTGAGCAGCTCTTAAGAGCTTCTGCAAACAAAGGAAGTTGTGTTGAGTGGAACACTTGGCCGTTTATCCCTTCAGTCAGAGAGGATGAGTGAGCTAGTGCAGAAAAATCATCATTTTATAGATGTGCAGGGGTGGAATTGCTGCTTATGTGACACATACTGTTGACTGATGCTCTTTATTAGCCGTTTCTTAAGGTTACTGTCGCTACGATAGCTTTGACAGCTGTGCGAAATGTCAAAAAACCGTCAGCAACAAGCAGAGCCTGCAGGTACAAATAAAAGAGACCTCAGAGATAATAAAGAGAATATCAGAGATCCATGTGCAACAATCATATAAAGACAGACGTGGCTTTTAAGTCTGAAAGGTGGAGCTGATGTTTTTTTGTTAATTCATCTTTCCTTTAGTGCACTTGAGGACCTGCCATCCGTGCAGCCACAGGAAATAAGATTAGCAGTAATGAGTTAGCACACCGCTAAAGCTACTGGAAGCTCAGGATGAGCTATCAGCTTGTTAAGTCTGATTCCATGAATCATTCCTGGGTCCAAGCGCTCCTTCAGTTTCCAAATCACAGTTAATAAAAGTGGGTCTCCGATGGCCAGAGACAAACGCTGAAAACGGTCATCGAGCAGAACGTCTGAGATGATCCGTCCGCAGCACGGTTAGTCATTAATGTGCTGCTGTGAGATTTGGATTTAAAAAGTCCTGATCCTGAGCTTAATGTCCGCACTGAGAGACAGGTTTTAATATTTGGTGTCTGGTTAGAGGTTAAAGTGAGCTGGAACGATCCACCTTCAGTGAATGAGTGATTAAATCTGATGGGTAGGTCACTGTTGGATGAGTTCATGGTGTTGCTTCCAGTGACAGCATGGAGGTGTTTACTCAGCATTAAGTAAATAATGACTTCCCACAGATCGCTTCCATCTTCAACGCTTCCCTTTTCCTTCTGATCCCTGTGATGCGCTCATGGTGCACACGTAAAGTTTCGGTTGTCGCAAACAGAGTTTTAAGTGTGAGGTCATTTCAAATGCAACATTTCAAGCAGCCCAACGAACATCAGCAAAGACACAAACTGTGAGCTAAATGTGCAGCTGCTGGTTTTTCCAAGGAAGAAAAAATGTTCATGTGCGGCACTGAGAGGAGAGGAGGATGAGAGCGCTGAGCAGTGAGGACTCCACAGAAAGTGATTCAGAGACTTCATTATTCAAAGGATGCATGAAAATCCTGTACTGGGAAATTTAATGCAGGCTACTCTGGTTAGCTTGCAGTCTTGTGATAAAGTTTACAGTGATGCGCTGCACTGGGCTGGTTCCACCGAGGGTAGCAGACATCAGTTTATATTTAAAGTGATGCTGATTAGCTTTATGATGTCAGCTGGAAATCTTAAAGAGCAGGAGTATCTGCATAGCAGTGCAGGTCAGCTGATCACAGACTGTACACAAAGAAAAATCTACTGAAGCTCACTAAACAAATGATTATGTAACTTATATTGAAGTAATTCTTTCCCCCGGTCTTACATCACTTCCTCTTTCCCGCGCTGTCAGACTCATCATGACTTCATCACTTCTAGTCCAATCATCTTTCTGCCCAACTTCTTTGAGCCAATCAGCCTCCGCTCAGCCAACTTTAAACATCACTGCTCATCTGTCCTCCCTTTCAGACTCATTCATGTACCTCCACCTCCTCCCCATCTCCACCACCCATGTCTCTTCCAAGCCTCCATCTTTGTCTTCACCACCACCAGCATCTAGACTCTGTGGGGGTTCCTGCCCTAATTCCTGCTAATCACCACATGTATTCCTTATCAATGAATCATACTCAGCTCCTCCTAATGATCTCTCCTTATTGAAATATGACTTTAACCCTTCATCCAGGACACGGTGAGCCCAGAGCTGCAGCTACACCGCGAGCTTTTAAAGATGAATCTTAACAACGTGCTACAGAATGACAACTCGGTAGTTTTTGGGCCTCGTGTACATTAAGAAAAACCTCAATCAATGCAGGAGACACCTGGACAGGTAACAAGGGTACCTGTGGGTGATGTGTGGCTCATTCACCGTTTGGGGAAAAACACAAAATATGATCTTTTCCATCTGATAATGAGCTCGTTTTCTCTGCTGACACAAGCGTCTCCGCAGTAAATTGTTTATAATATCGAGCCTCCTTCGTGTGTTATCACGCTGTTGAACTGAAGCCATAAAGTTTCAGAGACTGATGCACTCTCTGTTTTCCTCGTCTGCCAGATGTCACAGCTCGCCTCCACCTGTGACCTCTTACAGCAAACCCGCCGCTCAAAGAATATTAAGCAGAAGGAGCCTGGATACTACAGGATATTCAGCTCTGCAGATGTGCATGTCTGCAGCACTTCAATGTGTTCTTTATTTTATCTCCTGATAAATGATCCTTAATTTGGCCACTGAGCGTGTTCCTCTGATATGTTGCTCTGCTGTATCCTGATCCTGTTTGCTTGAGATTTACAGATAAGACCTAAGAGGAAACAGATGAACACGCTGGGTCACAGCAGCAAACACTTAATTAAAAACCATTTTCTGTTGTTTCTGGACCAGCCAAAAGTTCTGTATTTGGATTTTATAACAGATCAAAAAGCTCTCCAGTATTTACGGATAATGATGATAAATGAGTTCATTCACTGCAAACTGACGCCTTTATTTTGGAAAATGTTTAGAAAATCAGCTTGAAAAGGTTGCTTCCTGTATTTCCTGAATTATTGTGTTTCTACAAAGGTCAGATCATTCATTCAGTCTGATTT
Source organism: Archocentrus centrarchus (assembly GCF_007364275.1). Lineage (NCBI taxonomy): Eukaryota > Metazoa > Chordata > Actinopteri > Cichliformes > Cichlidae > Archocentrus > Archocentrus centrarchus. The sequence goes on from NC_044366.1 coordinate 2,724,961, forward strand.
TTCCACTGAAACTGTTCATTTAGCCATGAACAACAAACAGTTTGCACATTTTTGTTAAACACAGCCAGCAGAGCAGCTGCAGTTTAATCGCTTTCAGCTTCGATGCTGTTAAAGTAAAACCGATGACATGAGACCGTGAAAACCACCTGCAGCGGCTCCGTGGGTTAAAAAAGTTCCTAAACCCGTCGTGACTGTCGGGTTCAGACGATCGGCTGCGTGTGGCTTTGTGGAAGCTGATATCCGTCTGTGTGCTGTTGGTCAGTAAGTTCAGATTAACCGTGGGAGGAGCCATCCCAGTCCAGGTGAAACAGTCCTGAAAGAAGTTCCCTAGGTTCCTTTTCCAGGGATGAGGAGAGCCTAAGTTGGCCCACATGCTCCTGCAGTGGAAACAACCTGTGCAGAACATCAGGAACATGCAGAGTAACATCAAGTGGATGCATGTACACAGCCAGAATTTGGACACTCAAATAAACTGGTGGTCAGTAAATGAAATGCACTGCAGAGTAAATAAGGAAAGATATACCCATCGCTCATAGATGAGGACCCTGGGTGTCCTTCCATCTGTTTAGTTTCATGTATTATACATCATAAAGCTTCTTTTTTAATAGCCTTGTGCAGCGGATCCCAAATGCCGCGTTCTGACATTTATGGAGCACTTTCCTCGTCTTACTGACCACTCAAAGAGCTTTAGCCACATTTACTTTATCACACATATTCACTCAGCACTTTATCTCCCTTCTGTTCACACCCACACCCGATTTAGCCTCACCAATTAACCTAACAGGCACATCTTTGGACTGTGGAGAGAAGCAGACACACAACTCCACACAGGAAGTCCCGGAGACCAGAGGATTCAAACCCAGAGCCTCTTCATCATAGACAACTCTGTGAATAGTTTTGCATTTATTAGTCTGCATGTGTAGTGGTCTGAATCATCTGTTGTGTCTGTTTTTCCCATAAATGTAGATCTTGAGCTTTTCCTGTTTCCTTTATTAGCATCTGTGGAAAGGAAATTGTTCCTAAAGCCAGATTTGTCAACCAGGGGTTGGATCGGACCACCAGGACCTCCACCCGTGATCCACAAGAGACTGACCCCCCTCCCCCCACGGCCTCTCCAGTGATTGCTGGGCCCACAGGAGGGCCCATCCCCGGGCAGGGAAACCGTGATCCATGAATTCTCCTTCATCACAGGAGTTTTTCTGAACCCCAAGTGGAGTTTAAGTATCCTGGGGTCTTATTCACAAGTGAGGGGAGAGTGGAGCGAGAGACATTAATTAAAACATAAATCATATATGATAATTTAAGACAGTTGGGTTTGTAAAGGAAAATAACACAACTCACCACCTCAAACACCCCCCAGGCATGGCCTAGAGAGGAGAACACAACTCAATACACCACTAACCACTGGCCACCTTATTAGTCTGCTACACACGCACTCAAAGACACAAAGGAAGTGACATCGGTCTGTTTTTCTGTCACACTGTGGAAATAAGAGTGTGACACATTAAAGGCTCACCCACCCACTGCAGGTGTCCCACCATCGATGTAAAAAAACGTTCTTATGTCTATCGGCAGCCGGATGTTTAATATTCAGGAGTTGGCTAAGCTGGTGCACCTTTAAGACGGACCGGGAAACCAAACGTGTCCTCTAGGACAAGACGGCTAATTTAAAATCAGAACCTGTTTGATCTGCAGGACACCTGTACATGTCGATACCTTCCTGCAGCCCACGAGAAAAAAAAGCAAAAAGAAATTTGGATGTCATGCAAGTTCCAGATGCCCCAGTTGGGCAAAGAGGAAGTAGTCAGAGATGGTATTTTGTGCACATGTGTAACGCAGCTCATTTACAGGACTGGGGGGTTTCAAACTTTCTGAGCCTCAGGCACACCAAATAGCCTTGCCTTAAATTTTTGCTGTGCATTGATTTTTGTGTGTATCAGGCCAAGGTAGCGGCACATCAATGGAGAAAAAATATTCAAGCTTTTTCTAACTGCTCATTTAAGCATTCAAATACAAATTTCACTAATGTACTAAAGCCTAAGGCGCTACTTTTGTGTCCTTGTGGGCCAACCTGAACCACAAAGATGTCACTGAATGCTGAGTTTTGCTTCACATTTGGTTAAATATCCTAATTAGAACAGTTTCTGCTGCAATGCAAATGTAGCCAGAGTCCCACATGTGTCATCTTCATGATTTATCTCCACGCACGTTTCCACTGTGTGCACTCTCTGCTTAATCGAATGTGTTAATCTGATCTTTGCATATATTCACAAACATGTTCATCGCACATTCTGGTGTCTTTAAACAGCAGCATCCTGCTCCCTGTATTGTTCAAGGCTGCACGCAAATACCTCCCTGCATGCCACTAAATCACCTCTCCAAGGTCAGACCTGAGCTTCACTCTCATAATTACCACTGAGGGTAATTAGTCTGCACAGCCCAAGGTCTCTGGCGCCCCTCTGCACACCTTTATTCTGTCACCTGGGCCCCGGCAGGAAAAATGAACGGCTGCTTATGCCGGGTCGAGCGGGCCCTCATGATCCATAATAAGGTCCCCTTTGGAGTGCTGCTGGATGTGTGTGTGAACAAGGAGCATTATGACAGAACTTAATGATGTCTCTTTCTTTTCCAAAGACAGTATCACAATGTCAGCGGTGGGAGAAAATCATTAGCCTTCACACAGTTAATGAAAGTCAAAGATTAAGTCAGCCTTGCTAAAGAGAGGGATATTATTCAGCCCACAGACGATCATTAATAAACTTTTTTCCCTCTCAGCCACATGTGGGTACTTTCAACTTGTTGTGACTCTTTTTTTCTCCTTCAGCAACTTTGGGGGAGGAGAAACTTTTTCGGCAGCTGCCGTGAAGGCACAGGAATAACTCCTCCTCCTCCCACCAGCGTCCAGTGTGTGTAACACCACAGGAGAGTCACGCTGACTCGTGGATAATCTCTGCCACATAAGCACCGACCATACGGCGGGTCCTCGCTGCCGAAGCAGGCCATAATACACCTGTCACTCCCGCCTTCTCCACAGAGACTCCCAATGTGTTGACCTCAGCCTTTACTTTTTTCCTCCACCTGCACCACGCGCTGCTTAAGACCACAGATTCAGCCCATTTCCATCACCTGTATCCCATCTGCCCCGTCCTCACCTCATCACGGCAGAAACAAGCACGCAGCATCCCTCCTTCCTCTAATGTCCGCCGCCATCTGCGTCTCCTGCCATCAGCTCTAATGTCGCCTCATAAGAAGCCTGTCGTATCCATACAGGCGGGCGCTGATGTTTACCCTGCCATGTCCTTACTTCTCCTTCCTCCCTGCTCCTCTGCCTCCCACTGTTAATTCACTTAATGACAGCAGCACACCTTGTAAAGAACCAGTGATTAAGGGAAAAAGTCCCCCGGTGTAAACAAACTTTGTTGAGGAGCTTTGTGAGGTATTGACTGCCCTTCCTCCACAACCTCATGGCAGTTTGATGCGGCTAAGAGTAAGACATCGATTGTGAGCATCGCAGTCTGACTGCGGATCAATGGGGAGCAACGGTGAACACGGGTTCTGCAGCGGTCACGGCCAAATCCTGCAGACACGAGAGGTCGGGTTCGGTTCTGCCGATCCACATCGGTCTGCACATGCAGGAGCCCCACACAGGAAGAGCCCACTCCTGTGAGCCTAATGCACCGCTCACACACACTCACAAACACACACACACACACACACACACACACACTGCTGATCGTTACTCTGTGTGACTGGGCCCAAGCTGGTCTGAGCGATTCCCTCCAGCAGCGCCCATTAAAAATGCCAATAGCTTCCTAATCAACATCAAGCCATTACACATTATGCATACAGTCGGGAATCAGTGCAGAGGGAGAATTTTTGCCTGTGGAAATATCCAGGACATAAGATCAATGAAGCGATTCAAGAGGGCACTCTTGCATTAAAGCATGCCTCTCTTTAATTATCTCCAGTGCAGATGGCCCTAACGAGGGGAAGGACTCTTAATTGAGAGGGGAGAGGAGGGGGCTAATGAACCCTGGAGACACTTGGAGGCAGCATGCCCTGGCTTGCCAAGGCCAAAATCCTCATCTCTGTGCTGGCAGCCAGTCACTCACCCCACCAATGTCGACCCATGCGTGTCAATAAAGCTTTAGAGAGTCAAATGAAGTGAAGAGGAAGCTGTTTGCTTGTGTGTTTTTCTCACGCCGTTCATTCTGATGACAACACACATCAACAACCCTCTGGTGGTTCGTTCCACCCAGAAATGTGTAACAGAAATAAGAAGTTCTAGTGCTTAAATCCAAGCAGATTAGCTTGGTTCAACCCTCTCTGACGGTCATCAGCTCTGGATAGTAGTGTTGTAGTACTCGAGATCGGTCTTGGTCTCGAGACCGCTTTTTGATGGTCTCGGTCTTGTCATGGACTCGGACATTGCGGACTCGGGATTTTATTTCAAGACCAGTCAAGACCACAGCTAAAATAATTGATAGTTGCAGCCCTACTTGTATTCAGAAAGCCATAGTCAAACATTAGTTTTCAGCACCAGTAGAGCTGTGAGAGGCCTTCAAGAATAAAGTAACTACAGTTCCCAGCAAGATGATGTCACTTCCTGTTGTTGCATTAAAAACGTGATAGTTTATGCTCACAACATGGTGGCTGATATTCAAATGTAGGAAATGCTTTTAGCAGCTGAGGAATCTGGATTATGTTTTTGTTGTATATGTTTTTTTATGTGATTTCTGCAAACACAGTGGAAGGAAACGGCACTCTGGGACACATTAAATGCTTGATATATAAATGTAACTTTTCTGGATTATATGCAAAAATTATCATTCTATCGATCTAATAAGGCCTGATTTAGAGTTCTGCATTGATCCTTTGTGCATAACTGAAAATCCTCTCTGAAGCAAACCTGACATGCACCTCAAGAAATGTAACTACACATCCAAAAAAACTGATTACTGCTTTCCAGTTACATCTTAGGTCCCATTACTCAGTTAACAAGTGGGAGCGGCATTTAGTGGTTAGCATTAGCTTACTAATTAGCATTAGCGTTAGCGCTGGGGTGAGAAATATTTCTTGCTAGAACCCTGAAGTTACCATGGCCACCACCAATGGTAATGTTAGAGAAGTAAGTTGTTTCTCCGCCATTAGTACATTGAGCTAGTGGTGGGCAGATCGATCCTAATATCGATAATATGGATGCCAGCGTTGGTATTGGTATTGATCAATATCAGTGTGATGAGATCGATACTTTGGCTTCAGTTTCTCTCCTGTATGCAGTGCTGCGGTTTCATCAAAGATGCGAGCTGACTGTCTAAGTGTCTCCTGTCACAGCACAGAGCACTTTGCTCCTCCCCTCCCCACTGTGTTTTGTTATACTGTCATGTGACATAACATATTTTATTTAGGAAAAAAAAAGGATTTTGCTATGAAACATTTAAAGCAAATTTAAATTTAAATTTGTAGAAAATTAGTGAATGAAAGGATATTTTTTATTAACTTTCTTTATAATACTTTCTGAACGATCTACCTGGAAAAAAAAGTTTGCATTTGTTCTTGAGTGATGATTTTGTACACTTAATTTATGGAAAAAAAAAATTCCAGACATCAGTGTATGGGGAAAATTGTTTTATTAATATTCTATTGTTTCAGAACAATAACTTTTATTTTGATAAAGTATTTTCTACTTATATATAAACTTTGCCCAATTCTATCCTGGGTTTTAACTAATTAATGATCTCAAACCAGTTAAACTTCATGGAAATTCTTCATAATTATTAAAAAGTATTGGTATCAGTATCTGTGATAATGGCCCTGCGTTTACTTGGCATAGGATCGATACCAAATCTTGAAGTATCGCACACAACTACATTGAGCAGCATACACGAGGAGTGATTGACAGTGCTAAGACCCTCGGTCTCATACTGTCTGACATGGTGACAGTTTTAACAAATATGTAAAAACCAGATTTTTTATAAAAGTTACATCCTGCAGCTTTAATCTGTATAAGATTAAAGGCTTTAGTTCTTACTGTTGATGAATGTTTGCCATTTTTTCAGTTTTACACATTTAGCTATGTTTTGAAAAAGCATCCATTTTTACAAAGGTTGTTGGTTTAAAAACAACACAACTTTATGCATTGTTTATGAAAGGCAGAGAAAAGTTAAGACTATTGTGATGAACTATGAATAATTGTTTTACATTCTGTGATAAATGATGGAAGTCACCCAGGAGGATTAAATAAAGATGGTTACATTTATTTGAGCTGTGAGTGTTTAATATCAGGATGATTTTATGGGAATGTGGATCTTTCAGATCAATTTGAGAAGTGATTTTGATCATGTTTCACATTTTATTGTGTCATGTAGCGTCAGGCACTGGTCTTGGTCTTGTCTCGGTCTCGCTCTCCCTCGACTGGTCTTGACTGGTCTTGGACCCTAAAAGTCTTGGTCTTGTCTCGGTCTCGGGTTAGGTGGTCTTGACTACAACACTACTGGATAGTGACTCAGTGAGGTCACATGTTCCTCTGGAAGGAGCAGGTGGAGCTGGTTCGGCCATGTGATCAGGATGCTCCCAGGATGCCTCTCTTTGGATGGTTTCTATGCATGCCTGACTCAGAGGAGACTCCGGCATAGCCCCAGAACTGACCGGAGAGCATGTATCTATAAATTTATAACTATATGTCTCACAAAGATCCTCCAGGAAGAACTGGAATACTTTGCTGGGGAAAGGATCTGGAATACTCTGAGCCTGCTCCAACACGGACAAACTGAAGATCAAAAGTCAAAAATGCATTTTTGTGATACTGGCTTTTTTCTCCTGGACATTGAGTATAAAGTGTGAAGCATCCTGGATGAATGTAAATTAATTAATATTGGACACTGATTGGAAATTATTGGCTCAAAGCTTCTGAGGCCTTATTGCATGAAATGTGAGGAAGTCCAGTTAAAAATAAAGTTGATTTAAAGGATGAATTTAAAAAGAAAGTGAGCTGTTATAGTAAGTTTGAGATGGGATCTCCTGCTGGTGTGGCACTGAACCAGAGACCAGGCTCTGATACTGTATCCTGATCGTCACTCAGACTTAAACATGCGCTGCTGAAACTAAAAACTCAAGTCCAGTTAGAAAGCAGCCTGTTCCTAAATGATGTAGCTTATATTCAGTTGGAAATATAGTTAAAGGTTATAACTAACTTAATAACTAAATGAAAAGTTTTTAAATGTCATCATCCTTCAGTTGGTGATGTTTTAAATATTATAAAGATATTTTCTTCTTTTAATTAGAAGTCTGGTGAATGGGTAATCAGCTGGGTTTACTGATTACCCATTTAAAACAGGAGGCTGCATTCCTTCTTCACTGAGTCCACGAGGAATGTGAAGTAGACTCCTTAGCAGCTGACAGCCTGATGTGAAGACTCTGCCATCACACTGACTGACCTGACTGACAGGTGAGGATTGATACCTTCCATTAGTATGCAGCTGTGTGCTGAGAGGTCAGAGACAGAAACACTGCAAAGACATCAGAAATCTCCTTCTTTCTTTATTCGTTTGTCACAGTGAAACCGACTGAAAAAGTTACCAAATAAATGATTACTTGAATTTTAAATACTTCTGTGTTATGCTGTTGTATTCTGAATAGTAGTGGGTTACTTTGTGACATGTCTGTGTAGGTTCTCAGTCATCCAGGTCATGGTAGTCTCTGCAGCTTGAAAAAAGGCGACCGGAAGACGTTTCTACCCTGATCCAAAAGGCTTCTTCAGTTCTCAAACCAAATGGTGGAGATGGTGGAGAGACCCAGGTGTAAAGTGTTACATAGTAACGCTTTACACCTACAGTCCCCAAATCACAAAAGCCACAGTTCCTCTAATGTCCACTAGAGGCAGGCTGCTGCAGTGACCCACGTTAATACGTCCGAGTTTACAGCAGAAACAAAAAACGGTTTGGGCCTCTTTGGATATTTTCCACCTTTATGACACCCGCACATGGGTGAGATTTATATTAATTTATCTTTCTTTAACCTCCTGTATCTGGATATGAGTGTAGGTGTGACTGAAAGATGCCCTGACGCAGGCGGCTGTAGCTGCTAGCTGTCTGCTAGCTTTCCCTCAGCTAACTGGAGTCCCTGAACTGGACCTCTGGACCGTGTTGGTGCTGTTGGAGCCTTTTTATGGACTGCCGTGGAACAAAGATCATCCAGGATATCTGCACTCCACTTCTGGTGAGTGAAAGCAGGATTTTCTGAGGCTGTTACTGAGCAGATATCCGTATCCGCGCACTGCACATGTGGCTGCAGCTCGCTAACAAAGCTAACTGTCATTAGCTGATTACTTAGCACTCCAGGCTCTTATCGAGATGTCCATCTTGTAAACTAGAGCCTTGCCAATTAACACATAATATTTGAACAGCTCAAAACTGATGATTATCATCTCTGTAAAGGTCAAGTTCACGGCTGAGCACCTGTATTTATTGTGGTGCTTTAGATTCAACAGGTGCGTCTATTAAAGTGTCTCTGTGCACCCTCCTGCAGGAAGAAAAGCTGCTCACGGATGCCTCTGCTCTCACAGACCTGCAGTGATTGGAGTTGTGTATGCTGTGTGCATGCATACTTGTCATTTCTTTGTGTTGAGCGCGCATTAACTGCTCATATCAGGAAATCGTATTTGCATTTGTTTACATCCCTGCAGCCTAATGACCATGTAAAGCAAAGCACAGATCAGATCTGAGACGTGCAGCTGCATCCAATCCTCCTAAGCCTGTAATTGTATTCCCTCCTTTGAAGTTGCGAGACGAAGATTGTTACACAGCTAAAACAATTTGCCCTTAATAACCTTTTATCTGTCAGGAAGTGGTACGGCTGTAACGGTGATGTTTCTGCTCCTTTCCCGGGTCAAATGAGAGAGCAGAGCGGAAGTGAGGAAGAAGAGAGGAGCGAACTGAACCGCAGTAGTTATAAAAGTTGAGTCTACAAAGTGACCTTTCGAGTGAAAATGCCACGTCAGAAACCCCACACATTTTCTTCACCGTGTCAGACGTGAAAATCAAATAACTCCCAATTTTTTTTTCCCACCTATATTTGAATTTTTTTTTTAAGCTTCACTCAAGGCTGCATTTCTCTCAGTGGACTCTGAAAATTACATGTTTCTGTGAAGGGAAAAAAAAAACTTCCAGAACTGGAGAAGAGGTTAGCAAACTGAAAATAAAGCCTTACAGATACAAGGATTTTTTTTTTTTTTTTAGTGGACTGGATTTCTTTCTGCTTGCTCATCTTCAGGGTCACGCGGGGCTGCTGGACGCCATCCCGGCACACATGAGGAGGAAGCATGCTGGACCCGTCTGCAGCCCATCACACGGCTGCTGTCAACTGATTTTTTCCCCGATATAACAACAATTTAATTAAAGCATGGCAGCCTATGCTTAATTAACACCTACTTACTGTTCGTAGCATGAATTTTCACAGTTTCCTCGTCCCTCCCTACCCACCCCCCCAAAAAAATCATGCTGTGACCAATTAAACAGTCTGCTTTCTACAAAAAGGATTTTCAACCCCAGGCTGGATTCTCTAATCAGGAGACATGTGCACAAAGAGGCTCGCAGTGATGTATTCAGCGCTTACTGGAGTGTGTTTGGCTGCTGCCTCTGAGCTCAAATAAAACGTGCCCTTTTTTTATTTTGGCTGAAGCGCGCAGGAAAACTGACATTTGTCTTTATTGTCAGATCAGTGATGTGGCATGTTTGTAAATACGTATCTGCGCCTGTTGGTCGGATTGGAGTCAAACAATGATGGTGTTTAGTGCAAATGGGGGATATTAATAAGAGGATGAAGACAAACTTATTATCAGAGCTGGGCTTTGGCTGAGTTATTATCAGTAAGGGCTGTAAATGTTTGTCCACTTTTCCTCATTTTTCTGGAAATTATTACCAATTAGAACAATTAATGCTCAATATACACAAGATAATCTGTAAAAAGTCATTTAATTTAAAAGCAGTGATTAGTTACTTTTAAATTGTTTATTTGAAAAAGTAACTAAATAACTGATTATCTGACTTGATGTGCTAACGTGCTGCACAGCTGGGACCGATGCACAGCTGCTTTACTGTGTATGAAGTGTAAGTACCAGGTTGGACCTCTTCATGGCACAGATTCAGTGTGATGCAGGAAAAATTCCTCGGATATTTTGGATATTTATGACATCATCACACAGCTGCTGCAGATGTGTCGGCCGCATCCATGATTTGAATCTGCCGTTCCACCGCATCCCAAAGGTGCTCTGTTGGACTGAGATCTGTGACTGTGGAGGCCGTCTGAGTGCAGTGAACTCAAACCAGTTTGAGATGAGCTGAGCTTTCTCCTGCTGGAAGCAGCCATCAGGAAATGGGAACACTGTGGTCATAAAAGGATGGACATGGTCAGCAACAATACTCAGGGAAGCTGTGGAGTTTAAACGATGCTCAGGTGGTACTGAGGGGCCCAAAGTGGGCCAAGAAAATATCTCCCACATCATCACAGCTCCAGCAGCCTGAACTGCTGAGACCAGGCAGGATGGATCCATGCTTTCATGTTATTTACTCCAAACTCTGAATGCTGCTGTACTCTGATGGACTCATTTCTAATCCTGTCCATCCTGCTCGCTCCCAAATGAAGATCTGAACACCTTCAGCTCAGCCTCCTGTCTTTGTGTTAGTCCTCTGTTGGTGTTCAACATTGTTGCACCATGAAATAATGAAATAAGACAGAAAGCAGCATATTTACGTGTCACAGTGTTCTGGATACCTGATGAAACATCGTGACTGGGGGGAATTAAGGTGGAATAACCTTGTTGTGGTTATGTTTCGTATTCGGTGTCACGGCCCTCCAGTCCTCCTGTGCTGGCTCACCCAGTCACTCTCTCTCTGCTCTTCAGCTTCTCCTCTGCCTCTGTGTGTGTGTGTGTGTGTGTGTGTGTGTGTGTGTTTGAGTGAAACACACCTTGTGTTTCAGGGGCGGGTCCTACCTCTGCTCCCACCCTGCCTGTGTGTCCCACACCTGTGATTAATAAAGTCACCTGTTGGTAATCGTCTGGTTTGCTGTGCACACAGTGAGGTTGTCTCGTTCTGTCAGAGCGTTTGCTGCTGCTCACCTGTTCGTTCTCCTCGTGCAGGAATCCAGGGTTAAAACAGGTGAAATATTATCACATGAAGAAAACAGAAGATTACAATTTATTAATTAAATTATTTAATTACATTTTTTTTCTCAGCCTGTCAACTCTGGCATTATTAGGACACATGTATATGTATGGGGAAAAATAACACAAATAAATAACTAAAATAAAAGGACAAACATTAACAAGAAGAGCCTGTAGAGAATCTATGGAGCTCATCTTGGAAGAGTACAAGTCTGCTGGACATGACAGGCTTTAAAAAAAATTACAATTTATGATTAAAAACTCATCCAAACTGAGTACAGAGGTATGCAGTGTAACAGTTACATATCTTAGAAACCAGTCATTTATTTTAATAGTAATATTTGGATTCAGCTCATCAAAATCCATCAGATTCAGTCTCTGAAACAGTCGACTTCTCAAAAATTGTCGCCCAATCATTATTAATTACTGTGACTTTTCATGTTTATAGCATTTTAATCGCACTTTGCACCGTGGAACGTTTCTCAGTGCACGAGTTCCCGGCATACAGATTATATCGACGCACAATGTCCAAATTAGGGGCCGCATCCTGCGAAGGACCCGGCCCACGCCTTTCACAGCCCAGGAACACCACAAAGGCCGGAAGTGAGCGGCTAGCCTTCATATCAGCTGCTGTCACCTCTGCGTAGCTCATGTCGCCTAGCAACCGTGAGTGTGAAGCACAGCTGTGTAAAGCAGCTGTTAAACGGAGAACGAACTTTTTCTCCTTTTTGTGGTTTAATTTAAGTTTTTTATTGAAAATAAGCTGTTAAAACAAGCATAACACATTTCAACATCAAGGAATACAGCTGAGAGAATGATTAATTTCCAAATATAACAAGTGAGACATTAATGTTGAATAAAACTATCCAGTTATGATGCTTAACTTTAATTCAGGAGTTTGCTTATCACAGGAGCACTTCCACCCTTCATTGGTGGGAAAATAAACAACATTTTGAAGTTTAAGCTTATGTATATTGATTTATTCATCAACTAAAATTAATATTTATCATGTCAAATATTGAAATGCGATTAAAATGCGATTAATTTCGATTAATTAATTACAAAGCTTGTAATTAATTCGATTAATTTTTTTAATCGAGTCCCACCCCTAATTCTAAGTTGTGGCGTATTTTGATTATTTGAGTAATATTTGCTTATTTAGTTACAAATGTATCAAAGTAGGAGACTGTGAGACAGATATGATGATTTTGGGGTAAATCTGGGCGCGGTGGTGTTGTGGGTCTTCAGACTGGAGTTTCTCGGTGATGTGTCGCACTTATTGCTGCTGATGGAAGAGTAAAAAGTTCACTTCCTGTGCAGGAGAGAACAGACTTTCCTTGTTTTTGATAAACATCACACACTTAGATTACAGTGAAACTGTGGTGCGTCCCGGAAACGGCGTCTGGACAGCCACATGTTGTTGCTGTCGCCGTGATGCTGTTTTGAGGGAAAGTGCTGCTCCGGCGGTGGTGCGACTCGAGGCAGGAAGCAGTAAGCCAAGACTCCAGAAGCTGCAGGAGCTCAGGCATCCATCAGCATCTGTTCTCTCCGCTCTTCCGTCATTCCATCTTCTGCCTCCATCTGCCTTTGTTTGCTGCATTTGTTGGGAGGGGGTTATGCTGCTTCTCTCTCTGCCTCGCCTTCCTCCACCACACTCTTTCATTAGCACCTCTCTTCATCAAAGCATTTGTTCATGCTGCCATTAATGTTTAGTTCCTATTAATTAGCAATTTCCTTGACTATTATCCCATCACTTTATTGGCTGTTTTGCAGCCTCACTGTGAAGTAATGACCTTCCTCAAAGGGGGCGAGCCAAGAAATAATTCTCCAAAGCAATCATCACATTAGAGTGAGGGTGCTGCTGGTTTATCATTTAAGCGCTGGTTGTCCAGCCTGCTTCACGGAGCAAACTACATCTGCAGGGACTCTAATGTAACTGAAACATGATTAAAATGAAAGCTGGAGGCCATGAAAGCACTTCAGCTGGAACACACGGCGTACAGGCAGCAGATGAAGCGTGCTGCTTTCAGTTCATGTTTCTTATTGTGCTGCGTAATTGTTTTTTCTTCTTTCAGCAATATTCACAACATGTTCCCTTTTGAAGCCCTTATCTCCTTGGACATCAAAGCTCTCCACTAAACAGAACAGGCCTCCATCCACTTCCTGTTCACTTGAAGGAGGCCTTTGTTGCTACAAACATATGTGCCATCTGTGCTTTTGTCTCTGAAAAATCAAAAATTCAGGACGCTGTTTAACATCCCCACCAGTTAGACACCAACAGTCTTTGGTATCAGCAGCTCCATCCACGATTCTGACAAAATGAAGCCTTGTGAAGCTGATTTTTGGTGCTTTTGGACTCTTACCAGGCATGCGGCTCTGCTCAGGAGATCTGAGACCGACTGCACGCAGGAAGGATCACAGTGAACCCTGATGTACTGCTTTTGGGAGTGTACAGGAAATCAAGATTTTCTACCTCAGCTCGAAATCCGCTGTGCATTTAACAGTGTGGGGGGTCATGTTAGTGGGGGGTATGATGCTTCAGGCAAACCGAGAAATGGAAATTAAACCTGGGGAGTCCAGACTGAAGGATTCTCAGGCTTAAAACAGTTCCCAGCAGTTTATAGTACTCTGACTCAGGGTTTTATAAGTCTGGAAAGTTATCACTGCAGCGTAATTACTGCAAGCTAACCCCCCACCACCCCAAACAGCAGCTGATGCTGTTTTCAGAGTGAAATCCCTTTTATGTCTAAATTTGATTGAAAGGTGAAAGGTCGTCTTTTTAGGCCGTTACAGAGACTTAACTTCACCCTCATTTCATGTTTACTCACTGAGCAATTTTCTGTTGATTAGAGCACTAACAGAGCTCTGCACACTGCTCAGCCATCGAGGCAAAAATCAGCTCGGTTCAAACGTTCAGGAGACTCACAAATCACATCTAACTGTTTGGCAGATGCACCTTCTTTGTTTTCTTTTAATGCAGTTGATTTTACTTGGTTGTGATCAGAGAGCCACACACCTGACGACAAACTTTAAATAGAAAAATGCAAATTATCTACACAGAACTCGTGTTTCTCATCGGTTTCCCTCATCGTGACTTGCATGGTGAGCTTCATTTGGATGAGTCTCTGGACATTCATCATTCCCACATGCTTTGGTGGCACGGCTGTGCAGTTAGAAGCAGGGTTTGCCTTCTCTGGTTGTTTCAAGTTGTTTCTCTTTCCAACCAAACATGGACAAAACTTGAAGCTCAAGCACGGGTTTGAGAGTTCTGTGCCACAATTTTCTCTTCATTAATCTGCCAACATCCTATATGCCAGGTACAATATTGGAAAGAGAAGCATGCCTAATGATCATAAGGACCCAATTTTAGTATGTATGCAATACTTCATCTGTGTTATGTTGCTGTTTTAATATCTTAATGTGCTGGCTGATTGGTTTGGTGCAGTTCAAACCACCTACCTGATGCGGTGGACAAAGGACCTCTGGGGGTGTGCTGTGATATCTGGAACCAGCACTAAAGGATCTGGCAGCAGATCCTTTGAATGTTGTGGGCTGCAGAGTGGGCCCTCTTTGGATCGGGCTTGTTCCAGTGTGTTCCAGGTAGTTTGAATCTGAGTCAACAATTTGGGCTCTTTGTCATGTTTCTTATGATGTTCCTGATCAGATTGCATGGCAGGATGATTATCTGAATGGGAGGGGCAGTCTCCATCGGGGAGCACCGTTGTGGGGTGTGTTCAGTCTTCAACAATACTTACATGTCAAAGTAAAATCTACGTGAATGCCAGAAAACTAAAGTTTACCAGTGGGACGTTGGATTGTAATGAGATGATGAATGTTATTCGCTTTAGTGATCAGTAGTGGTGAGTGGTGTGGGTGATCGGTGTCTCTGGCCTCCACCTGTTTGCAAATGTTTCTTAGGCTCAATGCAGAGAGTATTTGAGGTCTTTGGACTTCTTAAAAACATGTTTGGTTACCAGATGGCCCCCCTTAAATCAAACTGGCTTTAGAGTGGAGGGGAACCGACTGACATGCAATAGAAATGTGGTCCAGCAGGATCCAGGAAAACTTCGTCAGAGTAATTAGTCTTCAGGTACCTCTGGAGAAGTTGAGGTGTTCCAGCTTCTTGAGAGGCAGATGTACTGTAGGTGGTTCTGCTCATGACGCTCCAACAACAGTCTGGCACTTAAGAGTTTGTGAACATTGAGACCCTTGGTTTCCTGTCACTGCAGCTGCTGATGGTTCAGTAGTGACAATGTCTCCTTTTTCAGTACAAATGATTTCACTACTTCAGTCAAGCTCGGTTTAGTACTAAGAATGGATCAGCCAGTCTCATGACGTATCCTGTGGGGGCACCGCTTTGTTCAGTTCCTCTGGTGTAGCCATCCAGACTTATTGTTGTCAGACTATAGTCAGTTGGTTTGAGATTGCATTTTCAGAAAATGCTTCTGCTAGATGAAATCTGCAGATTCTGCAGATACATTGGAAGACATTATGTCTATGCAGTAATTTTGCAGCCCATCGTGAAGCCAGAACATCAGCAGATCATCAGATTCCTAACTGAGACCACTGAGACCAGACTTTGTTCTTATTATGTAGTGAGACGTCACCAAGTAGAGGGGTTAACCCCCCCAAAATCTGCCACACTCAGTATCTGCAGACATACTAAAACCAAAAAGTTACTATTTTTCTAGTAACTTGTCCAGCACTGCAAGTAAGATTCTGCTCACCAGGTACCTTTGTTACTGTCTGCTGTGTGCCTTTCATGATGTTATTGATTATGTGAAGTCATGCCTGATTGGTTAAGGATGCAGGATGAATTGTTCTGATACTTAGATACTAATGTTACCTTAGAAAACCCCGCCTAGCACAAAAAAACCTTGTTGATTGTTGAAATCCACATTTATACAACTCACATCTTTTCAAGTATCCGCTCTATCCTCTAATCCCTTTATCTCCCAGACTGTGCTTCCTCCAGTGACAGGTGAGATAGGCTCCAGTTTCACTAAAGAAAATTTAGTTTTTCCTTTCTCTGGAGATGACAACATTAACAAAGTTTTCTCCTCAGCTGGTGGAGTGAGAGTTCCACCGAACCCTCTATAGAGGATTATCTCTTTCTCAGTGTAGCACTTATCTTTGAACTAAACCTGGCCGTGCACACATGCACGCACACACTCCAATGGGCCACCTGTTTTTCTCTCAGGTGCACACACACACACACACATACAGACACACACCTGGCACAAAATTTCTTTCACAAACTTCAAACACCGGCATTCATACGCTTGCACAGCCCGTCTGTGGACAAGGCCTGTTTTCAGCTCAGCCAGGGGTATTGTGGCAGGTATTAAGAGGTGGCCGAAGGGTTAATATTGGAGGCTGAATGAGGCAATCTGCAGCTTTTACATACCGCTGAGGAGAAGAGAGTGACTTGGCATCATTTCATGGGTCACTACATCTGCAGAAATTAGATTGGAAGCAGTATTCTGAGCACTGTGGAATATCAAGGTGTGTGTGAGAGTGTTCAAGTCTAAAAGCCAGCTCAGCAGGGGACGGCGTCTGCAGAAAGCACCAAGAGACTCAATCATCAGTAACAGCATAAGCAATTCAATTTATCCATCCAAATCCATCAAAATCAGTTGAGCCGCGTTGAGTCATCAAAGCAAATCCAAGTGGGAAATTTTGTTTCTGGCGTCTCGTTTGACTTATGAAGGTCATAAATAGATGTTAATTTCATTTAGCTCATGAATAGTGGGGAGATATTCTCTGCTGCTGGACAGATGGAGTACAGCTGACGAGTCTCTTTGACCACATTTTTGTCATTTTGTGAAATACCCACCTGGTACTTGTACTTTGTATTCTGATGAACTGCACTGGGATGCTACAGGATTGCCTGCCGCTCTTTAAGAAGATACTAAACCCTCTTAGCACAAGATTCTTTTTCTCATTTCCACCTTAAAAAAAATCAACACATAATTCAGACAAGAACAGCTGTGAGGCTGAACTGAGCAACGTTAGGCTCTACTTTTATGAGACTGTTGTTTATAGTCTGAAAGTTCAGCTGAATCCAAACTGTAAATTAGAGAAAACAGAGGAAGTATAATAAAGGTCAGCACTGGTGTTATTAAAACTATTAAAAATTCTCAACTGCAGCTGCACCAGACTTGATGTAAGAGTCGAATGCTATGCCCTTTTTAATCACAGCAGTGCTGGGTGGCCTCTGCGCTGAAAGCTTGAGTAATGGCAGTTTGTGTTGTTTTCGCAGCAGCCTGGATACAGCCGTGATCTCCGGGTTTCCAGACAGAGGCTGAATTTTGCAGGTATTTTGCACACAAAAGCTTCGGACAAGTTTTGATCTGATCTCGGAAAACTAAAGTCTTTAGGATTCATTCTCTGCCATGTGTGTCAGTGCATAATGTGCAGTGCCTTTCACAGAAATCCTCACAGGATTTGTTGAGGTATTTTAGTCTCGAAGAAATGGTGAACTGCCCGAGCAACCAGCCGTCAACAGATTAATGCTTGACTGCAATGCAAGAAGAAGAAACCGGTCTCACTCCTCCTGCACTGCTTTCAGTCTCACACACTGGTACATTTTCTTTGGACTTTTCTACATGTTGTTCAGCCAAATACAATAATCAAAGGAGCTCTGCTTATTGTTGGATGCTGGCATCATCTTATATAACCTTTGTGCATGTGTGGAGCATGCCTGCTCCCAGTTACATTTGCAGTTTTGGACGTACGTACATGGAGCACCATTTTATGACAGGAGGCCAAATGCATTCAAAGGTACCACCTTGTAATTTCTGAAGCTGGTCTTGTTAGCATGTGGCTAACATGCAGCTGAGCTGCTCAGTGGCTGTTACTGGGTTAAAACCATGTGAGTTTTGTTCTGTGTACAATCACACATTCAGCTGTGAGAACATCAAAACACTTCAGCAGTGAGTGCTAACATTCACTGTCTACCACAGTCTCTACGAGGCAGTTTTAAGCTTGGCCTCCCATTATGAAATCTGTAAAATTCATGAGGTTTCAAGAGGAAAATAAGCCCTTAAATATTCCATTTACTTCCCATTTCTATTTTTCACAAACAAAAAGGGCTTAATATTCAAAGCAAATATCAGTTTGTAGCTGCTTGTAGCTCCTTTCCAAGTCTCTACACCAATCATAGCAGTTACCTCTTTAAACAGACCAAAGTTTCTATGAGTTTAACGTGAGGCAGAAGTTGAGTCAGCGCCCTCCATCTGGTTTCTCGGGGCTAATTGGTTGGTAATTCATCACCGGTCAGCCATTTTAGACGGGATGTGAGATCCGAGCGTCGGCAGCACAGAGTGTGCCTGTTCAGAAGTACGAGATTAAAATCTGCTGCGTACAGGCCACAATATGGAAGAACATCAACAGTGACAGATGGGCAGATGATGGGGACTGATTGGAAGCTGGGATGAAAATGACTGGGTGACGAGCTCGGAGCCAGCACCAGCGCTCGCACGAGCCAAAAGCAGCTTCCTGTACAACCGCTCAACGTAGCCAATGAAAATATCTCAGACTAGTGTAGAGCAGGCGGTCGGATTCATGGGGAGAGCTTCAACACTCTGAGTGGAAAACAGATATTTGGTGCATCAGTTATCCTTATGAAAGAAAAGCTTGTTACATGAGAGCACATCAATCCATTTCTTGGATTTAAGTGAAGTTGAACCCTCTAGCATGTAAGTTCTTGTGGATAATAAGAAGTAACTCTAACTATGTTTTCAAAAGATAGAAATCACATATTTTGATATCACAAGAATACATTTTTAGTGTTGTGTTGGGGTACCATTGACGAGGACTTACACCTCAGAGAGTTCATGGAGCAAAAAGCTGTGAAAAGTAAAGTTTTTGATTTGGGATTTTGTCAAATAAAAGACTGCAGACTTTTTCCGAATGCTCTCCAGCCATGGTGGGGGTGCTTTTCTATTGATCCCCTGTTCAGTGGGTTATTCTCCTGGCTTCTGTCTCTCTGGTATATCTCTTCAGGCGGTTTAGCCACGGCTGTGAGTCTTTGCTTGGCAGTCTCTAAGGCCTCTGGTATGGACAGCCTGTTGTGCTTCTTAGACACTCCTCTCTTCATCACACCTTTCTGCAGCTCTGTTACCTGGCTAACTTCCCTCTGTGCTGCCTTGATATTGGCCTCTAGTCATCATTTCCATGGAGGGTACTGCTCCTTGTGGCTGTTCATCTTATCGCCAAGCATCTCAAGGATCACAAGTAGACTTTCAGAGGGTACTTCACGTTGTCTTGGTAATCCGCTTCGAGGGGTCCAGGTAACTTAGCCATGATCTCATCGGGCTTGGTACCTAATCTCGGAGTGTGGGGATGATGATATCTCCCCCTGACCTGTCATTCTGGCTCCCCCTTGTTGTAGCATTTGTGTTGTACCTCATCAATCTCTAGTTGCGATAACAGTTGCTTCTTTCGTATGTTGGAAGTCTGAGCTACGAGTTGTTTCGATGTCATTTTGGGTGTTGGGTGTTGAAGAATCCCAAGTCCCACAGCCTCTTCATGTAACCCCTATCACTGGGATTACATTTGTACTTCTCGTGTTAATTTATGTCGTATCCTTGTTCCACTATCGTCAGTATGCCCTGGTTCCTCAACACCTGACACAGACATTGTTAATGTGGGCGACGTCTGAGCCGGTATGGCTTCAGTCATGTATCTCTCCCTCATATTCTGAGGTAGGCTTGGGTAGCATGAGGGGTCTAGCCTGGGGACCCTTACTGGATGCAGGCCCTGGCCGGGTTTCAAACCTCTTACTCCAAAAGACGGTGGAAAAA
Organism: Archocentrus centrarchus; assembly: GCF_007364275.1. Lineage (NCBI taxonomy): Eukaryota > Metazoa > Chordata > Actinopteri > Cichliformes > Cichlidae > Archocentrus > Archocentrus centrarchus. Next base: position 2,744,929 of record NC_044366.1, read on the forward strand.
ACAAAAAAACCCAAAAAACTACAAACTTTTATATTCTCCGTATTATACAGCATATAACACAGTATCTAGTAATATATGGCAGTGGTTCTTCTGTAATAATGATGATGATGGTGATGTAGTATTACAATATTACAATATTAGATTTTAAAAAATGAATACATGCATTTTTTCATTTAAAAATAAGTTGATTGTCTAAAGGTTTGAGTCAAAAGTTAATATATGGCCTTTAAAACAGACTTTATTTTTTTTGCATTATTATTCTGTGAAAAGGTTAAATAAACAGCTCAGCTGAAAATAAAAATGTAATATTTAAATTGTTGGGATTTACAGGGATAGAGTTTACCTAGCCTGAGTAATGAAAACTGAAGTAAAGGTGATAAAGAAATAAAGTTAAGACAGAGATGCAGACGACCAGTGGGAGTCATCTACAGTTGGTTTACAGTAAAAAAGAAGAAAAACTCAATAATTTCTGTAAATTAACAGTAATTTAAAAATTTAAGTCCAGGAAAAAGTATTTTGTGTAATTTATTTTTTAAAGTGAAAACCCAAAAAGCCTTACTGTTTGTTACTACAGCTGCAGTTCTCTGTAAATGGACTTTCTGAGATGTTGAATTGATGCTAATTTCTCTGAAGACGTCTCTGTTCATCAAATTAAATGCAAAAGTTTTAAAATCTTAAACTTTGTTTAGAGTAAAATAAGACATTCAGAGGTGTATACATAAACACACACACAAATGTTAACAAGCAATAGTTTTAGCGGTCTGGCCCACTTGGGATCAAATTGGGATTCATGTCGCCTTAAAGCTGATCTGAGTTTGACGCCCCGTGATCAGACAAACAGCTGCGGTCGAGAGCGTTGCTTAAAGTTTCCTTCCTTTTTTTTTTTGCTTCCTTATCGTCATCTCGCCTCCTCAGATGAGGAGTTTGTTCCCGAACACGTCTGCCTTATAACCACAAACCCGCTCAGTGTCAGTGCAGATGCAACATCTGTCTCTCCCTGAAGTGAATCATGAGAATGGCCTTCTGACCACAGGACTTCCTGTATGTATGTCACTGGTAGCTTATGGGAAAGACTTCATGCAATATCAGCAAATACCAATCTGCAATCTCCTCCCATCATCTCATGACTGTACACTCATGAGGAGTCTGCAATTAGATAAGTAATAAGTAAAAAGAATTACTTATTTTTATTTTTATTATTTATATGTGTGTGTATATATGGTTGCAGGTACAAAATACATTTCACTGTGCATTGTACTGTGTATAACTGTGCATGTGACGAATAAACACTATCTTATTTTATCTATAGCAAGCAGGTCAGGCAACACGCGCATCGTTAGGTTAAAAAAGTCCCGTTATATACGGACCAAACCACACGTGTGACGCACACCGAAGAAGTGCAGCTGAAACAGAAACTCTGAAACTCCAATCCCACAGAGCTGTTAGATCAGCCATTTAATTTTTATATATATATATATATATATATATATATATATATATATATATATATATATATATATATATAAAATATGAAGAAATGTAAGGTACCTGTTGTATTTCTTTCATCCTCAGACTTACACCTCTGTAACAGAAATCAGTTTCACTTATTTACGACAGGCAGCACAGTCGCTCAGACTCACAAACGCTTTTAATTCCTTCGTTTCCTGAGAGGCTTCTGATGTGAAGGAGCTGCAGAAAGTGTTTAACTGACAGCCTCTAAACAGCAACAAAGATGGAAAAAGCACAAATGCTGGAGTTCAATAATGACTTCAGTCTTTGAATTTATGGGACTGGTTACTTTTTTAAGATAATTTGATCAGCTCAGCTTTTATTGGAGACAATTATTGATATAAATTCAGCCACTTCAGCACTTCTCTTATTTTTAGGAAGTCCTGCTCTGACCACTTGCATGTTTGGATTTGCCTTTTTAAACAGATAAACATCCACTTCTGTCTTCATGTCATCCATCATCATTGTGATGAGAACCGGGCCTGCAGCTATGACTCAGTGTCCAAACACAGGCTGTGTCCAAATTCAGGGGCCGCATCCTTCAAAGGACCCGTCCTACGTAGACCGGGTCCTTCGCAGCCCACGAAGACCGCAGAGGCCGGAAGTGAGCGGCTGTGAAATTGGACGGTCTACCCTTCATATCAGTGCAGCTCAAGTCACCTAGTGACCGTGACAGTGCGCAGCACAGCTGTGGAAAAGCAGCTGTCACAATGGAGATGAACTTTTGCTCTTTTTTGTGGTTTAATTTTAATTCTTTAATTCAAAATAAGCTGTTAAAACAAGCAGAACACATTTCAACATCAAGAAATATAGTTGAGTGAATGATTAATTTCCAAATATATTACCACTCTATAAAACTATCCAGTTATGATGCTTAACTTTAATCTCAGCCAAACCGATTTGCTCAGGAACAAAAGAAACACTGAAATAAACCACACGTCAGCCGTCAGAGATCATCTGAGTGAGTTCAGAATCAGAATCAGAATCAGAGTTATATCTGTGTTTAACTTCCACTCAGCAGCGAAAGCCAGCGGGGGTTTGAAAAGGATGTGCTCGGAGTCAGGCCTTCTCTCCGGTTATAGCGAGCCTCAATAGCCTGGTCAGCTCACAGCTAGTGAGGCGAGCAACAGACATCTCCGAAAACGTCAGAGCACTTTTTGCAATTAAGTGATATCTTGATAAAACAAGATATTGCTTAATTTACATTCTCGCCTGAAAACATCTTAAGTAAGTTTATTTTTTGTCACAGAAACAGTCATATTTCAAACTTTTTGGCCGCTATCTTCCGCCATTGTTGTGTTTAAGGTTTGATACGCAATGAATCATGGGATATGGTAGGCCATGAAGGATACACTCGACCATCCTTCAAATTCGAGAAACGAAGGACGCATTCGTCGACCACATTTGGTGGAGTCTTGGAATTTGGACAGCCTTCGTCACCTCGCTGTGATGTAATCGGCCTACAAACAAACGCAGCCTTCGAAGGATGCGGCCCCTGAATTTGGACACAGTCACAGTCCACAGCATCCCGGCCTGAAGACAGGATGTCCACGGGCTCATGAACCACAACCTCATTCCCCGTGATCAGCCTGTTCACACTGAGTTCTGCTGTGATGTCCCGAGACGTCTCAGAACATAAGCTGCAAATGATCAGCTTGTATCCCAGTAACCCTCCTGGGTATGTCGTCATAATGACCCCAACCATAAGTCCAACTGTAACCCTGACCTCTAAGTCTTTGGAACCAGTGAACATACAAAAAAAGTCATTGTACCAAACTCTACAACTGTTTTTTGTTTTTTGTCTTTCTCCAGATTATAGTGTTAGTCTTTAGCATCTGTGCAGACTTTGACCTCAGAGGTTTAAAAGTTTTTACACTGTGGAGGAGTTTCAGTGTGAAAATCAACTTTCAGAGAGACTGATCATATTCGTGGGCTGCAGAGTCATCCTTTTTTTTATCACAGCTGCTCACTGCTCAGTGTCAGTGATGCTCAATGTATCAGATTAAGGCATTAAAGGTAGGCCATCATTTCCAACTCTTTGAATGTGAAGGGAAACTGTGATGAAGCGGCCTATTTTACCCCAAACCATCCGCCATATTTTCTTAACCCTGATCAAGTCCCTCTGAGTTCCTAAACTGAACCGGAAAGTAAAAACTAGCTGGTGCAGAACCCAAAGGTCCAAGTGGGACACCGACCGTGGTCTCCTGTCTGATAAACCTGCAACCTGTAGCACCACCACCCTTCAACCTGCTGATGTGGACGCTGTAGGTTTCTAAAATGGAGCGATACAAACCTCATAGTAGTTTTCCTTTTAGTTCCAAATCCTCTGTCCAAACATTTCCTGCTAGATTACATTGATGGTGTCCCCCAAATTTCTCATATATGGTCTAAACTTGTATGCAAATATATTTGTGGATTTGTAATCCTATTAGTTATACTTGAACTGTACTGTAGCCAAACAATTTATTGAATGAATTATTATTCACATACTGGCTAGCACTGCTGCCTCACAGCAAGAAGGTCCTGGGTTTGAAGGTCCTGTGGAGTTTGCATGTTCTCACCCCCACAGCCCTGCACTGGATAAGTGGAAGAGAACGGATGGATGGATACTGAGCTGGATATTTTTCCCCTCCCTTCTTATCCGAGTTTCCCGTCATAAACAGACAGTGAAGTGGACAGCTGTCTCCGGAGCAGCCATCCATCTATCATCATCCTCCACATATCTTCATCTTCAAGTACAGTATTGCCTGAGAACGATGCAGGATCCTCAGTGTGTGTCATAGATGGATAAATAGATCTTTTGTGCTTCCCTCTTTGCTCGTCTCTACAGTGTTTCCCTCGGCAGCCTTTCCCTCCAACTAACTCCAAACAGATGTGGTTGAAAGAGAAAAATAAATGCAGTCTGACAGTGTGAGCCAGCGCCTTACTGTACATTATTAAATATTTTATCTACCTGCTCTTATTTTTACATATTATAATGAACATTAGCGGGTCTGGTCCAGTTTTTCTGCTCTGTCTGTATTTTTGCTGCCAGTTTAAACATAACACTAACTTTATGTTCATCTGCTGTTTCCAGAAATGAAATAGTTGCAAAAATGTTCTAGCCCTTTGCATTCATGGTTCATATTATTGGAGAAAACTATTTATCTAAAAAACCGGTTTTAAATAACGTGTGAAATGAAGTGATTGACATTAACGTTTATAAATTATAGGTGTCTGGAGAGAAACTGGCTTCTGCATTTACTGAAAGCATTTCCTTGTGAGCTTAATCCAAAACTCACCTCTGAGGACTTCCAGTCCTGATAGTCACCCCCCCCCCCCCCCCCCCCCCCCCCCCCCCCCCCCCCCCCCCCCCCCCCCCCCCCCCCCCCACCCCCCCCCCCCCCCCCCCCCCCCCCCCCCCCCCCCCCCCCCCCCCCCCCCCCCCCCCCCCCCCCCAAAAAAAAAAAAACTAAGAACAGTACCTTTTGTATATAAAAAGCTGCATTTATCCACCTTGCACCTTTGACAGCTCTCTGTTCATTGTGTAACCCTCTGATCGGGACAATACGCCGAGCTCTGCAACCTGTAATCGAAATATTCGCCTGTGATTGTGCGAAGTGGAACGAATTCCATTCAGCTTCACAATCACCGTGCTGCAGGAATAATCAGCCCGAGCGTTTAATCAGTCGGCATTGTGCTGCTCTCTATTGTCCGAGCAGTTTCTGCCAGGGAGGTAAATGACCATCAAACGGGGGTGGAAATCTGTCATTAAGTGTCACAGAAGAAAAGCTCAGGTGGAAGGAGTGAAGCGCCGTCATTACGTAAGCGTTTGATCACAATGTGGACTGCATAATGAAATGCTAATGGGGTCCTGCCTTCCACCCTTTCACTTAAATTTTTCTTCTTTTGACACGCCTCGGGAACTTTAGCCCATTTTAGTTTCCCGCCGCATGCAGGTCGTGAAAAAACTTCTCAGCTCACAGGTGCAATCCGAACTTTTGTGTGAGGGAAAGTTATGGTGTGAATGAATTATGAAAATCGTGGTGTTAAAAGCAGAAAGGCGAGAAACCCTTGAAATTCTGTCGAGCTGAGCGTGAATAAGTGATTCCAGCCTCAGCGTTTTTTTTCCACGTGCTCGGCTTTTTCCTGCGACTGTTTTAAATCTGTGATTTGTGTATATATATATATTATATATATATATATATATATATATATATATATATATATATTATATATATAATATAATGTACTGTAGTCTCCAGATCAACTGATGAAAACTGCAGTTCTTTGGAAACACACTGCAAACATAATGGTCCAGTTGTGCTTGCTGATGGCTTTTCTGCAATCTGTCCTTTTTATCAGGACTTAAAGCCTATGATCCACATTGCTTATTGTCCTAACTGGATTCATTTCCTCAGCTCATCAGTAAGTCTTTTATTCTGTCCCTTTACATGTATTTAAGAAGCCTTTTAGCTCGAGTGCCTCTCTTATTCAACAGTATTGATTTCATCTCCATACGGCCGCCTTATGATCTGACAAATCCCAGGCGTGCTGTTTCCAGCGGGCCAGTGCGAGTCAGCGGGACACGACAAACTCGGGATTGTCTGTAGCTGCTCTGTCAGCCTGTGTTTGGTCCCCGAGGGCCCACGGTTCATGGCTAAGACGCCAAAGCTGGTCTTTAACGTAAAGGCGTGGTGGTTAGCAGGGAGGAGAATACTTGTTGGGCCTGCTTTGTGTTGTATCCCCGCGATAACGCGCTCTGACGGCCTAACACAATCCAGCTGCCACCCTGCAAGTGGACACAGACACACCGTCCGGCTTGCTCTCTCGTTCACGTTTTTCCTTTTCCTGCCTTTCATGTTCTCCCTTTTTCCTCAAATACACGCAGCCCGTGGAGCAGCACTGCTGCAGGATTGTCGCTCGTAGCTTCAGAGATAACTTCTGTCTTTTCTTAGATGCTGCAGAGGTTTACTGTACATGTGGGATCCTCTGTGGCTGCACAGCTGCATGCTTAAATCAGCCATACAGTGCACTCCATCCATCCGCGGTGAGGAGGAACGCTAAAACTGCAAAGCAACTTGGAAGGCCGCGGGGGGGTGAGGCCGCGGCCCGCTGTGGACAGCTCTGCTCAGCAGCGATACTGAGCGGGACAATGTTTACGATCCAAAGAGGAAGGGGGGTCTTAGTTCAGGAAGTGAGCGAGCCGGCCCGACACACTGTGGCAGAGCGGTGTTTCCTTTGTTTGAGTCGGCTCTGTCAGCATCCGCGGCCAACGAGGGAGGGAGGCGGCGGGCGGCGGTAATGAGGAGTAACTCACTTCCTCTTAATTATCCAATAAAGTCTGCTTTTTACCTCAGCGCGCCCACCCATCCAGTTCAAGAGCGCTTATTGCACCCCTTATTGCTGCATCTTTGTGTCGCTGTTGCCGCCTCTGTTTCTCTCACACGCACACAAATACATACAATCTGGACTTTTTCTGCACCTGTGAGGTGTAAATGGGTGGGTAATGGTGTGTGTCAGACCTGTGTAACAGCTCATTAGGCCCGTTCAGTGAGTTAATCTGATCTAACGTCTCTCTTCCCTACTTAAAAAACCCCACCAGGCATCTCTTGGCTCAGACTTAGCAGAGAGCGGGCTCTGGGAGGGGGGAGTACAGGGAGATGCATCACTGATCATCCAGCAGCGCCGTTCACCCACTTGACACTCTCCTCAGCCCAAACCGCTTCCATGTGTCCGCATCCGAGGGCTGGAATTGCTCCACTCTGTGAGACGTTGGGGGGTTACTCCTGTGGCAGCATCAGCTTCCTTTTGAGCAGGGAGGTGGACGGGGAGGAGGAGGAGGAGGAGAAGGGGGTGTGGCTGCGATTGACATGACATGCAGCCTGCCGGGATAATTGGAGAGTTTAAAAATGCAGGGATGACTCACACAGCAGTGCCTGCTTCATTCTGATTCCTGCACACAAACACATGCGGAGCTGCCGCCACACGCGGCGTGGACGTACAGCGAGGCGGCCTGTTGAGGGTTAAGTGCTTTCAGATCGGCCAGATTCGGTTTCATTACAGACGATGTATATTTTTTAAGGGGGCCAAACGTTGGATACGCCGGTGCTGCGAAATGTCTCGGACTGTGTTCCTAACAAAATACAAAGGCGTAATTATCTTTATTACAGGTGGGTCCATTTATTTGTAGAAAGAAAGCAGACGAGGGGAGAGAAAGATATGCTGACAGACAAATAATAACAGAGTAGGATAACTTAAATACTTCATCCTAGTTATTACAGAAATTAAAAATAATGAACATTATACAGCACAGCCAGGAGGCTTAATTACCCCAGAAGGGTAAATGGAGGTTATCTCTGGTTTAACTTCTTTGCATCCATCAGGTCACCAGTGACACATGTGGGGTTGGGAAGTTTCAGCTTTCTCGATGACTCCAATGCATCGACCAATGGTGGAGCACAGCGCTCTCATGCATCCTCCTCGTGACTTTATTTTTCTTCTGTTTAAGCATCTGTAACTCACACCTACACCGAAACTCCAGGGTTTAAAGTTACAGTAAACTACAGGGTCAGGAACAGTGCTAAAATGTAACCTTAATGTTGGGTTAAGCATGAAGATCTATAGTTAAGGATCAATACAGACTCAGGGGGAAGATAATGGTACACCGAGGGTTTGGGGTTAGGCATCAAGAGCCTTTTTTAGCCTCATGCCAAACAGGCCAATTCTCAGAAAGTGGAAGACGTGACCTTTCAAATAAAGACTCAGTCGTTCAATTTTGGCATCACAGTGTTTCAATTTTGGGGTGCGCCAAACGGTGGAAGATGTTATAAAAAGGGGCGGATTGTTTTCTAACCTTAATCCCTGACCTTAAGCCTAGATTATTTTAGAGGTTATTGGAAATGCAGTCATCTGTTCCAGCAGAGTGAGAACGTGGGCTGTAGCTAAGCAACAGATTATCAAAACAACTCTTTGGTGGTTCCAAAACAAAAAACAATAATAAATAACAACAATAAATAAAATAACTGAAGATTCGGTATAATCCTTTGATTCCACTGAACTCATTTATTAGCTGTTGGTTGGATGTAGGGAAATCATAGAGTCACTACTTTGGAAACACAGCTGTTCCACTTCCTGTTAATCCCAGTGTGCAGAAATTGGATCCAAATCAGCAGAGCGCACAGCAGGGGGCGCTAAACAGGTAGTCCTTAATGAATATGAGGCAACTGCTAAGTTTCACGCTTACTTCTAGACTGAAAAACAAAAACCGCTTCTATTTCATTTTCACAAATACAGCATTGATACGACCAACCTGAAATTCCCACTAACGTCCTTAGACTCAGAGTCCAGAACCTCACAGGTCTGAAACAAATAGTGGACAAACAATTCACTGCCCAAAACACAAGTGCTCTGCAGCGTTGTGGTTATATGGGAATATGATCAGAATACAAACCAGCTGGTAACCAGCTGAGTGGAGTCCCCTATTGCAAAGAGTCACATCGGCATGAGTTGCGCTCTTCAGCACAGACTGACTCAGACTGGCTGCAACATGTTTGCAATCTGTCTGCATTTATGACTTATTAGGAAACCCTTCTCCCATCTGTCTGAGACTGAATACCGTCAGTCTGAGTCGCCGCTTAAAAACAGGTCGCCTCCCACCAGGTGACCCGAACAACTGACCTGCAAATCGAAAGTGGTCACCCAGAGGTTCATGGTGTTTTGCAGCAACCTCTTGAACAGCAAAAAATTCAGTGCAGTCACTGATGAGTTTTTTTTTCTAGTCACAAGGTTTCCTTCCTATTTTTACTTAGTTGACTGAAAAAACCCAGAGAGCATAAAAGAGGGAGAAAGATTCACTGATATATGCAGATATTCAAACACTGAGAAACAACAGTTCATACTGCAGTCTGAGGGGTTCCCTGACTGAGAAGTAGATATCAGTCAGATTTGAAGAGGCTTAAAGACATGTCTGAAAAACAGCTTTTCTCTTGGCGTGTGAAACGTTGTGTACGTGTGTGTGAGTGTACGTGTGGGACCTGAGTAAGCTCTGTGTGTTTTCAAAGTGTAATCAGATGGATCCTCGGGGTGCGTACTGGAGGTAGACCTGGTTACCCTCATACCGTCCCCGCTTCACTCTCCAAGTGTTTTCATACACCACCTTTTCTGCATAACTGTCTCAGCAGGTATTATCTGAGCCGGCCAACTGTTATTTCTAGCTCAGTTGCTTTGTGTGGGCGTATGCACGGCAAATGAGGTTAATACAATTCTCCGAGCAATGATGTGGTGACTCAGTACATAGGTGGCAGAACAGTTTGTGTGTGTTTGATGGCGGTTGGTGAATTGTTTCAGGGGCATTTGGACGGTGGAATAATTGCTTCCAGAGCTCCCCGTGGAGTAATTGCTCTTCCTCCACCCAAAATCTTACCTCCTTCTGAGAATCTGCTGCCCACCACCACTTAAAGAGATTCTTGGGCCAGAGCAACCGGCCACAAATATTTTCTCCCAGAAAGAGAGGGGGGAGCAGCAGCAGCAGCGGTTTGGGTGGAGAGGCTGATTGCAGGCACACACTCAGAGTGGGTTTGATTTTCTACACTGTGTCTGTGTGGGTTTGTAAGTGTCCACCTGCAACGAGAAAGAGTGTGTATTCTCACAGTTCGGATTAATTAACGAGCAAGAAATCCACTCAGAGTGATTGTGAGGAAATTGCCCTCAGCTGCACATTCAGACACATGCCCCCCCCCAATACAGAAATCAGCCAGGGGTGAGATTTACATTCCAGACATCCACTTCAGACCACGTCCAAATGATCCGAGGACTCTGTGGGAACGGCCCCGCGGCCGCTCACACGTGCACCCGGGGCTGAAGGGCTTCCCGATGTTTAAAAATGGCTGCCTCCCAGGAATATCGTGCACCCTTTTCCCGGGAAAATCTGGATTTCTCACATGTAGGGAGTTTGATTTTTGAACAAAGAGCTGTGTGTTTATTGTGTGTTTATTCTCCCTTTATGATGATTTTCTTTCTTTGTAGTATTATTATATGGTGATATTTTTGGTCAAACAATTCCCTTTGCTGCAAAAACTACGAACGTCTTTGAGGTGAGAGTGAAAAACAGTCGAGCCGCAGAAGCCTTTGATGTGTTTTAGCGCATCCTGTTGTAGTGGAAGGACGAGCTGTTGTATTCTAGTTGGAGGTTCCTCGTTTTGACGCCGGCTCGTTGTATTAGATCAGCCTCCTGGATTCGTTGCTCCGCCTGCTGAGTGCTGCGCTCCACTTTGATTTCATAACCAAGCCTCCGCTTTTGTACCGGATTCTGCCATCTGCTTAAAAAAGTAATAAAAACTGCAGGCAGTGCTGCTACGGCTCAGACTACAGTAAAAACAGGACAGCAACCTCCCTGCATCTAAAAATATAATAATTGGTTGACCGGCAGTTGCACTTAATGTTTTCACGTGAACTCGGGGGTCACCTGGTGGAAGCAACCGGTCTCCAAACAGAGGCTGCAATCACTCTCAGACAGATTGCTGAAGGTTTGCAAGTAATCACCATCTAATTTATAAACACCCAGATTACAACACACTGCAGTCAATAAGTGAATCTGAGCTGATGAGCTCGACTCACCTGTTTCTCAGGTCTCACTCAACTCGACTGGTTGCCAGCTGGTTGTATTCTGGTTATATTCCTATTTAATATCAAGGCTACCACGTGTCTGTCACGCTGCAGTTAAATCGCTGTCCTGCAGCAGCTGCGTCAGTGTGTGTGTGTGTGTGTGTGTGTGTGGAGGAATTTGTGTTTCAGATCTTCGAGGTTCTGTCTGACTGATTTCATTGCATGCAGACAGCAACAGATTTGCAATTTACGCTGAATTATCACAATTAATTACCATATTATCACAAACAGAAGCACCTAGAGGTGACTGTTGTGATTTGGCGCCGTGCAAATAACACTGAAATGAAATGAATCGCCAACTTGACTCCATTCAGTCACAGACTGACGCGTTTGATCGCAGTCTTGCTTCGAGGATGGCAGCTGGCTGAGTGGTTGCAGAGCTCGTCTCAGTCCTTGAAGCAGCTGTTTTAAAAGGCAGTGAGGCTGCGAGCTCTCCTGAGTGTTACTGCAGTGTTGGAGGCACGTTTTTCTTTAAAAAATAATAAGCCGGCCTGCAGTAAACATCAGAGGAGCTGCAGTTTTTGGCACTTGCTGTTATTTAAGGTCCTGCCTGAGGTGAAAATTATATTTGTGGCAGTTTTTGATAAATTAACCAATTTAATATATATTAACATACACAAAACTAAGCTTTAGGACTTGTTTTAGCATCATATGCAATATGGCACTGGTCTCAGTAAGTTTCTGATTAATCATTGTAATAAATAATCTCCTCTATGCTGCTCGGGCACTCTGAGACCATGTACAGATAACATTTCTGCTCAAAAGAGCAAAAATGATGAAGAGAAGAGACAGAAAGGAATGTTGACTCGAGCCAATAGGCATAAAACTAAAGGAGAAACATAGGCTGAAAGAAGTGAACAGAGAGGAGAAGAATGCAGCACTGATGGACTCTCTGCGGGCATCCAGCTGCTAGTTCAGCTGCTGGATGAATTAGGCAGAAAGGTCTGAAAATCATTAGCACTTTTTGGGGGCGGGAAGGCTGAGGCAATAAATATAAAGAAGTGGTTTCGGCTAACAGGCACATCTCAGTCTCAGGCAGCTGAAAGTGATATAGCTATATTTAAGACAACAATGCATAATGAAATAAGTGTTGGCTTAAAGAGGTGGGCTCTGAGCATGCTGGAGCAATTTTCTGGGTGGAGGAGTGAATCTGTGTTTTTAGTTAGTTTGTTTTGGGGGAAGGCGGTGGGGTGGGTGTGTTCATCCTGTTATCTGTAATCACTGCGTGTGCATATGCTGAGGGCTGCTCTCATTGATCTTTTTATATTCCCGATGTGCAACGTGGAAAAGCGAATCTACAGAGAATCTGCATCATGATTACAGAGAGTTTTATGGCATCTTTTAGTGGGCTTATTAGGCCGTTACAGACATGCTGGTTATTTGTTCTTTCCAATAAAGTTCCCAGAGTTTGAACCCAAATGCTGAATGCTAGATTCCAACTGCTTAACTGTAATATGCTTAAAGCAGCCCCTAAATGCTGCACTCAGTGTGCTTCCACGCTACGAGCCACATTCACCCACATTCGTGCAGCACTTTGTTTCTATGCACTTTTCCTTCAAGCACGCACTCACATGGATGCATCAGGAGCAATATGAAGTCCAGTATAGCCACAGCATGCCTAACAGTATAACAGCTTTACTGGCTGATACTTACTGGAAGTCAATATTGTGATGTTTATGGCTGTATAACTTTGTCCTAGCATCCATCATGTCACTGCTGAGAGTTCGGTTTACCCCTTTCTATGGACTGGACTGGATCGATAAAACCTTTATAAATCTACCCCTTCATATGGATTTTCACCTGTTTGAGACATCTACTCGTCCATTTTCTACCACTTACTGGGTTCAGGTTATGGAGGCAGCAAAGATCTAAGATCCTTTGTCTCTTATTGGGGAAACCAACGAATTCCCAGGATGTCCTGGGTCTACCCTGGGACTTCTTCCCAGTCTGGCATGCTGGAAACACCCCACCTTGGAGGGTCCAGGAGGTGTTCTTGTCTGAAAGACATGGAGGAGCACCAGCTCTACTCTGAGCCAGCGTGAGCTGTGGGATGATGTGTGATAATCTCTATTTATACAGTATGTACATGAGTTTGAGTCCATGTGTGATACTGAGCGCAGTAATTAGGACAACAGGCGGTTAAAACAAACAGGCCAGCTCGATTTATTGCTTCCATCGTGTGAGTGCTGTGGTGTGTCAATCTTCAGGTAACCGTCGGGACAGCCTCACGCAGCTGGCCCCATCAGACTCTTCCTCACTCTGTACTGATTAGCATTCATAACCCTCTTCCTCTCATGCTGAATGTTAGCCTGTGACTTGCTGCTGTTACAGGTATAAATGCTGCTTTTCCCGGGGCTGCCCGACACACCTGTGGGAAAGTCAAAGACTCGGAGTATTTGAATATTTTACAGAAGGCGACTCACAACCGAAACACAGCTCTGAGTAGATTTTACCTTTTGGTGGTTCCTGCCCAGAATTTCAACATTGTGGTACAAACAGAAATCCGTCACAGTCAGAGGACACATCGGAAACCTCATCATCCATCAGTCTGACAGGGGGGTGAAAACTCTGTCACACTGTACCTGTCATTTTAATCTCATTTAATGATAATGAGGCACGTTTAATAGCATTATACTAATGCACAGAACGGTCCACGACCTCATGAAACGCGTCTCACATCAACACAAGAATCAGATCATTTTTTCCTGCAGGTGCAGCGAAGCCTTTGAGCCCAAACAGGGAAACACGAGCTAAACAGACTTCACGTAGTTGCTTGTTTGAACGTAATCAGATTAACAGAACATGTGCAGCAGTCCCGACCAATGGCAACATGCTGGAAGCACAGCCATATCATTCTGATGTTATCCACTGAGTCTTTTTTTTCTTTGACACGTGGTCTTTTACTCCCAAAGTCTGAATTAGAAATTCATACCACCACTGAGTCTTTTGTGGAAAAGCTTTATTTTCCTGCATCGTCAGTGGTGTCAGCCCACAGCCGTGTAAATCCAGGCAGGTTTGTAACCACGGATGAAGAAACTGAAAACATGGACTTTTTTCCCTCAAAAGCCACGGAGCGTGGTGTGGAAAGTTTTGGACGTGGTCAGAAATCTCACTGAATCATATTTGAGGTGTTTGATAAATTCTAATAAATTCATCTGTAAGTATCTGATGTCGTTTGGCCCCTGTGGTTTCTTCGTACTCGCTCTTTGTCCCGTTCCCGTCTCTGTTATTATGTTCATGTTATTTCTCTTTTGGTTATTTCCCATTTTCCTTTCTCATTGCATGTGTCTTGTTTCGGTTTTACTTCTGGTTTTTGTTTCTTCGTCCACCTGATTGGTTCCACCTGTGTCCTCTCAGTGCTCGGTGTGTTCCCTCCTGTCAGATTGACCCGTGTGTTTCTTCATGTTCCTCGTTCTGCTCCTTTTCTTTTCGGACTTTTTGTTACCTTATTTTTTCCATTAGATTACAAAGGCTCACTTTTTGTTATTCATTTCCCTCCACGTCCCGCATTCATGCCCCAGACTCGTGCGACCCACCTAACGAGTCACTTCTTCAGACAAAAGAAACGTTTGCAGCCCGACGCCGGGCAGAGCTGACTGCTCTTCGCTCAGTGTGGAAACAGGCAGGAGAGTGAATCAGACCTGTGTTCTCCCAGCAGGGATCATTTTAAATTAGAAAAGCTGAGAATATGTATTTGAAAGCAGCACAGAATGAAGGAGCCTCAGTGCGTTATCATCCTCTATTGAACCATTACCTCGTGCCTGTTGTTTGGGATTTCTTTACACACTGAAGATGTTTGCACCATAAATCGATGAAGAATGCGGCACAGACAGAATAGAGGAAATGATGTCTGATGCTCACAAAAATGTATCTGCGCTCATATTTCACTGCGTTTGTCTGCTTTTACCTTTGAAACTTGAAGGCTGAAATTGATTCTCCAAAATTAGTTTTAGTGATAACCAGCATTACAAAATGTTTGATCCTGAGACATTCACTGATCAATCAGAGGGGGAATAGCTGCTGAACAATTAAAAGCAATAAGTCATAATTGAAAATTAATGTGAATCAAAAGTCCTCAGGAAAACTACCATTCTTCGGACCTGGAGGAAGAATATTCATTTCAGCCCACTTAAAAAAATCACTGTGTGTTAATTGGATGAGCTGCGTGCTTAAAAATGAAGAGATGATGAAACATGAGGCCAAATATTTGAGGAGCTGAAACGAGTACGCAGGTGAGATTTGAAATTCTAACACAGCCCGAGGTGAACACGGTAATCTGATTATATTGTATGAATGCAGATGGCGGCTGCTGTATGTTTTATTAATAGTTTGCACTGCAGCACAACAAGATGTGAGCTCAAAGGACGGCTTGTTTACACTCTTGCAAATACATATTAAATGCAGCTCTGCAGACACACAGCAGACCTGCAGGTCCAGCATCCCTGATGTGCTTCGATCATTAACCTCGAGCTGCGGATGGAGCGTCGCAGACGTTCTCTCGGCTCACGTTTGTTTCGTTTCTGATGACGTCAGCTTTACAAGCACTTTGTATTAGAGTCCTATTAATCTTACAATAATCACTAATAAGCCACTAAGAGCATGGACAGGAGCAGAGGTAGAATGTAACTGAGTACATTTAATGCTGCTTTCTGCTAATAATGTAATTTACACTCCACACTGTTTATCTGAAAGCTTTATTTTTAAATTTAAATCAGTCCCTGCTCTGAGATGTTAGACTGAGTGGGAAATTCATCGTGGCAGCTTCCCGTCTCTGAAAGAAAACTCCGCTAACCGCAGTTCAACAGGTAAATACCGGACTCTACTACATCAAATCCTGCTGACATCCACCAGAACATTCATTGAGATACTGTGAAAACAGAGGTTACTGCTACAATCACTACTGACCGGGCACGAACACGACAACTCAGCAAGAAACCCCGAACAGGATGTCCCGAGCCTGGAATTCACCCAGTTACACGACAAAGCTTAAACAGCCAAATTATGGAAGCTTGTTTTTGCTACCCATAACTAGGCCTGTCACGATAACAAATTTTGCTGGCCGATTAATTGTCTCAGAAATTATTGCGATAAACAATAATATTGTTTGGAGACCCTTTTAAACTAGTAATGATAATGACATAATAATGCTAGTACATCCTCTCAAAGATCAAAAACTTTGATTTCCAAAGAACATTTACACTGGAACTGGAACACAAAATAAAACTAAAAAAAAAAAAAATGGACTCTCAGTCTCCGTTAACAAAAATGCACTTGAATAAAAACTAAACACAACAAAAAACCAAACTCGAAATAAAAACTACATTCAACCAGAACAGTATGGATTAAGTCTGTAAACTAAATTGCCCTTCAAAAAATAATAATCATTCGTTTTAAATAGAGAAGATGGGCAAAACTGACAGTTTTATAAACAAAAAGTGCAAACTAGCAAAATGCCGGCTTTTCAACGATTAAAGGATTAAATTAAAGGACAGCATCTCTAACGATTAAGCGAACTATGCTGTCTGTGAGCACGCACCATTTCGCACTATCCTTTTTGTACACCGTCAATTAAATTCTCCAGTGTTGGTGGACTGTCGGGAACTTGAAGACGGAGACGGCCCACCGGTTGTAGTTTTTTTCCCCAGCTGGGAAAACTGCTTTGGATGATGTGCTTTAGGTGCAGGTGCAAGTTTGTTGTATTGCTGCTCTTAGTCGCTACCGTTTTATGACAAATGCGACACACCGGCTCGCAAAGGTTCAGCGGTTCGCCTCGGTCATTTGGTTTAAATCCGACGTGCTCCCACACTGTTGCTGTTGCGTTCGACTTTGAAACCAATTTCATTTTGGGTTTTCTCCCCATATATCAAATAGCGTTTCTTTAGTTTGCTAACTCCTCACGGGGCTCTAATGCTGCAAACGTATAAGATGATGCGCCCCAGCTGGCTACCTGAAGCGATAGTTCACTCCCCCTGTTACGCTAAGAAATGAGAAAGGGAGGGGTCAGTGGAGAGAACCAGAGTTAAGCTTTTTGCCATTCAGTGTCTTCAGTAGAAAGAGAGACAGAGACACAAAGAAACAATAAAGCCGATAAATAAAAACTGTCAACCTCATTTTAAGTTATCGTGCGATTAATTGATTTATTGTTTACCGCGACGGGCCTACCCATAACTCAAAATTTAGACTTATTAACTTGAAATTTTGCCTAAATAAGTCAAAATTTTGAGTCAGTTCTGAGAATCATGAAGCTCCGTGAAAGAGGTCATTTCCTTGTTACCCAGAAGCAGATCACACCAACGCACGCGCACTATCAGGATAAGTAAATATCAATAACTATAAATTTTGAGTTATGGATGGCAGTTTTATTTTATTTTATTTTTTTAGTGGAAACAAGCTTTCATACCAACTAGCTCCCTCAGACCAGGGTTAAAACACTCAAACCATGAGTTGGACGTGGACATTCAGACCGGCCTGATTTTCTCCGGTGTTCCTGAAAGTTCACACAGTGTCCCTGAGGCACTGACCCTCGACTTCATGAAAACTCGGCTAAAACTTCCAGCAGAAACTGTAAAGCAGGTTATTTTTCTCCGAGTTCACCATCTTGGATCTAAACAAAACACCCCGAGCCATCGTCGCTAAACTGGAACAAAGACGACTGAAAGGCACGCAGCTGTTTCTCTACTGATAAATGTGTCTGTTATTTTACTTTGTTTTATGCTAAAACTAATATTTAAATTAACTCATATTACTTTAGCAGGATTATAAGTATCTGTTTCACCATGTTTTATTCAGAACTGCTGTGCGCAGGGCACCACATCATAAAGTGTAATGCAGGAGGCAGAAACAGGTTGCAAAGTAAAGCAGTGATTACCTTTACAGGTGAGAGCAACAGTCCAAACATCCAAAATCCAAAGAGAGGACCAAAAGGCAGAAAATCCAGAGTGAACCAGGCAGGGGGGCTAATCCATGAAAAAGATCCACGGATTAAGCAGCAGGGAGACAGGACTATATATACACAGGAGACTGGAATACAGGACACAGGTGAGGGCAGGACACAGGAGGAAACAGATGCTGTTGTGGGTTTGACACCAAGCAGTTTTTGGACTTTGTGTTTTTTTTCAATTGTTCTTTGTGATTTCTGAGATGTTTAAAGTCATATTTGGTTTGTGTGTTTCTAATGTTTCTTTTTTCCTAGTTTTCAGTGGCTTTAGAGTTTATTTCTCCCTCTTGTGTCTAGTCTCCTGTGTTAAGCTCATTCATGTGTCTGTGTTGGTTAGCTTCCCTCAGTGTGTCTGCCTTCCTGTGTTCCTGTTCCCACATCGAGTTACTTCCTGCTTTATTTTGTAGGTCTCTTGTCTCTTATGTTTCGTATTCAGTTGTACTTCCCTCATCTTGTCTTTAGTAATGATCCCCAGCTGTGTTCCCACCTGCTAGCCAGCCTCTCGTTATCCTGGTGTGTATTTACTTCCTTTGTTGAGTTGTCCCTCATGCTGTGTGATCCCTACTTCTGTATGTTTCTTTAGATCCTTGGCTTGTATGCCTGGTCCCAGTCCTGTTTGTGTCTTAGTTTGTTTCTATTTTGAAAAACTCCGGCAATAAAGCTGTTCTTGAGTCCATATCCTGTTTCCATATTGGTCCAACTCTGCCTGCCGCACAGCTGGCTCATGACAGCATGGCCCTTCAGCCCAGCTGCTTGGAGATAAGGAAAGACATCATGTGAATGCACTAGAGTGTGATGCAGATGCCACCCCTCAAATACCTACTAAACATTTTATTAGGTTTCCTCTAATAGTGAGAGGCTGGCACCAAATTATCCACCACAGGGCTGAAAATCATGTCCAGCGTTTTCCACAGTCTCGTTTTCTGTGCCTCACCTGTCTGAGTATTTATTGCATTAATTTGGGTCCATTTGTATCATTGCAGCTACAAGTTTGTCTTTCCTGCAGATTCTGGACCATTAAAATGGTTTTGAATTTAGAGGAGAGGAATTTATCATCCTCATCTTCAGGCTATTTAACAAACTATGAAAAATGATTGTGGTAACCGGGGAGCTAATTATCCACCTCCTTATAATGTTCATTTTTCTGACTGTGGGGAGCAGGATGTGCGCCACAACTATGTTGCTGCTAATACTGGTAATACCGGTAAATACCACCATCACTGAAATACAGACATTTAAAATGATCACTGCTTATTTAAAAAGTCACCAATTGTTCAATAAAAACCCTCATTTCTGTGTGAATTGTACTAAATTGTGCAGATGCAGGTAGATTATGCCCATCATTGCAAGCTCCACTCTGCCATTTGACTTTTGAAAGCGCAGCAGCTGGTTATCTGAAGCACTGACATTTCAGTTTAAACACAAAGCGTCTGTGAGGAGACGCTGTGTTGGGAATGTTCATTTCCACTGTTCTCGCACAGTGTGCTGATAAGCAGGTGTGATAAAGAGCCGTTCCTCAGATATTTGGGCGATATGTTCCCGCTTCTTCATTGCATTCACTCGCTGCAATCCCGATTTCACACAACAATTTTTAAAATCCCAGCAATGCACACCACAAGCTCCGTCTCAAATTGGTGAAGGAAATTACATTACAACAGGTGACAGACACTCGTGAGCCTTCAGACTTTCAGGCAGCTCAGTGTTATTGGAGTTTTTGCCATACTGGGTGATTTTGTGGCCTCTGATTTCCACCCAGAGCCAGGAGGTATTGTGCTCTTCATGCAAAGAAAGCAGGGATTCGGATCTTAGGGAATCCTTGAGCTTTAAATGCTTATCAGATTCCCAAACTCTGCATAACAGTGTGCACAGATGACAAATCTGGTCTCAAACAAATGCAAAGTTATCACACGAGACAATCCGAACACTGCATTCACGTTAATATGAATGGTACTTGCTCAAGCCCTCCAATCTGATACAGCAATAAACACTTGGCACGTGTCAGTATCTGTGCTGACTCAGGGTGACTCTGGCTGCTGCAGGTCAGTCACGGGTCCACCTTATTTTGGCGAGGATGTCAGGTGTCCTGTGAAAAACCGTCATTAGTGCCAAAATAGTTCAGATTAGACCCAAATATGTCTGCTAGCTGGGAAGGGGTCCTGCTGCTATAATGCTGCACTGCCCTCATACAAAGAAACAATATGGCTCCATTTTTTTTTACATGCAAAGGTAAAAGCTTTGCTTCAAAAGTCTGCATACACTATACTGGCAAAAGTATTCACTCACTATCCAGATCATTTAATTCAGGTGTTCCAGTCACTTCCGTGGCCACAGGTGTATAAACCAGCACCTAGGCATGCAGACTGCTTCTAACAACATCAGTGAAAGAATGGGTCGCTCTCAGGAGCTCAGTGAATCCCAGCGTGGTACCGTGATAGGATGATACCTGTGCAACAAGTCCAGTCACTACTAAATATTCCACAGTCAGCTGTTAGTGGGATTATAACAAAGTGGAAGCGATTGGGAACGACAGCAGCTCAGCCATGAAGTGGTAGGCCACGTAAAATCAGAGTGGGGTCAGTGGATGCTGAGGGTCATAGTGCACAGAGGGCCATTGTGTAAAGTTTGGTAGAGGGGGGGTTATGGTGTGGGGGTGTTTTTCAGGAGTTGGGCTCAGCCCCTTAATGTTTCAGCATAGCAAGACATTTGGGACAGTTTGATGCTCCAACGTTGTAGGAACAGTTTGGGGATGGCCCCTTCCTGTTCCAACATGACTGCACACCAGTGCACAAAGCAGCTCCATAAAGACATGGATGAGCCAGTTTGGTGTGGAAGAACCTGACTGGCCTACACAGAGTCCTGACCTCAGCCTGATAGAACACCTTTGGGATGAATTAGAGCGGAGACTGTGAACCAGGCCTTCTCTCCAAGATCAGTGTCTGACCTCACAGATGAGCTTCTGGAAGAATGGTCAGAAATTCCCATAAACACTCCTAAACCTGTGGAAAGACTTCCCAGAAGAGCTGAAGCTGTTATAGCTGCAAAGGGTGGACCCACATCATATTAAAGCCTCTGGATTAAGAATGGACGTTACTCAGGATCATGTGTGTGTGAAGGCAGACGGGTGGTGACGTCCCAAAAAGTTAAATGTTCAGAAACATGTGAGTCAGTATGTGAGGTGTTTTTTTCCTGTGTTGTAACCACAATCTTAAATAAACTAACATTTTATGCCTGATACACATAAAGAAGTTATTTTGGGGCCATTTTCTCCTCTTCAACTGTGATGGGTGAAACCAAACAAAGGGACTGAGCCCCCTGCTGTTTAGGACAGAGGATATTAAGTTTAGTTACTGTTCTCTTTCATGTGGGACACACACAGGGGAAGACACGCAGGCAAACCGGCGACAGGCCGGGACGCAAACCTGCGCCGCCCGCACCGCAACGCCGCACATGCATGTGGTCGCCGGCCCCACCACTAAGCCACCCAGGCGCCCTAGTTTGTTATTTTTGAGCAGCATTCAGTTTAGCCGACTCCTTCAGCGCCAAACTGTGTTAAAGTAGCATTTTTTTATTGTTCTTCATTTTTGCCATAATTTTGGCCTTCTGTGCCTGTATGTTGCTGCTTAGTTCATTATAAAAAGACAGGACTGCAGACGTAGCATTAATGTGGTAGCTATATTAACCCTGACCTAACCACAGCAGATAGAGCTGCAAAAGTCAAGTCGGTTTTATTTATAAAGCACATTTTGAAACAGCAGAAGTTGCCCCAAAGTGCTCTTTGCCTCAGTGGTTATGAGACTCCCATCTGGACTGATAATATATCTAATGTTTGTACATCACAGACTGAACAAAGGTAATCAGCAGCGATCGTCAGCAGTTTATCAGCACTTTGCAACACTGTAGACTGTCAGGAGTTGATGCTGAAACACTTTCCCAATTACCTGTCCTTATGGCAGCTGAGGTGTAAATGAAATTAACAGCATGGAGACACACCTGCACAGTGACGCGTGACCGTGTTGGACGTGTGAGCCGAGCTTGCTCGTCATTCAGGAGACGGCGAGTAAACAGAAGTTTGGATCCAGCGAATGCAGCTCGTTATAAAGCTGAAGACTTCCCCTCTTTGCTCTTTCCATCCCTCAGACCTGCTCCCTCTTTGCTGTGTTAACTGTCTTTCATTATTGCACTCTGTTATCCAAATTAAGTTATCCCTCCTCATTATTTTGCCAAGAGGGAAATGGGACGTGTCAGCAGAAAGTAAAAATATCATCGGCGGGCCTGTGCAATGACAGATTAATTGGATTAGAGTTGCATTTAGCCTAGATTAGGTCCTGCATTGGGACCTGGATGGTGACACAGATGGATTATGTTAGAAAGTGCAACAGTGAATGGAACAGCTCTTAATCGTGTAGGGTAAACGCCATGGCACCGGGGTGACATCACTCGCCGACTATTTCCGGCCCCTCGATGGTCCTGTTCAGCCTCGTGTTTTGCACCGCTGCCCATCAAAGTCACACTGAAGCAGCGTGGTGCTCATTTTTCTTCTTCCAGTTTGATGCATAAAACTGAATCTGTAACCAGCTGTGTGCATCCATATGCTCAGTTAGCTCAAAATTCATTAAATAATCATAAATGAACAGTTTCATGAACATTGCACTTAGCAGTTACACTTCTGACCTCTTTAAAGATTTTACAGGGTTAAGATTTGTTGCCCGGAGTAACAGAAATGTGTGCGACTGCAGCTCTTCAGACTGCAGGAAGCCTAACACTGCTGTGTCATGATCGTGGTTCTGTGACTCAGCGTTTTCTGTTCTGGACTTTCAGATTCTGTGATTTTAGATTTGATTCTTAGTGTATTGTTGCTTTTGCAGTGTTTTGTACCTTTGTTACAGTTCTCTTCAGGGTTATGGCTCAGCTGTATTTAATTCCTTGTTTCTGTTATCGTGCCTTCCCTGTGTTCTCTGTCAACTCTGCATTTCTGACGTGTCATTTCCTGTTTAATTTTGCCACTCAGTTTAGTGCAGGGGTGCCCAAACTCCCGGGCCATAGGCCGCTTCCAGCCCTGCCCCTACTTCCGGTCCAGGAATTGATGTCAAAATAACACACAATTTGGCCCTTTAAGTTACTTTTTGACATTTTGCTTAACCCTCTCAATTGGAGGGGAAGGTGAAATGTCAAAAAAGTAACTTAAAGGGCGAGCTACCTGAGGAAATCTGCCAAGTTCATGAGAAGTAAAGGAGAATCTCAGCAGGGCTCCGGGGTGAAAGGTGTCTGTGTGAGTCGGCTTTCTCTGCGACATAACGAAGCATCTACATTAAACCTGCAGCTTCGGGGACGGGACCGCGTGATCACGATTGTCCAAAAAAAATCAGATCAGATTATTTTCTCCACTGCTGTGTCTGCAGCTGCGCTTTTTGCTGCACACACTGCACAGCAGCGTTTTTCTGACTGTCAGGCGCAGAAATTCACATCACAGTTTTTACCTGAAAAATGTGCAAATTTTCATCATCTTGAAATATTCTAATTTTTCCTGGTGTTGTTGTTGAAGAAAAATATAATTTTATATTTTATTTAATGTGTTAAGTTTAAGTTGCTGTATTCTGACCATTTATGTTACTGATTAAAATTATTATTTTTAATCCTGTTCGGCCCACGACTCAGACTGTGCCTTCAATTTTGGCCCGTCCCATGATTGAGTTTGAGAGCCCTGTCATAGAGGAAATATTCCAAATATGGTCATCAGAGGAACCAAAACCTGCTCTGATCATTTACACCAGAGGAAAGTTGGATGTTTGCAGCCAGAGAGGCTCCACAAAGGGACACTTTAAGCTAAAGAAGGATTATTTTGAACTATGAATCATGTAAAGCTGCTCTAGAGTCCAAGATTAAAATTGATAAACTAATAATTGAATAACATTAATTGAAACTGAATAAAAATGCCGAGTTAGAAATGAGAAAAGATCCACTTTTATTTATATAAGATTGTTTATTATGCAAAATCTTTCACTGCAGTTGAATTCAGACATGAATAGATTTCTCATGAGGCCTAAAGGTTTGTGAGCTTATTTCATTCATGACAGAGTGCGGGGACCTCATTCAGACGTGTTGGGAAAGAAGACTGAATGCTAAACGCTGGGTCAGCAATGCAGACCCACACCCAGCATCACAAAGGTTTCAGTGTATCTGTATCATCATACAAACACGTGCCGCTTCTGTAAGGACACATGAAAGAAATGCTGAATAAGAGACCCGAGTTTCAGACACTTGAGGGATGGCAGCTAGCTCAGGTGTGGGGACAGGTGTGGTCCCACTGAAATCAATTATGATTTGACTTTGTGAGTTCATAGGGCACTATAAATAGATTAATTCCAGCACAGTGCTCCTTTATGGAACTGTAAACAGCTGTAATGTCAGCTTATCAGAAGGTTCACAGACTGCTGTTGGATTTTTTTTGAGGTTCTTATTGAACGATTTTATCATTTTAACCCATTAACATCTGCCAGATGATCGGTAACTCATCCAAGGTTATTTAAAGTTAAACTAAACGCGGGTGTTAAAATGTAGCGCCTGAAAGAAAGAGCGTCCTCTGAGGGGTGTCTGGGCTCAGGCAGGCCGAGGACCTCCGTCACTCAGGAAGAGTTCAGAGTTCTGCTCCTCCACACTGAAAGGAGCCGGCTGATCTGCGGTCATTTCAGATATAACAGCGAAGTCACTGTCACATATTGTTATGATTCGATACCTCTGCAGGCCTATCTGAATCTCTGTAGCAGACTGTATCATCATCATCATCTTTCTGTGATGAAGAGAAGTATTATTGGAGTATTTTACATAAATCTCAGAGCACTCAGAGGCTCACTCACAGGTGGAACGGCTTCTATATGTTCTTTGTTTTGTTTGTTTTAATGTAGCCACTTGTGGATTTTTTTGTTTTTTTACATAATTTTATTTACTCATACTGTATATTTATAAAACACAAAGAAAACCAAACTGAGGCACAAAAGTGGACCTTACCTGGTTGGACTGTGTTTTTATGTCTCATTTTCCTCTGTCTGTGGGTTTGCAGATACAGGAAAATGATAAAGCTTTTGTCTGTAAATGTGGTTCAGTGTTGTTTACTTTTTAAACATACGCACTGCAGTTCTCTCCCACACCACTTCCTCCTCCTTCGCTGCTGCAGCTGGATTGCTTTTTTCCCTTAAATTATGTTCATACTCTCCACATGCAGCAGCAGATCGTCCATTTCAAGTAAGTCGAGCATTTTTTTGGTCTGGTTGCCATGGTGAGTCGGCACTCTGTTGATGATGGCTTTTTTTAGGCATCGTGCACGTGCCTAACTGAGATGCTTCCTGGACTACGGCCCTGGTTCTTGTTTGCATGTGTATCTTGAAGGATTGCGGCATTAAAGCTGTTCTGAGTTCAAGTCTTTGTCTTCTGAGTCCTGTATTTGACACGCAGCCCTGACCCTCCCTTAGACTGCTCAGAGGTCGAAGGGCACAGATTTTATCCCTAACAGGACTGTCTTCTTGCACACAGTTGCTGCTGCTGCATATGCCTCATCTCCACTCACAACCTTGATCCATCCTCAAACCCTTTGCTGTGGCCAGCTGTTACCCAGCTTCAACTCTGACCCCGCTGCTGGCTGGTGGACATAACTCAGCCCCGGCGGGTTCTGAAAGATACGATTTCATGGTGTCTGCCAGATGTTCACGCTAAACTCAAAAACAGAGATATCATTCAGTTGGACTGCAGCGAGCCGGGCCTCGTGTTCCCATACAGAACCAGAGCTTCTATAGGGGTTTACGGTGAGTGTCGGAGGAAGCTCGGCTCAGTGCGCCCCACAGGAAAACACACAGTGGGTCACAGCAGTGAACTACCAAGGCAAGTGATAGCGGCGCAGCTGGTGGGAGCACATGTAAGGCGCCTGCACATATGTTAGACATTTAACCCATCAAAGAGGTTGTAATGCACTGAATTGAATGGATCATCATTACAAGCATCCTTTGAACTGCCTTTTAATAAAGATAACACACCGCTGTGACCTTCTTATCAGGTAACCTCGTCCCATCCAGATGAGATAAATGAGAGCACATCAGTCTTACCTTCAGCAGATTAACATTCGTCTTCTTTTCCTTTTCTTGCCCCACAACTGATATAATTAGGTTGCGTTGAGGGACTCACTGAATGTATTAAGGCACTCGGTAACAGATTAATTTAATCTCCCTTAAAATGGAAACATATCTCCTTTAATGCTTCAAAGTTATTTCCTCTCAATGTCACTTGCTGTTGTTCTGCAGCAGAGCTCCATTATTAGGGCAGCGAGCGTCCATGGAAGAGCAGAGGCATGGCAGCGTCCCCTCTACCTCACATGCCACCGCGTTCAGATTTTCAGAAAAGAAAAAAGCAAAAGAGCTTAATAAATAATTGAAGGTCCGCTCGGGCCGAGCACTGAAGGGAGGCCGCAATAACCAAAGTCCCAGGCTGCAGATGCAGACGAGCCGCGAGGGCACTGGAGCCCGTCTGATTTGTGGATGAGAAATAAGGTGGGGAATTAAAGCAAGCTACAGTAGCTGGCACCGTACACGAGGCTGCTCCTGTGTATTCCTGTCAGATCCATCAAACTGCAAAGTGCTGCTGCACGTACATGTGGCATGAAGGGAGGCAGATACTCAGCTGTTTCAACCAGGCAGAGGAAGGAAGAGGCTTATTAGCTGTGATGCTAATGTTTGTCGAAGGTCTTTTAATGTGAATGCAGATTATGTTAGCTGATGTTTATGTGCAGGCAGCATAAGAGCTGCCTTTAAAGGAGCTCTGCCTTTATTACCAGTGTTACTGACACCAGCGGCCGCTAAGTGAGCTCAGTGTTTGCACTCAGACTCAATGTGTGAGCTGAAAATCAGGCAAAGCAACAAACATAAGATGTTGCTCTGTCATATGCACTAATCTAACGTATATCTGAGCATCAGCATGATGGTGACAGAGCTGCTGTCAGTGTCGTCGTCCACCAGTTTCTGAAGTCCTGTTTTGAAGCCTCGAGGTTAGCGCTTACACCGTCACCATCTCGGGTTCAAAAACAGATGTGATGAAGATCTGACTGTGAAGTAGCAAATAAGTGGAAATGGAGAAGGTTTGCCTTCAAAGTAAAAGCCTGGATTTAAAGTAAAAGCTGCAGTGATTTCCATTTCCGGTTTGTGCTGCACTTTCACAGTTTGCTGCTCGGAGAGTAGCTGGCAAATGTCTGCAGACATGTCGGCATGTGCCATCTTCATACGAGCAACCGCTACAATGTGATAGCAACCAAAACAATCGCAGGGAGGTTTTCGCCAACCAGTCAACGAACGCACATTTTCCACTAGCAACCAGTGGTTGCCAGGGGGGTTACTCACCGCGTCTCTGCCTCATTGACGCGATCCTACAGTGTCACATATCCAAAATAGCAAACAAGGTAAAGTCACGTGGTTAGCACCATCTGTGTAGCTAAGTTACTGGACCTGGTGACTGCCCTCATGTTACCTGCTACTGTAGAACGTAATTGATATTCACAGATCTGCACACAATTTACTAATGGATAAAATTAGTATTTGACACTGAAGACACGTTACAGTGCTTTCTGTTTGAAGTTCCCAGGCAGAATTTTTTGCTGCTAGTGATGCATGAATGCTTTTACCTGCCAAGGAGCAAAACAAATCCTGTTTTACCGACTTTCCTTCACCTCGGGAGTGACATCATTCCCAGCTCCACATAAGTGTTATTGTTTTTGTCCTTATGTGGAGTTTGTGTTGGAGTCTGTGTGGTGCTGGGACCCAGCTGTTTGTGACGACAGTGGACTCCACTTCTAAGCTAATGTCGGCCGATGTTAGTCACTGTTGATGCTGGATGCAGAACGGAGGCGCTCAGCGGTGAACGTTAGCATCATATCTTTGAGATTTTCACATTAAATCCTCCAGTCCACAGAAATAAGTGCTTTTAACAGACAGCAGAGAGCTGGGCGGGAAGGCCTCATAGTTTAAGTTACTTTAATATATGCAAAGAATCTGGATAGAACACATCTGAAATATATTCTAGTGTTTCTATAGCAGCATGCTGTCAAAAATAGCCTTCAAAATATAAATGAACATAACACCTCCCTGTTCTCTAAGGAGCTGCTACATCTGCTGCTTCAGTCAGCTGAACACACACACACACACACACACACACACTCTCCCAGCACACTCTCTTCACACTGATCGTGATAAACGAGCTACACTACAAGTCAACAGACACTTGTCTTCAGCTACTATTCTGTTCTCATCTTCCTCCTTTATTTGGGTTAAATTATGCAGTCCAAAGCTCCTTTTTTAAATAATTTACATGCGTGCTGCTCGCCGTCTCCAGGGAGTGCTACATTAGATTCAATTTCAGGCCCACGTCGGGCAAATTTAGGGCAGTCATGCAGATGCTTCCTGAATGCACAGTCTGAATGGCTGCTGAACTGTGTGCATGGTGGACTGAGCACTATCCCCGTGCCCAAAGGCCTGTGCACCCAGAAAGCCATCCACATCATTATCATTAGGGCCATCCTGCAGCAGACTGTCTGGCCTAATTCAGAATTAATTGTGTGGTTTTATGCTAGTAGCTTCAAACATGGCTCCCATATGGCGCCATCCACGGTCAAGTGGGCCATTCTGTGGAGGAGCAGACGCAGATGTGCAGACCACAGAGCATCGAAAATGAACCCCTGAATGGTTCGTGTGGACCTTTGCTGTCATTTCCCAGAAGACGGGACAAGCAGCAGAGACTTTGTTAAACCAGTCGGCTAACGCACCTCACTCAGGGATGGAGCTGTGCTGAGCCAGAGCAAAGCAGCCAACAGCCAGGAGAGGAAAAGTCATAAGAACGAGCTCTGCACAGAGCTGGAAGAAGCATATTCACATTGTTTCCTCGAGTGCCGACACAACAAAGTTCAAAATCCTGCTGATGGGAAACGTGCATTCAGCAAACATAAAGTATCTAAACTTAGTTATTCTGATGATGTGTTCTTGTGAGCTATTACACCAGTCAGCCATAACAACCCTGTGTAGGTCTGTTTGCAGCTGTGACATCTGTAGGTTTTGTTCTCCGTGGATCTTTGGTGTTTTCTGTCCTGTGGACACTTGATTAAAAGCTGTGTGGGGATTTTTCAGGCCGAATAAAAGAGCCTTGGCCTGCCCTGTCAGGGAGTGTCGTGCTCAGTCACAAACAATGTTAGGTGGATGTGTTGAAGTACCGCTCTCATGATGGGCAGACCCCCATGACCCCACGACTTTTACTGTAATGATCAGTTTTACCTGGATCACCACTCAGTGGGTTTAATGTTGTGGCTGTTTGGTGCAATATATGTGATTATTAGATCTGCTGCAGCTGCTCAAGGTTAGTATGGTGAGGTGAGTCCATCCATCCCTCCATCCATCCATCCATCCATCCCTCCATCCATCCATCCATCCCTCCATCCATCCATCCATCCCTCCATCCATCCATCCATCCATCCATCCATCCATCCATCCATCCCTCCCTCCCTCCCTCCATCCATCCATCCATCCATCCATCCATCCATCCATCCCTCCATCCATCCATCCATCCATCCATCCATCCCTCCATCCCTCCCTCCCTCCATCCATCCCAGATGGAAACCAGGGCTGTTTGGGGGCCGGTGTGAATGGATGGTACTAACCCTGACTCCTAAAATCTGTGGTTTTGTCCTCTGTAACAGGTTTTATGTGTGAATGATAATGAGGTCTCTGTGGCCTGAATATGAGCAGCGACCCTTTGAGTAATTATGGTTTGGCTAACATTCATCCCGCTGCTTCAGGTGTCAGATATATGTTAGGGAGTAAAAGTAGAAAAATTCCTTGTGATGTTTTGGAATAATTGATCAATATGAAAAGTGATGAGCATCCGATGTGTCGTCTCCAGAGCCGGGAGTTTCATTTGTAACTGCAGCTCTGTGCTTGGCACATCACTGCAGGTTGAGGCGCTGATTAGAAACCATCATCTCCGTCAAATGAAGCTTAATTAAGTAGACAATAAGAGCTGATTGCCTCTCCCTCCCACTGATGCTGTTACGGTGACATCAATAGAAGATAAAGAGCATCATGAAGGCTGATCAGCCTTACAGACGTACTCAGAGCCTGCACACTGGATCCTGAGTCTGTCATGGTGATGATGATGATGATGATGATGGTGTCTCACAGCTCACAGATGCTGGTTGTCATATTTGATGTTTGGACACTGAGTGTTGTACTGTGTGTTTGTGTAGCTTTAAACTGTGAAGCTTCTATTACAGGGAAAAATTCCACCTTTGCTTTAAATTAAGGTCAAATTTAGAGAGTGTGTGTGTGTGTGTGTGTGTGTGTGTGTGTGTGTGTGTGTGTGTGTGTGTGTGTGTGTGTGTGTGTGTGTGTGTGTGTTAAATATTCACACTAAAAACACACACACACAAAAACATGATTCATAAACTTTATTTATAAAGCATTTTTCTTAACAAAGTTACAAAGTGCTTCACAAAAATGAAAAATATATTTAAACAATCTTAAATAAAAAAGAGCCAAAAACATTAAAATCAAAGATTAATGAAAGGATGCTTTAAGCAGAGATTTTAAATATTTCCGCTCTCAGAGGGAAAATGTTCCAAAGTCGTCTGCAGAGAAAAATAAACAGATTCAAAAAACCAAACACACGATTTACAGAAATCTGAATAAACCTTTAAAAACGAGTTGTTTGAAATCTGCACGTGGAAACAAAAATCCTAAAATTTATTCTGTAAAAGCTTCAAAAGGTCAAAATGATCTGATGTGAGCTCTGAGGGTGAGACGGCCGGTAACACTGATGCTCCTCAGCTGTGAAACAGCAAACACTCATTACAGGCTTCACAGTAGTATTAGCAGTATTAGCAGTATTAGTAGTATTTGGTACTGATGAGTTTAATATATGTGTGTGGATCATTTATTGTAGGACTTATTTTCAGCTTTTGGGGTTCATTTTTATTATCTCGTCCTTGTGGACAGAAAGCACGTTTCGGCTCTGAAATCTCTCCCGCTCGTCTCCTGGCGTGTCGCTCCGACCTCTTCCTGAAATGTTTTCCAGTTTGACTCGTTGGAGAAAGGAGTCGGAGGAGCTGCACGAACCTGAAACGGCTCCGAACGCTGAAAAAAGGACGATTGTCGGTGTGGATCTGAGATCAGTTTGCATCAGAAATAAATATCAGAAATATTTCCCGTTAACTAAAGAGGTATATTTTTTTCTCTGTGTGTACTAACTGCAGTAACAGGATGCCCAGACTACTGCACGCTTTCCTACACCTGAGCGGAGGTATGCTCCGGAAAGTTGAGAATTATGAATGGATCTGATTATTATCTGTTCATTAAACTTTATGCCTTTAAAACTTTCAGCTGATCTGAAATGTTTCCATTCAGACTGCAGCGTTTGTCTGAAATTAGAGAAAATATGAAATCAGATTAAAAAGTTTTGTTTTATGAGGTCAAACATGAAAAAAGGTGTGTATTAGTCTGGGGGGGTGGGGGGGGGGGGGTATTGAGAAATGTGGTGAAAGCAGCAGAGTAAGACCTTCCTGTTATCTGTGAGCGTGACGCCTGTGGTGTTTAACAATCAGCGCCTCCTAAATGAGTGCAGAGCAGAGCGCTGTGAGCTCATCAGAGCTCATCACGGCGTGCTGACAGACGAGCAGCACGCCGACCGTCTGACGCTCTGCTGGCTGCAGCATCGAGCAGCAAACAGGTGACGTGAAGGCCTGCAGATGCTATCAGCTGGGCGGGAATGTGAACTCAGGATTGTTATGAGGAAGCGCGGCCAGTTCAGAGACGCAACACCACCGCACCCCTGCTTACTTGACAGGTCAAAGGTCACAGGGACTCTGAGGCAGATGGTATTTATTTCATTAAGTGCCGGTGACCTGGGGCGACGCAGTCGTCTGAATGCTGAGTCGGCCTGTTTGGTCAGGAGGAGGGCAGGTGAAGGTTAAAGGATGCAGCAGAGAGTCGGCGACCCTCGGGCTGAAAAATAAAATTATCACCTGATGTGATTTTATCAAATTGTTTTACAAACAGCACAATCAAATGTTTCAGTCAGTTTTCAGCTTCAAACCTGCTTTTAAGCTAAAAATGAGGAGCTCCTTTCAGCTCCTCTGACGTTCACGAGAACTCTCGAGGTGTTCGGGCGTGTTTGGAGCCACCGGGCGACGGTCCCCACGCAGGGGCAGAAGAGATCATAGCAGGCGCAGCGTGGAGCAGGCACTGGATCGAACGATGCTGTCTGCACTGTGAAGCCTGCAGACAAAAAAATCACTTCTCGCATTGATAACGTTTTACTAATATCAATGATTGTTGTAGCCCGTTTAGGGGAGACACAAACTTCCTGTTTAACCTCCTGACGTCCACCTGGCTGCTGGTGAGCTCGGCTGGGGTCAGGGTTCGGTTCACGTTGACCCCTTTTTATGAGATTTTGTCATGAGAGAGTGTGTGTGAGAAAAATGATTTGAAAACATCTTCTAGTCTGTGAAATTTTACTATAGCAAAATGCAGCTTTAGCCCTGCAGCATGCTGAGAGGTGAAATCTGACACCTGCCGCGCAGTAAAGTTAGCTTCAGGGACGAGAAGCTAACTTTGTCTCCTTCCTGTCTGAGGCCCTTCTCACTGAGTAGCTCATACTGTTCATGTGCTTCTCTTAGTACACGTTCATGAAGTACACTCTGTACTTTATGTACTTAATTGTGTAGTACATGAGTTTTGGGCAAACTCTAGGAACTGGAAGTTCTTCCATTTCCCAGTTGTTGAGGCGGCTCTCCCCTCAGGAATACTCGGAGCGTCGGAGATGTTTTACTGCTTGGTTCATGCTGACCTGCCTGGATTGCCACAGTTTTCTCACCGAGGGATGCAGACAGATCCTTGGATTTAATGCGCGGTGAAATGTTGGACCTCAGCTGCACAGATGGGTCCATTTAATTTGCCACAGGTGGGATTCAAACGAGCTCTTTGCCCATCTCAAGGAGAATAAAAGCAAACGGGATGCACCTGACCACCGTCTGCAGCCACGGGAAAATGTCGGAAAACTTCTAAAGAGAAGAGATTTCAGTTTTTGATCTTTAATCCCTTAACATCCACCTGGTCACCAGCAGCCCATCTAGGATTAGAGGTGGGACCAGGTTTGTTTAAGCCCCAAAAACTACAAGATGCTCCCTTCAAATAGTTTCTCTGTTAAAAGCTTTTCCATTCGAATAAATACAGGAAAAATATAAACCCAAACTCTATCTGGGTCACTTCAGTTCTTCATGGTGAAAAATTCCCAATAAATGATTTAAGTGTGCTTGAAGGGGTCTGGATACTTCCTGAAGCGACTGAACGTGGTTCTGTGATCGACAGCAGAGACGTTCAGTGATGACGGCGAGCCGGCAATAATTTAAGCACCACTACAGCTTTGAGATAATTCAGACTAATTCGGTTTGAGTGTAGTTCTGGGAAAACAAGCTGCAATCACGCAAAGCGTTCATTTTAAAAATGTAAATCACAGAGTAATAAGAGATATGCACAGGATACATTATTTACATGTCATTATGTTATATTTCCCAACACGAGGCAGTGGAAACGACACTGAGTGCTGCAGTGCAGGGACTCGCTGTGCAGCACCATCATGGCTGCTGTTATGAGGTGATGGGATCAGGCTGCAGGGTCACAGCTGACTGTCATATTGGAGGCTGTGTGTTTTTGCACAGTCGGCACATTTAAAGCGGACGTATGCATGACGTGTTTTATCGATGAAGACAGCAGAGAGGCTGTTTCTAAAGTTCTGTTGGAGCTTTCTCTGTTGGCTGTGATGTCAGGCATGCCAGAAACATGCAGTTTATTTTTCATTTATGAGCAGGTCACAGATCAGAGCATGCCACCACGCATAAATGACTGCAGATGGAAATAATGTTTGTTTTTATAAATACACATGGACGGTGGAGTCTGCAGAGGCTGAAGGGGTGATGGTTAAAGCGCACAGTTGTGGAGGTATTTCAGAAAAATGTGGCAGCGACTGAGCTGCTGAAAACCTGCCATCTGTGGCTGTGAGTGTTCAAACGCTTTCTCTCCCACCACTGTTGGAAACTTCATAAAAGCCTCAAATTCTGCTCGAGTGTTTGTAGCCTTAGGTTAACTTTCAGAGTGATTCCTTTGAGTGACTCTGAGCTGCTTGATAAACACAGACTCCAAAGTTTGGAGGGAATAAAACCGAAAACAGGATTTCTGCTGCCTGCGTGCCACCGTTTTCCTGCCAGCTGAACGCTCCGATGCGGCGCAGGGTCGCTCCGGACTCTCCGGTGGACGATTTGGGGTTGTGGTTGGCCGTGGCAGAGGGTGGAGGCGGGGTGACCTCTGATGCAGGTTGCCGCTCTGGCTTCTCTCCACGCTGCTCAGCCAAACCCATGTTTCAGTTCCAACCCCCCACCCTCCACCTCCGCCCTCACCTTCCCTCTTCTTTCTGCCACGTGCCCTCCAGCCAGACCTCCATCCTCTCTGAGGACCCCGTGTGCCCGTCCAACCCCTCCAGCCCTGCTGCAGGCTGGGCAGAGTGACAAAACCAGAGCGAGGCCTTTGGCTAAAGAGCTGGCACAATCTTTTAGCTCCCAGCAGACCCACACAGGTCTCACATCCTGGCATTACAGGGAGGAATAGGAGTGGGACACAAAGAGAAGGGAGGAAAACCGGGAGAAATTAGGAAAGGAAACAAACTGTATGAGAGCCATGAGGCCAAAATGAGACTATTAATAAAGAGAAGTTCCCACAGGAACGTGTTTTCAGACTCATTTACACACCAAACCCCTGCATGATGCCCTCTGAGTCTCATACTGTAAACTGACCCTGCTCTGCTTTATTTCCTGTCATTTACAGTGCAGTAAAAAAGTGTCTGCCTCCTCCCTGATTTCTTAGGTTTTTGTGTATTTGTCACACTTTTATGCTTCAGATCAAACACATTTTAATATTAGACAAAAATAACCTAAGTAAATACAAAATGCAGTTTTTAAATGAGGATTTAATTATCAAATCTTCATCGCCCTGTGTGAAAAAATAATTCACATAAAGATCTTTTTCACATCACATCCACAGTTAGTGGATATTCATGTTAAACATGCTCAAAGGTCCAGATGATGATGTAGTAAAAATCTGCTGCTCTGCCACAATCCCGAGTTCTTGCTTAATTCAGTTCAATTTTATTTATATAGCACCAAATCACAACAAACAGTCGCCTCAAGGCGCTTTGTATTGTGGGTAAAGACCCTACAATAATACAGAGAAAACCCAACAGTCAAAACGACCCCCTATGAGCAGCACTTGGTGACAGTGGGAAGGAAAAACTCCCTTTAACAGGAAGAAACCTCCAGCAGAACCAGGCTCAGGGAGGGGGGGTCATCTGCTGAGGGGGGAGAGACAGAGATTAATGATAACTAATGATTAAACAGAGTGGAGTATAAACAAAGTAAAAAGAGGTGAATGAAAAGAAACACTCAGTGCATCATGGGAACCCCCCAGCAGCCCAGGCCTGTAGCAGCATAACTAAGGGAGGGTTCAGAGTCAGCTGATAATAATGAATTACAATAGTCCAGCCTAGAAGTAATAAATGCATGAATTACAGTTAAATAGTATTTAATTTTATTTCCTGTTTTGTTTGTTACTGTCTCTGTTGGAGGAACTGTTCTTCTCTTTTCTCCTGTTTTACTTTGAAAGTTGTTTTTTTCCTGTATCTTTTCAGTTTTTACTTCCTGTTTTTGTTATTATCTGCTCCACCTTTTTTGTCTTCACCTGTTGACTCCACCTGTACCCACCTGAGCCTCATTATGTAATCGGTGTCTTTGCTCGTCTTTATGTTTCCCTCGAGGCCTTCAGCCTCTTTCCTGTGCATTCTTGTTTTTTAGTCAAAGTCATATTTATTTATAACCAAGTTTAAAAACAGCTGGTCTAAACAAAGTTTTCTTTAACCAGAGGAAATTTGTTTTTGGGGTGGGGTGGGGGGGGCTGCAATAAAGATTATTTTGAACTGTGACTCACCAAAGCTGTTCCAGTAGAGCCCAAGGTTGTTTCTATCTTCTCTGACCTCTATTTTAAATCTGTTCCATAGTCTAAATAAAGTTTTTTTTTACTCTCAGAAACTCTCTGTGAGCCTTTCTGAACTGCTGCTGTTGCTCTCTCATTTTATTTGCCTATTTCTCTACATCTGTATCTTCTCAAACCTCCCTCACTGTGATATCTCTGCGCTGACCTACAGGACCAGTTTATTTTCACATCTCTTTATCTCTCATTGTGTTCTCCTTCAGCTTATCTCTGTTTTACTTCCTTTCGCTGCTCTGTGGGCTCACGCTGCCCGTTTGATCTGCCCGCCGGCCGATTTTTCACCACATTCTTTTAAAGCCCTGCTTTCTGCTGCATGTGTCTCTGCCTATTCAGTCATCTATCTGTCCTCCTCCCGTCTTCGTTTGTGCTTCGCTTGTTGTGGCTCTGCCTGGTTTTCGTCTGTTTCTGCATTTTGACTTTTCTGCAGAATCAACATGAAGATGTCAAATGAGGACAAGTGAAGGAAATAAAGACTGACAGCTGGAAAAGGAACAAAGTCAATAACTCAAATGTAGCCACTATGGAAAAAAAAATGTGGTTTCTGTGTTGTACAACCCAGAAGAGCCTTTCAGCTTCCTGTTAACCCCGCTGTACAGGAACTGGCTGCAGGGGGCGCTCCTGAGGCTGTTCTCAGAGCGCTCAGGGCTTGAAAAAAAAATACCCAGACTGTTGTTTAGGATTCACAAATACAACATCAGTAAATTTATTTCATTTTTCTTACAGTCAAGCTGATTCTGCTCATGAAACTCTCACATTCCCTTCTGTGTGCTGATTGGTCAGATAAGGATTTCCTCCCTCGTGGTGCCCGTTTCCAAACTGTAACTCTAACAGACGTTAGGGCTGAAACCTCCATGTGTGTAGAGCAGCTGGCTGTGGTGGCTGAAGGTGAAGCCATCAGGCGGCCGAAAGCATGTGTGAAATGTTTGGGATGTAACCCTCACAGATACACGAGGTACTAGTTAGGCCTGTGGGTGTAGACGGAGCTACCATCAGGTGACACGGTGCTGCAGTGGTTAGTACTGATGCCTCGCAGCAAGAAGGTTCCTGGTCTGAACCCCAGTCGGTTCTTCCTGTGTGAAGTCTGCATGTAGTCCAGAGAGCTTCAACGGTGACTCTGAAGTGGGTGTGGAGATAAAGTAAATGTAGCATCCTTGGGCAAGATAGTGAACCCCAAGTTGCCCTCCATGCAACCATCAGACTGTGTGTGTGTGTGTGTGTGTGTGTGTGTGTGTGTGTGTGTGTGTGTGTGTGTGTGTGTGTGTGTTGTATACAAAGCCCTTAGGAGGTTGTGTGGGTGACACTTGTAGTAAGAAAGTGGTTTGTGTGCTCAGATTGAGTAGAGGCACCATAAGTCCATCAATGCAACAACAGGAGATTATCATAAACAGCTCACAGCAGTCACGTGTGATAAATGTGATGATTTGAATGGGAAAGTAATTATTCATGTTTACACCTGTTGGTAATGTCGGTCCTAACAGGCTGTATCGCCCTCTCTGGAAACCTGAAAGTGGCTCTTTTGTCGTAAAGGTTGCCGTTTCCTGCCTCAGGCTTTCTGGATGTAATCAAAAACAAGTTGACATCAACTAACAATAAACCATTTTTAAAGACTTTTAAAGGTAACCCACAGGCACACTTTTATGGAGCCTTTCTGGCCGCCGTGTCTTCCTCCCAGGTGCTGTCAGTGCTCGGTCTGGTTTTATGATCTGTGGCACAGGTATGAAGGGAAACACATAAAATGCATGCAGCGTCGACATGGAACCCGGTTTCTGTTTGATTGTAAATTATTAATGCTGACTCCCATCCATGAGGTCAAAGACAGTTTGCCTGCAGAATGTGATGCATATCCACCGGTGCCCAGCAGCTGTGTAACCTTCCTTTCAAATGGTAATCGAGCTAAAGGTCGGCGGCTCTTGGAGCCAGCACCTTACGCTCTACAGGATGTTCAGCATGCAGCAGTCAAAGGAGCACCTCAGTGTTTCACATGCTTCCAGAGGTGGAACAAGATCAAGCTGCAAATCTTAAGCGGCACGGCTCAGCAAACCTTTTTTATTTCTTTTGTTTTTCGGTTTAAACTCTGGAGCGAGCCTCCAGACGCAGACCTTCACTCTGAAACTGAGACGTCAGGAGACTTTCTGCCCTCCGGCCTCCACGTTCTCCTTCACCTCCTCCTGCTGAACCGCAGCCTTCAGACGTCGGCCACATGTCAGCCTCTAAACTCACCTCTCCCCCTGCCCAGAAATAATCAGCCCAAGGTCAGGGGTTTAAACAGTTTGATCGCCCAATTTACTTGGACTCTGGAAATGGGGCAAGAACAAACTGCCTAATTAGCTGAGAGCACGACTGGAATGCGTCCCCTCTTCCCATAATCCAGTTGGGCTGATCAGCGATGGCCGCTGGACAGCTGGCTGAAGGCCGTACAGTACGTACGCTAACGTCTTCACAAAGGCACTTATTCAGCTTTTTTTGGGGGGGGGGGGTCGTTAAGCTGGACGAATTCGGATTTAAGCACGTTTTGCCCCAAACGAGGGCAGATGTGACGTGTAATTTCCCCTCATCAGATTTCCACACTGGCCTCTGCCAACAAGGAGTAATTTGTTGAGCCCTCCTTAACCGTCACCACGAAGAGGAAAAAGTCAACCGGGCCCATCAGAACGAATCCCATCAAATCAAACGGACCTCCAGCCCCTCCCCCGCTCCCGCCCCATCAGCAGGGCAATCACTTGTGTAAACCCGCTTAGGATAATTGACTGTTTCCCTTTGACATTCATCCATGTTGTTTCTCAGCTGCCAACAGGGAAACTTCCTTTTCTCCCATCATGCTCGGCTGTCAGACGCTGGCTCCACTTGATTAAGTTGCTGATTATGGGTACGGTCAAATTACCTCCTGATCTGTGTGGGAATTATGAGATTGTGTTAATGATTCTATCAGTAACGGTGACTCTGACGTTTCCTCCGAGGCTTTTAACTGTGAGCGCAGATCCCACCAAGAGGTCCACAGATCACCGCTTCACACCGCAACAAAACGGCATCATCGTTCGAAGAAAACCAATCAGCACCTCCCACCTGACCCCCCCAGAGTCACGGTTTGTTGGCACAATAACTTCAGTGCATTTTAATGAAGACATGCAAAGTTTTACCTTCATACTATGAGTATTTTCAGTTACAGGCCCTTGAGGTAGTGAGGGGTGGGTCCAAATCTGCCAATTTTTAAATATGCATTATTTTTCCAGAATTTTTTGATCCCTCATAACTTCATAAGACCTGAAAAAATATCCACATGAAATGTTCAGGGTTGAGATATGGTTATATAAAATATTTATTCTGAGGGAATCGCAGCTAGAAGATGAGTCTGGTATCCAAACATGAGTAAAAAGGAGACCTTTCATATGCACTAACCTTTCCCACACGCTGATATAATCCTTTAAAGATTTCTCCAGTAAAAACAGATCAGAGTACCAATGCTACGACATCACATCGGTGCAGTTTATTGAAAATATAAAATATCCCAAATATGATATTAATGCTCAAAGTTATAGAAATAACAACACAGTGAGAAGATTTTTGGCTTCAGATTAAAACACTTTGAGGGTCTGTAATTCATACAGTCATCCACATCTGTGAGCATTTTAGGGTCTGAGCACTGAGCAATTTGTTGTCTCATCCAAAGGACACCCCGCTGTAACGAACCCCTTCAGGTGGACTGTCTGTCCATGTCTGAGGCCGTCAGCCCTCTGACCCCGACCGTGTGCTAGCAGAATCTGACAGAAGAGGTGAAGGGTGGGGTTACTTCTCATCATCGATAAATACCTTCCAAAATTTGGGGAGTTAATGCAAAAGGACACTTACAACAAGAACCTCAAGAAGACATCTAAACCGTGATGATGAAGTTATTATTATTATTATAGCTATGAGGACACTCAGCAGAGCACATACGTCCACATACTCTAAGGAATATTTCCATAAAGTTTAATCAATTTTGCTTCAATAATTTTGAGTTATTTATTACTGACACACAAACAAAAGGGTGGAAACATGACCTCCCTCCACCTGTCGGTAGGTGGGGTAATAATGATGAACTATTTGTTGGCACCTTACAACAACAAAACATTAAAGATTTCAAATCTAACTAATGTTATATTTACTGTGATTTCCCTCTTGTCCAGATTTCACTTTAAAAAGACATTGTTACAGTTTTTACCCTGATAAATAAATAAAAGTCACTTTGCCCAAAAGTGGCTGCAGCTTCCAGCTGTGGCAGGAATGTTGTTTCTCCCTCAAAATGAATTAATATAATTTATGAGATATTTTTGTCACGTTTCACAGATTATAGGTCAACAAGTCATTTTCAACAGTTTAAGAATCGTTTTCTGGCACAGCACCGGTCATGAGGGTGGTGCTTGGATAGCCAAATATTTTCTGAGGTGGTACTCATTGTGAAAAGTTTGAGAACCGCTGCTTTAGGGCAAATTGCTAATTGGAGTCAGCTGTTCTGTGGCAGCAGGGGAAAAAGGGGGTGTCACCTGAGTCAAGGGGAGAGCACCGGGACACCCACACCAGCACACGGCAGGCCTGCCAGCACCATAATGTATGCATAAATGTGGCAAATACAGCAGTAATTGAAGCCT
Organism: Archocentrus centrarchus; assembly: GCF_007364275.1. Lineage (NCBI taxonomy): Eukaryota > Metazoa > Chordata > Actinopteri > Cichliformes > Cichlidae > Archocentrus > Archocentrus centrarchus. The sequence goes on from NC_044366.1 coordinate 2,785,755, forward strand.
TGGGAATGCAAACTGGCTGAGATTGTTAAATATGGTCTGTGGTCTAATGATCAGCAAGCAGATAATGGAAACGGGTTCAGATGTGCCAGGAACGCTTGCGCTGACTACCTGCTCAACTTCTGCTGCTTTAGTAAGTTTTAAACTAATTTAAAGGTCTCATCAACATTTGTGAGGTTCTGTCACACCTTCTTCTGCCTCTGCTGTGCATGCATTATTTTTAAACCTTGTAAGATAACAAATCACAAAGGCACCGACAGCCTGGAATATGCACGCAGTCATTTGTGTAACATCGTTAAAGTCACATCGAGCAGCAGATAAAAGCTGCGGAGTGACAAGATATATTTATTTAATCGTTATTGTAGAAGTACCTCCTGCTGCATTCATTATAAGCCATCATTATCCAGCTGCAATCAGTGTGGACAAAAGGACTCAGTCGTACATCAAAGGAAAAAAACCACACGGATGATTTGCCAGTTTAATTAACCGGGCCACCAATGGCTGCTGCAGCCGCGGAGCCGCTGTATGTCTGAATAAACAAAGAAAGAGGAGAGAGAAGTGCGGCGTGGTGTTATTCACAGGACGAGCCGGTAAAAGCACAATTAATTGGCATTCAAGCCTCTGACACCGCAGGTTAAGCATCAGTGTTTGACCCGACTCAACACCACTCAGGGCTTTATCAGCAGAAGACTGCAGGCAGAAAGAAAGCAAGAGGGGGGGGGGGAAAAACCACCTTCCATTGTCCCACTTTTGTCATGGAAAGCAGATGCTGAAAGTGAGGTAGCCTGTAACTGGAGCTCTCTCCTCTTTTAATTAAGGTGAGAAATTGAGTGCTAAAAGCAATTTGCAGCTTCAGCCTGTCGAGTCAGATCTGCGTGCTGAAATAGCGCTGCGTCTGCCGCCCCCCAACTCATTTCTCTCTCTGTTTCGGTCTCTCTCCATCCCTTCTTTTACTCCTGGGTGTTGGAAAGCCTGCTTGGAAACAGTGCTAAAGATATTCAGAGAGGTGTCTCACGCTTTAATTAACTCCCGCTCTCCTCTCAGAGACGGCGAGAAATAAGTTTTGCAGCCTTTGTCTCCCACTGATGAACACAACATGTTTCCTCTCTGAAATGAACCGGCCGAGTTCGGCTCCGTGACCGGGCGACGCTGCTGAGTGCTAACCTTTGATTTAAATGTACAGGATTGTTAATCCCGGCCCCCCGCCCGCCCGCCCACCCGACCCTCAGCTCGATAGCTTTTATGGTTATTGCACATTGATCGTCATAAATTTGGAGGCTCGGAGGATGCTATCCCTGTGATTGAAATGTTATGTCTGCAGCAGATCAATGGGCATTAGTATTCTGCGGGGACGGGCCTCAGTATCTCCAACTGTACAGAGAGCGTGTCCAGGAGGGAATCTTTCACTAGAAACTGCATAGGAGAGGAGCCTGAGAGGGATGAAACAGGGACAGAAGTTTGAGATGTGAAGGAGAGCCGGACAGAAATGAAAGCCGAGCTGTGTGAAGTTCCAGCTTCAGAAAAGCAGACGGACTGAAAGAGAACGAGGCCGCGGCTCTGAGAGCACGAGCTGAGGCTCAGTAATTATTTCAGCTGAATCCTAATTAATCCTAATGTCACCATCGTCGCAGGTTTGCCGGCGAAATGCGACACTTTGCAGGGTTTGAGTCTGCAGAGTTTGCCAAAGTGTTACCAAAGTGCATGTTTGGAGCTGACGGTTAAGGTCAGTCAAGGCTCGGGTCACCCAGGTAACTCTCTAATGCACCCCGTCATCCGTCACGTGTCAGTCAACAATATCCTTCATTCTCATTGGTTGTTGCTGCAATCACTTACCTCCACCTCGACTCCCGACCACGTCACATCGCCAGCTGAATCGATCTCGGGTCACCACGCTGCTGCTGATCACTTCCTGTCTGGATGCCGCTTTAGTTTGCTGTAGAACTGAGCTCCGTCTCAAAAAAGCAGGAATTATATTCGGCATATGAAGGTGTTATTAGGGCGTCCCTGCGTGGACGCTGGTAAAGCAGTTTTATGTCTGTCATTTAAAGTGTAGTTGCTAAAACCAGCTCACGTCTCTGAGGGTTTGAGACTTTAATCTGACCGTATGCAGCGGAAGTAGGAATTCCAAATCCTCACGTTTGGTCACAGCTGCTGGCTTCTTACACACACACACACACACACACACACACAGTGTTAATGTGATGCCGTTTTCATGTACAGACACATTTTGTAGGTTCTCTGTGTTTCTGCACACCTGTTGAAGCATTTTGAATGCAGTTATCTGGCCAATAATGCGGCTGCTGTACTAACAGACTGTCCAAGAAGGCAGAGCTCCAGTGTTTGATTTGGTCTAGATCAGGGGTCTCAAACTCCAGGCCTCGAGGGCCGCTATCCTGCAGGTTTTAGATGTGTCTCTGCTTCAGCACACCTGAGTCAAATACAGAAGTCATTAGCAGGACTCTGGAGAACTTGACTGGATACTGAGGAGGTAATTCAGCCATTTGATTCAGGTGTGTTGGATCAGGGACACATCTAAAACCTGCAGGACACCGGCCCTCGAGGCCTGGAGTTTGAGACCCCTGATCTAGATGTTACTGAGCACTGTGTGGCTGTAATTCAGACAGATAATTAGTACTGTGGAGTTGATGGCTTAGCACTCCATCCCAGTCTACGTTAAGCTGTTGAGACATTTGACCTGAAAGTACAGATGTCGCCCTGAAGGTGCTGCAGCAGATAAGACCTCCCTGAAGTCAGTTTGTCACATCTGGTGGTTTTCTGTGTGGTGCAGGCAGAGGTGATGCACTGTGTGAAGGTTTAAGGCCGTGGATGCGGTTTGAATCTTGGTTGGTGCTAAATGAAAAGTCAGGAGATCACAAAGTTGTCAGCAGAGAGAACAGTGGAAGTCTGAATGAAACTCGATGGCAGTTTATTAGTCCCCGAGATATTTCAGCATGGGTCAAAGTGGAGGGCCGACACTGCCTCGAGCTACACTGTCAGTGCGGCTAAAAGTGGTCTGAAGAGGAGGATAATGTGCAGAGAAAAGGGGCAGAAGGTTAGAAAAGGGCACTTCAGAAAGAGCCCAGGCATGTCAGGCTGAATGTAGATTATTTCTAATAGATCTCAGTTTTAAAAGTTAATGTTTAATAAGCTCATTTAACAGCTCAGCTCGCTGTACTGTTTTGTACTCTGTGTAATTTTATGAGGGTTTGTGACGCTTTAGAACAGTCATATTTTGTTTTAGGGCTGACTGTACGTCTCCGAGGACAGTTTTTCTAAGTATTCAAAGTAGAAATTTTTAATGTTTTCTTTATTTTGTTGCCTTTTATTCAAAGTGAACTGATCCCACTCATTTCCAGCTGCACATTTTCATTCGAGGGCTCCAATAAAGTAGCTCTGCACAATTTACAGATCAAAATAATCCCTCTTTATCTGAAACTTCAGTCCATCCTGTCTGAAACAAGCTCCTCTCACTTCACTCATCTGCTGTGGATGACATCATACGGATCCAAGAGTAGAAAAAACTCCCTGAGCTATTGACTCTGCATACAGTGGCCTTATTATTTGCTATAAACATCCGCGGGTGGGACAGGAGATGCATGATGGGAAAGAAGGAATAGCTCCACTTTAACTGAGCTCGAATGTAAGGGAACACCTCACATTAAAGGGCACTTTCTTTTATTCAGGCAAGTTATGCAGATATAGATGATATCATTAGTTTAGAGCCACTGGGCCTGAACTGTGGACTGCCCGAGCTTTGACTCAGGGGAAGTGTGCACATTTAGACAGAAGCTGCATCATTCAGTTTCAAACAAACAAACAAAAAAAACTGCATTGAAAGATCACAAATATGCAAAGAATCCTATTCTCAGCTGGAGGAAATAAAAGCTCATGAAAAGTGCATAATGAAAGAGAAGCTGAGAGGTGGATGCAAGAAAAAAGAGTGGGGATAGGTGAGAAAACACACTGGGAAAACGCTTCTGCTGTCGGAGAACGCCGGGATACTGTATGTGCAAAAACACAACTTGGGTGAGTGGAGGTGTTGGAGTGAAGATTAAAGGTACACAAAGGAAGTGAGGATGGAGAAAAGCTGTTAGTATAATGGATTAGAGGGGAAACGAGAGGCGTCGCAGCTCCAGCAGCATGTTGAGTGACAGTCATGGACAATTTCATCTATTCCTAACATTTCCCTGAGTCTTATTTTTACAGCACGCTCCACGTGTATCAAACAGGCCATTGGAGTCATTATCAGACTGTTTATGCATGCAGCAGTCAGCCCCATGATGTTTGCTCCTTCCTTGTTATCTTTACCCCGATCACGCCTAACAGATTTCCCTCTGTGTATTTACCCTTTTCTGACCATGGATATTATGATTTTCGTTGGGATTGGGTGGCATTGCCTTAAGTACACAGGAGAGAGGCACACAATTCCCGTGCCTCCTCTGTGTAAACGCAACAACTGGGCAGAATATTGCAAGCTTCCACCCCTGCAGCTAACAGCAGCCAAGGGTTTGTTTAAAAGGACTGGGGTTGGGCGCATGGCAGTGATGACAAGGTTGCCTGGCTCGAATTGTCTGCAGGAGAATTCAAAACACACAAAATGAACCAAAAAATGATACCGAGGCGTCGTGTAGGACGAGGGGACCCTCACTGTGAATCCTTCTGTTAGTCGAGCCGCTGAGCTGTGCTGTTTGTCACCACGCTTCCTCGTAACGGCGCCGGCCTACAGGACCAACAAAATGGCGGACTGCCTCGCTCCTGTGGCCGCGGCGCAACCGCTGCTGTTTACTCAGCACAAAGCGTGCGGCGGCTGCGGCGCTCCAGGAAAAACTCTGGAATTCGTGAATTATTTCTGGGCCTTTCCGGTGTTTGAGGATGAGTCCTGAGGGGGCTTCTGCATCTCGAGCGACCCACACAATTAAACAAAGGATATCAATTTCATAGCTCAGTTCCTTCAGGGATGGGGGGGTTTCTCCCAATCAGTCCTCGGAGCAGAGACGCCGAGCGGGACAAAGTATTATATTCTGTCCCGTCTTTGCAGAAAATAAACATACACTGAACCGCTGATTGCAGCTCATGGAGAGAAGGTCCTCTATTATGTGGATCCTCAAAGAGCGGCCTGCTGATTATGGGCACCGCGAGCCCTGCGTCCATGCTGGCACGCTAACAAAGCATGTGGCTGAGGGTGGCTTGCGTTACCAATAGTGCTGACCAATTAAGAGTACACATAAAAGGCCTGTTTGAAATGAGTTTGGACAGGGTTTGTCTTTCTCCTGGCATGTGTGTGAGAGTGGGTCTGTGCAGTCTGATTAATTAGTCCTGATGCAGCCTTTTTCATGTTGTTTGTAATCGGTTCTTATCTCTGTGTTGGATGGTAATGAGGCGGTGCGGGCCTGTCAGTCAGCCCGAGGAATCCCTCTGCCGAAGGGTCTGGAAGGACCTTCTGCTTACTCAGCTACTGATGGTGAAAAGGACACAAATGGAAGCAGATACAATACCCACCCACCTACACAAACACTCATTACACCACTTCTAATGGTAATTGTAATTTCCCTCGTGGTCCGCGGGCCACCCGCGCCTCAGCTGAACGGCTCAGTGAGTGGATGAAGCAGTTCGGCTGAACTTGTAAATATAAACCCCGTCGTCTGTGAGAACACGCACATCTACACTGCTGCCTTCAGCAGGGTGATACCATCTAAGGTACTGCTGCTGGTGTGTTCCTCACAGAGGCCGATCTTCAGCCTCCTGTGGTAGCTTTAACTTCCTAACCTGCACCGGGTCACCCGCAGCCCAGTTACAGTGATGGTGGGTCCACGCTGGAGTCTTTCTGCAAACTCACAGCTGGTATTCCTAAGCTGGATTTTGTGTTAAAGATGATTTATTTCATTTTAGCCACATTCCAAACAGGTAAATAAACAGGTAGTAGAAGATGTTACCTTTCAAATTAAATGTCATGTATTTATTCTGTATTTCCAGACTGGCGACCTGCCCAGGGTGTACCCCATCTCTTGCTCTACAACAGCTGGGAGAAGCTTTGGTCCCCACAGAGGTGAATTAGTTTTTCCTTTTTTCCAAGCAAGGCTAAAATTCATTAGAAGGGTTTGATTTTAACCGATCCCAGATCCTACCCCCTAACCCTAAAGTGGGTTGCTGGTGACCTGCTGGATGTTTAGAGGTTAAAAAAGATGCAAAATTTGGTACCAGAATAATTTCCTTTAGATGTTTTTATTATTCATTTGATTGGAAATAAGAGCAATGCTTTATAAACTCCTGCCACACTTTATCCATCTGACATTTGGACTGTAGGAGGAAACTGGAGGATCTGAAGGAGGAGGAGGAGGAACCAGAACATTTTTTGTTTCTTCTGAAAAGTAAGAAGGAAACACGATCAACTTAATATCTAAGAGCAGAAATTATATTTCACCTCATTTATTTTTATAGATGATCAAACACAGATGATCTCCTGATATTGCAGCTTCAAATCTAGAAGAAACTCTGAGTCGTGGCAGGTTGCTCTGTGGAGATTTTACATGCAGGGACAGAAACCGACTTTTCTATTTCTGAGTGGGTAGCTTTAAACCATCAGGAGGTCATCTTTATTTTATCCTGTTTTCTATCTCTGCTGGTTCTCCATTTGTTCTTCTCATCCCAAGTACATGTTCTCATTATTCACATTGCCACTGGGGTGTGTATACGTGTCTCCACTGTAAAATATAAAAGGAGAGTGCCGGGCAGACTGCCAAGACAGCCTGCAGACGATGACTTCAGCTAAATGTTTGGGACAAACTTAAGAAGACGATAGAGTGAAGGGAATGGCTTTAGCTTTAGTTTGCAAAGGGTAGTTTCAGCCTGGGGAAAATGAGTTATGACCAGGAGGAAGCTGGGAAACATCTCAGTGAGAGAAAGAAAACAGGCAACACTCAGCTCTGCAGAGATGAACTGATACCAAAGTGTGCTGTACTGGTCCTGTTACATCAACAGCAGATAACAGAGGGGTGGGTGGAGGTCACTCAGCTGTTCTCAGTGGTGAAAAAAGAAAACCGTGCAGGTGTCGTCTTTGCCCTCTTGATGTTCTGGAGACATCGTCCTTTAAAAAGCATCATTTTCAGATGCTCCTGTGACTAAAGCTCCATTCATACGTACGCTGACGCCAGTGAACGCTGAAGGCTCTGGATGCCTCGGTAACCCTGCTGCAGCATCAATAAGTAGCATCTGTTGTTCCAGTTGGTAGTTGCTTCAATCAGTTGCCTCAAAGTTTATATACAGCAGTCATTTTGCCATTTTTATTCACGCTGTACGGTTTCTGGGGTTTCTATGGTTATTGCGTTGGTGCTAGTTCTGGGATGTCGCTGACATTCCCGGCTCTGGACGCCTCGGTAACCCTCTCGTGTATTTACCGCCGTTTCACGTGTCAGTCCTTTGCCATCACTGGCAGTCACTTCAGTCGCTCGCCTCGACGCTAAGGAAAGTTTAACCCGCCCGCTTTGTGTCGCCAGCGATAATTTCGCCCGTAATCACTGAATGTTCTTTCTCAGGTCTCTGGCTGCCACATCCCTGCTAACTGCTTCCTTTAGAGATGCTCCTTTAGAGAGTAAGGCTGCCTGTGCACGTCTGTGCGCCATGCTCACTGAGCTGGACGGGCTGTTTGCTGTACTGAAAACCTAAACTTAAGCCAATCTAACTGTGGTTATTTGTGTGATCCAGCGCAGCTGCCAGTCTGTGAAAGAAGAGATTTTGGTGAATAATCACCCTGCGGTACGTGAATAAAGTCAGTCACAGGCTAAATGCTCAGTTCTTGGTTGTTCTGATGACTGATCCAACCAAGATACCCTCAAAACATCAGACTCACCCATCATCGAGCACTGAAGCAGCAGCAGAGGCTCCTTTTTGTTACCGCTGTCTAATTAAATCTGCAGTTGAATCCAAATTATTGATATATTTGAAAGAAGAGGCTATCAGAAGAAGATGACTCAGAGATGAGATTGCAGTTACAGCAGTTATTAGCTGCTTAGCTTCATGGAGCTTTATGGTGTTTTTCAGCTTGTTGTTTACCTGTCAAACCTTCAGCCCTGCAGTTTAAACACACGTACTCAGTCTTGTTTTCTGACATTACAGACCCCTAAAAGTCTAAAACGCCACTGCACATTACCTGCACAGCACTGCACAGCAGACAGAGATAGTTAGCGATTAGCTGGTGAAAGAAAGCATTCAGCAGCCAGAGTCAGAGATTTCCCTCAGGAGCTGGTGGAAACTAAAAGCAGAGATAAAAGAGAGTGAATATTGAACTTAGATCCACCAAACTGCCTGAAAGAGAGAGACACACGACTCCAAATGAATGCTAATTTAGTCCATAACTGCCGGATGTGTAAATAAACACATATAACCCTAAAGTTGTCCTGGCATGTTTCTCCTGCCCCCAAGTGGACACATATAACCAGTTATCGCAGACTGAAGTAGAGCCCCTGCAGACGTACTCAGGATGCTCTCATGCATCGCAGAATGAAGTTTGGGAGCTGAGCCAGTGCAGCAAGGTTCTCCATCACTAACAAATTCATTATGCAAGTTATTACAAAGCTGGTAAAAAGCTGTAACCAGAGAGCGCTTGAAGCTGAAAATAATGGAACTTAATTTATTAACAAGAAACCTGCGTCACTGAGCTAAGCATCAGTGCACAGAGGCAGTCTGACAGATGAGGTAGCTGTAAGCTGACTTTGACCCAGAGGAACCTTTCTTGGTCCTACATCCTCAGTGGGTGTGGATGACGCACACACCTACAGATGGTGTAAAACGCACGCAGCCACACTTTGCTTTTCTAATCTGTATTTTGAAGCTTTAACATTGTTTGTTAATGTTTGTTTTTGAGGCAGAAGTTTCTACATTTCTATGACAGGATGGCGTTATGAGTTATCAGCAGGAGCTAGCTTAGTTTGCAAGCTGCATCCATGGAGCATATGAAAGCAACACAGATGCAGTTAGCTGCTAAATAACCAAAACTGGAGCTCCGCCTTCTTGGATGGTCTGTTAGTCCAGTGAAGCCACAGCAGTCATGTTATTGGTCAGATAATTGCATTAAAAATGCTCCAACAGCACAAACACAGTCCAGAGGTCCACTTCAGGGACTCCAGTTAGCTGAGTTACCGACTAGCCTTCTAAGGTTCCTGGTTTGAATCCACTGGCCACTGAGGCCTCTCTGTGTGGAGCTTGCATGTTCTCTCTTTGCCTGATGGGTTCTCTCCAGGTACTCCAGCTTCCTACAGCCCAGAGACGTGCCTGCTCAGTTAACATGCACGTCTTTGGGTGGCTGTAGCTCAGGAAGTAGAGAAGCAATCTACTAATAAGGTTGGTGGTTCAATTCTTGGCTGTTCCAATCAGCATGCCAAAGTACCCGTGGGCAAGATACTAAACCTGAGGTTGCTCTCCGATGCTTTCATTGGTGTGTGAATGTTAGAAAGCACTTGGCTTGATAAACAGGGCTGGTGTGAATGGGTGAATGAGCGCTGTATAAAAACCAGTCCATTTAACTGGGGAGTCTAAACTGGCCGTGGATGTGGGGCAGACAAAGTGCTTCGAGTGTATCGAATAAAACAGAAAGTTGTTTGAGTAGTCAGTAAGACTGGAGAAATACCAATCCATCTCCATAAGGTCTGCTGGTTTTGGGAACGGGTTGTGCTACTGAAACATTGTCTTAGGTGGTTTGTGTGTTACCTTCAAATGAGAGCAAACGTGTGTTACTGAAATCCAGACAGGGAAGAGCTGCCGAGGAACTCTTAGATGGTGGATTTCACCGGGAGGGATATCTCTTTGCAGTCGGACCGACGTGGACTCAGTGGGTGGCAGATATCCGTCACTTTATAAGATCAGAGACCGCCACCGCAGCTCGTTTCACCTCAGCTGTTCCTCTGCAAGTCAGATTACCTGCCTTTGATTTCCCGCACGCAGACGGCCTCTCAGCTCTCGTCGTCCTCTTTGAAACTTCTTATCAGAAATCGGATGCCAGATCGTGCATGATGCAGCTCCTGCCTGCGGCCATTAGATGCTCAGCGGGTGTGCATGTATGAGCCTGTGTTCGCTTTTAATTGTATGGGTGTGTGTCCTTTAATGCTGCAGGAAAGCCCTAATCCATCTTATCTCGCTGTGGAAGAGGTGGTTCGGGCGCTCAGCGCACGTGGAATAGATTAAGTGAAGGTAGAAATGTGTACCTGGTTTTCAGGCTCTGACCTCATCGCTCCCCACAGTGAAAACTCAGAGCAGGGATCACATCCTACAGATGGATGCTGAGGAGAAACACTCCATAACAGGGAAACTGGATGTGAGTTTAGAGGCCACGCTTTCAAAGGAAATGATGAATATCAGATGAGTCACAGCTTTGGTGAGGTGCCTCATCTAATGCTAATCAGCCATGTGCTGTTACCCTGGCCCCACAGTACAGTCATGTGATTCACTCCTCATCTGGTGGAAGTATTTTATTTGCTTTATTGATTTTTATCTTTTTTTTTTAAGGAATAAATTGGCTTCACATTTCAGACCTCGAAGCTGCGTCCATGTTTGATGCCGTCTGTGGTTTCGAAGCTTCACTGAGGAGAGACCAGAGTTAAACATGTGAGGTTAGGAGAGTTTTACTTTAACTGCAGGTTATGTCCTTGCAGAAGCTGACAGAAATAATAAACTCAGACTTTTATTCAACAGTTCAGAGCTTCAGAACCCAAAATGAGTCAACCATTAATTTGGCGAGCCTTATGGAGCTGCTGGTTAAAGCTTTAATGTTTGAAGATACTCAGACAATGAGGAAACCTATCATCCCTTTAGGCCATGATCCAATCATCTCATCAAGCTGGTGGTAAAGACGGCTTTTCCCATTGGTCTGAGTGCATGCTGCGCCAAGCAGAGCGAGAACGCTGAAACAGTTTCTGTAACACCCGAAGCCCTCAAACCTTTTCGAGCCAGGCTGCATTCGTATCCTGTAAAGATCACACGTTTTTAAGTGGTGATAAAACCATCAGGAGGATTTTCCAGAACATTTATTCCAGCAGAAGTAACAACCTTCAAAAAAAACAAACGTCTATCTCGGTCAGAGCCCAGACTCCTCTATCTGTACCAGGTAGCTCCCAGGTGTGAATGTCAAGCAGCGCCTCGTTCCAAAAGAGCACGCTCGCTCCGCAAACACGTCCCTGCACAAATAAAGGTTGAATTACTTAATATAACCTGAGCTATTATTTCCTGCTCCTCTGAGACACCGCGAAGTTCGTCCTGTGCGGTTATGTAACTGATCCTTGATCAGTTCTTAAAGAGCAAAGTATTTTATGAATACCAGCTCTGGTGCTGAGGCTGTGCAGATACATTATTAATATGACATTACTCAAACTAACAGGACTTCCATGGCCAATAACCATTTCTTTTTTTACCTCTCCTCTCAGCACAGCGTCCCTGCAGCAGTTATGCTGAAGGGCACCTTGTTGTATGAGTTCGCACAGATCCTGCAGAAACTTTCATCTCATTAGTCACTGACCTTTCTGCTGAAGTAAGAATAAACCGTGCAAGGCCTGTCACTGGTGGATGAAGTCTAAATAACACTAGAAGAACTGCAGTGCACGCTACAAACACGAGACCCACCCTGACTCATTCTGGCAGCTTTCTCTTGAACCACAGCAGTTAAATCCCTGTCAGATGGTATATTTACCTTGGGTACTTGTATAGTGTAAAATATAAAGTTTGGTTAATTGGGTGTAAGTATAAACCTTTCAGATGACAAAGTGAAAGAATGGGGATGCAAAAAAGGAACGAAAAAGACCAAAATGTACAAAGTAAAGCTGCTTTTTTCACAGTGGGCTGCCACAGCAGACCCTGACAGCCACAGTGGGAACTGTGTGTGTCCTCCTGGTCTTGAACTGGGGACTTTTTTTGCTTTTTAGGCAAGTGTGTAAAAACGGTGCAGCATCATAGGTGTCGCCAATCAGACAAAAACTCCACATCAGCATCAGGCCGTGGCAGCACCTCCCTCTGTACAGTCCATGAATCTCTGAGCTTCTGCGCTGATGGATCATTAACATGGTGGTCAACACTGAGTCCTGCACGCTGTCTTCAACCTGTGTGAGGGAGGGTACAAAAGTTGAGCGGGGCGCAACCTGCAGCAGCAGCTATGACATCATCTGTTGTGCAGCGACTTTCACGAGGGCCAGAATAAATCTCCTCTGCCACCTGAGCCACGAAGGAGCTGCTGGTTGATCACATTTTACCTTTATGTACAGTTAGATTTAAATATGCTGCCTTAAGTAAAAGGTGTAGCACTCAGTTAAACTCTGAGATTAAAGGCAAAGGAATAACAAGGTGAGCTAATCAGTAGAAATTGGCTGAGTCACCTGACCTCGACCTGTGAGAGCAGGTTACCGAAGGCAGAGACACACAAACAAGCAGCAGCTGCAGTAAAGACCTGCAAGGAGGAAACGGCAAGTTTATGAAAATATGTACAAAGTAAATAAATATGCAACAATAATAAAATGACACAAAACAAGGTGAAAAAGCTCAACGAGGACAAAAAGGGGAAAAATAACTGCTCACAACACTGACACAGCTTCATCCATCAAATCAAAATAAGTCCATATTAAACATTTTATAACCATGATGGTTATTAATGTTTCTATTATTAAACCTAAAACTGCTTAAATAAATGAATGGGAGACAGTAAACCAGATGTTTGGGGCTGCTGGGATGCAGGTTGGGGTCTGAGTCAGCTGTGACGTGAGGAGTTTGGTGTCGGTGGTCTGAGCTCTTTGCTGTAATCATGGAGCAGCTGCTGAGGAGCTTTTGTTGTGACGTGGGATAAAAACAAGCCCAAAGCTGCTGCACCAGGCGTCCAGGGAGCAGGACAGTGGGCAGTGTGTATCTTTGTGAATGTGGGTAAGATTTTTCTGCACCTGCACTGTGGAGGCAGATCTGGAGGACCTAGGTATGAATAATTATTTTATTTCAAACATCCTGCAAAAATAGGTCTAAAAATCAGTGAGAGAAATATGTGAGCAAATCAAAATAAATGAACAGACGTTTTCTTTCAGCGGCTCTAACCCTTTGTGTTTAATATGCAGCCAAACCCAAGCTGCTCTCAAGCAAAGTATTAGTGGCATTTTAAAAATATGCAGGCAGAATTCATGGCTCATATCGAGCTCTTCCTGCCAGTAATCAATGGGAGAAGTCTTTAAGACAACTGTTGAGTATTTTTAGCGTCTGCTGTATGATTGAAACCCAAAAAACTTTCCCACACTGCTGCTGCTCTTTGTTTAGAAGCATGAGTGAGCTAATCGCTAACAAGGACAGCAAAAACTGGTTTACACGAGTGCGTCCTCGGCTGTGAGGGGATAGAAGGCGGGTTTTCTGCAGGCGTGCAGTCTAAGATGAGGATATACAGTGTATATTTCGTATGTGCACATATTTCAGGTGCATATCAGCAAAAAACTGCCAAAATCTTTGTTTGGCTAACCGCTTCCTTGCTCGTGCAGGTGAGGCCGAGCAGGTGTGAGGTAGCAGCAGTTTGGCCAAACTCTAAAGGTATTTTGCTGCTGCATCTTCTCCCATCTAAAGAAACACTTCATTAAGACCCGTTTTCAAACTTTTTCGGTGCCAAACACCAACATGTGGCCCTCACATGAGGTCAGAGCCCGATGGAGGCCGCAGGCCGAAGCTTTCACGTAAAAACCAAACGGGTCAAAATGTGTTTCGTGTTATTGAGGCGAGCCCCGGAGAGCCGTCTGCTGTGACACATGTGAAGTGAATCACTGAGATTTACTGTAAGCTCAGTGACTGACATCTGCTCCGTGACACCTTATAGGCACTGAGATAAACCCGTCTGTGTTCACATGGGGATGCGATCGGCGTGACGAAGCAGCAGTGATCTTACAGAAACACATTCCTCACTAAATTAACACCCCCCCCCCCCCCCCCCCCCCCCCCCCCCCCCCGCATTCAAAGCAGCTCTGGGTGTGTCGCGCAATCTAAACACCGACTTTCATAAGTGAGCAACATAGTTTGTGGTTTGCTACTTGTTTGCCGTTGCAGTTAAGTGGATACCAGAGATAACTGCTGGCTGAGTCACGATCACCGCAGAGCTGTTTGTTACCATGTTGGCAGCTTCATGCGATACCTACAGTACACGCCTGGACTTGTTACCTTCCAAGGACAAAGCAGAGCGAGCTTCTGTGGAAAGAAAAACTTTAATTAAAACTGCATTAGTTGCAGTGGGGATGGAAGACAAGAGCAATATTTTCCACCTCAAGCGGCCGGAGGAGTGTAACAAATGTGTGGGGTGTGATTAAAATGCCACTCACAGCGTTTAATTGGCTCTAATTATTGTTGTCTGTCATGAGGTCAGTGAGGGGAAATCTTTTTCAGGAGGTGGTGCCGCTCTTTGGAGCTGCTGCTCCAAGTTTGGTTTAAAGCAAAAGAATAAAGACGCACGAGTTACCGAGTGAATGCATCCGCGCCATCGGGCCGCTCTGCATCTTCAGCCGCACGGCAGCCACATTTTTCTGGCTTCTACATTATAACTATAACTATAACACATGAGGGAAAAACTGTGTATATGTGGTTAAAGACACTTCAGGCTCATTTCAGCCTTCTGACGTCCATTTTTCTCCGTGATCTAACGTGTGGTTTTCACAAAGATCATTTCATGGATGTTGTGAGAGCCCCCCCACAAGCAGCGAGAGGAATAAGGCTTTGAAATTATTTACACATGACAAATGGACTTTAATGATTAAAGAGTTTATGTGCCGGCTGTGTCACTTGTCTCCACTTGTGAAAGAGCGCTGTAATGTTAAATTCTCTGCTGCAATTACGTCTCGAACATAAATCAGGCTTTTCCCGTCACTGAGGCGCTTTCACAAGTATGAACGGTTTCAGACCCGCCCTGTTTGCAGCAGGAAGTCCCCTCTGAGCGCTTTTATAATGACGGTCTGAGAGGAAACTACTTTTGGGGCTTTGGGCAAAACCACAAGTGACCACTGAGGAAGATTAGCACAATGGTGCTGCTGCTGTATATGAACCCAGGCTCATAAAGTTACACTCAAACTGTGCTTACAGGGTTTTTCTGTTTTACATCCACACACGTTTTTCTCCAAACTTTCATTTATCCAGCATAAAAATGCGCACACACAAAAAGCATAAAAAAAATCCTCCCAGAACAAAATCAGTTACATTTTCATGTTTCTGCCTTTTTTTTCTTCCCATCATGCATCTTACTGCAGACTCCTGCATCCGCGCCAGACAAAAGACAAAGTTCAGACAAAACTGGGAGACCACACAGATGATTGTGTTTACCACGACCAAAATGTATTTAATTCAACTCAGAATAAATACACAGTAACTTTAAATCTTTAAAAGAAAGAAAATCAAACCCCGAACCAAACCTAAACAAACCACATGCTCGCCTGCAGGGAGTACAGAGGCGGTGGGAACCACGGCCCCCTTTTTAAACAATCAGCCGAGTGCACCGGGCAACATCACCCCCCCGTGCTGTGCTTTCATGACATCACTGCGATATTAATAAATTGTTTAACAGCTCACAATACAAACAACAATCTGTATCATTTCTAGATCATCGTGACATGATCTGCTCTGTGGCATTGTGGGAACTTGAGTTTTTCTCCCATCAGCCCGACCCCTCGGTGGGTGCAGAACTTTGCTGGATCTGGAGTTCACTGTCCCGTACCTGCAGCGCAGCCTCTGTCCAGGTCTTTGCGCGTCCTCCTTACCACCAGCAACCATCCAGGAGAGCACCTGCTGACCAGCAGAACTAAAAAAACATGAAGATGCGTGCTGTCCTGCACTCTCAGTGATCCATCAGCTTCTCCTCCCTCCCGTCCCTGCAGCTGCGACCGTCTCTTGGCAAAATATAGAAGGAAAATTTCATGGTTGGTGGCGGCGTTGTGAAAATGTCACTCTGTGGGCTATAAATAAAGAAGTATGGCTTTGACTCGCTGAGCCATTTTTCACTCGGATTTGTTTTGCTGCATTTTTAGCTTCTTTTTTTTTTTTCCTGATGTACACATTTCTGAGCTCTGTGGTCGTTCATGAGCTCCTCATCTGCATCGGAAAGAACTTTCTCATTCACTTTAACTCCTTCTCACACACACACACACACACACACACACACACACACACACACACACACACACACACACACACAGAGACACACAGACACACACACAGGTTTAAGCTCACACTCATTCTGCATCAATTTGTCTTTTACTTTCTCAGGCTATATGCAGCGCTTTCAATCATGCTCTCAATCAATACTAGTTTTGACACACTAATAAAACAAAGCAGGCCTCGCTGGCGCCGTTCCTTCCCTCTGAAGTAGAAGTTCAAATACGGAGGTGACGATTATATATTGCTCTGTGACAGTGGGGGGGTGCGGCCCGCTTAAAAAAAAAAAGTTTTTTATGTAAACGTATAAATTCTCACTTGGCTCTTTGCGCCACAGGTCAGCGAAACAAAGGGACCTGATGATGTCACATCCTCAGGGGGAGACGTGGCACAAAAAGAAACGTCTCCTCTCCAGATGATGGATTTATGGAAAGACCTCCGTCATGTGTGCACTCGAAGGCAAAGGCATCCTGGGGAATTAGTACGTGGGCCCAGAGGCAGGCGAGGTGGGACTGAGGCTGTGTGAGCAGCTCTGATATTATACACCAGGTCTCAGTGTCACATGTAAACCTGAAACAGAAGGAAGCAGCGCAGGCTTCAGGAAAACACTCACACATTCTCACACGTGTCAACGAGAAACAGTGAAATCACACTGTGTGCAGGAGTGCGTGATATCAGAGTGAACACACAGCAAAGTGCTCTGAGTCTGTACAAACTTTATTTACACTGTTTAGAGAGAAATGAAAGCTTTTAACCCAGAGACCTGTCCAGGGTTAGTCTTCAGGTTGGGTTTGGTTTCAGTCACCTGCTCTGTATCTGCATGCTTTCAGAAACTCTGTAACCTTTCATTTGAAGGGTAACAGAGTTTATAGTTTACCTGTTAAAATAGTTTCCATTCATTTGTTCAAAATTCTGCAGACAGACTAAACCCAAACCCTGCACGGGTTTCCAGTGAGCTGATGGATGAGCTGACGGAGGTTATATGAGCCTGCATAGCTGCTGGTCATAGACTGTCTCTGGCATTGGCAACAAAAACATGCCTTCATACAAAGTCAGAGGTCAGCAGCCCGGGAACTGTAAAAACACGGGGAACAAAATTATTATCTGCCTTTTCAAAAAAAGAAAAAAACTACAAATTCCCCTTCAAAGTAAAAGTTGAGCATTTGGAAACATGTTGGTTGTAGTGGTGAGGCACATCTTTTACTTTGAAGGTGAACAATTTCCATCTTCACTTTTTCAAGTTTTTACGACCACTCGGCGAGTAATTGGCAAGTGTTTGCAGACAAGTCGGCATCTTCTGTGCAACCTACGGGCAACTGCTGCAATCTGATAGCAACCAAAGCAATCAGAGGCAGGGGAGCACCCTCTGAACAACCAGTTTCCCATGGTGACAGCAACAAACCAGTCAGGATATCCACATTTTTCCTCAGTGATTGGAGGTTGCTGACTGGTCTCTAGGCCTTAACCTTCTGTTAGTAGGCACCACCTTTAGATTAGAATAGAATGCCTTTATTTGTCATTATACAGAATGAGACCAGAAGACACATAATGCCTTCAACATGAATGAGCTGTTAGCATTTTTTATGTGTATTATGGTAATTGTTGACTCTGACTTGCTTCCTTTTTGTTATATTTTGTTTTATTTGTGTAATTTCATAAGGGTGTGCCTCCTCGGTTGGGTCTCCCTTGAAAAAGAGATTTTAATCTTCAGAAACTTCCTGGTTAAATAAAAATAAATAAGTCCACTGACGTATTTTACGATGTAGAACAAAATGTGTGTAAAGCTCACGTTAACCACAGACTTTATTTCAGGAATTGAACCAAAAACCTGTTCAAAGAACCCACTGACTTGGAGACAAAGGAACCAGGAGTGCAAACATGCTAACTTAGACGATCAGCGCCTTTAACCTGCAGAGCTCTCATTCATATTTCAGTCTGTGGCGCTTATGTTCCATTCATAAAACATGCTGAGCATTACAACCCTGGGTTAGTAGGCTCTAACAAATCTATCTGACCTTTAAATCTTAAATCAACCTGAACTGACAGCACCTGAATCCTAATTTATAACATCACATAAAGCAGCACAAACAAGGGTTTAGTCAGAAGACAAAAGAAGTACTGTGGTGTCTGAGGAGCCAGCAAACACACATTAATCACCGCACAAAACAGTGGGTGACAAAGTCAAACATGCAGCTTCAGTGTGAGCGAGGCGGGGCAGAAAGACACAACAGATTCAGACTCACAATTAGAGCCGAATGTTTGGGACAGTGTTCGGGCGGATCTGAAGTCCAACAATCGTGATGGAGCACAAACCTTTCACATAACTGTCGGGACCGCATTCATGACTCAGCATTCATGACTCAGCATTCATGACTCAGAAATCTGTGAAACTGATCTCCACGAGATCTTCATTTCTGGACAAACAGACCTCCAGGCTGGCCTGTTGCTGTGTTTGTGCAGCAGTGATGTCACACAGGTACACGAAACACGATGCTAAAAAATGTTTTAGAAACATGAGGATTCATTTTCACACTGGATCCTTCCTTTGACTGATGGAAAGATAACCAGAACTAAAAAGCATGCCTCTGACATTGAGCATTATGGAGATAATGTACAAACTATTATAAACAATATAAAAAAGGGGCAAAGTTAATATTGAGATGTTAAAGGATAACCTAAAATCATATGAGTAAATGCTGAGCACGTTGTAGGTGTGAGAAGTCCCTTTCTTTAAGCTCTAATTTTATAAAAGCAAAATAAAAAGGAGAATCTACTGGATTCAGATCATAATCACTTAAATAATTTTTTTAAGAAGCATTGGTATGGGCGAAGGATTTATTTTCTATTGTTTTTTTTAGTTTTAGTTAGTACAGTTCATTCTAGTTGCCTATAAATCTTTCTCAGCGCTGACCCCAGGCTGGAGTTTTCCCTCGCTAAATAAGAAATAGGTTAGCAGTGTCTGCGCTAACAAAACTGGAAGCAGCGAGCTACTAGCAGTTAGCTGCTAATGGTTTATTAGCTACACAGCTGTGTATGGATTCTTATAAGAAACCACCCGAAAGCTTACAGTATTAGCTTCTCACACCATTAGGCTAAGAGTTTAACAGCTAGCTATTACCTAGCAGTTTTTTTTATGATATAGGAAAATATACAAAAGAAAATTTTTTAAAATAAAATGATTAGAAACTACAGTTTGTGTTTGGGGTCACATACTTGTTAAATCGCTGTGTGCTTTACGCTGCGTTCACCATAAGAGCCCAAACCAGCCACAAGCAGATCCGCCTTACTAAAGATAGGCCCCCGGTAGCTAAGTAAGCTTAGCTTGATATCCAGTGGTATCAGCAATGTACGTATGCACCCAGTGACGTCCCAATGGACAAGTCAGTCTGATCTGAGACCAGCAGAGCAGCTCTTCAGTTATTAAACATAGAAACTGAAGGCAGAGACCCACAAACAAGCAGCAGCTTTGGGTGCTGCAGTGAAGACCTGCAGAGCATCTCATGGAGGAAGCACAGCATGCAGTGCTGTCCATGAGTTCAGGGCTTCAGCAGTCACTGACTGCAAGGGATCTTCATCCAACCATTCAAAACAGTCCTTATATTTTAAATTATGCTAGTTTATCCAATTACATTTGAGCTCCTGAAAATGGAGACTGTAAGTAAACAGCTGTAATTCCTGACCAGTTAATGCAGTACTGTTATTACATGTAAATGCCTCACTGCTGAATGTCTGAGCACTTCTGAGGAGTTTTTTTAGGGAACTTTGTTGAAAATAGTAGTAGTAATAGTAGGGGGCTGATTAGTTTTACAGAAGATTTGATTGTAAATTAATAAAATTGATATTTATGATTGGTGGTGTCAGAATAATGATGACCAGTTCATGCAGAAATGATCTCTCGGGAGTACAAAAATACTTGATAGAAAGGAAAAGAAAGGAGCACATCAACTGTAGAAAATGAAGCCGAGAGCAGGAGGCTGCTGCCTGGGCGGAGTGTGCAGGAGGCAGGACACAGCCTCAGGCATTTACAGACTCTGCTTCACCTGCATCAGGTGATTCTACAGAGTTCACAGCTGTGGTGCACGTATGACACGGCAGGCCTGGTGGAGGTCTGCACTCTGAGCTTCCTGCTATTACAGACAGACAGGAGATGTTGGGGTTTGGTTTGGACCTTAAGCCTGTGCACCACTCGAACAAATCCTCTGCTCTGCGTGTTCTTGTCAGTCACTTCATTCAGCGGTAATCAGCCGTGACAGTAATATCCCAGCAGATATAAATCGGAAATTATCAGCAATAGATTAGCCCATACCACTTTTTCATGGCTGTTATTCATGCCAATATAGAGAAATTGAATCTCTAAATACCATATCATTATGTTTCACACGCCTGCCCCACACCCGGCTGCTTTATCTCGGTTATCAGACCTCTCCCGTCTGCCCCGTTTGATCCCAGCTGGGACCTCGACTCTGACGATACCAATTAGCCTCGGTGGCATTTCCCCAGGAGGACTTTGATCCGCCGGCCAACATTGTTCCAACGCTGGCCCGCGCTACTGTTGGTCGGATTGGACAAGCGATTGGCAGATCCCTCGATTGGCTAGTAACAGGCTAACAGGAAGTCTGGGAGGATCTGAGTCCGTCACATGCCAGTTGGTACAAAGAGAGGCATGCTCACATATAGACAGGCCTGAATTGGGGATTAGAGCAATTAATTAATCATGCAAGTACATTAAGCTGAACACACAGAAACGGCAACGTCCATATTTTTCATAGCTGTTAATATTCCAGTGCTACATGCAAAAAATATGCCAACTAAGAGCAGAAACAATCTATTTTTTGCCTTCAGCTCCATATTTCTGGCCTGCTGTCTGTCACTGCCTCCTGTCCACTCCAGGCCTGCCTCAGTTCTTCCCAAATGCATTTGGATTTACGAGGAGTCTACAGCGATTACAGTCAAACACGCTCGGCCCAGCTGGCTGGAGGCCAGCGCTCGTAACCTTTGCCCATAACCTCCAAATGACGGCCCTTAAACTGGCCCATAAACACACAGCAGTGTCGCCTGTTGGTATAACCCTGGCAAAGGCAAACAAATTGCATATGCATGCATAAAAAACTGCTCAGTGGTTGTGGAGGCTCGGGGGAAAGTGCATAAATGAGGGCTTTAGCCAGATCTAACTTGCAATTACACGGACTCGACCGAGATGGACTCTGTCGGGCACTGTGAGAGCCGGTGACACGCTACAAATCCCATGGTCTAAAAACGCAGCTCTTTAGAGTCCCGCGGGGAGTATTCATGGACGTATCGCCTTTCATGACACTTTTACAGCATTAAGGATACAGATGTCTGCCTGGAAAAAAGAACAACAAGGGGAGGGCGGTCTGCAGGGAGCGGCGTTCAAACCAGACTCTTCACCCCTGACTTGTCGCAAGGAATCCAGCCAGTTTTATTGAAAATGGTCAGGGTTGAGGTTTTTAAGATTCGGGAGATTTCAGGCTTCTCTCATCTTTGGAAGATCTGTACTCGTGACCAATTACCAGATGACCAAATCTGTGCTCCTGAGTGGATAAATCCTGCACACAGATTGTGAAGGATGACTTGAGAGCGCCGGCCTTTTAATGACCTCCAACGTGAGCTGCTGGCTCCAGAAGAGTCCCTGAAAAGCCACATTTAAAGTTTTATTGTAGAGCAGTCAAAGCACATTATGTTGAACCATTACCCTAAGACGAAGCAGTCGTGCTCTTATTCAGTTTTCACTTTCACTGATAGATCTGTTTGGCTCCAACATAACTGCTTCTTCATGCATTCAGGAAGGAGCTGCAGTTTTGTTTTCTTAAAGAATTAGTCACCAGATAATGAATCTGAAGGATCATTTGTGTCAGAATAAAAAAGATCAGAGTGCTTTTGAATTATATGACGATGCCTAGAGGGGATTTTGAACATCTTAAGATGGGGTGTATCCAGCCTGGGAGACGTAACCCAGGGCACAAAGTCTGCACATCACTCGCCACATCGCTTGTTGCTGCTTGCTGAACTCGTTCTGAGCGCGGCGTAATAACCGGCAGTGGATTTTGGCAGTCCGATGATTTGAGAACAATGTTGAGACCGGGAACTGTCAAAGTGGCGTCAGCAGAGAGTGCCAGGTTTTAATTTTTTTTTTTACTGGGTTCTAATTACTGAAGCAATAAAATTGGGCCAGGATCAAGAGTACTTATTAGAAATGACCTCCATAGCCTTGGTCTTCAGTGGTGATGAGAACTCCACCTTTCTGAGGACTCGTTTACGTGACGACATGAGAGCGGGTCGAAGTAAACATCAATCTAATTGTTTTAATTAAAGAACTGCTCTCTGTTGTTTCTAATGAGCTCAGTTTTCCCAAACGTGATCGTTTCCTATCTCACTGAGTACTTTCAGTCCCTAAAATCAAACCAAACAGCTAGCTGTAAAATGAACGTGTCCGTGTTATCCACTGGGTCAGAACACAGCGCCACAGACACACGTGACCAATCAGCAGATTAACGTCCTCACATCATTTTTAGTGATGCATTCTGGTTTGTTTGGAGTTCATTTCTGTGTGTGAAAAGAAACTAAACTGGAGCCTAAAGCTGCAGACTGCATCATATGATGGATGCTTCCTGGTTGGCAATAAAGTGAATGGCTACATCACCCGGTCACAGATGCAGCAGCCGTATCACTGGTCATATAATTGCATTAAAAAGGCTCCAACAGCACAAACAAGCAGCCAAAGAAGTAAAGTGTGTAATAACTTTTTCCTTTCAGTGAAAGTGTTGGTGCAGCATTAACATTGTCGCGGCACCACGCTCTGCTAATTTGAATGCAGAAACGATTAAGTGAAAAAGCAGTAACTAATGAACTGTGCGCGCAGACTTTCTCCTCCCGTGACACTTATCAGCCTCCATGAAGATGCAGTTTAAGTGCGTCCATATTTCACTTCTGCAAAGCAACAATATAACACAGAAAAATTAGTTCCTGTCGCACTGAATTAAAGTAAAATCTGAGAGCGGGAAAAAACAGAGTGAGGATGTAAACTGCTGCGAGGAGGAGGAGGAGCAGGAGGAGGAGGGGAGCATGACGAACGCACTGCAGGAGGAAGAGAAGAAGAAAAGAGGGTATTCATAAATCAAAGTTGATGGGGGTCTATAAGCAGCCCCCCCCCCCCGCCCTTATATTACTTTAATTGAAGTCGTTTAATAATTCTGAAGCTATTTTGCCGTGAGCGTGCACTACCCATAAATCCCCACTTCTGTACACACGCTTAAACTACACTTAAAATTCCTCCATGCTACTTAATCTTTCATCTTCCCATCCGTCCCCCTGTGCTCCACTCTCCCCCACCCTCCACCCTGTCTCCGTCTGTCTCCACCCTCTCCTAACCCCTCGATCCTCTTTCAATCCGTCCGATTCCCACCCTGTCTGCCCCCCCTTCATATTTTGCTGTAATTATCACTCGCGTCAGGCTCTCCTCAGCTTGTTTGTTTCTCTTTGTCTCTTCAGGTCCTCTCCCTGATGTTCAGCTGCAGTTAGCAGAGGAGGGAGTGACTGTGCTGCCCCCCCCAGGTTATTAGGTTTAAACTGGGGGGGGGTTTGCACTGTCACATCTTTACCTGCACAAGTGCATGTGAATGCATTTCAGAGTCAATCTGAGGCTTTTTTATGAGTGATTTCCCACATGGCAGAAATGATGCACACACATCAGTCTGTCTGTGGAAGCTTCACAGTCACTCCAAAAAAAAAAAAAATCCTTTTCGGATCGGATATGATGATGCGCCGCATGTGCACGCCACCTCCCCAGGTTCTGATGCTTGATTCGGGGAACCGTGCATCTCTACGTTTTATTACAAACGCAGTCACTCTGAGTCACCGCTTCATTCGCTGACCGCTCAGAGGAAACGAGCTATAAAGTTGTAAAGTCCAGTATTGTGAGTCTAAGCGTTGTGGTTTTTACTGTTGGATCTGTGGTTACTGTTCTTGTGCTCTTATTTTGGAGGGTGTATTTTCAGGTTCCTGTTCTTCATTGTCTTTCAGATCATTTTGCATTTTGAGATCTTGCTGTGTTTGAGCTCCTTCTAAGTTTTTCAGAATCAACCTCAATGGTCTGGTGATATTTTTGAATTCGTCATTCCTATTTTGATTCCTGTCTGTTCCTCCCGTCTCATCTGTCTCTGCCTCCATCAATGATGTCTTTTGAGTTCTTCTTGTTTTACTTTGAAAGAGTTTCTCTGGTGTCCTGGTTTGGGTTTTACTTCCTGTCTCCCTCTTTGTCAGATCGTCTGATGTTTCTTGTGACTCTCTTGTGTTTCCTGTATTCCTGCTTCCCCTGCTTTGTTGGATTTGTTCACCTTTGGTTTGATTTTCTGGTCATTACCTGTAAAATAAATAAAACTCTATTTTTGCTTTGCTTGGCACTTCTTGGTGCATTCAGGTCCTCCTGGACCTTCACGTACGCTCCTCCAGCCTTTGTAATGTGTCCAGGTTCTCGCAGATCTGTGGAAAACAGCGTTTTCTTGTTGGGAACCTCGGATGTGGAAAACCCTAAACGTGCTTATTTCTATTGCTGAATTCAGAAGCATCATAAGGAGTGTGGTGAAGGAGACATGGATGGTTTTATTGCTGTATTTATATATTGCATGTCTCACATTTTGCGTTGTTTTTGTTGCATTCGTGTCTGTATTGAGTTGTATGGGTGCTACTCGGCTGGGTCTCCCATGTGAAAGAGATTTGATCTGAATTCGACTTCCTGGTTAAGAGTAAACACGTGTTAATCCTCAGCAGTTCCTGATAATATCTTGTTGAAATATGTTCACCAGCTGAGAGTCAGCTGTTTGGTGTGTTGTGGTTTTTTAGAGCTGCTTTGACTCAAAATGAGGCTGAAAAACTAAATTGAGGTGCAGAAAGATGCCCCCCCCCCCCCCCCCCCCCCCCCCCCCCCCCCCCCCCCCCCCCCCCCCCACACACACACACACACACACATCCACTCCATGTTATCAACAACTAAAATATTAAAGGAAAAACAGTTTTTACCTTGTTTTGGGTCCAAATTATTAATTTGGATCGAGTCCAGAGTGAAATGAGAAGTTTGTGAAACATCTGTGAAACAGCTGGATTGTAAACACATGGATCAGCTGTTTCGAAGTAAAAGTGCACTCAAACTGTCTAAAATTAGTCGTCCCCATCCCTGAAACTCACCAGCTGACCCGATCGCTGAGATTCTCTCCCACTGGAAGTTAAATGCGATGCACCACATCATGAAAACGAGAGCACGTCCTTCCAGTTTGATGGCTGCGCGACACCCGAGTACAGAAACGAGGACGCTCTCAGTAGACGAGACTCTGAGGATAGAAGAGGATGAAAGACGGCAAAGCTTTGATGAACTTTGCTGGTGGTGTTTCACCTCCCTGAAGGACCGGGTGTCATGGTTCACGTACTGGTATCAGTAATGGTAACAGTGGTCTGCTCTCGGTTCCTTGCGTCATCCTTAGCATTGAGTGTTGGTGTCTGTGTTAGTCTCCTTTGGCTGCTTCCTGTTTTATAATAATAATAAAGGATATAACTGTGTGCTGAGGGCGGGTAAGCGGGACCCGAGCACGCCGGCTGCACTGCAGAAGTCAGACGGGGCAGCCGGCGCATGCTGCTTCTGGAGGAAAGCCAGGTTTGATTTTGATCAGCCTGCACAGCTGTGACAGCGCGTGCACACACACACATACATCGCTGTACACAGGACCCCATTAGGAATACGTGCACCTTCATATGCAGGCAGTTATGCTGTGAGGGGCGGAGGGAGGCAAAGACCGAGGGCTTTGGGGCAGAAAACGGTTCACAGGTGATGTTTCGATATTTCTGTGCTGGAGGAGCACTCAAAGAAAACATGTTTGATGGGAGTAAATGTGGCTCCATTAACCCTGAATATTAAAGAAGAGCCGGCACGTCAAACACGTCTGCATGCTACTCCTGTTTCCTCTTCCTTAACTGCCTCTAGGACAGACATGAGGGCCAAATAAAGTAAATCCTAGATTATTTATAAAAGAAGTTTGCTTAGATTATCACACAGATTATTCACATGTATGAGAGCATTAATGGTCCGAATATAGAAGGTGCAGGTCGGATCATATTTAGGCATCATGGAGAAGAGAGCGTTTACAGTCATCAGTGTTTCAAACTGACACAATGATGTCTGTAAAAACAATAAGACTCCAGTCCACTTTCCCCACCAGTGTCCTCGAGCCACACCCACTGTGGGTGCATCGCCGTGTTTTCTCTCATTCCCACTTCTCCATCATCCCTCGGACTGCTCATGGAAAGAAGGCCTCACAGCAGCTTTTCTAACAAGATCCACATTGTCTTTAATAAGCTGAAGCTTTTCTCTGTGTAAGCCCGGCCGGAGGCTAAAAACCGACATCCTGTGAACTCTTCCAGGGAAGTCAATCACAGCTGACCGAAACTGACGAATCCTGAGAGAAAAATGAGGAATAAAAAGAATTCATTTTGCTACATTAGCAGTGAAAAGTAACAAAATGTTGTTTAATGCTTTGCAGTTAAACAGAAACGCTTCGTATAGATTCTACAAAAATCCAAGAGAACAACAAACCGATACGATGTGAGACTTTAATCCTAAAGAAGGAAAATAACAGGGACGGATTTATACAGGAGTCAGAGAGAAGCAGGGCTGCCGTGGAGGCTCACCTCAGTGAGCAGACCTCATCGTCACCAACCTCACAATAATAAACATCTCAGGACACACAATCAGCCGCAACAGAGCAGTCCTTCATGCAGCCTGATGAAACTCATTAGTTTCAGTTCACAAAAGAAGTGAGAACACACGTGTGGAAGGATTTAGGAGAGTCCAGGTTGTTTGAAGTGGGATTGTTTCAGGTACTTTTCATCCCGTATTTCCAGAAACTGCATTTTTATTTATAGTGCACAGCATCGGTCATCTCAAGGTGCTCTAGTTCAGCTGTAAGGGTCAGGGTCAGCTGACCCCCTGTGAGCAGCGACAGTATTTCATTTTCATTTCATTTTTTCATTTTCATTTTTATTTCATTCAATCAACATATAAATAATTTTTATAACCAAAGAGAAAAAAATCATGAATGAAAAGGAGCAGAAAGAAGTATAAACTTATAATATCTGCCCCTCATTCACACAAACACACAGACACCAAAAAAAACCAAAAAAAACCAAAAAAAAAAACAAATAAAAATAAGTTTTAGCTATTCAGCTTGGAAGACTGTTAGTGGCTTACTTCAAATATACAGTTACAGTATACACAACAAAAAATACAAAACATCAACTTATTCAGTACCATATCGCTTCATCATAATAATTTTCAATTTTCTTTTAAATATAGAAAGAGACTGAGATTGCTTTATCTCACTGTCAAGATTGTTCCATAAATTGACACCTTTAACTGAAATCCATCTTTCCATAGTCATTGTTCGAAATCTTGGTTTTTTTAAAATTTCAGTTCCTTTTAGATTATATTTACTTTCTCTTTTAACAAATCTATGTTGAATATTGATTGGTAATATTTGTTTATGCACTTTGTACATTATTTTTAAAATATTGTATTCTATCAATTCATTAAATTTCAATAAATTTAGTTGTATAAATATTGGATTTGTATGGTCTCTATATCCACTTCCATTTATAATTCTCTCTTCTGTAGAAGAAGAATCGAATCTGTATGAGTTTTACAGGTGCTACCCCACACTTCCACACAATATGTCAGATATGGAACAATCAGTGAGTTATACAAAACATACAAAGCTTTTTTATTTAATAATTCCTTTACCTTATTTAAGACAGCAATAGTTTTGGATATTTTAACTTTAATATAATTTATATAAGCTTTCCATGACAAATGTTCATCTATAAAAATACCCAAAAATTTAATTTCTTTTGTTTTTTGTATTTCTACTCCATCAACAGTAGGGAGGAAGAACCCCGTTTAACAGGCTGGAGAATCAAACACGAGCACCAGCACTGATCATCAAATCAGCACATTTTAAAACACTTCCTGCTCGACCGTCTCCAATATACATAAATTTTATGTTTGGACACATAAAATGATTACTGTGAAATTTTAGCTTCATATATAAAATACCTTTCAGGCCCTTTTTTTTTTTTTTTTTTTTTACATTGAACTCTGAGGCAGCGTTTGAACATGAATATCTAAAAACTATTAAAGATGAAAGCCTGATATTATCACCTGAATCAAAATGAATCAGGATCTGTGGTTTGGGACGGATGCCTCAGTAAGTATCTGAGCACCGGCTGGTTATGACCCAGAGTTGAGCACACTGTAAACGACAGTATCTGGATGGTGTGCAGATATTAAAAAAAAAAAGAAAAAGCAAAATAAAACAGATTGAATACTTTTTAACATGAATCACAAAAATGAAGAAAATGCTATTTTTCACGTTCATGGGGGGGTTGAGCAAATATGGCAAAAACTAAAGTATCAGTAGATGTGAAACCTGAATAGAAGTGAGTTTTCAGATGTACTCTAACTGTGAAATCTGCTCGACCTGACGTTCCCAGAAATGCTTCCCTGGAGCGGTCTTATAATTCAAATTAGGTTTAAAATATAATTCCCGGTTTTAAACGATTTATCACAGATTGCATCAAACTGCCCGTCTGACCCCATTCAGTTACAGACCAGCAGCTGATGCACCGACGATACTTCAGAGACAGTCGGTGACGTCTCTGTTCAGCATCACGTTCATGCACGATGATTTCAGTCGTGACTGCAGCTTTAAAGGAGTTCAGGTAACCTGTGGATGCAGAGCGGCGCTCGCTCAGGTAGGTTTGCTGTTCTTTCCCTGTTGGATCGGCTGAAGTGATCCAGTTCATATAACAGTCGTCACATCATATATTGTGTCCTCGCAGTGGGACGTGTGGTGTGTGGAAACCTGAAAATTCCTCCCTGGTTTCTGAATGTGTGGGAACAACGTGGAATACCTGAATCCGTTATCTGAAGCAGATTTTTGTTTTCAAATACGTGCAGAGCATCTTTTACTCGTTCGTCTTTACTTTGTTTTGATTTGTCTGCTTCTCGCAGCTTTGGCTGATCTGAATCAGCACAGTGGTCTCATCCTGAGATTCAGCGTCACGCTTTTGTGTTTGAGAGTCGAAGACCGAAGCCTTCAGTCAGAGATCAGCTGATAAGGTCACGGTGACTCAGAGGTTTGTGTATGAATCAGGAAACATTATCACATGTTTTGTGTGGAAACTCCCTCCTGTCCACTCAACAAATGACTTCATCGAATCAGAATATGCAGTCTGCAAGACCCACTTCCCTAAAATGATTCCCAATCACGGATTCAACAAAGCAAACAAAGAAATGAGGAAGAAAGCACGTAAAAGGAACTTTTTCCTGATTCAAACTCCACCGCTGCTCCGGCATCCTTTAGCCCACACGCTGACCTAAGTAACCAAAGCCTCACTTCCTCCTGGTCCAAAGCAGGCGCTGCAAATAGACTCTGTCTGGCGGGTTTTTTTGGTTAAAACATGGGACCACACCTATGTTTTCTCCTCAGTGCAGAAACACAACAAGGCCAGGAGCGACAGAAGATGCAGGCGGAGGCCGAGGAGACGTCGTGTGCACTGCTGCAGATATTTCTGCAGAGAAAAAAGGAAGGTGGGAAAAAATAACCCAGGAAAAGGAAGTTCTCGTCCAAAGAGCCTTCCCTGTATGTGATGATTACGTCTGTCCATCCTGCCTGCACGTGTTGGCTAAAAAAGCTCCACCTGTGAGGAAAAGCAGCCGCGCTCGGAGTGCCATTTATCCTAAATGCGTGCATGCATTAGGCCTTCACCTGTGGGGAAAAGTGTCAAAAACTGATGAATAAGTCACAGAGCTCCTACTTTCCTGTGTGGAGCTGTGCATTTATTTCACACCTAGAACTTAAATACTCCACCACCATTATTCTCAAGTATTAGGGGACGCGAGAAGAAAAGAAAAGTGGACACAGCAGCAGGTTGGTGGTGAAAAGCAGCTCCACCTCCCGCGCTCAAGCATTCATCCATCGGTGCAGCTAAAATGGTTCCTCCATTCATCGCCTGCACCCGAGGGCCTTTGTCCTCCATCTTTTTCACACTTTCTCTGCCTGAGCAGAAAGTTTTCCATCAAAGTGCTTTACATAAGAAATAAAAAGGCTTTAAGAGGAAAGAGGATGATGGAGAGTGACATCGTTTCAGATTTCATTTATTAAAAGGCAAAAAGAAAAGCTGGAAAGTACTGAGAGGCCTTAACTCCTGTGGAGCTTTTGGAGGAGACTTCACCTTCTGCACATTCAGAGGGTGGAGTCAGGCACAAACCTGCACTTCCTCTAACGGCCACCTGAGGCACCAACAGACAGTCCAAATAAAAGTATTTATAGCCTGCTACAAAAAAACAAAAACAAAAAAAACAGGTTTGGCCTCAATAGCCCCACCCTACCCCCACCCCCACCTGTTTAAATTGTCCTCGGGCTTAAAGTTTGCATCATTGGGGGCGTGGTCTTTTTGACTGACAGCTGGATGGTGACTGGTCACTGAGGTGCCTCATTATGGACTAATTGGCAACAAATTACAGCAACATCAAAGTCTGTGAAAATACACATTTCATACAACGTTCCATCATATCAGCAACACCTGTAAAAACAACAGAAACAACAGAGCGCTCTGTGACTGTTAATGAGTGAAGTGGAGATACAGTAACCGAGTTCACCTTCTGTTCACGGGCATCAGGCCTGTTTCTGGTTTGACCTGCGGCCCAGAGGTCGAGCTCTGAACTGAAGCGCGGTTTGCAGAATCGTTCCCGCACGGCTAATTTAAGTGCTCGAGTTTCTTACTTTGCATTTGAACACTTGGCCATAAATATTACCAAGTAATTGTTCTCTAACTCCAGATGATGAGCAGCTCTTTTACAGAACATTAGACGACCAAAGCAAGTGTGATACTGTAGGAGGATAAAATTACCAGCCAAATGGATTCTCAGCAGTTCCTCTTATCATCAGCTCGTCTCTAAAACAATGGACGTGTTATTCTGCACGAGCATTCTTCACTGCTGTGTAAACACACGATAAGAAACTGTGTACTCGAATTACAACTCATCATCCTGCAAAGCTGAGCTAAATCACAAATGAAACGTTAATAAAGTTGATAGTTATCACTTCAGGGTGACTTAAGAAAGAAGTCCTCTTATTGTGTGCCAAGTCTAAGCGCAGAGTGGAGGCGGTGAAAGAGGAATCAAACCAGAGAAGAAATAACAAGAAATGTTTCCAAAGAGCAGCTGCCAAACTGAGACGAGGGAAAGAAATCCAGCAGTGAGAGAACTGCTCCAATGTAGCCGTTTCCCTATCTTGTAATCTATCTGAGCTTTTAACGTGTTTTCTGTTGTATCCCCGTCTCTCTGCACCTCACGGGCCGGCTGTCAGTCAGCGGCCGGCGCAGACAGTACGTGTCAGCGGAGCGTCGAGAGCCAGGATCCTGGATCCCCTCGTAACAGATGGGGGCCGCAGATAAAGCATTAGCACACCGACCACTCAGCTCCCCCCCTCCCTGCCTGGCAGTTTATTCATGGGAAATAGAAGCAGGCATGTGTGTGTGTGTGTGTGTAGATTTGTGGAAGTTCCAGGTTTTACTTCATTAGTCCCAGTGGGATTTCACAGTAAATATTGTGGTCTGTTTGAGCAGTGCAAGTTCTACACAACGAGGCATCGTGCAATTAATGAATTTCCCCGAGTTTGAATTCTCGGGGGAAAATGAAATTTGCTGAAAACACTCGTAGCCCAGAATTAAAAATGAGGAGTCAGGATTTTCCAGAGTGTTACCTGCAGATTTAGAGACAGGAGGAAAGGAGGAGTTCACGCCCTTCAGGAGAGCTAGAAATAGCATCGTTGTGTGAAGTGGACGGGTTGTGCTTCTTGTGCCTTTCATGAAGCAAAACACAATGTTAACACATTAAAATCTCTAAAGGCCAGACTTCAGTCTGTTCTCAGCACCTTGTTTGCTATTTTACCTCAAAATCTCCAAAGAACATCTGCACACACCCCAAAACAACCTTTGCTATTTATTAAAGTTGCTGTTTCTGTAAACCTGCCAGCTTATTTCAAATAGTAGAGAGGGTGTCTGTCTGCTGGATCCAAGCTGGGAGCTGGTTCCACAGAAGAGGGGCCTGAAAGCTGAAGGCTCTGCCTCCCATTCTACTCTTAAGTATCCTAGGAACCACAAATAAGCCAGCAGTCTGAGAGCAAAGTGCTCTGTTGGGGTGATTATGAGGTCTTTAAGATAAGATGGGGCCTGAATATTCAGGAAATTCAACTCTGGATTTAACAAGGAGCCATTGAAAGGAAACCAACGGAACCTGAACTGCAGCTTTGGATCAACTAAAGCTTTTCCAAAATCTCCTCGATAACAACCTCCAAACTGACGACTGTCTTAGGATCGTGCTGAACTTCTTCAGCTTTAAGGTTTAAGCTCAGTGGGACATTAGTGATGTCATTCCCATATTTGAGTCACAGATATTTAAAGAAGAACGAAGTGCCTCTGCAGTGTCAGAGGAAAGTTTGCTCATTTGAGGGGATTCCAGGGATTAATGGTGGTTGTAGCATGCTGAAGAATACATGCGGTATTTTTTAAATGAACAGTTCCAATCAACGCTGTCCAGCACTTCCAGCCCAACCCTCAAAGTTTTACCTTTTTGTTGTTCCTTTGTTCCTTTGGATTTCTGGTCCCTGCAGCTGTAAGTCCTCCAAACATTCACCCAAAGAGCTCCAGAAGATAAATATAAACCTGAAAATGAGAATCATCTGTTCCCTTTAAGTTGCTGGTAGCAGTGAATGTCTTCTTCTGTTAGACTTGTAGTTAAAAATCACAGATAATACCTGGAATCATTGCAAATTAAAGAAGACCCAATAAAAATGTGTGTCTGTCACAGGTGGACATGAAGCTCTTTGTTGGTGCCTGGAGGCTAACATGTTAATTATTTCGTGTCTGGTTTTGTGTCAAGCTCAAACTGTTACTGACATAAATATTTAGAGAAACAAGAAGGAGCTGGGCCTAATTCTTGCTCCCCTGCTCCATTCATCCATCCAAGCCATCCTGGCCTTTCCCTCCTGCCTGCCTGACCATTTATCCAACGTTCCCCCAGCAGCTTGGGAGCAAAAGGTCACCGGGCGTGTTGTAGGGGACTGAGTCGAGTGTGGAAAGGAGGGGTGCTGTCCCAAGACTTCAGGCAGGAACAATGCAGACCGATCGTTCCCCATGAAAAACCATGCAAACACTTTCTCTTTGTTTATGCAGAGAGTAAATTGCCTAAAATAATCAGTTCATTTGTGAAATCTTAATTTCATGAATCCAAATGAATCAGTAATTCTGCAGCAGCAGCTTTGGGCGTTGGGCACGATACACGACGGCGTCTAATTGGCTCGTTTCTGAAGACGGTCAAACTCTGCTTACTCCTACTCAGCCAAACAGGAAGACTAAACATGACACGAGGAGAAACTCGTGCTTCAGTTTTGCATCAGGCAACACCCAGTCATTTAGGCCAGAATGAACACGCAGCAAGGAAACAGTGCACATCAGATCTTTAATTAGTGTCCCCGGTCCTGGAGACTGTCACTGTGGATCTGCAAGCTCACATCTGTGCAGTTACTGTGACAGTCAGCATTAAACTGGGTACAATCTATGGAAATGAATAACATTGTTAGATATATTATCAGAGAGAATTGTTAAGTATTTAACTTTCAATGCAAAGTCCCCTGAGATGACTTTTTGTTAAGTGGTGGATTTTAATTAAGATGGAACTGGATACCAGAGTAAAACTCACATGATTTGATGAAGCTCTCTCATAAATTGGTGCGTCCTGCCATCACAGGCTCCAGAGGTCACTGACAGTCAGAAGGGAGCGAAAGGTTAGCAAGAGGCGTCCATGAACTGTATGAATGCGATGCACTGACACTGATATGTGCTAATCAGCGCTGCAACAACAAAATAGAATCCTGGAATTTCACTCACTAAAACTATCAAACATATTATTGGTCAGATAATTGCATTAAAAATGGTCCAAAAGGCTCCAACAGCACCAACACAGTCCAGAGGTCCAGTTCAGGGACTCCAGTTAGCTGAGGTGAAGCCTAGCAGACAGCTAGCAGCTACAGCCGCCTGTGTCGCCATCCAGCTGTCAGTCAAAGAGGCCACGCCCCTTATAAAGCAAACTTTATTTACACAGGTCAGTAATAGAGGCATCCTCCCCCTACAGCTATTATGAAGGGAGAAATTATCCACAGAGGCCAAAGCAGTTTCTGGATCAGCTGTAAACATGTTTATTTCTGCTGGAAAATTTTAACATGGTGGTCTATGGGGACTGACACTGTGGTGCCTCTGCTGGACATAGGAGGAACTGCAGGTTTCAGCTTGGTCCATCACAGGTGTGTTTAGATTCACAGTACAGCGTGAAGCAGTGTTGATTTTATCCATTCAGAGCCAGACACACAATCATGCTGCATGGTCCTTTGTCTCTGCTGCAGAGTGACTCAGCTGCACACAAAGATTTATCAAACTGCTGCATCATCTGTGAAATGTTTGTTGTGTCTTCCTGCTGAACAGGAGACGGCCGCCGTGTAATCACTGTGTTCACATTCATCTGTTTATGCTGAGCGGCGATTGTTGCACCCACAAGGTTTCAGTTCCGTTTCTCATGTCGGCTTCTGAAAAGACGATGATTACTCGGAGCCTCTTCTTAACTGCCTTGATGACCAGACGCGACAGAATGGCTGCCATTGTTTTTACTTTGTGAGTCTGTGTCTGTATGTCATCATGGGAAACTCACACTAGCACGAATGACCGCAAAAGTGGGTTAAATATATTTTGTCTGTGAGCAGATTTTGTAAAAGTGAAAGCACCGCAGCTCTGCACTCACAGAACTTCACAAGTGTGTAATGATCGAAAAAAGTTTCAGTCTCACACAGTTTCATACACCCCGATAATGAAACACAATTTGTTTTCACACTGTTAACGAGCAGCTGGGCTGTCCTTGAGGCCCATCAAAGAGCCAAAACAGGAACAAACAGACGATGGGCTGCACAGAGCTCCACTGGGCTTTTTCACAAGAGTGAAATCTCACCAAATGGGTTAAAAATCCATTACAGATAGATGGAAAGACACAAAGAACAACCTGTGCAGTTTGTGGTGGATGAACCGGTCAGACGCAGCACTTTCACCCAGGGTGGGGTCGACAAACACCAGAGACATTTTCTCTGGATGTAAAAGCGCATCAGTGAACTCACCACACACCAGGACAGCTGACTCTGAGCGCACAATGACCTCAACACATTTCCATTTGTGTTGCAATTTTTAAGTGAGGTCATGCTTTAAAATTAGCAGCGCGAGCTGATGAATGATGAGGGGAACTTCCCAAAATCTGACCTGCACAGCTCCGTCTGCTCCCTGTCCTCCTCAGGCGTGCTGGTTACCACGATGGTTAGCACTAAACTACTGTGAACCCATAATTAAGTTATTGCAGTGCGAGCTCAGTTTAATCAGTGGAATTCAGCTGAGGGGGCACAGTGATTTCACCGAGCAGGTCTGGACCCCCGAGCCCCTGTTGTCATGTTCCCCAAAAAGAGCTGTTGCTAGTGGCAGGAGAGAGGGAGGTCTGGACCCAGAAAAGCAGCAGAGGCTGGATGGATGGATGGATGGATGGATGGATGGAGACACAGGTCGTAGCAGAAGTCACCTCCTAAATTTCTGGTAGCTCTAAATCAACAGCCTTAATTTGCACAAAGATTTTGCTGCAGTTCTTTTTAGCTGGTCCTCTTTCATACTCAGCTTTGGTCAGTTGCAGTGATAATGCTGGAGAAACGTTAGCGTTATGTCAGTTCATCTTAATGTGACCTTTGAAAGTTCTTGATTTGGTTTGTTCATTGTTCCTTTGGACAGTTAAAAAGAGCTTCATTTTGTTTTCTCCAAGCTGATCTCATCGAATCAACATAAAAGAATATGAGGTTCATAAAGAACACGCGGCACTGCCGGTAAATGTCTAATAATGTAAATGTAATTTTTCTGCACCTTCATCCTGAGCAGGACTGTCGACCTGTTTCCAGATGCCACATTAGTGTGTCATCATTATTCAAGATACGATGCCCCTTATCTGATTGCTCCAGTGAAGCAGTTCATTTCTTAAGCCTGTTACTGAGAGCTTAAAGATGCATAGGGCGATACTGGCAATCATAAACTAAGCACTCCCAATGTAACATCACTCCAAGTGCTGATTACTCTCATTACAGGGGAGTAATTAGCACCTTAAGAGGAAAAGGTAGGTTCAGAGATGTGATCCCCTGGTGATTTTAAAGAGTTAGTTTAATCTCACCAGGGCTGGAATAAATTAGGAGTTCTCGCAGGGGAGCGAGTCCTTATCAGAGCTGAGACACTCATGTAAAAGCACATTCTGAATATAAACACGTCCACAACAATGTAAGGATTAATTGCACACTTCGTCAGAGCTGCTGTGTTCGTCCACAGTGCGTATTAAACCTTTTGTGTGGAGTTCAGGAACAGAAAAACCGGGTAATGTGTCGTCTTTCCGAAACCATCTTAGAGACGCTCCATCGCAGCCATGGAGCCACAAATTATTTGGCCCCATTCAGGATTTTACACCTGCTCGTTTCAACAGGCTGACTGCAACAACAGACTCATAATCTAACACATTTCCGCTGTTGCTGTTGGAGTATCTGCTGCACTGGTGCTTCTGCAGAACAGAACCATGCATTATGTGAGGACTGATGATAGACTCACCAAAACTGGAGCTCCGCCTTCTTGCTCTGTATAACTTAATTAAACATGACGCCACTTTTTTCCTAGAACTGGTTCTGGATCGGGTTTCATTAGGGCGCATTTGAAATGAGGTGAGGAGCTTAGGTATTTGGATGGAGCTTGGGGTGATTTAACCACCTGATCAAGATGCCTCCTGGTGACCTTCATTCATAGCTTTAGAGGTTGTGAGGAGACCCTGGGGTAGACCCAGAGGATTACATAACTCATGCAGCCTGAGGATCCCCTCAGGAGGAACTGGAAAACACTGCTGGGAATGTCTGGAATGTGACTGCAGCTACTGATTCACAGCGGAAGAAGTTGTGGCTCCAACATTTTCCATCTGAGATGAGCCGGCTGTGTGCAGAGATAAGACCACAGTTTCCATGTGATGGCAGAAATGTCACTTGTTACTCGATCTGGCCTTTTATTTTCCCAGGGATCAGGTCATGGCAGAAAAACACGCTGACCATGGGACACAACATACAGCAGAGCTACTGTTTATGAAGGCAGGTAGAACAAATACTCAGAGCAGAAGCAGAAGTAAGCATAAGCAGCTCTGCGGAGGGCGAATGTCAGGTTTGTGTACTCTGAGCCGAGAGGAATGCGAGCCAGAAAAGTTTGTTAAACGAGTCGAGTTTCACTTTCAATAAACACAGCGGAGAACAGACGTGCACGTGGACGTGGACACACAGGGATATATATGTACAGCAGACCCAGACTGAAAATACACAGAGCCTGAGCACATGTGGGATAACATGTAGAACCTGCCCCGGGGCATTCTGGGTAAGAGGGGAGGACATGTGTCTGGGGGGGGTCTGCGGCATAAATCCTCAACAAACGAGCCCACAGATGTAAATAGGTGCACTTGTAATGTGCAGCGTACACACACACACACACACACAGAGCTGTAGGAGGCGGTCTGTGTCGTTTGTGTAACAGTCGCCTCCTGTGAGGGAGTGCGGCGAACACGAGGAGGAGGAGGGGGAGGAGTTTAAAAAAGAAGACCAAAGTTACTTAAAAAGCTCAGGAGTAAGTAGCAGGAGGAAGGGGAGGAAGAGGAGGTGGAGCGCATGCTATGTTTCATTCAGAGGACCGTTTGCAGGATTATTGAGTTTATGTCATGGACCATTTCTCAGCGGTTCACCTGAGGCTGTAACCACCCGATGCACCACCTGCAGGATGTTCCCTGTTCAGAAGCTCATTCAACTTCTGACTGAATTTGTGAGTCACAAATGAAAAACACCGCAGCGAGAAGCTTGACTTTCAGCACCCCTAATCCATTCAACCATCCATCTGCTGCTGCTCTCTTTCTGCCAAAGCGGGCTGATGCCGCTGTATCTCACACTGAAGCACTGCCAGTGTTCTCTGCAAGCTCGGCTTCGCGCCTCCAAATCTGCGTTTGCATGAGACTATTTCAAAGAAAAAATAACAAATATGTTTACCCCTTCCCCGACCATCAGCTGAAAGACAATAAAGCATTTGCACAAAGTTTCCAGTTTAACTGGATACAAAACATCCCGCTGGGACCTTTGTTTTTCTGCTCTCTCGCTTTTTACCTTCACTTCAGCTCGTTAGCTTCACACGCTAAAAACTAGCAGGTTAACCTCAGGGACCGATGGTGATTTGGGATCAAACAGAGCAGTGACCCTGGTTGTTGATGTATGATGTGTTGGGAGTGACCCATCAGTCTCAGTTATTCCATAACCCACAGCACACACACCAAAGGAGAGCTTCTTATTATCCAGCCAGGACCTGGAGGAGGCAGCACTGCCTGGCCCTCCAGGGATGAGAACAGGCTTCTCCAGCCACCACCTCCACCTCACCTGAGACGTGTCCTCGTCAGATCTTTGTAAATATGACCAGTGCTTGGAACTGGAAGCTGTGATGGGATTTATGCACATAAAAGTAAGTGTTCAGGAGACACAGTGTAAAATACAGATTATGGCCGGCAGTTTCATGGTGAGGCCTATCCCCTCAGTCTGAGGGAAGGAGGCTTCGCCCTGCAAGCACCTGGGCAGTCCACAACTGACCTCACCTCTCCAAGCAGAGGTGAGTCCAGCGCCTTTTCATTACCCCAAGTTGCTTTTTCTTAACACGTAGCCTTCAGCAGATGATGGCAGGCTTCTCGCCATCAGGAATACTCGGGTTTAGGTAAGTGAGCTGCCTGGGTAGAGCATGGCATTTGCAGCCTCTCACATCACTCAGACGCTGAGTTGCCTCGCAGGTGCTCAGGTGATCCATCAGTCTTGAACTCTAAGGATGATGGCCATTTAGAAGAAGCCTCACAATCTGACTGAATTACCGTTCCATTGTTCTATTTTCTAAGAACAGACAATTTGACTCATTTTAAGTCACTTTGGACTAAAGTCGAAGCACCAGTGGAGACCTTTTACTGTAATTTCACAGATGAACACCAGCCTTGTTCTGACATCACCATCAGTCCTGCACAGCGGAGGCAATTTCAAAATAACAAAGCCAAAGTTCGACCCCATCCAGAGAGCCGATCATCTGCTGCCCTCTGAGAGCTGCACCAGTCCTTTCGCTTCTACAAAAAACACCAAATGAGACAAAAGTGGAAAACAAAAGACAGTCAGACCATTTGAAATCGGCTGGAACGACTCGTGAGGCACTTACAGAAAACCAAAGAATGAATAAAGATGGGTTGAAGATGACAGTATTGATTGTGATGTGTTTTTCTCACGCTGCCCTCGCCTCAGCTTTCTTCACCCGTCGATAGCTACGGCTTAATCACAGCTTTCACTCTTCGAGCAGCGGCGGCGTCTGCCAAACACAGCGCGCAGCCAGAGTGGGCGGTTTTAATGGAAAATGGGTCAAAACTGGCCTCTCAGTTCAGCAGCGTGGCCTCCAAGTTCTGCTCTCCTGCTAGCACGCACAGATGGATGCACACATTTTGAAATCCACTTTCCAGTTTCTCTCACTTTGCCCTCAAACTCACAGTTTTGGTCTATTGTGCACATTTGTTCTGCGTGACAAATGTGCTTTCACAGATAGCAAGTTTAAGGTTATTCTGCCCTCTTTCAAACTGCTTTAATATCACACCAACAAATATGCTTTTGCTTTTTAAATATTTTCTTTGTGCTGTAATTTGCGCGGCAGATGAATTTGGTGACCTGCACCGGCACTACAATGGCCCTGATAATTCCCTTCTTCTTATATTGTAAATTTTAAAAAGACAGCAGCTGCTACGGCTGCTTTCACTCTGCTACGCCTCTTACACCAGCGCTGTGTTAACGTATCAGGAGAATTCCCTCATAAATCCCATTTAATCCTCCTCTTGAACCGTATAGATTGTCAATGCCGCACCTGAAGAGGGAGAAAAATACCTGCTGCTGTTTGTTTAACATGATGTAATTTTGCTGCTGCTGAAATCTGGCTTTTAAAAGTCCTGTTTAATTATTGAAGGAGAGACGCTGCAGGTCCTCTATGTGACCATGAATCTGAATAATTACATTAAGACAGGAATGTTTTAAAAGTTTCTTTTTGAATGGATGCTGATGAGCACGCTCATCCAGAAAAAGGAGGGATGAGAATAACCAGAATAACTTCGTTTTTTCTGGTCACAGCCTCTTTAGTCCAAACTGGATCGTTATTCCATCTGCAGTCATTTATAGTTGTGGTACTGCTCTGTTCTGGGACCTCTCAGCCCTTCCACACACATACACAGAAAGCCTGAAGGTCAGGAGGGCAGCAGCAGGGAGGGGGACTCAGAGACCAGGACGCAGCACACCACACGGTAACCCTTTAAAATGAAACGAGTACAACATTAGATCAGACATCTGTGTGGGTTCCAAAGTGGCTTGCAGAGGCAGCAGTAACTGTATGCAGGCAGAAGAAGCTTAAATAGCTTATGTGAGATTTGCCAATCGGATGTGAATAACATTGCACGGCCAGAGTTTGACTTCAGGAAGAGCAAAGAAAACCTAAAACTAAACTCACAAATAACTCGAGGAAAAACGGGCCAAAGGTCGATGTCAGATAAAAATCAGCAGTTCTCCACTACAAGCTTACAAGAAGGTAGCATGAAACTAAATCCAAACCTAGCAGAGATCTCTCTCAAACTAACACTACACTTCTGTAGAGTTCTTTTCACTGGTCCATAAATCATAAAATACTGCAAACTGCACTGGAGACTCAAACTCACTCAAACCTGCAGTGTGACCTTTAGAACAGCAAAAATGCAACATTGTCTTGAAGTCGGATCACAAACACTGAACTGCAGCTTTTTTATAACTAAAACATGAAGGTTTAGGAGATTCATCACCTTTAGAGAACCTTCTGAGAACATCATGTAAGGTCCTCAGAGCATGGGTTAGGAATCAGTGCATTCTGCTGTGTGTCAGATACAAAATCAAAATGTTAGATTTTTACGTTCCACTCATAGACAGTATATGACAGGCAGCGGTGAAGTCACAGGTTAGAGAGAGCAGATTTCTCCCATATTGGCTTCTCTTCATTGGCTCCCTGTTAAATCTAGAATAGAATTTAAAATCCTTCTCCTCACATACAAGGTCTTGAATAATCAGGCACCATCTTATCTCAAAGACCTCATAGTACCATATCACCCCAACAGAGCACTTCACCCTCAGACTTAGTTGTGGTTCCTAGGATACTTAAGAGTAGAATGGGAGGCAGAGCCTTCAGCTTTCCCATGATGCACTGAGTGTTTCTTCTTCATTCACCTCTTTTCACTCTGTTTATACCCCACTCTGCATTTAATCATTAGTTATTATTAATCTCTGTCTCTCCCCCCTCAGCAGATGACTCCCCCTCTCTGAGCCTGGTTCTGCTGGAGGTTTCTTCCTGTTAAAGGGA
Source organism: Archocentrus centrarchus (assembly GCF_007364275.1). Taxonomy (NCBI): domain Eukaryota; kingdom Metazoa; phylum Chordata; class Actinopteri; order Cichliformes; family Cichlidae; genus Archocentrus; species Archocentrus centrarchus. The sequence goes on from NC_044366.1 coordinate 2,827,524, forward strand.
GTTTTCCTTCCCACTGTCACCAAGTGCTGCTCATAGGGGGTCGTCTGATTGTTGGGTTTTCTCTGTAATTATTATAGGGTCTTTATCTTACAATATAAAGTGCCTCTAAAATTCAATTGAATTGAATTGAATTTTAGACTCCAGACTTTGAATCCTCAACACTGATTTTTGGAGCTACAATCTTTAGACGAGGAGTGCTAAATTATCCTCCTTAGAGCACAGTCTGTAAGTACTTGAGCGCACAATGAGTTATAAATGCATTCACAGCTGTTATGAAGGGGAAATTATCCACAGAGACCAAAGCAGTTTCTGTATCAGGCTGTAAACATGTTTATTTCTGCTGGAAAGTTTTAACATGGCAGTTTATGGGGACTGACTCACTGCTGGCGCCTCTGCTGGACATCAGAGGAACTGCAGCACTTTGTATTTCCACGATGGCTTCATTTTTAACCCTGAAGGTTGTCGTTTGGCTCTCCTGCCCTCTTTCTCCTACATCTCACTGCATCAACACGGCAGTTTCAGCTACATTTTAAAAACTCTGTTTGACCAAGTGGAAACGAAGCGAGCGCAGCTGGAAGAGTGGATGTAAATGAAAGTCTTCAGCCGCTCCAGGAGGTCAGCAATCTGCAGCGTATGAAGTTTGGAGTGGAAGAAAAACAGATTATGAGTGTTTTAGGTGTGTAGCAGCGTGGGTGAGTGTGTCTCAAAGTGAGCCAGAGTGACAAAGATAACAGAGAGAGAAAACTGATAGACAATTGCAGGGGGACTCGGCTCCCATTTCCTTCCCATCCCTGGTGATTACCTCAGCCTGCACTGTTTTTCATTTGTGAGCGCATTGTCAAGCAGCATCATCTCACAGTCGCAGAAAAAATGGAAAGATTTTTGTAAACAACATCTAACACCCTGAGAGGGGCTGAGGATGGCAGCGGGAGGGAAGTGAAAAGCAGGACTGAGGCACGTAATTCATCGAGGGAGCCGTGCTGGAAGGAAGATTGTAGAACAATGTGCATTCGGTTGTATTTGTTGTGCTTCCCCTTTTGCCCGTCTCTTATCAATCTGCTTCTGTGTGCGCTTTGGAGTGCTCATTGTGCTTTGGAGAAGATGAGGAGATTGAGTGCAGACAGATACACAGACCACCTACCATCCATCCCGAAGCAGACAATAAACAACGAGGGGCCTCCCTTTGAACGTTCTGACAGCGTTCTGGCAACGCTGAGAGCCTTCATGAGCGGTAAAAGTGCTGCGTGAACAATCTGGGCGAGCTAGGCCCGCAGCCAAAGTAGATGACACCGGCAGACGGCGTGTGTGCGAGGCATAAAATGTGTCTGCTGCAAAACAGTTTTCTTTCTCCACCAGAAAGTAAAAACTTGATTGGGAACAGAGGTGCCTATTACAGTCAGGGGTAATAATAGGGTGGAGTGACGGCATACATCACAGAAGAAGAAAAAAGTCCTCCTGGCAGGCATTGTGGCAAAGCGGGGTGTGTGTGTGTGTGTGTGTGTGTGTGTGTGTGTGTGTGTGGGAGGAGGAGGAGAGTTACTGGTGGTGTTTGGGTGCTTATTTTCTGCAGGAAATGGTAGTCAGGCATGCAACATGATGGAGAGGTGAGCCAGCAGGCTAACAGACAGACAGGCCACTGGAGTGAGTGTCTGATGATTGGTCCATCTCCCGTCACCTCCACAACGAGCGCAGTGACACTGCACTTGCTCAGCAGCGAGCTCCATCTGAAGAAGAACCTCTGCGGGGTGTGAAATTGGCATGTCATGTAGGGATTGTTGCTTATTTTCTGATGAATCTGGGTTGGTTGTCACTGTCCATACAGAACGACGGGCTGAACAGGACCACTTTATTTCATCAAGCCGTCACTGCCGGAGCCCAACTAGACAGCTGTCCCACAAATAGCAGCAGCAATTTTCCCCCTAAAATCACTTTAAGGAAAATAGACTATCCAGAGTCGCAGTGTTTGGAAAAAAGAGACACTCGGGGGCAGAAGCAGAAAGAACTGAGAGAAATTCACTGTGTGAAGAAGCTGCAGTACTTCCTCAAAAGATGCAGTTAATAAAAAGCATTTAGATACAAGTCCTTGAGTACTGAAGCTCCTACAGAACTTTTGGACTTCCTCATTAGAGGAATCAACCCTCTGACTTCTGAGACCTCAGTCGCACAGGCTCAGAGACCGGTTAGCAACCATCTAGCAACCTCTGGCTCAGGGAAATTTGTGTATTGTCCCACGGGTTGCGAGTGGTTGCTGGCAGATGAGTCAGGGAGCCCTCATTAGAGAACAGCAGGTATGTGTGATTGTTCTGTGATGGTTCTAGAGGTTGCTGGTTGATGCTGGATGAAATCAGCTGCAAAGAGGTTGCTGCACCAAAAACCTCCTCATGCTTGGGTTGTGACCCGTAGTCTGCGTGGAAGATGCTGACAGTCAGTTTTCTCTCAGAGCTGCAGTGACACTTAAAAAACTGCAGGAAACAGAGAACATTCACCTTCAAAGTAAAAGTTGTGCCTTACTGCTGTTTCAAAAGGCACAACTTTTACTTTGAAGGTGAATCGCTTCCATTAACAGTTTTAAGTTTCACTGCTGCTCAGCGAGTTGTTGCAAGTGTTTGCAGCCAAGTCGGCATCTGCAATGCAAACTGTGGGCGACTGCAACGACCTGCTAGTGACCACAGCAATCATAAGGAGAACATTTACCTCTTTGCAACCAGTTTCACACTCGCTGCTACCAGCAACTGCTCGCCAACAGGTTGGGGAATACAAAATCTCGCCCTGTGACAGCTGGGACAGGTTTGTAATTCAGATTATTTAGAGATTTTATTTCCACCAGTGTCTCTTTGTGTTTTACATGTCAGTAGATAAACCAAAAGGCTGCATCTTCATACACAGACATTAACTTCCTTCTAACCACACCTGAACATTTGTTTTACATTCAAACTGACTATAACTCACTTCACGTTTATCTGATTTCACTGCAGTCACAAAAGCCTGTTGTAGTCTCGGCCCTCTGAATGTGTCATGGCCCCTGCGTTTGGTGTTGTGTTTTGATTTCATTATCATTCTGAGCCTCATTGTTGTGTTTGTAGTTCCTGCTTTGATTTCATGATTATCTCATGTTGTGTTTTTAGTTCCTTCAGTGTCAGAAGCATCTTCACTGTCATCGCTGAGATAACGCGTGAGGCAGTCGTAAAATGTTTATGTCTGAAGACTGTCCCAGAATTCAAACGGGATTATAATCGCAGCGTTCCCACTTCCCTCCCAGCAAATAAACAAACAAATAATCCAAAATGAAAAACGTGACATGAGAAATAAACAGTGGCTTCCTGGGTTAAAGTCCAGTGTTTTGTTTCTCCATCCACCCCTACCTCCTCCCTATACTCGCAACAGTTCTGTCATAATTACTACGGTAGGGGAAGAAACGGAGCATCAGGTTATTGTTTGGTTTTTATGGGAAGAAGTTTTCTCTTTTCCACCTGTAAATACATTTGGAAAGCCCCCACATGAACACAGAGCTGCAGTTTGAATATATTTCACATCCCCTCTGACTTTCCCCCCATTTCCTGTCTTATCTCTGGCACTGCAATAAAAAAAAATATATCTCACAAACACGATAGCAATCTCTTGGCAGCGAGATGAAGAGCTGCTTTGTTGACTGTATTTAGCTGAACAGAAAACAGTGTGTGTAACCGCTTAACAAGTTGCCACGCTCGCTGTGCTGACAGTATTACTGAGATTTACCCAACGCGCACAAAAGGATGCTGAAACCATGAGCTGGACTCCGAGTCGTTCCAGAGTTGACAGATGGTGTTTGGGGCTCATGGTGGGAGGAGAAAGTAGTTTGATGCAGTTCCATCCATGTTTACATTTAGCAGTAATAAATGTGTTAACCACAGTTCACAGAAGCAAACAGCGACCCGAGGGGCTGAAGGATGCACCGATAGCTGCAGTTCCTCTGCAGTCCTGCAGGGGCACCAGCAGTGAGTCAGTCCCCACAGACTCCCATGTTCAAACTTTCCAGCAGAAATAAACATGTTTACAGCTGATACAGAAACTGCTTTGGTCTCTGTGGATAATTTCCCCCTTCATAACAGCTGTATGGGGGGAAGGGGGGGAAGGGGGTAAACTCACCTGTTTATGGCGAAGCTTGGCCTCTTTGACTGATGGGTATATGGTGACACAGGCGGCTGTAGCTGCTAACTGTCTGCTAGGCTTCACCTGAGCTAACTGGAGTCCCTGAACTGGATCTCTGGACCGTGTTTGTGCTGTTGGAGCCTTTTGTAGCATTTTTAATGCAATTATCTGACCAATAATATGGCTGCTGTGGCTTCATTAAATGTCCAAGAAGGCAAAGCTCCAGTTTCACTGAATGAGGTTATTATTTGTTACTCAGCGCTAATTGTTTGTGGGATGCTTCCATGGAGTCTATGGATGCAGGTGGCTAGCCAAGCTTAGGCCCCAGTCACGCAGGCCTGGACACCAGTTGGCACCCGTCTGGGAAAAATTAATATTCCCCAACCGACCGAAAAACTGAGCCAACAAAGAGGACACAAAACAAAGTACAGCAGAGAGAAGACAAAAGTTAATGACGTGGAGTAGTGGAGGATAAATGCAGAGAGAAAGATCTAATAAACACAACAAAAGTGCTTTAGGTTTTATATTCATTTATATTCAATCAAACCAGGATCTGCAGGGTAATCGTGCTAACACAGGTGAGTTCAGGTGGATGGATATATTTCTCCTGCAAAATCAGCCACTATTAAAGCTGCAGTTAACTTTCTTCAGATCCTGTAAGTTCACACATCACAATCTAAATGCAGCTCCTTGAAATGACATTCCTACACACCTGAATAACAGCCTCACTGAGTCGTGTTGCACGTGAAGTTCAGCCTCTCGCCTTATTTCTCTGTTTCCACTTCACTGCATCACTCCAGCCTTGCTCTGGTAAAATCTGAGGTAAAATATTTTTTTCTATGTGGGAAACAGTGTGTGTGTGGTTTTTGTTATTTAGCCTGAGCTGCTAACTTCATTCCTTCTTTCTAAAATAATTATCAGCACCTCTGAAAACCTCCTTTCTGACCTCCCCGCTCTCAGATTTTTTCCCTCGGCTGGAGTTCAACAGTGCAACTCGCTCCACCTCAGAGTGACCATGAAAATCAGATCTCTGATGCTCTCCTCGAGCTGGACTTCAAAAAGAGAGATGCAGGCATTTCAACTTCAGAGACACCGAGGGACTTTAGCAGCACAAAGAGCTGTCAGACAGCTCGCCAGCAAGGATTACACGCTCTTTCAGCACACTGCTTCCATATTTATATACAGCTTTTGTGTTTCAAGGCTTCTGTTAAACAAATCTTCAGGTTTCAGTTTGGTATGTTTTTCACTGGGAGGCTGTTAGCCATGTTAGCAGTGAGCTCTGTGTCTCATTTTTGGACTCTACTAGATCAGCTTTACATGATTCACATTTCAAAATAATCCTTCTTTATCTCATACTGGGCTTCACTTCATCCTGTGTCTGAAACAAGCTGTTTTAGCTCCTCCCCCTTTGATCTTTTAGCCATATTAGGGATATCCCCTCTGAATGACATCACACAGATCCAAGAGTAGAAAAACCTGTGTGAAAGTGAGTGTTTAGTCTGAGCTCACAGGGATTACTTATACATACACAGGCCTCATTATTAGAAACTTTGATCATTTTTAGTATGAACATCCAAACCAGGACATTTATACCTCACCTGTTTAAACTGTATTAGGGCTTAAAGTTCGACCTGGTTATGGATATGGCTGCTCTCAGTGACAAAACGTTAATGCTGAGGCTTGAAAACGCAGAGCCCAGCATCCATCTGTCATATACAGTCAGTGGCTCTAACACATACGTGGTGTTGCACCACCCTTTGTGCCTGTTGAAATAGATGACACACAGGTTAAAGCACTGACAAATGCTTTTCAGTTCTGGTCTGTTGAGTCAGGTTCTGTCTGCAGAATATCAGTCAACACCAGCAAGTAGCCCATCTGCTGTTTTCCTGTTTACTCGGTGCATGTGAGCTGAAGATAACTAGCAAGCTGCGTGCGCTGTGGGTGGTCTGTTTATGTGAACACATCACATATTCTTCAGTTGTGTACCTGGAGGAGCAGAAACAATGACGTGGAGTCAGACGCGCCGGTGTGAAATGTGACAGACTAATATCTTTTAATACCGGCTGGAATTAGCCGTAAGCTCCTGGCTCGTCTGCTCTGAGACGACTCTCACACACCTCTGACCTCCGATCTGCTCGAGCTGTTTTGTAAACCTGCAGAACGCAGGTATGCACACATCAGGACAGACAAACTGAGCGTGGGAATAAAACAATTACACAGCTCTGTCATTAATAATCTCAGTGACAGCCCAGATGCTTTCCTATCATTTGTACCACTCGCGCCTTGTCAAAGCACATTAAAGAAGCATTGTGCTGCGCCACAATACGCGCCATTGTTCTGCGCCGAGCGCCGTCACACGGGGCCTGTAAACAGAAAGGTTGGTTTTCGATTCAGGCCTTCTGCGGCTCCGCTCAGGTGCTGCTGGGAGCAGGGAAATATGGGCAACGCTGTCACTTGGTATTGTTGAAGTCACTGCCAAAGTGTGAGTCAAAGGCAGCAGAGAACAATGACCTGCTAAAGCGGTGAATGGAGGGAAGAGTGTCAGTAAGTGTTTAACATCCAGCAGCTCTCGGTCTGATCTGAACTTGTTTACAGTCAGCAGCCATCAGATGTCAGGAGGAAGGAGGTGAACCTGAACCTGTGCACGCTCTATTATCCTGCTCACAGGTACATGAAGGGAATCTATTTGGGATTACTGCACAGTTCACACATCATTTACGGGCTTTATTTAATCAAAAAGTTACAAAGAAACAAAGTTCTTATTTTTTTAACGTTTTACCAAAAGCACATTTTACAAATACAGGAGGAGCGTTTATGCACCGACTGCTGTAACGCCAAATGTTTCCCATTCAAGGCCTCCTTTGTTCCACTTTTTTTTTTTATAATCCTCAAACTGTTTTCAGTGGGCGACGTGTCCGGACAGGGTGGAAGTCATTTCAGTCGTCCTGTTGGATACGTGCAGAATTTATGTTGCTGAAATCAGCAGGATCAACAAGAACACAGTGGGGTCCATAAGTTTGTGGACAATGAAAAAATATGTCTTTAATTCTTAAACAGTTAATGCAGCACTTGTTTTAAACCCCGTGAATTAAAGCTGAAAGTCTGCACTTTGGTGTTTTACTGGGTTTTTCCAGATCCAAAAAAAGCAGAAGTGGAAGTGTGAGAAAAGTAGAAGACGTTGGTATCATGGAGGATGCATTTCAACAGATCGTTTTCGGTATCTGCAGCTTCTGTGTGACTGACTTCAGGAGATCTGTGTGTAATTTTGTGGTTTTACTCCCTGTAAATACTTTAATGTCTTCTAAATCAATGCGTTATGGTGCTCATGATCAAAAATTAAAGTCAATATTCCAAACTGATTAAATGGATCTGAAAGCTGAGAAAACCACGCGTTCGCTTTGAGGCTACAACATTTCTGTCCTGCTCAGTGAAAGCAGCTCCTGCTCTGCAGCTCAAACAGAACCTCTTTGTTTCAGACCACAGCCTTTCAGTCTGTTGACATTCTTGCACACCTGTATCACAAAGGTCTCGCTGCTTTAGCTGCAGGCATGTCCCCTTCATACAGATCATAGATCATCTTAAAGCAGGTTGTTGTGGTTGTGGTTAATCCTACTGCAAGAGTCTGTTGAGAGTCATCTTCATACCTACATGCGGGTTCTTTTAACAACGTGGGGGAACAATCACTCCTCCAGTGTCCATAAAACAAACAGGAATTTTTGCTGATAAATGGCTGCAAGCTGTCAATGCACAAATATGCAGGTGAGTGAAATATGGCGAGTACATCGAGGACGGTTTCATGAGGGGTGAGAGGGAGCAGAAATCAGCATCTGTGATTACTCAGGCCAGCCCAGCTGTCTGGATGGTGGCCTCCGCCACACGTAGGCTGTTGTCCAGCATCATTGTTATCATTATCAAAAACCCTGCAGACGTCCTGTAGGCAAGCCATCTGTTCTTCAGGTGGAGACTGATGGTGCATCAGGTTCTCTGTGAGTCCGACATGTCTGTGAGTGCAGCAGGAGATGAAGAGCAATGAGGGGAACGAGGCGGCGAGAGCTGGAGAGGAACGAAGCTGGAACGCTTATTTAAAAGAGAGAGGTCTAGCCGGAGGGATCCTCTGAGACAGAGCACAGGGAAGATGTGTAGATAATCACTGAGAGCTATGTTCATGCTGTGTACTTCATTCTGCTGTGCATCGGGCGAGCAGGCCTCGAGGTGAACGGTGTGCATGATTAAGGTTTCACTGCGGTAGTGCTGAGGAGGGAATCCGGTACAGTTCAAATAAATCTGTATGTTTGCTTCGTTTAGGATGGTCGTCAAATATTAATGCGGACTGAAACCTGCGGAGGCTTCCACGCGCTCAGCTTTACCACAGCGAGGGTTTTAGTTCTGAGTTTTGGTTCCTGTTTTAATTTGATTTTAATTTTACTCTGATAGTTCATCTTCTCTTGCACCTTGTTTTGGGTTTTGCTTCATTTCTGGCTGATTGCCTTCACCTGTGTCCTGTTCCCCACCTGTTTCTTCAGCCTCGGTGTACGTATAGCCCTGCCTTCATCTTCATCACTGTCAGGCTACATCCACACGTACACGTAAAAAACTACCCAAGTTCATTTTGAAAAATATCTCCATTCACATAAAATGCAAAAAATGATCTCCAGCACTGTCAACAGCATGATCTAACCTTAACCATGAAGAAATTGTAGCACTGTAGATATTTACAGATATCTAGGACCAGAGTCTACATTCCCAAGTTTGTGACTGGAAGCCCTAAAACAGACCAGTGTGAATTTTGAACTAGAAATAGAAGACAATTTCCAGTGCACATTGATTTATGCGTCCCAGAAATCAGTTCTTGGGTTAAGTCCATTGCGCTCTGGGATGTGAGCTGATCCAGCAGGAACCAAAGGCTTCAGTGGAAGTTCAGGTCTCTGAGGGGTGGCTCGCCATCGCGGTTCAACAGTCTGAGGTCCACGGTCTCTGGTTTTCAACAGGGCTCAAAGCCGAGGCCAAATCCTCATTCACACTCAGAACAGACTGAAGTTGGACACCATCACTCTCAAAGACTCGCGCTCCTACAGTCTCCAGCGAGTGGCGCTGTGGTTACAGTGACTGGCTGTCACCGGTATATTTGATAAACGAACAATACACCAAAAACAGAAGTACAAAATAACAACAGCAATGAAATTATTACTCATTTAGGATAATTCTCAAATGTGCTGAATACAGTTCACATTCGATCACATTAACCTGGGTTACAAAATGTCCAATTTGAGCCCACAAACAATAGCACGGCGCACAATCTGGCTTCAAAAAAGGAGGTAAAGGCGCTGCTGAGACATGATCTCAGTTTTTGTTGTCCACATGTAAACTAAGAAACGATCCAAAAGCTGTGCGCGTGTGAATGAAAGGTCAAAACGCAGAGAAAAGGCTACTTTATTAAAATACCGTGTACGTCTGTTTCTGATGCGCTCCCTCATCTTCCTTTAATCCTGGTTTACTTTTGGAATTTCGTTTCCAGTTTCCTGTTTGGACTCGACATGAAAATTTTTCTGCTGTTGGTTTCTTGGTGTTGAAGACCAAGTAACCCTCAAACAGTCCTTTAAAAGGCTGTGGAGAAAAATGCCAAAAAGCTATTTTATACAATTTCATCCCTCAGATGGTTCTCACAAAGACAGCTGTAGATGCATTTAAGTCTGTTGTTACAGATGACCTCAGTTCCTTGTTCTTGTGTGGATTATTGTTCTGACAAGCTGCAATCTCCCTGCTTACAGGCACTATCACATATATGATGAGTATGGCTAACCCCAACAATGGTTCCCTGCTGAGTCCAGCCTGGAACCAGGTCTAAGGTTTCTGAGCACGGCGTGCTCCTCATGCCAAAGAGACTGGCATAACAATGGTTTCTTTTTCCACTGGAAGAAGTGCTGACCGGTCATAATTTCCAGGTTCCCACCGCTCCCACCGTCCAGGGGGCAGGAAGAAAGCTGCACATGTCATAACACAGCGTCACCAGGTCTCCCTCGATGGCTTTATAATGATCACGGAGAGGAACCCGTGTGTTTATCCTCATGGAAAGCCTGTCAGTCAGCGTGTGACTTTGACAAACGAGCACAGGCTGCGGCATTTCCTCCTTAAATTGCTGGGAATTTTCACGCCAACGCATCGAACAAAGTGCTAGGTGGATCTTTGATTATTTTCTATGTAATCACATGCCAGGTATTTTAATTCCAGATGCTGGTGTATTACTGTCATCCAGCTCACTGCTTTCTGCTCCTTAAATCTTTCAGTCCAACATGGCACTTATCTCAGACTTCAACCTGTCTCCGTCTCTTTTCCCGCCTGCTCGTCTGACAGATGAAATAACCTCCCTCCCCGGCAGAACTGATATTATTCTGCTCTCGCTGTGCTGTCAGGGCCGCTCAGTGTCATCACTCCTTCATGTTTTCTGACTCTGCCTTATCCCATCTCTCTTCCAGTTTCAGCTAATACAGGCCTTCACAGAAGCATCCACTACTTATTTTCTCTCCTATTTCATGCAAGGCCACAGCAGCATTGTTCTTCTGGCCCATCCCATGCTTTCCTTTTTTTTATGGCCTTGTTTTCTCTCTCAGGTGAAATATTTTCACACCAGCTCTGAGCCGGGATAGATAGAGACTCGCAGGGCGGGAGGTGGCGAGCGTTTCCGGATCTCCGGCCGGAGCTGTGGCCCAGCAGTGCAGATAACAGGCTGCCCCGAGGAAAACGGCTAATCATTCCAATAGATATTCGATGGTGTGTGTGTGTGTGTGTGTGTGTGTGTGTAAATCCTAACATCAAAGGCCTGTGCTGTGCACAAACAGGGTTATGAGAACAATTTGTCTTGCATTAGTTTGCAGTCGGTTTGCTTTGCAGTTTGCAGAGTTCACTTACAAATATCAGCAGCTGAGGGAAATAAACACTCGTCTGCAAAACACTTTTCTCATGTTGGTTCTTATGCTACAGTCTCACTGAGGAAAACAACACCTGGAGACCACAACCAAAATTACTGCAACCGTGTGCAACTTATGATGTCATTGAAATGGCTGCTTCAAAGATGGGGACCAGGTCTGCAATGACTGGCAGTCAGGTGCCATCTTCAGAGTGACATAAACAGCAGTGTACCAGTCTGCAACTGAATGAGGTCAAGTTGGCAATGACGTGCAAACAGTTTGTGATAATATAGCAATTATCTGTGATAAATAGATGAAAATCATAGACTTGACCAAGAAATTCCTCCATGAATAGTGACGTAGCTGCTGCAGGACAATCAGCAGAATGAGTCAGCAACCTTACTTTATATTGTATAGGAATATCATCAAAATAAAAGCAGATGGCAGCTAGAGTTGAGTTTCATACTGCAAAGAAACTCATTGCAAATGAGTTGTGCTTACCGGCCCAGATCGTCTCAAATTGATTGCAATTGTTGGCAGTTTGTCTCCATTTATAGATTGCAAACCTTCACCAGTCTGAGACTGATTGCAGTCGGACCGCAATTGTTTGGAGACAAGTTGCCTCCCATCAGGCGACCTGGTGGGAGGCAAAGTGTTCGCCCAGAGGCTGAGGGTGCTGCACGCTCACAGGTTCAACATGGTTCTCTGTTGGCGGTGCTTTGGTGGACCACATGGAGTCCACCTGCGGAGAGCGTCTGTTGGCACATGGAGGAAGAGTCCAAATATGTGGTACAGCCGGGCTGTGGTTGTACCACATACTCGTGCTTGTGTTGTTGTTGGTCCATCAGCCAGCCACAGAGGAGAGCAAAGTTCAAACACACAAAGAAGTGAAGTGAAACTGAGTGTTAAAAACAGTGAAAAGCGTCCACTGCAGCCGCTGTCTGAGCCGTCTGTGCACACACAGACTTTAATTGAGGCTTTAGGGTGACACACGCTTCTAACATACTCTTTAAAAGAAATATGGGTAGGAGAAAAATGAATATATAATGCCATGCCTGATGCTGACAACTTTTGGGATATTTGAGATACAATCCGAAGCTTACATTGTAGTGACAGATCCAAGCCCTCTCTGTCAGTCAGGACCACAATATCCAAAAGATTTATGTTCATACTGAGACAAATTTACATTTGGCTCTGTTTGCCCAGCCCACAACACATACTCAGGACTATAAATTTGAAGCTTTAATGCTAATATTTTGGCTGTTAAGGTGTCTTTTTGGAGCCATATTTGGATGTAAGGCTCAAATGCTAAATTATCAGCTAATGGATACCAAAATAGTTTTAACATGAGAGTCTGTGGGGACTGACTCACTGCTGGAGCCTCGAGTGGACGTTAGAGGAACTGCAGGTTTGGGGTCTTCGTTGTTTCCTGCTTAGCTTTAAAACAAAATATAAATGTGTGCATGGTTATATTTTGCAGTACTTCTAACTGCAGTACTTCTAACTGCAGTATTTTGTAACTGAAATAGTTCTACCTGCAGTACCTCTAACTGCAGTACTTTGTAACTGAAGTAGTTCTAATTGCAGTACTTCTAACTGCAGTATTTTGTAACTGAAGTAGTTCTAATTGCAGTACTTCTAACTGCAGTATTTTGTAACTGCACTACTTCTCACTCTTCTTTGCACATTAGTTGGATCATGGTTTGATTTATGTATAAACCGGCGCCGAATCCTATTACTGCACGGCTCTGTTTTCATATCACTCTCATCACAGTGATAACATGTTTAGTTGATGATATAATTCATCACACAGGTGTATTCCCTGCCTGCCTTGCATACCTGCAGGTGCATAATGGTTATGTCTGCATGTGGAGGGCAGCGCTGACTGTCTGTCTTACTCACCGTCTCTTTATCTTCCAATAACAATCGCTCGACTGTCAGTGAGACGCTGAGAACAGTTTTCACCCGACAACAAAGACGAGACGGGCAGATGGGAAGTCCCCGACTACTGCAAGTTTCATGTGCCTCAGCTGAACAGTTGCACACAGAAATACATGTTAGCAATTATTTCTATTAATAAATTTGTTATATTATGGGAAGCAATCATCGGATTGTTTCATATCACTCCAACACAAATGCTGAGTTGGTGCTGTGTGGTGTTTGTTCATTTCCTTTTTGCATTTTTTCCCCTTTTTCTGCTTAATCAAAGCTGGAAAGCAGCTTGACCCCCCCGTGGCTTTCTCTGTGTAATCACCAGAGGTGAAACAACCACAGAAAAATAGCTCCTAACAGGAATTAGGTTTTCCTATTAGCTAATGTTTGGGCCATATCGAAGTGGAAGGAGGGGGTGACGACTCCTTTGTAGGTCGCTCTGCTTCTTGTTACTCCCCGGTCGGTCTCAATAAATCACCACACAGGCGCTTTGAAATACAGCGGGGCGACGCCGCTCGCCTGACCGGCCCAGATTACAGCCGAGGGGGGGGCCTCTTCACACTGAGCTCAGTTAGCAAAGAGGATGAGAGCCTGACATCTAAATTACCCACAAAGCAGCGCAGATTAATCATTCATTCTTCTGCAAGCCCCGGCTTGCAGCTCCTGACACACACTTCACATTCACACACTTAGAGAGCGTTCATGAAGTCGTGTCAATCTATAAATTTTATGACTTCATTAAAAAAAAAAAGCTTCATCACGCTTGTTTTACAGCTTCACTTTGGCTCCTTGGGCAAAGAGAAGCCTCCCGCCGATCTTAAATAATTAAAAATAACTTGTTGCGCTGCAGTTTGTAGCAAAGACGGACTTTCAGCAGGACAAAAACGTCCAAAACCCCACCCCACACACACTTACAAATATCACACACTCACACACACACATTTTTATTGGTGCAATATAAGGAGACAAAAACAATTTGTCTTATGAAAGCAGACACAGCAATTATGCCGGAGGTATGGGAGTGGTGCTGTTAGGTGCGGTTTTATAAAGTATGTTTCAGAGTTTCACATCAGTTTGCTGCAGACTGCACACAGACACACTGCTGGATGGCAAAAAATGACATGAAAGTAATCCTGTAAAACCGCCTGCAGGACACTTCTTCAGGTAGAAGATGGGTCTCAGGCTCCCATAACTGCAGTACTCTGTGCAGAGGTCATTACTCACCATGCACCATACTGCATCAGTGTGGTATCGTGGGATGGCATGAATAAATAGCTGCTTCAGGCACATTTTGAATGTCATTTTATTTTTGTGCAGTATATTTACAGTAACTGAGGCAGCGTATGTACTCTATGCCTGAGTAAGAATGCCAGTGCTTACTTGGATGTGATGACGTGACCAACGTCAGACGTAGCAAAGTACATAGTTAAGTTACAGCTAGCTGGCTAACTACCTAATAATGGCTGCTGCTGCCGTGGAAAATGACTGCTATGTAGGCCCTCCACATTTATGATCTGGATTTACTGAGTGCTAAAATCAGCAGTGTTTGTTACTCATGGATCCCACTTCTACTTATTTTGCTAATAATAACTTTAGCAAGTGCAGTTAGCCAGTGACCTGTAACTTAGCTTATTTTAGCAGCATGAATCTAGTGATGTTAGCTCATAACATTAAAAACATTAGCTAAAAAAAAGTGTACTAAAGATGTAAATTTTAAATTACTAGACCCAGGTGTAAATGCCTGCTAAATGTGATGAACATTCTCCTTTTATAGTGAGTGTTTATGTGTGGCGCCGTATGTGCTCGCAACTTTCAGCTTGTCCTTTGCCGTGTTGCGCTTTTATTTTGAAAGGATATGTTTACGTTCGCCATGCCAACACTCTGCTGGCGTCCGGTTTGGCTCTACGTGTAGATAACGTTGTGTGGTGGAAGATGAAGAAAGCAAAGTGGTATTTATTGTTTATAAGTCGATGTTTGTAAGACACAAGCTTGTATTGTCATTTGCTGCATTATCTTTAATGTTTTGCTCTTTTTCCATTTCTAAGAATGCTGCGCTGAAACGCACACTCTTTAGTGCAGAGCTCGCTAGCGAAGAGGTTCGGGTCTAAGACTTGATTAGCGCCCTTGGAGAGCGGAATGAGGTATAGAAATGTTGATTGTACACTCTATGACAAATGCTATTTGTTTTACCTGAAAAAGTGTCATTTCATTTGTTTATATGAGTAAATTGCACAGCTTGTCAAGATTGAAGGTAATATGTGTTTGAAAGTTTAATTTGTTTATTTAAAGGAGATGTTATGGAGTTGTTAATTCTTATTTACTATTTGGAGTTGTGACTAATACTGTAACATAATGTTCATAAGAATTGTATGTGAATTATATCTGCTTTGTTCTGTAGTTTTCACGGTGGCAAAGTGTCACAGTAACACTGTCTGGTGTTTGCCAAAAGAGGAGAAATAAACGACACCTGTTTGAAGCTCTACGCGTCTGGTTCATACATCCAAGGGGCCGCTACACCAGGGGTTTTGGAAGAGTTAGCCAAAACAGCTAATTTCACTACATCAGATAGCTGGGAATTTATAGTGCATTGCATGTGAAGTCAGAATTTCTGACTTTACTGGAACGCCCTCAATTCAAGAGTGATGTCACTCCCAGCTCCGAGGCAAATGGGACACGGCATGATCTATGTTAGCAGGCAGGCTAGCATTAGCTAGCCTAGTCCTTCAACCTGAACGTCCCGCAAATGCTGACCGCAGTTTTTCCCCTGAATAGATTAAATTGGCTAATATTAGCTAACATTAGCATACCTAAGCTAATGTCAGCTAGTTGTTAGTAGTGGACACTAGGTGCAGAAGAGCGGCATAAGGAGCAGACATAAAAATCATCTCCTTTGAATTTATTGAATTAACAAAAACACTAAGCAGTAAATTAGGCTGATGTCAGGTGGAAGGAAACAGTAGAGAAAAGTAAAGACCTGGACCAGGTTATATTCCCAGGTCCAGGTGAGCTGCATCAGGTGATGTTTCTCCAGTATCAGGGTTAGCGACTGGAATATGGTGGAAATGAGTGGAACGGCATCTAAAATTCATGGTTTGGGATTAACTTTGGCTTTGGTTTGGTACGTTTCACTACAGTGGAAAAAACAATCAACTTACAAGGGATATTTCCAAGGATGAAAAGATGAGAGGAAAACAAAAGAAGAGGAAGGAAAGAGAAGATTAATTTCACCTCTTCTGCCCTGAATGATCAATTGCCCTCCTAACTTTGGCTCATTTTTTTAGCGCATTAGTTTACGTTATGATTAATACAGTTATAATTATAATAACTGCATTGATTATTCCAACTCCGTATTGATCTCCATCCTCTACACTCCCACACACTTAGACATAAGAACTCTGCACTTTGATTGTTTGCTGGATATATGAGTGCACGATTAATTTCACCAACTTCAGCGAAATTTCCAATCAAATGAAGCCCACATGATGAGCACACTTTGATAAGATTGTCAAAGCAAATTCAATGTAACTCCATCCATTTATATAACCAACATGAGTTTGCATATTTTCTAGACATCTGCAGAAGACGAGGCAACAAGATGTCACTGAAAGATCTAGTGTGAAAGCTAAAACCCTGAAGGATTTTTATACTGACATTTGAAATGCACATAAACACCACCTGAACAAACACCTGAACCTGTTATGATGCATTGAGTCAGGAACTGCAGTTCCTCTGACGTCCAGCAGAGGCACCAGCAGTCAGTCCCCATATACTCCCATGTTAAAACTTTAAAGCAGAAATAAACATGTTCACAGCCTGATACAGAAACTGCTTTGGTCTCTGTAGATAATTTTCCCCTTCATAACAGCTGTAGGGGGGTGTAGGACATTTTTATTACTCACCTGTTTAAATGTACTTTTATTAGGGGCGTGACCTCTTTGACATACAGGTGGATGGCGACACAGGCGGCTGTAGCTGCTAGCTGTCTGCTAGGCTTCACCTCAGCTAACTGGAGTCCCTGAACTGGACCTCTGGTCTGTGTTTGTGCTGTTGGAACCTTTTTAATACAATTATCTGACCAATAATATGGCTTCTTTGGACTAACAGACCGTCCAAGAAGGCAGAGCTCCAGTTTTTCTGAGTGAAATTTGAGAATTTTGATTGGATGTTAGTAGTTCAGTTTTAAGCTTTTGATAGGCAACATTTAACAGACGCGTCTGTGTGAGTTGCTTTATCTTGTTAACGAACTTTCAGTTATGTGACTGTTGATTAAAATTAATAATCTGGGCCTTGCAGCACTTAAGAGTCAATTGTTTACAAGTCAGAGCTATTGAAACAGGAATGAAACAAACCACATGCTGAGCAGGTATTCACACATTTAATAAGATAATTAAATATAGATTTGTCTGTGTGAAATATTACTCATGTCTGGGAAGTCTGAACGTCTCGTTTTTAATTCACTCCAAACAAAGAAGCACATTTCCTGCTTTGGTAATACTCGCCGTGTTTGTTTGGAAGGCAAACGAGCCGCCGCCTAAACCACCAGCCATCAATCGGCGGCTCCTGACGAGGTGCAGCGGGGCCAGAGCACGCTCACCGGTTCGGGGCCCTGAGTGGATGTGAAGGTGAGAGAGGCAGAGCGGCAAAGACACGGGAGACGGCGCGTCACCCTGTGTTCACTCCTTATCTGCCCCTGAGAAACAAAAGCAGAGATGGCTGCAGTCAAAACAACAAGCGTCGTCACACGCTTCCTGTTTGTTGGTGCTTTCCCGCCATCACTCAGCACACAGGTTGAGTGAAGTGGTGTCACTGGCAGGAGAGCTTACCGAGAACTTTAAAAGCCTGAGTCAACATTAAGACGTTGATCTGATGGAAGCGAGCTGACTGTAACGTGACTGCATCTCTGTGGTTTCTCGTCGTGTTTCAAAGTGCAGCTGCAGACTGCAGTTTCTGAACGCTCACGGCTAAAAAAAGCCTGCTTGTCAGTGTGTCAGGTGCTCAGTGAATAGAGATGCGTTCACACCCAGCTGCTGTGTCAAAGAGGAAACTTTAAATGAGGGAGAGGAATTCAGGGGAAAAGTTAACTTAAAGTAGATAATACACTGTAGTTATTATATTTAACACATACACAGATCAGCCACAACTTTGAAACCACTGATAATGTGCAGGTGTGGTCAGAGCAGCTCTGACCTGATGGTCCGTGGGGGTGTGCTGTGGGGTCTGGCGGGGGATCTGTGGGGATCCTGTGGGGTGAGGGTCTGCACAGGTCCACTCATAGACTGTATGTAAAAAAAATGGAGACAGCGTGGCATCACACACTGTTTTCATTCTGAAGTCTTAACATTGGTGTTTTGTTGGTATTTAATGAAGGGAGTCAGGGGTGATCTGTGACCGAAGGGCAGCAGCAAGAGTGAAAGGGAAGGTTTACAGGATGGCAGTGAGACCTGCTGGATGGTTTGGAGACGGTGGCACTGACTCAAAGACAGGAGGCCGAGCTGGAGTTGGCTGAGCTGAAGATGCTGAGATCTTCATTGGGAGTGAGCAGGATGAACAGGATTAGAAATGAGAACATCAGAGGGACAGCTCAGAGTCAGAGAGGCTGAGATGATTGGACGTGCAGAGGAGGGAGGGTGGAAATATTGGACAAAGGATGTTGAAGATGGAGCTGCCAGGCAGGAGGAAAAGAGGAAGACCTCAAAGAGGATTCATGGATGTAGTGATGGAGGACATGCAGAGGTGGATGCTGGGATAGGGTGAGCTGGAGGCAGGTGATCTGCTGTGTTGACCCCTGAAGGGAGCAGCTGAAAGAAGAAAGCACACAGGGCCCGGTTGAAATTTGGTGCTTAATTCCAGCATTTCTTCACCGTCAGATCTTCAGAAGCACAGCAGATCTCCACATGAAATTTTCAGGACTAATAAACACGTTCAAGTTCTGTTCAAAACTGGAATAAAATCAATTTTACTTTAACTCCAATCTGAAGACTAAATCTGGTTCCTGTTGAGCTTGATTTTTCTCTGTGAGCATCAGTGTGATGGATATATGATAGTTTACTGCAGCAGTTTAATGTCTGTGACACAGAGGAGCAGAAACAAGCACTGCTACCCCGGACGTTTGATCTGTTTCTCATCATTCACTGGAGGAAACTTCAAATAGTGCATTCTGGGTAAACTTTAAAGGCTCGTATAACCATGGAATAATTTTCTAATATAGGAAAAAATGTACTTCAAGGGCCTGTTACTCTAAAAATAATAATATTGAGTTAAAATTATTGCATGGCTTCATTAAATATACTAAAGTTGCAGTATATATTACTTTACCCATGAAAACAGGATACGCAACAAAGGAAAAAGTTATTTGGGAAAAAGAGCAGGAAAAATGTAAGCAGTCAGATTGTTTTGAATATTAGTGTGAATCTTGCGTTTGCTGGATCTCCTTCACTGTGGGTAGGTACTCGATGCACTACTGCGTTATTATGCGTTATAAATGTTTAGATAGAAGCTCCACTGTATAAAGAAAATGTTTTTTATCATATTTATAATGTTTGCAAACATAAAAACAGTGAAATTCAGCATTTTTATGCAGAAAAAGACTCGTGTACGTTTCACCGTGTAAAGTTTTACTGGGTCACACATGACTGTGACAGGTAATAAAGGAGGACGTCTGATACCTGTGGAGATTAGGTGAGTTAATATGTTCCAAATCTATGGAGAAAAAATTGCTATGAATAGGACCCCCACATGTATACACCTCATGCTGCAGCCAGACTAATTAATGAACCAAATGCATTATTATGATTGGCTTCAATTGAGGTTAATGAATACCTGTTAGTCGTCCTCTGATGGACAGTTCCATTAAAAGCTGGCGGAGGCAGAGGGGCAGTGGATCAGAGCATTAAGGTTAAAAGGAGCTCCAAGTGTTTCAACCATGTGCTACAAATACTGTTAAAAACATGAAATATTCTCATTGTCGTAAAAATCCTGTCTGTTTAATACACACTGTAACCAATGAAGGCTTTTATTAGTGACTCTAGGTCAGTGCCATAATTTGGTGGTGCTCAGAGCCATTGTTCTTATTTCTAATGGCCCACAGTTTATAAAGTCTGGGAGACACACTGAGCTGCTTCTGGTTGTAATTTCCCGTCCGAAGAAAACAGCAGAAGTCATATTAGTGATTCCTGCAGATGAGAAGAGGAGAAAAGTGAGAAAATGCTTTAGGATGAAGGCCCAGAGCCGTGTTCACCCGATGCATTTAATCACTAAAAGAGTCGCCGATGCTGCTGCTTATGAGCAACGATTAAAACCAAACGCTGTGCTGACAGTTTCCTCCCTGAAGGAGTCTGAACAGCCTCGGAGTGCATTAGCTAACCGAGTGAAAATCACTTCAGGACCGTGAAAAACAAATATCAGACGGTCTCCAGCTGGGAGGAAACCATCCACTCTGAGAGCAAACTGTTGCCGTATACATGCACAACAATTCAGATTAACTGCTTACATCTGGAGTCCAGCCAGAACCTCAAAGACTGGAAACAGAAACTCCTCCTCAGATAGTGACGTAGCTGCTGAAGGGCAGCGCCAACAACCTGAATACAAGCAGAGGAATTGTGCTGGTGTGCAGACTGAAAGCAACGTGTTAGTTTGTGTTTATAAATAAGATGCAGATTATTTGTAACCTTCATTAATCTGTGTGAGCGTGACTGCAGTCAGACCCCAGCTGTTCGGAGACAAGTTAACTCCCACCAGGCAACCTGTGCAGTTGCCTTATGATTGAAAGTGGCTACCCAAAGGTTGAGTGTGTTGCCAGCTCAGTCTCTGGGCAATCAGTCAATCACTGCAACTACTTGCAATCAGTCACCAACAGCAAAAAAAAATCAGTTTAATCAGTGGGCAACCATGGTTGCAAGGAGGTTGCTGTCCTCTGTTTACTGTAGTGAGACAGGACCATAACCAGACTGCACTTCACTTTATTGACCTGAGCAGCGAAACTTGCCGTCTGGAAACTGGAAATTAGCAAATTGTAGGTTGCCATTGGAAACAACAATGGCAACCTACAATTGAAAGGATTTCTAAAACCTGAGAGATCTACAGTGTTTGTTGATGTAATTGTTAATGTAATAATCTGCATGTTTTCATGGTTCCTTTAAGGACTTTTTATGAGGGGGGGGTGTGAGAGGTGATTCAGCAGAGCTTATAAAAACCTGTTACATCTCTAATTTTCCTGACTGCCATTATGGTGGAAAATGCAGACTTTAGCACTGAGCTGCAAACACTCGATTTATTCTCCTGAACATAAAAAAATGGGGATAAAAATGTTTACGCGTGTTCTTATTTAATATTTTCTACCAGCACCCGTCTGCATCACGCGCTGAGTACAGCGGGCTCTAACTGCTCTGTCCGTTACACAAAGAACGAGTGTCTTCACACCCCTGAAGCCCCTGACATGTTTCAGACTGTTTTGAAAGCAGATGGGTGGGAGGCCGCCGAGGGGGGGGGCTTCTTCCTCTGAGACTAAACACCAGCAAACCACCGAGTGGGATGGAGACTAACCGAGCCCCACTATGACTGAACAGCCCCCCCGTTACCACACAAACACACACCACCTCATGTACCGACGCACACTTTAATCTCCCGAGACATTTTACTTTTATGACTCCCCTGCAGCGACTCGGGTCGACCCCGCCCAGCTCATTTTCTCAGCAAAGCCGCAGAAGGATTTTCTTATTTATTTGTGCAGTGCAGGCAGGTGGGGAGAGTGACTGAGAGAGGAGAGCAGGGGGAAACATGTTGCATTATTCAGCCAGTAGCAGGAAACTTTACAGAGTGCAAAGCCGCAGTGGCACACACACCAGCTTGTAAAAGTGTGTGTTTACGGTGTTTTTAGGGGACTGCGGGGGCGTCTGGAAGCTCTGAAACATACAGGACTCCTGATCCTGGATCTGCTGAGTCAGGGTGAGGACCTGTGGAGTCAGAGGAGACTGCAGTGATGCAGGAGGTAGTCTCTCCACACATTCATTAAAAACATTAATACAAGTTAGTTTTGATGGTGGGTTTACTTGCTTCTGTTTATTAGTGTTTTGGCCTCTTTTCATACGAACTGCCCCGACCCCTCCACCACCAGCATGAAATGCTCCTTACCAGAAGGACACTAACCTAGCAGCATAACTGCAGCGGTATTACCCCAGGAATAACCGGGTGTGACTTCTGAACATGAATTTTCCTGCGTTCTTTTCGTGTCCCTGAACACAGTTTTTTTGGACGGGATGCAGACATGCAGCCCTGCCTGTGCAGAGGACTGTTTGATCAGCAGCCTCCCAGCAGTGTCTGCTCATAGCAGCAAAGATGACGTTTGTAATGACAAAGAAAAAACAGACAGCGAGGAGGTTTTCTCACTTCCAGCATGAAGAAAAAGTCATTTATACCTGTTATAAATAAAATAACTGTAAACAGTGATGGTGACCGCAGAGTGCAAG
Source organism: Archocentrus centrarchus (assembly GCF_007364275.1). NCBI lineage: Eukaryota > Metazoa > Chordata > Actinopteri > Cichliformes > Cichlidae > Archocentrus > Archocentrus centrarchus. The sequence goes on from NC_044366.1 coordinate 2,849,953, forward strand.
CAGGGAACGTGGGTGGACTGCTTAATAAACCACCTTTCTTCTTATTACATAAAAGAAAGGTGGTTTATTAATCCAGTTTCACTCAAAATAACACAAAAATCCAGAAATCCACTAAAAATATGCACGACATGCTAATAAGGGAAAACTGTCCTCCACTCTGCCTGTACTGCAATTAAGTGCTCGTTAATGGTCATTAATAATATGTACACAACAGGATGTGAAGCATGTCCACCTGCCATTTCTGCCGCAGCCACACCTCCAACTTCCTAATGTAGACTTCGTGGGTCTCTAAACTGGGATCATTATCAGCCACTGCTGCCAATGCCAAAGTTAGCACAGGCTAACTCCACTGCACTGACAGGAGAAGGTGCTGCACGCCTGAACCGGTTCAGGCAACATTTCGTGCCTCTGATGTTACACTGGACTCACACAGATGCACAACCAGAATAATAATTTTGTGGAGAATCTTTTACGATCGCCACTGAAAACATGAAACTGAAAGTTTACATCCTCTGATGCAGCCGGACAGGATGCAGCCTCAGAGCTCAGAGGGTTAAAGTGTTTTTTTTAAAAATCCAGTCCAATAAAAACCCAAAGGACTCGTAGTTACACGTTTTAAGGTGTTAATCAAGACAGGCTGTTGAGCTCTGATGATTTGATGTTGACAAGTGCTGATTGGAGGCTCACAGAGCTGTTACAGCTGCCAGCTGTTCACAGCTAAATAAACTTTTATAGACATTATTTTTTAATACTCCACAATGAAAATTCACACATTAAACCCTCCAGTTTTTATATTTGGGTCAAACCTGCTGTTGTTCACACACTCAGAGTGAAGTCTGGACTTTACAGCCTGCTGAGGACCTGCTGCTCCTGATTCGAGCCTCAGTCTCTGGTGCAAAGAAGCCCAAAGAACTGGCTTCCTGTTACGAGTATTAGGAACAATGCCTCCCATCTCTGAGGGTAGTTTTCACACTCGCACAGCCTCCACTGATCCAGCCACACAATGCACTGCTTTTATCACAACAGAGACTCATAATACAGATTTCAGATATTCGTACGAGTCAACGCAAGACTGCTCGTCTATTATCTCGGTGTCATTTAAAAGCCGTTTTTTTTCCTCCTCTTCACTGCAGCACAACAGCTTCATTGTTCCCTCTTCATAAGCGAGATTAAAGCTCGGTTTAAGTGGCTCCAGAATCGCTGGGGGAGCCCATCTTTGGCGAAAATCATTGTTTTCGTGTAATTAATAGAAAATGAGGTAAGCCTTTTCAATAAAGGAGTGAAGGACAGATAAGAGAGGATGGGACACAAGATGCTATTGTTCCCCTCCGGCTTCACGCATGGAGGATGGGACGCCGATGTAAGCTAACACAGCTGTGGAGATAACATTCAGCAACGCTGGGGTGGGACGAGGGGAGCTGTCAGGTAGCAGCGAGTGACCGGCGAGCCACGAAGTGTGATGCCACGAATGGCTGGAGACATGGAAAACAAAAGGGGGGGGGGGGTTGCATGCGTGACGAGATTTGGAAACAGGGAGAGGGAAAAAATAAAAGTTCAGAACAAGACCCTGAGCCAAGTCAGAGCCAACAAACTTCAAGTGCACATACTTGATATAAATGCATCATTTCAGCACCTGCTCATGTAACGGTGCACACAAAATAATGCTCCATTTCCTGCTCCATTATAGTTTAATACCATGGAGACAAAAATATATAACTTTAGCAGCAACAGAGGTCATAACTGACACAGCTGTCTGTAGTTCTTCATGTTTGTCTGCAAAAACTAACAACTAGCTGAGCGGCAGTTGAGGCTGAAAAAGTGTAACACAAACCAGAAATGGAGAAAGGTTGACCTCAAAGTAAACTTGCCCCCATTGAAACGTTGTTTGCTGCACTTTGAAGGCAACCCTCCATCCCTGGTTTGTGTTTCACAGTTTCAGTGCAGCTCGGAGAGCCGCTGGATGGTGTTTGTAGACGAGTCCTTCATTTCCACTTTTTTACTTCTGTGGAGTTTTTCTTGGCATCTGCGTTGTGCCCGGAGCCGGCTGTTTGTTAATGATTAGTGGAGCCAGTTTCTAAGCTAGCGTTAGCTCATTTTGATGCTAGGATATGAAACCATCCATCAAAGAACTCGGGACCTAGCATAACTCCTTTGGGTTTTTGGGGAAAATGTTCACGTAGATGGCACTTCACAGATTCATGGAAGGTCTTGATTTTAAAGGTAAGTTACAATTTGTTTAGACGATGGCAATAAAAGTGTTTGAAAAAAAGTGATATAGATCACATTTATATGGAAACCTGTTTCTGCTACTGAAAAAAACAAACTTCCAAACATTTAGGTGTTTTATGTATTGTACTTTATAAATTTTCTCGTGAAGGTCAAATGAATGTTTTCTATATTAGACTCGTTTGTTTGTACCTGAAAGGTGTGGGTTGTTGAATGCCATGAAGTCTCTTAGATCACCAGTTTACGCCACATAAAAGAAAACCTGTTGATATGGTCGGTTCTTGCGTGAAGCCTCTTATCTTCTATCTGACCTGCTCGATGACAGCGTGTTAAAGACGTGTCATTGTGTTAGCCGGGGGACTTTCCACACATGCACAACACACACACAAAGCAAACAGAAGGAGAAGAATGCACTCACGTCAGCACACGCCTCGCTTTCAAAGATACCTTCAGCTGCAAGTGTAAAATGATTGCTCCTCAGTTTGAACCAATTATGGTGTGCATGATTGAAGCAATAAGAATCCCGGCGCTAACCTCGGGGCCTTTTTTCTTCCTCGTCTGTTTCTTTCTCATGACTTCACTGAGAGAGTGCAGCCTCGCCGTCTTTGTTTAAATTGAACTAGTAAAAGTAATCTGCACTTTTCCATGCAAACAAGCACCCAGCTACACAGGAACAATCATTTTCATGGTTTTTTTCTTCTCTACTGACTCACAGGATGAATCTCTAAATAAACATTTTGCCCCTGAAGAAACGAGTGCATTTTCATACCCCTGCTTTATCCTCATTATCTCCCAGTTAACTCGAATACAAACAGTGTAAGGCAATTAAGCTCGGTTCAGCGCAGGGTCAGAGAGGAAGCCTGATGAAGTCGGCCTGTCTTTGAGTACAAGAAGTGAGAAGAAGTGAGCTCATCCACACTAAGTGCTGGCCTTTGTTCTGCCTCCATGTTCACTGTAGAAGGTACAGATACGGACTGAGGAACCCGAAAGCTGACAGGGAATCCAAACCACGCAGTGACATATGAATGACTAACCTCGTGCTGTGGGTGGATCATCTCAGACGTTCTCTTGGCTGAAGTTTGGTCCGTTTTTTGAGTCTTCATCCAGTGTTTGTCTCTGCCCATCAGGGACATCAGCATGAACTTTCATTGAGAACAATTTCTGTGGGATAAAGTGTTTATATTAGCCCGACTATAACTCTGTAACTGGTCTCTGGGTAGCACATCACTGTAGTCCTGACAGACTAAGCCCGTCACAGTGATGAGTGATTATTTTCTGCATAACCTCATCAGTCTCTTGCATCGTTGTGGAGGAATTTTGGCTCACTCCTGAGGTCTGCAGGTATTTATTTATGTACAGCTCTCTGAAGGTGCCACCACAGCATCTCAGTCAGGTTGAGGTCTGGACTCTGGGCCGTTGGAGATCTTTGATTCTTTTCTTTTTCAGCCGTTCTGTTGGAGATTTGAAGCTGTGCTCACTGTGATCTGCTGCATGACCTGATTTCAGCAAAGTTTTAGCTGTGACGGCCTCACGTTGGCTTCAGAATACTTTGGTGTACAGAGGAGTTCATGGTTCACTCAGTGACTGCAAGGTGCCCAAATCCTCAGTCCTCCACCTTCTGACACGGAGCTCTTGGGGTCTTTTGCAGTTTCTCTGAGCGCTGTATGGTCTGATCTGGGGGTGAATTTGCTGGGACATCCACTCCTGTCCTCCACTGTGTTAACACACACCTGCAAACTGCCAAAACTTCGTCTTTCATAGAGGTGCTCACACTTACTGATGATCAGTTAATCAAGTGCATTGGATTAGCAGCACCTGGCTGCTTCTTACCTTCTTAATTCCTATGGAAGAAGTAAGGGTGTGCTCAGTTTTTCACAGGACTGCATAAAGTCATGTAAAACTTTATTTTCAACATGACCATAAATGACCCCATCTTCACACTATTTAGTCTTCTGTCTTTGTTCACATTCAGAGGCAGCCAGATTATTAACACTGAGGCTTTAAAATGAAACCAAAACCAATCTGTTATGTCACTGTGGTTACGTTAATTTATGGTCCTGATGTGCCTGATGGAAAACATCCAGAGCAATTATTAAATAGCTTGAAAGCCACTGAGCCTACATTGCATAATGTGCCTTTCTGAGTCTTACAGTGACCATAATTTACAAAATAAACCTCACACTTTACTCAATAGCATCTGAAACAAGCAACTGAGCCCACAAACGTCTTAGGAAAGTGTTTTTACAGAGGTCTCAGATCAGAGAGGAGTACGGCTGTTTTCCAGCAGACTTCTATACAACTGTAAATCTTCAGCGAGCACAGGAGTCGCCCCCTGCTGGTGTGACCACACAAAGGGATGGTCCTGAAGGGAAACAGCAACATTTAAATCAGTTTCTGTTTCTCACATTCGCTTTTCACATCTCCTTTATGAATGTCGGACATCATTTTTAGGTCAGTGCTGATTTTCAGGACTATACGTGTTAGAATCACGCTGCTCGTGTTCCTATGAGCTTATTAAGCATCACCTAACTGCGTGACGCACGCTGCAATCATTGCTTTCAATTTGAATTTTACATTTCCCCTTATGTTCTTCAGAAATGGCCCGGGGAGAGAGGCGGTGCAGGTCAGACCGGTGGTATTGTCATGAAATATGATTTTTGCAGACAAGCTAATGCTGTTTTGATTATGGCTGTCAGTCTGCTGTCACATTACAGAGTTCATCTGAGGTGAGCTGTGCAGTGGAATGACTGCAGGAGGAGGCAGGCGGGCAGATGAAAGTGGATAAATCAGCCAAATGAAGACGTGTATCCAAAAACGAGATGGCACCATGTGAAACAACCAAAAAAAAAAAAAACAAAAAAACACCACAGCTGGTGTAATTAGCCTCAAATGAAAACATCTGGATATATTTCTGTGCAGCATATGATGCACATCAGTCCACCAGAATCATTTAGACCTCCTCCTAAACTCCTTCCCTTGCCTGCCAACATACCTGCCACTGTGTAAATCCTCCTGCTGCAGTTAGCTCCGCCCCTCCGGTGTGTCAGACAGGTTAAAAACAAACACACTTTGGACTGTTTGCAGCTACTGTTTCTCTGCGCTCTGGTTCGTGTGCTCGAGCATGTCCACAGTTTAAACGTCCTCAGATGTGAGTTCATGGAGGTAGGATAGGTTTCACATAATAGCCCACATCCAGCAAGAAAAACACAACGTAACTAACAAAAATCTAACTACGTGCTGCCAAGACCACTTCAGCACGGTTCCAGTTTCCCTCTTAAAGGGTTTCTCAGCGATTCAGGTGCCAGAAGAATTAGGGGGACATGCCACGGCACTGCGATGTGAATGAAGGTTGGGGGGACGAGGGGGTTTCTGGCTTGTGTCACGTCGCATGTACTCTCATTTCCACAGCTTTGAGTTTGATTTGTTGCATCCCGTCTCATCTTGCTTGCTTTCCTTCAAATACCCAGACTAATAGAGCAGAAACGCCCTCCACGCCTGTATTACCCTCTGCTCCTGCCACTCGCCAGCTTTGATTTGCTGCAGGCCTGCATCCAACACCGATGCCTCACCTTTGTACTTGTCGATCAAGCGTCTGCTGTCTGCAGCTGCGGGCCAGGAGACGTTCCAGGCTTCGCTAACGAAAAGTTTTAGCTCGAGTCCAGCGGCCACATGTGAACAAGGAAGCCTGGCCTGTTTTCATCTCTCCGAACTGCTCCCTCCACCCATGTGAGGAAGCATGGGAGATGAAGAGGGAGGGAGAAATAAAGGGAGGACCAAACCTCACCTGAAGCCAGAACACAAGTGTAAGAACTAACTTCAAGGATTTTACAGCACAGAAAAATGTGGAGGAGTGAGTGAGCAAAACTAAAAAAGTCTGTTCTTTAACTGGAACCAGTTTTTAAAACTTCAAAAGGTGGGAAAATGATGTAAGAAGGGTACAAACTGAGGAAGGAAGTGCTTGCACTTTTTGAGCGTTTCTATTTTATGCTTCTTTAAAGCTTTTACTCCACCAGAACGAGCTCCATCAGCAGCTCCTTTATTATGCAGAAAATCTACAGGCTGCATGCAAAGACTCCTGATTTCAGGCCCCACATTTTAAAGTATCAGTGTTGGTGTTTTAGCCGCTGCCATGTTAGCTTAGTTTTGGGCAGGAAGTGACCATATTTGGATAAAAGGTTGGTGCGCTGCATCCACAGACACAGATACCTGCTTATTAAAGGTCAGTAACATCCAGATAAAATCCTCAAATCTCATTCAGCAAAACTGGAGCTCCTCCTTCTTGGACGGTCTGTTAGTCCAGTGAAGCCACAGCAGCCACATTATTGATCATCTCAGTGGTTCCCAAAGTCAAGAGTGCTGGAGACCCTTTAAAAACCACAACATCCCATGGGCCCCTCTACTGCTATTAGTTTTATTCTCATTAAATATTTACCTGCTGTTATTGACAGGGTTGGTGCTTTTAGACCTTGAAACAAAAATGAGAGGACTGGTAGTTTTAAAAATGTCCTCCGTTCATATTTTTTCCAGTAAAATAAAAGCGTTGGATAGTCCCATGATGAGACTGGTAATGATTGACCTGATTAGAGCTGGAGCTACCTGCTCCAGTGCTTTCCTGAGCAGTAACAGGAAAAAAAAATGACCTTTTTTCTAATGAAGTTCCTTACAAGACAGAGAGTGGGTTTACATTGCAATCTGGCTCGTCAGTCTTTGTTCCTGATTTACTTTTTCAGCCCAGATTTCAAAGCTGTTACCATCTCAGGGCCATTCCCTGAAAAATCAATCAGTGCCAGTCACCAGATTCTCTTTAGCTGTACTACCAGACCACCAACAGGCATAAGCGCTGTGAAAAACTGCAACCAAATCAATTTTACACCCACTCCCCGCGTCACAATTAAGAGCCAAAATCTGTTTTTCGTTCATCACCGTTTCTTCTGCGGCCAGCTGTGAGCGTCAGTGTGGCGGATCCATCACAGGCTGAATAAACGGCAGCAGTTGAGCGCAGAGGAGCAGAAACCATCGCTCGTACCCTGGATGCCACGTGCACTCTGAGGGCCTGTAACTCTGCACCCACAATCCTCTGCAAATACACTCTTTGACGGGCGTATTTTACAAAAATGGCATCTCAAAGGGAGATTTTTCTACTTCTTCATGGTAGGACGCTGATTTTCTTTCACTTGTTTCCTGTTTTTTCTTTTTTTTGCAGCTGCGGGGACATGACCATGACACTCCAACTGAACTAGAGTTTGCTGGATTCTTTGTCTCCCTCTTTAGTAAATATACCTATGGTTCATGTACTATTCATCTTCTGCAAAATTATTTCTGCCTGAGTAAAACCTTGTTTCCTCATAACTGCCTCAACCTTCACCTCCACCACTGTCGGTACAGCTCAGGGGTGGAGGAGGAGGATGGTGGCGGTTGTTCTGTCGTACAGCTACCATCCCTGAGAGAAAACGGTTTTGGGCTCCTGCCAGAGGAGAGTGCAATCAAGCATTTCTGATTTTTAATTAAAGCAAATGATTGCCAGGCTCTCTGCTCTGCATGTCTTTTTTATCAATCAATCATGATAAGCCTTTAACGGCTCTTTGTGTCCTACCTCAAGGAAAAAAACACAACAAAAAACCAGCATTTAAGCAGAGACGGAGCACATCGCTGAACAGGTTTGGAAGTCCTCGTCCTGCATTCGAAGCAGGGAGTTATCAGATTAATTAAGTTTCCATGCCGAGGTTTAGGAGAATAGTGTTGGAGATAAAAATACACATGTGAGCTGGACTGTCGTCTCTGTGCGTTTTGATGGGCGGACTGCACGAAAACACGGAGTAAACGGCCCCAGGAGTGCGATTTCACGTGAGAAAAGTCAGCGATGTTATTCCTGGCTGTGTCTATATTAGGAAATATCGCTCGCGGCGTGTCATTAGTTACGGGCGCACCACAAAATCAGCCTTACTTCTCTCTGAGTTTCCATGGCAATTTCCATTCCAGCGTAGTTAAAAAAAAAGAAACTCCCGGCCCTGTTAACACACACGTCCAGGCTTTCTTTGATGAAAACAAAACATCACCAGCGCCTCAGAGGGCTGAAAGGCTGACCTCTGACCCCACAATTTGACGCACGGCCTCGGGGGTCAGGGATGAATGAGGTGTGACGACGAGGCAAAGCAGGAGGGCAGGAAGGAGGCGAGGACGTGCATGGTGGACGAGGCCGAGAGGTTCCTGCACTGGATCAGTGGCGGATGTAAAGCCACTTCATGTGTGCTGCCTTTTCAGGCTGAACTGAGCTTTATTGATTCCCAACCTCAGAAATAACAGCGGAGAACTCAGCGTGAACTCGCCGAGTCTTCCCGCGCTGCAGAGCTTTGATCAGCTTCATCAGAAAGGTCCGGCCGCTCTTCTTTGGAGAGACGACAGCAGGTTAGGGTTAACAAGCTAAATCCCACTGATGTTAACAAGCTGTGCCGTATCCTCTGCCTCGCCCTTTCCCATAAATGCTTACATGTAAACGCCGCGCAGGTTTCTGCTGCTCGATGAAACAGGACACGGGCCTCCTGATGCATCGAGGCTATGAAAGAAGTCTAAACGCAAGTCGTGTTGTTACAAATACTACGATTGCTGAGATTTATGATACAGAGCATTTAATCACATTTCAGATGTTTCAAAATGTTCATGTTTTTAGTGCTGGAATATTACAGCAATTTGTGTCTTTTGTCCTGCCCCCCCCCTCAGCAGATGACCCCCCCCTCCCTGAGCCTGGTTCTGATGGAGGTTTCTTCCTGTTAAAGGGAGTTTTTCCTTCCCACTGTCACCAAGTGCTGCTCATAGGGGGTCGTTTTGACTGTTGGGTTTTCTCTGTATTATTGTAGGGTCTTTACCCACAATACAAAGCGCCTTGACGTGACTGTTTGTTGTGATTTGGTGCTATATAAATAAAATTGAACTGAATTAATACACTGTTCAAAATGAATATCTGAATTGTGCAGCTGCATTTTACTCTGTAAAAAGTGATGGGTTTCCTCATTATTTAAACTGTTTACTGTCCTGTTAAAGTCAGATTTGAACTGAGAGCTGCAGAGTCGTTTAGCTGCGTCTCCTCAGCGCTGAGCTCCATGAATGTCTAAAAGTGAACAACGCTGTGCAGCTCTGTGTAATACAGCTACATAGTGTGCTGCTGTTTTACTGCATACAGACGAGCTTGTTTCTGATTATAGAAGTGAGCATTTAAAATAACAGCTGTGCTCATAATATAAAATTACAATTTAAGGGTAATCTTGTGTTTCTCTCAATTCATTCTTCGTAAAAGTAAAAAAATGGTAAAAATGGACCTTTCCCATAGATATATAAAGGCACGCAGTGCTGTGTAATAATTATAACTAGAAAATTAGTTATAATTATTACACAGTAGCTAAAAGAAGCTAAGAAAGCTAAGAAACAGCAGCCATAGGAGCTAACAGTGTAGCTAACGCGTGGCTGTCGTAAGGTCCTGTTTTGTGACTCTGCTCCTGTTACCTTGTTTACTCGTTTTAAAGGTGAATGAAAGTGTGGTGATGTGTTATTTTAAAATGTGTCTGTGTGTGAAAGAGCAAGAAAAAGGTCTTTTTAATATCGAAATTATTTTTTAAGAAGTTCAAAACACTTAAAGTCACTAAAAGTGCCTTTAAAATTTTAAAACACTAAAAGTGATCAGTGAAATATTTAAATGACTCCTAAAACGAAACCAGTGCAGAGCAAGTGAAGGCAAAAGAGTGATTTTTCATTTATGCCAGAGATTCAACAATGAATGTAATGAAAGCTGATGTTAGAACTTTGTAAACAGAAAATAGGAGGACCTAGAATTGGCCTTTGCAGGACGCTACAGGTAATGTGAGGTTTGGATAAAGACGTTTCAGAAAAGCATCCTTATAAAGAACGACAGTAGGATTTCTTACTGGAAGGCTGAATGTACTTTTTGGAGAAGCAGCAGCTGATTTTTCTGTCTGTTTCAGATACTGTACACGTCAATCACAGCTCTGTATTGGAGCTTTGACAGCCTCTCTCCCATCTTCAGTCATCTGCCAGCTAGAATTAACTCACGAGGTGTGACGCACGCCATTGTGCAGGCCGACTGTGAGCGCGAGTTCACAAACAGCCTGACTGATGGCACTTCAAATGCAGAACGTCAGCACATCACCTGACAAGATATTAAACCCACTCTGGGTTCTTAAATTACCCGAGGCGTTCAAATTATGAGCAGCAGTTATTGTAGCTGCTGTGTTCCAAGTATGGCTGCTGGATGAGAAATTTCTGAGCCTCTGAGAGAGAAACATTTCTCACCGCTGGCTCACGTTATTTGCCAGGATGAGATGATCTGTGGAAAAGATGAGCCTGCAGTGAAGATTTTAGATGTAAAGCAGCCGCAATGATGTGTGAAGGGTGACGGGAGCTGCAGAAGAGACAGGCTGCCGTACAGTAAAGCAACATATGTACTCTGAAACGCGTGTGTGTGTGTCTGTGTGTGTGATATCATAATGTTTTGATAGTGTGTGATGTCCCAAGCACTCATGCAGCACTCCAGCGGTCGGCTTTGGCAGCAGAGATTAGCGTCTTTGCAGGAGGAAACTATTTTCTAATCATGCGGTGAGCGCCAAAGTCCTGCTTACAGACACAGTCCTATATGCTTAATCTCAGCGACGAGGGAATCTCTCAGCAGGCGGACGCCTCGCATTCCTGCATTCAGCATAACCAGAGCCGTGCGGGGAGCTCGGAGGGCAGTTAGACAGAATTAGCATGCTGACGGATCGATGAACGGAGCAGCAGATAGCTGCTGGCCACAGGGCGCAGGATGGGCACTTAAATCAAGTCAGAAAAGTTTGATACACAGAAAAGAGTAAAAGTTATGTTAAAACGATCAAAGTACGACATAAAAAGTCAGTTTTGACTTCAGTGTTGAAGTATGAACATTTTTATTTAATAAGCATTAAGATATGCTAATTAAAATCACAGGAAAAAAAATCACTCAAGTTTTTTAAGTCATGCAGATATGATAACTTAAATTTATGGCTTGAAAGTTAAATTTAAGTGTTCAAAACTCCAAATTATGCTTTAAGGAGTCAGAGTTATAGGATGGAAGGCCAAAATTTGAATTTTGACCCAAGATTAATATTTCACAATCTGAAACGGTCAGATTAAAGGTCACAGTGATGTAAGGGTTAAATGTACCCAGCCAGGATAATCTGCTACAACTGTGGCTTCAAGGTCTTTTATTAAAAAGGGCTACAAAAAAGAGTAAATTATGAGCATTATTAAAAGGATACATGATAAATGGGTAAATGTGTAAGAATTTGATTTGCCAAGTCAACATAATGAGTTCAGTTCTAAAAATATAACTTAATAATAAAAAATATGTTTAAAATGTTGGTTTTTGTACAGTATTTTTTGAGTGTGTGTTGATTCAGAAGGTCTTAGATTAAAAGCCTGAATGAATAAAAATGTCAAAATAATTTTAAAATTAGAAAAAATACACAGGATAAAAAAACTGCTTCTACTTCAGTATTATAGATAAAACATGTACATAGTTCGGTTTTAGTTTTCAAAAGGAAACAAACATTTGGAAGTTAAAATTCCAGAATAAAAGTTTATTAAAAATATTAAATGAGGTCAAATGTCAAAATTATAGCATAAAGGTTCAAAATTAAATATTATGGGGTTCTTTTTTTAAAGGCAGAAGTTTGGATGTAACCAAGCTAATGTTATGGGATGGAAGTTATTTTGACACTTATATAAAAAAGTAAATTAAAGCTAAAATTCTGTAGTTTAGACAGAATTAGGCATTCGTACTGTACAAAATGATGTGTGAAACAGTCACAAATATGATAAAAACTCAAATTTGGGATGAGTCCAAATTCGGATGTCTGAAACGTTGTTGCATAAGTTGTGAAAATGTTGCTCTCCCACAGACAGCACAGACCGAACCCTCTAAAGTCCCTGCTCGCCTGCAGGCTGGAAATCGCTGGCGTTCACATCGCTGACATTTCTCACCTTCTCACCGCTTTCCTGGTGGGCCTGATAACACAAAGGCGGGAACGCTGTGCAGAAACTTTAACAAACTGTTACAGTGAGCGCCGGCGGTTCATTGGGGGGGAGTTTGAGCATGCTCGGGGGAGTGTGGATCAGACATCACGCCGTGGTACAGTAGCAGCTACAGCCTCGAGGTCATTACGACACCATGTGTCTCACATTGTTGATGTTCTTCAGGCGAACAGCCCGGCCGTGCACAGCTTATGTAACTCTCCCAAACTCCTCCGGGAGAGACATTATGAGCCTCGAGTTCTCTCTTTTTCTCATATTTATTTTTCCTGCCTGACCTAAAAACAGATTTAGTCCTTCAGCACATCAGTCACATAAAGCTTCACTTACTTATCCCTGTTTAGTCCTCAGAGCTCTGCTAGTGCCTCAAAATCCTGCAAACTTAATTAGAGGAAACCTATAATTTTATCATTAAATGTGTTCCATGATCAGTTTTTTCCACGTAACTCGTATCGTTTTTCACTAACTGAAAATCTAACAGGAAAGTTTTCCTGCAGGGGAACAAAAACTGAACCATTTCTGAGCAAAGGTGTAAACAGTCACACTCAGGCCGGCTGATACGTTTGTGTACTGGCTGTACAACGTGGCACCGTTTAACCAGCTGACTCACGCTGAGGTGGGACATTCATCCCACCCATCATCAGCTCTGTGTTTCTTTAACTCGTCATTTTTAAATTTGACTATAAAGTCAGAATTTGGACTTTTTAGGTGACGCTTTTAAATATTTAACATGTAATTTATTTATTTTGGTCACGTTAACATTTATTTGGAGGTTATAATGTTGGCAAATTAAATCAAAATTTGACCTGTCGTCCTGTAATTTAGAATTATGTAGTAATTTTTACTTAATTTTTACTATTTAACATAGTTCAGTAATTTTTTACTTTTTTTGCATTTCAATACAAAATTTGGACATTCATGTTAAAATGCGATTTTTTCCCATATTTTTGCCACTTTAATGCAATTTTAAATTAATAAGTAAATTATAATTTTAATCAATTTTTCCATTTAGTTTTATATTGTTGTAAATTAAACTTATTGATTTCTCAATTTGAAATGTTTACTTTTTCTTTTTTTTTCTTTTTTTACACATTAGCAGTTTTGAAAGCTTAAATTTGATTTTAAGTCATGTTTACTGCATAATATTAAGTCCTTTTTTTGCTCATATGTTTGAGTCTTTAGCACATAATTGAATCTTTTTCAACGCACTTCACAAAAACAGTTACTTTTTATCTCATATTTCTGAGCAGTTTGTCTGAAGTCGACATTTGGCTTTTTTGCTTGATATTTTTGACATTTTAAACAATATTTTGAATGTACTTGTAATTTTTTTTGTAATTTTTCATTATGGTAATGCATCCATTTTTCCATTTCTATTCATTGTATCAAGTTTCAGGAACGCTCAGGGTCAGCTGATACGGCAGCTTAAATCCTTAATCTTTTAATATTTGGGATAATACAGTAGATGATCAATTTAGGACCTTAAAAGTACATAAATACGTACCTTCAGGTCCAATAACCAACTGTAAGGGGTGCAGATTGAAGCTGTATGGACAGAAATAGACTTTTATTGTTCCTGTGTGTCTGAGATGTCATGTTCACGTATTTATTGTGTTGGAATCAAATTTGAAACTCGATTAAGTCTTGAACTTGCACAGTTGTGGATTACAGCAGAGTGTGAACATCATGTCCTAAAAACGTGTTTGCTCTCATGTGTCTGCCTCCTGTGTGTGTCTGCCTCCTGTGTGTGTCTGCCTCCTGTGTGAGTCTGCCCAGCCACTCATTAACTCCTTGTGAGTTTTTATGGACCCCTTCCTTATGAACACTGAGGTGATGATTCGGGTAAAAGGGCAGCGGACAGATCCAGGATGTGGAAATCATGACGCTGCAAAATGGCGGCCTGTAAAATGTGAGCCCGCTCTACTTTGTCAGGTCCCAGACAGCCTATTAAAAACCAACAAACATGCTTCCAGCTCCACACGCACACACACACACACACACACACACACACACTTTACTAACAAGGAAAGGCCTGTTAAACAAATAGCAGCGTTTCCTCGTCAGAAACACTAACACACATCTACAGCGAGCACGGGGAGGGTCCAGGGATTTGTGTGTCTTCAGGCCCGTGTGCACACACCTGGAAGTGTGTGTGTGTTTTCTTATTGTAAGAGTTGTATTGTAACAGTACACCACCTTGGCCCAGAGGCCCTGCAGGCCCCCCACATCATCCATCTCTCACTTAGAGGGTCACAGGGGCCGACTGGCTGCTTCCCCTCCTCTGGTTCCTCCTCCAGTATCACCTTTGTGTGCTGCTGATTGTAGAGGAGTTTCTACTCTTAGTGTTTAGTTGTTTCTACTGTTTTTAGGGGGGGTTTTTTGCTTTTGTTTTTTTTTGGGGGGGGGGGGGGGGTCCTTTGTTTTTTAAATCCCTGTCCCTTCTCTCTGTCATCACATTTCAGTGTCTTTTTATTTGTTTTTGGTTACGTCCTGTTTTACTTTGAAGGTTAGTGTTCTACTTCCTGCCTTTGTCTCTTTCCCTCCCCTTGTGATTATCTGCCCCGTCCTGTTTGGCTGTCTCCACCTGTGTCTCATCAACAATCACCTCAGTCTGTTTGTGTATTTAATTTTGCACTCTTTAAATATTCCGTTTACTTTCTAAATCTTCTTAATGTTGTTACATTTAAATTAGACTAAATATTTCTTTCTTTGATGTTTGTCTCTGACTTCATTTTAAATGGCTTCTTCTTGAGTATTATTTGTTCTCTTTTCTTACATTTCCTCCGTCTTAGTGACTTTTCATTCTTCTCTGAAGCACTTTGAACTTCACAAAAGGTGCTGTACAAATAAAGTTTGATTGATTGTTGCTCATCTGCTGGTGTTTCATGTGTTCTCGTGTTACTCGAGCTCAAGTTTTCGGTTCCTTTTTTGTTTTCTTCTTGGCTGTGTGTTTGTGACTCATTTGAGCATTCCTGTGGTCTCCCACTGTGGCTACATTTTCTTTATTAAGTAGGATAAACATGGATTCATATTTTTAGATCGTATTCCAGAGACTTTCAAACAATACTGCTGCTGTCCAATTATTTTCTTTACAGAGAGGTTCATTTGTTTTCATGTGATGCTGCACTTAAAGTGGTCCTGACTTTGATTAATTTATTTGATTCAATAGTAGAAATAAAAGTCTAAAGTACTACAAACAATGAGTCAATCCACTGCAATGAAACTGATTGAGGTAAAGTGTTTCTGTCAGTTTGGACCTTTGAAGAAAAGCTCACGTCGGGACTTCTTCTACACGCCCGGTTTCCCTTCATCTGTCTCTGGTTCAGTGCTGCAGAAAAAAAAAACTGTTTCTGTGGAAAATGCATGAATTCTTGTGGCATCAGAAATTCCTTGAGGGCATGACTGACGGGAAACACAAACAGCAACCCAAAACCTGCCAAACCCCCACGGTACAGCAGCAGGCCACACCTGGAAACACACACAAACACACAGATAACACTACGCCTGCTCCATTAGGGGCACCGTTTTCTGGGTCAATCACAGATATTTTTACATGATCAGTCTTTAAGTGCCAGACGGGAGTATTCTGGTACTTACTTATAAAGTACTTTTCTACTCCTGCTGAACACTGAAGGTGCTTCGATGGTGGCTGAAGACAGGCCGGGGCATCGTGCGCCTCTGGAGCCGAAGGTCCAACTGTTGGAGACCATGTGAGAGACCCTGAGCGACATGGAGATAACATCACCATTACAACTACACCATGCTGATGGAAAGTTCCCGTTCCTAAAAGCCTGAATGACCTTTGATTTTCTGCTTCAGGTTTATTGTACTTGACCCAGAAATGTCAGAAACATGGTATCCAAACAGATACTGACTCTGCATGGCATTACTTTGGCCTCCAGTAACACTGTGAGGACTCTCGGAGCCATTTTTGACCAGAATATGTCCTTCAGTGTGCACATTAACCCTCTGTACACCAATGGGATTCAACTGGAATGCTCCAGATTCCCAAGAATTCCAAAATAATCTGATGAACATGCTAAATTTAACTAAAAAAACAACTCCAAATGATCAGTCATAAGTCAGAATTAATTTAAAGCTTTCAAACTATATTTGACCAGTGTTGATATGATTCAGATACATTAAAACAAAAATATTTTCATGCAGTGGCAGAATTTTAGTCATTATGGGGTACAGAGGGTTAAATAAATACGCAGGACTTCCCATGATGCACTTTGTCACAGCACTAACTTTTATCTTCTCTGTTTGTTTCCTCCTGTTTTCTCTCTTCCACTCACCCCCCCAACCCGTGGTGGATGGCTGCCCCTCCCTGATCCTGGGTCTGCTTGTGGTCTTTTCCTGTTAAAAAGGAAGGTCTTCCTCCCCACCATCGCCAAGTGCTGCTCAGATTGTTGTTAATATTATATGGCCTTTTACCTTATAACATGAAGCACCTTCAGGTCACTGCTGCTGTAAAACTGAATTAAATTTGGGTAATGGTGCCAAAGCCGTGAAAGACGAGGGGTGCGCCTGATTAAGACACAAGACAAAACAAGAGCTCTGTAGCAAAAATGGATACAAAATGATCATTTTATCCTCTTTAGCTTGTTCCCATAGTCATAATTGAAATTAAAATCTGTAAATCTTGTAAACACAACAACACACACACTCAGCCTGCAGTCCTCCATGTATCACATCCCTCAGCCTTCAGCGGTCTGTTGGTGTAACTAATCCCTCACTTCCACTCCCCTCAGTTCGGTTAAATATATACCGGCCCAGCCTGTCTGTCTGTCTGGCCCTGGGCCTGTTCTGCCACACACACACACACACACACACACACACACACACACACACACACACACACACACACACACACACACACACACACACAGAGGGACTTCTCCTTTACATTAGTCCTTTACAAAAGGGCTGTAATTGAGCTGACATGGGCTGTGCAAAGGTTCAGATACATACACAGTGTGTGTGTGTGTGTGTGTGTGTGTGTGTGTGTGTGTGTGTGTGTGTGTGTGTGTGTGTGTGTGTGTGTGTGTGTGTGTGTGTGTGAGATAAAGATCACGTGTATGAACAAGTGGGAACTTAGTGCATAGAAGTCTGCTCCCACAGTAAACAGTGGTGTGTGTACACATAATGGGATTTTACAAAGTGTGTGTGTGTGTGTGTGTGTATGTGTGTGTGTGTGTGTGTGTGTGTGTGTGTGTGTGTGTGTGTGTGTGTGTGTGTGTGTGCGCGCGCGCGCAGTCCCCCCGAGGGAAAACCTACCTAATAATTTTCAGGTTTGTGTGTAGCAGCAGACTGGTTATGATTTACCCACACAAAGATGGTATAATGAGCAACTGGGAGATAAATAATGTTAATAATGTGATACTTAATTAACTCCTCGGGGGGAGATGATCTTTTTCTGCTGCCCTCCCCACGCAGACAGGTCAGAAATCAGTAATGGAGTCGGTGTTACGCCTCAGGAAGCCACAGCGAGGTGAAGGAGCGGGGAAATTATATTTGACTCTTTAAAGTGAATAAATTTGGTTTGAGTGTGAAATTTGGCACTTTGTAATTATTTTTCCAGCATTTTTGAGCCCTCATAACGTCATAAGTACAGGAGATGATTACAAGCTCCTCCTGAGACCCTCTGCGATCCAGACCCTTCAGGAGGATGAATCCGGTATCAGCAGGAGTCCTTTCACCTGCCGTCACCTGTTCTGAGCAGCCACGGATCCCACGTGACGATATTTTCAAGTTTCCTGCAGTGAAATACGAAGTCAAGGCCGAGTCAAGAAGCCAGTGGGGGTCATCCCATGAAAAATCAATCAGCGCCTCCAACCTGACCTCCTCAGAATCAATAACTTTATTACACTTAATGAAGCCATGCAAAGTTTTACCCTCATGCTATGAATATTTTCTGATTTACACGCCCTGAAAGGTTAAAATGTGACTATATTATGGAATTATTTTGACACAGAAGATGAGCCCTGTATTAAACGGAGAGTTTCTGACTGCTAAGTTTATGGAGTTTGGATACTTATGGTGGGAGGGTTGGGTTTTTTTGATTATGGTGAGTTATTATTCTCATAATGCCGTTCAGTTTGAGTAGTAGTAGGACACTTCAGTTTGAGTGTCCTGTCTCTGTGTTTAGTTTGACTCTCGTCTTACTTTGACAGTTGGTGTTTCTTGTGTCTTGTTTTGAGTTTTACTTCCTGTTTGTTGATCATCTTGATTGTGTTCAGCTGTGCTTTGTTCCCCACCTGTTTCCACTCCCTAATCACCCCTAATATTATTACATTATTATGAATCACTCCCTGTTTATAGTCCTGTCTTCTCTTCGTCCCTGCAGCTGTTTTTCTTCCCTGCTGTGTTTCAGTTCGTGTCTCAGATTTTGTACTCTGGACTCAGCCATCGGCCCAATAACAGGTTCATTTTTTCTGCTCCTCTACCTCACAGACATGAAACTGCTGCAGTTTCTTCAGACTCTGATGCAGCCCATGATACCGATGATCTGCTTTCTGTTGTTTGCTTGACAGAAACTGAATTTTGTCTTTAGATTGTGATGCTTGGAGTGGGTGTGAAATCAATTGTGTTGTTGTTCTGTTGTTCTGATGCTGCAGGCATCATTTAGAGTTGGTGTATGGGGGTACGTATGGAGGCTTGAGGGGTCACAGTGAGGTTAGTCACAAGCTTGTAATATGCACCTTCCTCACGTTAACCCTGCACATTACCAGATGATACTAAAGCGTCCTGTAAACATGTAACGAGTTAGGACCGAGACTTGTAGCCTGGACGGCTTGTGCATTTCTGTGTGCACCTAATGCAGGATTATAGCTGATAACAATATGTGAACAGACATTTGCAGAATCTGTTGGCAAGTGATGACATTTCAGCAGCAAAGCTGTACAAGTGGTTCCTGTTTGTAGTCCAGGTAGTTTATCTAAATTCATAAATTATGAGAACAACAGAACAGAAAGTCTTAATGGATGGTTACAAGGGAAGCCCCAGAATTGCTTTGGAGAATAAGAGATGCTATATAATTCTGACAAAGCTGCAGGAAGAGTGACATTTACAGCTTATTGTAGTTCAAACGTTTGAAAGGAGCCATGCTAACATTTTCTTGAGGAGTAGCCTCTCACAGGTCAGAGGTTGATGGGCATGTAAAGGGTTTGACTTTGATATTGGAGACCACAGTTTGCATCCATCCATCTTTCCCTAATCTAAACCACCACTGTGCTCTCTCCATAACCTGGAGAGAAGAACTTCAGCAGTAATAATAATGTCATTTATGAAGCAAAGGTATAAAAACAGCATCTAAGTGAAAGAAAGATCTTCTGAATCATTAAATAATGTGTTTTTAGATGAGACGCAAACAAAGAAACTGCCTGATGTCCTCCGACAGGTCAGCACCTCTCGACTCAGGAGGCCCCATCTCTGTTTATCGGCCTTGACCCAGGAACTACTTACAAACACCTACGAGAAGGTCCCCTCACGTGGGCTTAATGTGAGCGATTGGTCAAGAGCAAACACCTCTGCTGTTACTGTGGACAAAAACACTGTGATTCTCCAGACCTGTGAAAGTGTGGATGAGTTCTGTGTTTACTTCGATAGCACCAGTGTGGCACTCTGGAACCAAAAGTCTTGGAAACCAGGAGACAGAAAATAATCAGTGTAACTGGAAATGCATCAAAAACTGTTTACATTTTCCCCTGAAAGTCTTTTTTTGTAGTCACATGATCTTTGACACCAGCAGAGCCAGTGTGAGCTTGTTATACCTGCAGATTCTGATTGGCTGCTCAGAAATGAATTTCCTGTGGTGGGGGTCAAATTGACTCTCTCTAACAGGGACTTTAGTCTTACAGTTTTTCTGCTATTGGATTTAAATCTGTGAAAAGGGGCAGAGGGTAAGAGGTTAACCATAGAGACAGCAGCTACACTTTAAATGCAAATATTGTGCTTACTTAATTCAAATGAGTGCCTTAAACTTAATTTATACTACGTTTTATGCGTTGACTTGTTTGCATTATCTGAACTTTCTGCTGACATGCACATGTAGTATTTTATATCTCAGTTTTCTAAATGTAAAACTTCTGCAAATGTAAGCCTCACAAGATTGTTTGTCCTTCAGATCTAGTCACACTTTCATTGTGGTTTCTACTTGTTTAGCTTGCTAACATCACTATGATTGACTCTCCTGCAGTGCTTAATGACTCCCTGTTTGTGTTCACGGTTGTTGTTCAAATGTTAATGAAACCAGTGTTCCTGTAACTGTGCGAGGTACAGAACACATGATTGACCCATACACTGCACCATGAAATATAGCACATGTATACTGCACAGGTAGTCCAACTCCTCCAGGATGGCGCATCAATACGTGCCATTGCCAGAAGCTTTGCTGTGTCTCCCAGCACAGTCTCAGAGCATGGAGGAGACTCCAGGAGACTGTAGGAGAGCTGAATCCATCAGCAGGACCGGTCTCTGCTCCTTTGTACAAGGAGGAACAGGATGAGCTCTGCAGTGTTTCAGTCCATCTGACGCCGCCAGGTTGCACCTCAGACTGTCCAGCAGCTCAGTGATACCCTGGTCCAGATCTGGGAGGAGATCCCCAAGAACACCAACCATCATCTCATTAGGATCATTCCTAACACATTACCCACATTGATGTGTTTTCAAAGTGTTCCTTTAATTATTTTTGAGCAGTGTATTTACTGGATTTAACTTAAAATTAAGTTGAGCTTATTTTCATATGTTTTATGGTAATTCGACTGGTAGTTATACAGTGCTTTTCTACAACAGCTGAGCACTCAAAGAGCTTTTTAATATAGTCCTCATTCACACACATTCATACAGAATGCTGAAACACTTTGTCTAACATTCGTACACACACTCACACGCCAATTGATGCATCAGGGGTAATTTGGGGTTTAGTATCTTGCCCGAGGATACTTTAACATGTAAATCGATCCCCTGACCTTCCAATTGGCAGACGACCCACTCTACTTCCTGAGCCAGTACTTGAGGAGGATAAAGACTTATCCTCCTCAAGTACTGTACACTCAAAATGAACTCACCTCAACTTATTAAATTCTGCAGTGTAGTTGGTCCGTTAGCGCCTTCGAGTGAAATCTGAAGTTTTTTTGTACAACTTTTTCCTTGATGAGATGTGCTGGTTGGTGGGCGCCCTGCTGCAGCGAGAACACAAGACTACTTCCCAGCTCCCGCTCTCTACTTCGTCTTAACAACCCCCACCTCCCACAACCTCATCTCACCCTTCAACTCCGTACTCCCCTCGAGGAAGCCCGATCAATAATTCCACTAGAGAGTGAGCGGGGGGGGCATGGTGAGAGCCTTCAAAGTGCTTCGTATGGTGGTGCCGGTAATGAAGGGGACTACAGAATATCGTTGCTCCGGGAAAGGCTTGCATCTTCTATCCATTTCCAAGGAACCCTGAAAAACACTGGAACGTTGTGACTCTGCAGGACCTGAACAGGCTTTACGGGCGCTGCGGCCGCGGCGCTTTGTCATCCACCCCTAAAACAAAACGAGCCGCACTTTCAGAATATTGAGTCCAAAACTTGAGGAGTTAAAGGGCTTTAAAGTGACAGCAGTGATGTGTGTTCGTGTATTTGGCATACTGATCAGGGGCTTGCATTGCTGTGTGGGAGAACTCCCAGGCCCCATTCATTATTCAGGAGAGTGTGAGAGATATCTGCTTCCCAGATTACTTTCCCTCAGAGGTGGAGGCGAGAGAGGAAGACGAGGAGATGAAGATAGAGAGGCAGAGGGAGAATGAGAGAAAATGAGAATGTGGTTGTATTAAAATATATATATATATGCACACTGGTGTTTCACCATCAGTGTTTCATTAACTGTAAAAGAGCCCGATTGATCTGTTTTTACCTCAGATTAATTCTTTATGTTTGGTTGGTGGATGCTGGGTTAGCGCAGGATGCTGTGGACATGCATGGGCAGCGGCGGTCAGGGGAGCAAAGAGGTCAGAGGTTTCGTGAAGAGTTCACGACCTGCAGTAGTTTACTTGAAGAACTGTGAAAACAGTATTTAATAAAACATAAGTTACACCAGAGAGACGCAGAGCTGAGCAAACTGGTGGTAAAGCAAATGCACTCAGTGCTAAATTAAAGATGAGGTTACGCAATCCACAGAGGGCGAGCGATGTCTCATTAGGTCAATCTGACACTGCGAGTGCAGAGGAAAACACCACCTCCTGTTTTGACTTTATTATTTTAGTTTTAGTGCTGTCGTCTTCCTGCTTTATTTTGGTAATTGCTTTTCTTTCTGTGTCTCATGTTTTCTACTTCCTGTCTTTGTCCTCCTGATTGTTTTCACCTGCTGTTAACTGTTTCCGTGCCCTCACTCGTGACCTCTTCACTAATTAATCCTCTGCATTTGTATATCTGGTGTTCCCTCCTCTGTGTGACAGTTTGTCTCTTGTTGCTTCTGAATTTCCCTGCAACTCAAAACTCCTGAAACCAGAACCAACGCTCACCTTTACCAACCTGTAAGTTTTTTCTCATCGAGTCTTTTGTGTCTCCATGGTGGATCAGTGGTTAGCACTGCTGCCTCAAAGCATGAAGGTCCTGGGTTTAAACCCGGGTAGGTCTCATCTGCGTGGAGTTTCCATGTTCTTCCGATCCCTGCACAGGTTTTCTCCATGAACATCTGATTTCAACTGCTACTGAAAAACATGCAGCTCGGGACACGCTCACAGATTAATTTCTACAGTTTCGCTTCCTGTTCAAATAAAAAATATAAAAAGAGTCCAGCCACAGAGATAACCTGCCTATGAGTCACCTTCTGTTTGCGAGGAGCAATCAGCCAGAAGAAAGTTGTTCCAAACTTCTGTTCACTTTACTGTTAAACATTTACAGCCAGGATTTGTCTAAGAAAATTGTTCTTTTTGGGGAGTTTCGCTTTGTTTGTGTAGATAAGAGGTTTTATCAGGAACCTGGCCTGCATCGTTACTGTTGGACGATCTTTGTGTTTCCAGCACCATCTTTTTATTCTTGGACTCTGCTGAAGTCGCTTTGCATGGTTCACAGTTCAAAATAATCCTTCTTTATCTTATTTCGCGCCTCGGTCCACCCCCTCAGTTCACCCTCTGTCTGAAACAAGCTGTTTTAACTCCTCAGCCTTTTAAGACACCTTTCTGATTGGCTGCCCCTGAGAAACAGAAGCTTTGAACATCAGGTGGGTGGGGCTTCTGTGCCTGAGATGACCGTATTACAGATATCCCCACTCTATGACATCATAAAGATCCAAGAATAGAAAAAACTGAGTGTTTGGAGCAGTGTGAACTATGAACATCCACCACTGGAACAGCAGGAGATCCACTCTGAACACCTCATCACAGTATCTGAGCTACAAGGCCAGCAGAAGACCAGATGACCAAAATTGAGCCATTTCAGATCAAATGAACTAAATATGGTAACATCCAACATGCTGATGAGCATTCCACCTGTTATCAGGAACTGTTAGCTGAGGGGGGAGTTGAGTCAGCCCACAGTAACCCGAACCCACTCGCCTCCGCTGGCTTCCTTCCATTCCATCCCCGCCCCTCCCCACCCTGGTGCTCCCCATGCTGTTATGGTTTATGCAGAGGGTTTTTTGAACTGCAGAACACTTCTCCCTATGGTTGTCTGGTTTGTTTGTCTTTTTTTGGATTGCTCTTCTGGAACGCAATTTTCATTATACGTTTACATATAATGACAAATAAAGTCTTCTTCTTCTTCACGAGTTAATTATGTGCCATCAAGCTGCCAAATGTGTAGTCTCAGCTAAAACGCTGAGTCCTCTGAGTGAATGGTGGTTCTTTTTGTTTGGTTCTTCTCTAGAAACAATGGTGCTACCACAGGATTCAGCTCAAACTAAGCTGGTTAAATCCATTTGAGTGATTTATTTTCCTTCCTGTGGTACAAAATGTCCTGTTTGCTTCTGCACCTGCCAACAACTCAGCAACATGACAGTGAGCAGTCTGCTGCACATTTGGATGGCAGTGAATATGATGGGGAAGCTGTTTCTCCTGAGAGATTTGATAAAAGAGCCCAGAGATCTGAGGATGAGCTGCACTTCTTAGGAAAAGGGAAATAGGCAGGAGCTTTATATGCATACATATTTTTACATCCTCAGCAGCTGAAGTTAGCAGAGCTTCAATGCCGAGCTCTCAGCTTGGCACCAGTTAACGTCTGTGGTTAAAACCTACAGATTAAAACGCACAAGCAGGGCGCAGACAAAAGGTTTGATCTGCTCCTGAAAGTTGATCCCCTCGGCGATCTCTCCCGCTCAGCTCGAATCGACTCGCTCACCTGCAGGCGTAAACTTGAACGCATACACTGATACCTGGGGAATACACAAAACCAACACACATGCGTGCACATGCATTCATTTTAATGGCAGATAAAAGCAGATCATGATCACTGGTGCTGTTAATACCAAGAAAACAGCTGTAACCTATAGTGATGTGATAGTTCATCCAAAGCCCTCGGTGGACACCTGCTCGGCTTTAATATCAGCGGGTCATGTTATTAACAAGAAAAACCTTAAAGAAACACCTAAAAAAAACCTAACGAGCATGAACACACAGTTTGGTCCAAATCATCAAAGTTTTCAAACTGTGAGGCTCATCATTATTTCCAATGTACATCACCAATAAATTCAATAAGTGCTCCTGAGCTTCCCTGGTAATCAGTCATCCATGGGTGCGCATTCAGACCACACGCTGCCAGAAGGTGGTTGTGAGGAGCTTTTAAAGAGTTTGGTGCAAAGTGCAAGTAAATGACTTTACTTTGAGGTGTCACATGAGGAAAATAACTCAAATAAAATGGCCCTTTGGTCTCCTTGGCCTTTGCTTTGCTGGCAGTAAGTCAGACTTGGACTGCTGATTCTCCACCGTTTTGTTCATGGACAGAGTGAAACAGTGGAGGGTTTCAGGTTTGGTGGAGTCCGTTATGGTTTGAGGCTGGCCTGTTTTTTTTTGCTTTTCACTGTAGGTGGCTCTTGCTCCAGGCTCCGCCCATTGTTGGAGCCTTCCCAGTTCCTGCTTCTTGCCCATCACACCTGCCGTCCACCATCTGGTGATCAGAGACTGACTTTGAACCACAACTCTCCACCAGATTGTTGTCAATCATCGTGGTAATCAGGCCACCCCGGTGTGTTCGATTCCTGCGGTTACATCGTATCTTTGTAGATTAGACTTACCTGTTGAGCCTCTCGCCTGCAATAGAAGCCTTTCCCAGGATTTCCAATCTGGTGGGCATCCACTGAGAAAGGAACTAAGGAAACTTACCTGCCAATCGCACCTGCCTGTGGATGCTCGACTGCTCTGAGGAACTCTGGTTAATCGATTCCCCTTCGGCTGCAGTTTCACTGGAAAAGACCAGAACAGCTGCCAGAAACCGAACCTGGTTAAACCCCAGTAATACCCCCGGCCTCGGGTCCTTCATGTAAATAAGCCTGTTGGTTCTTGGGTCATGAATTCAGAGACCTTTGAGCCAACTTTGGCTTCTGTCAGTGTTTAACTGCACTGTTACTGTTAGATTCATGGCCCTGTAAATATGGCAATTTCCTGTTTCTTGTTATCTTTTTCATCTTATAAAGTTGCTATTTTTATCTTATCACTGTATTTACTTTGTTATTGCTGCGGGTCTGTGAGAGCTACCAAAGCTTTGTTGTCTAAACACAATGACTATAAAGTTTTATCTGTGCTTTTTCACTGATGACTGATTGGTCATGTTGGCTTTCAGCTCAGGTTTACAGCTGACAGTGAAGGTCATAAGGTCTCAACTTTCCTGTTTCAAAGGTCCTATAAGTGTCTGCTCTTTAATTCAATGCTAACTAAATATTTTCTAGAAAAGGCAAAATGGGCTGATTCCCAGGGTTAGGGTCCTCAGAGGATTAACGTGAGTGGTCTCTGTCTGCAGCCAGGTGAAGGTCAGAGAGTTGAACCGCAGGTGGAGGATTCGTTGAGGAGGTTCAGCCAAAGATGAGACCCTGATGCAGACCCAGGGAGAGATTATTTCTTTGGCCATGTTGGAGGAGATGGGTGGGCAGAGGGAGGGTCTGGGCATCTCAGCTCACACTTACCCAGGTAAGTAGAAGAAGATGGATGGATGGATGGATGGATGGATGGATGGATGGATGGATGGATGGATGGATGGATGCATGGATGGATGCTTCTGTTTCAGGTCAGGTTTTCAAGCTGGCTCAGTTTCATAGGTTTAGCCTGATGGTGATGGGATTGACTGACCATCAGACTGAACCTGACATAGAAATTTGAGATACTTTGATAAGAATGTCCTCATGAAGAATAACAACAAATACATCTACTTAAAATCTGAATGCATTTCAGTCAGAGAGAGAGGTAGCTGCAGACTCATCAGAGATCACCTGACTGGATTTAGAAGCTGACACCGCCTCCAACAGTCAGTGAAAACAACGAGATGAGGGTGGAGAAAAGCAGGTTTGTTCCAGCTGCTGCAAATTCATGTGAGGTTTTGCACTTGAGGTGAAACTGTGGTTATTCTGATTCCATCAGTGTGCAGCGACGAGGAGAAATGAGAGAAACTGGAGCTCCTTTTAAAGTCTGGTAATCTGAGCTGTCGCACGCAGTCACAGCCCACATCACTGGAGCCCCGCCGAGTGTGAAGGCAGAGGGAAAACCTGTCAAATACAAACTTTCCACAAAGCGCGCAGCAGAAGAACGCTGTTTATAATGTTAATGCCGCGCTGCATATTCCAGCTCGCTTACAGGAACTGATGTGGCGAGGATGATGGAACGCTGCGTGAAATTTGTGTGTTTTTCTTACATTTTACGCTTTGATTTGATTGTAATTTGCTGGTAATTATTCCATAAAACGGCTTCTCATTGTGACAGTTATAATTTTCAGATATTTCAGGAGCATTTCTGCAAAAATCTTTGATCTGTTCACGTCTGTCATTCAGATTTGGTTTGAAACCGAAGGATGAAGAAACAGCCCGACTGTGAAGACTTCACTGGAATTTGCTGTTGATCAAAGTTTCAGCAGTTCATCCAGAAACACGCCTTCAGTTTTAAATTTTTTTTTACAGCAGAGGAGGATTGTCTAAAAAAAAGTAGTTTTTTGTGCAGTTTGTGGTTTTAAAACTCCTTCTTGCATAAAAATTACTGAAAGCCATAATTTTAGAACCTGTCATAGATCAAATAAACAGCACAGGTCAGAAAACAGAACCAGAGCAAAAATATGAAGTCATAAATGGATGTTTGAGGGTTAAATTGGTAATCATCTTTTTCCTTACCTGGCAGCAGCCCCTGTGAGGTGGGGCAGTCGGCCCGGTTTGGTGAAAATGTTCCTGCTTCCTGTCAGCACTGCAGAGGCTTTTACTTTGTTACAGTGTTTACATCAATATCTGTGTCACACACAAATCTAATCTACATATTTTTGCTCATTTCTGCAAAGAGGTTTTATTTCATCTTTATTTGATTTATTTGAATTACACACTCCTCTGTCTTTATGTGTGCATTTTTTTAAGATCTTTGTGGGTCACTAAATCAGCTTCATAGATTTTTCAAAATTCATAGGAGAAATCTATAGATAGATAGATACGATACTGTATTGATCCTGAAGGAAATTAGGGCAAGAAGAAAAAAGAAAAAATGAAAAAAAAAATTGTATTTTTTAACTAGTAAAATCAAAGATAAGATTTTATTTGAATCTGCGTTAAATTCCTGTCAGCATTTTATTTTGTAGGACATTTAATGTGAAAGGACAGGAAGAAGGCATTTTAGCACGAGCGGAAGGAATCAGGTCAGGCGGCCGCAGAGCTGCAGTCAGGTTAAAAGTATGAAACACAGCTCAGATTCAACAGAGTGGGAACGTCAGGACATCAGGAAGCAACAGAAATCTTGATGTTTAGTTTGGCTTTAAAAGATCCAACAGCTCAAAGCTTCAGAGCAAGATGGCGGCAGCAGAGACGTGTCACACAGGCCCGGATACAGCAGTGTGTGTGTGTGTGTGTGTGTGTGTGTGTGTGTGTGTGTGTGTGTGTGTGTGTGTGTTCAGGTTTGAACCTCACAGCTTCTGTCTCCATTTGTTCTGCAGCACTGCTCTGATCAGAGGAGCCGCTGAGTGTCTATTTGAAGTGTCCTTGAGCAAAGCATGAAACACTCACCTGCTCAGCAGTGTGTGTGTGTGTGTGTGTGTTTGAGTGTGTGTGTGTGTGTGTGTGTGTGAGAGTGTGAGTGTGTGTGGTAGTGACTTTAAGGACATGTGTATACAGATGTTTGGATCTGAGTTTCTTAATGTGCTTCTGCAGAGCTGGAAGCTGTTTACTCAAGTGTTTGTGTCAGCATTGTAATTTTTCCTGTGTGTGTGTGTGTGTGTGTGTGTGTGTGTGTGTGTGTGTGTGTGTGTGTGTGTGTGTGTGTGTGTGTGTGTCCTGTTAAATGCTGGAGTGCAGCAGGTGTGGTTAAGCCTACCTTATAGCACTGTTTATACGATTGTCCAATTTGCTTTGTGCATTACCTTTTGTTAGTTTAGGTGCCTTTTTGTGTGTGTGTGTGTGTGTGTGTGTGTGTGTGTGTGTGTGTGTGTGTGTGTGTGTGTGTGTGTGTGTGTGTGTGTGTGTGTGTGTTGTTTTAAGGCAGCAGAGGTGCTGTTTGTGGTTCCTCGTGGAGTGTTTTAACAGGCAGCGGCTGTTTTCCTGTTTGTTTGTTTTTTCAGGTGGGTGGGGTCAGGTGTGTTTGTATATGTGTGTGGGGGGGTTGACACAATGCGTGTGAACACGCACACCCCTCCTGTGAGCACAAACACCGGTAGCGTGAACGTCTGCAGCAGCAGCGTCGCTTCTGTCACCGTCCGTCTCTCGTGCAGCCGGGGGCTCGTCACCTGTCGCCGGGCAGATGGTGGGGGGACCACATCATGAAAGACGAAGAGATGACAGGAGAGAAAACGACACTGAATTAGCCAACATCAGATGCTTCTTAGTGTCTCAGCTTGTGTGTTTTTCCAAAGTTGGCTTGCAAAGGATGCTGGGAATGAAAACAAAGATAACAGATGAAGGGGAGCAGAGGAAAGGACGCAGAGCTGTCACAGAGCCTTTAAAAACGCCATCCTGCTGCTGTAAATACTCACCGGAGCAGGAAGCGTGTATTATTCCGCAGCCAAAAATAGTCCTCGTCCTATATCTTTCTTTCCCAGCTTTCTGTGGAAAAGGCTTTTTTAACCATTTGGTTAAAAAAAATCAGTCAAATCTGAGAAAAAGGTCCCATCTGACCCCCTCAGAATGAAGCCATGCAAATCGTTACCTTCATACTGCGAATGTTTTCAGAGCTACAGGCTGGACGTGAGGATCGGATCAGACTTTGCACCGTTGGCCTCTTTGTGTTTTCCAGCATATTTGAGTCCTTATGGCTTCAAAACTCCAGGAGAGCTGCATGGAAACACTCCCAGCTGGGAGATGATCCTGGTATCCAAATGTTTCACGTACTTCCTCTGCAGTCACCTATCCCACACGGCGATGTGAGCCTTCCAAGTTTACCCACAATGCACTTTTTGAAGTTTGCTCCAGTGAGTGATCAGAAACAGATCAAACATCCAGGCTGGTTTCTGCCTGCTGCAGGTCCTTCAGACCGCGATCGATCATCACACCGACGCTCACAGCTGGTGAGAGAAAACCACGCTGAACAAAGAGCAGATTTATTCTTCAGATTGGGAAACAGCCCTGAAAATGTCACGTGGACATCTGCTGGACTTATGAGGTTACGAGGGCCTTCAAAGGCCTGTAACTCTGAAAAACTTCAAAACATGAAGGACAGCTTCAGTAAATATACAAACGTTATTGTACATTAAAAAAATCAGCTGCTTCTGAGGGTCGGCCTTGTCCTTCTGCGATGCTGTGATGTGATCATTTCTTCACCTGGTTTTCGTTAGTCTGACCCTGCATCTGTAACTTTGCTGTGTGAACCGGTGCAGTCAGAGCCCAGCGGAGGCCGGGGGGGCTGACAAATCCACACATAAAGAATAGGTGCCAAACTGACCAGAAGGTTTACAGCGATGATGACCGGTCCCGCCTCACTTCCTGTTGTCCCTCTGAAGGCGTCCTGGGGTATCAGACACCAAGATGTCAGGTCCTGGGTGGAGAGCGTTTGAGCCGCCGTGGATCCAGCCGTGGTCACGTTCTCCTCTGCTAGAGTTTAATTTTTAACCCTCAATATCAGCTCAATGTTTGGCAGCCGATAGGTTGGTTTGTAATAATGCAAACTTTAATACAAGTTAAACAGGTGAGTCATAAAAGCATTCACCCCCCTGCAGATTTAGACACCAAAACAGTTGGAAAATTTAACATGGAAATCTATGGGCCCTGACTCACTGTTGGAGCCTCAAGTGGACATTAGAGGAACTGCAGTTTTCCAGATGTTCCTGCTTGGCTTCATCAAATTCCCAACAACCTGCCGTCTATGTGCAATGTTTTGGTGTCTGAAGTGATGCAAAGGGAGCTGGAAATGGAAAAAAAGGTGCAGATAAACAGACGAAGAGGAGAAGGATGGGCTCCTCCTTCCTCCTCTCGAGGAAGGCGGTTCAAGAGGAAGTGTCTCTAAAAAGCCTCGTTTAAAAAAAGCCTATAAAATCATCCTCCCTTCCCTCTTCAAAGAAACCCCACACGTTTCTCTTTATCTTGTCTCCTCTTACCTTCTTCCCCTCTGCTTCCTGCTCCCTCTCTCCTTCCTCTGCCCCCCAGCTGTGAGCTCGTTATGACAGATAAAGAGCTAGACCCCCAAAATCGGCATCTCACCATGTTCCCACAGTCTGCCCAAACCAGCCCTGAGGTCAGAGGTCAAAGTTAAACACTGCCAGACTCTCTGGGAATCCAGTGGGCAGCTTTCGTGGTCGTTTGCTGGTGGTGGAAAAAATAGTTTTGGGTGGCGGCTGAAAAAAGTGAAGAAAACTCCAGACTTTATTGACACAAGTGCAGCCATTAGCCGAAGAAATAATCAAAGCGAGTCAGACAAAGACTCCATTTTCCTCGTCAAGACGTCTGAATTAGAACATCGATGCTTCTTTTTTATTACCGCACACCCTGAAACACCTACAGAGCCCAACAGCACAATAAATCCTCGGCTGAGGCTTTTTATTGTCTCATTTAGGAGTGATTTCAATAACTCAGTTTGTGCAGCTTGTTTGCTAAAAGTCATCCAGCAGCAGCGGCGGCGGACGGAGCGGCAGAATCCACTCCGAGAGAGAAAATGAAGCCACGGGGACGGAAAAAAGCTGAAGAATTTAAAAAAATAAAAGCCGGGGCCATTCATTGTAAATCTTCCAAGCAGTGAGCTTTCTCTTCATAAGTGCCCTTCATTGATCCTGCCGGTCGGCGGCAGAGTGCTACACTTCCACCCCCATCTCTCCACCTCTGTCTCTTATCCCAAAAGCAGCCGCAAGTCAACAACTCTGACTGCGTTTTTAAGTGCTCCTCCAAAAAGAGAAGGGTGTGTGTGTGTGTGTGTGTGTGTGTGTGTGTGTGTGTGGCGTTTTACCCCAGCGGCTGCATTCCTTAGCCCCGTTAGCATTCATCCCACATAGGTCACGGCCAGCAGCCTTTTGTGTTGGACCAGCCTCGCTGTCACTGCAGTGCGGTCGCCGAGTGTGTGTTTGTGTATACAAATGGGAGAGAAAGTCAATGGCAGCCCCCCCCCCCCCCCCCCCCCCCCCCCCCCCACACACACACACACACACATGCAGTTTGTTGGTGAGCCGCACTCAGAAACAATCAGGAGGCTGCAAAGGCTTTAACAAAAACGCTGCTCTGAGTCACGTGGTCACTCACAAATGTCAACCAGAAAAGAAAAGAGGGGAAAATAGGAAGTCACAGCTCAGCTCGGAGCACACTCGCCTTCCCTGCGTGACTTTGTGGACTTTATCTGGTATTTAGAAATTTCCCCCAGTTTCAATATTTTTTATTAAAATCTTTAACCTAAAAACCCCCAAAATCAAACACTGGGCCTGGATGGGACAGCGGTGGTCCGGTGGATGGTTGGAGGTAAAGACGCTCACTCGGTGAGGCTGGATTAGTTGGTCAGAGGTCGGAGTGGAGTTGGAGTCTCTGACTACAGTGGTAGAGAGAAAGACAAACTGCTCTCCATCAGGGACCATGGCAGTCACCATTACACACCCGCATAATGAAACAGAGGAGTGTGTTCAGAGGACGGCTGCTCTCACAGAGCTGCTCAACGGACAGATTTAAGAAATCATTTGGTCCAGGAGCATCAGACTCTTTCATGCTTCACTTGGGTGTGGGGTTAGGGTTTGGGTCAACCAAAGAAAGGCTGAGCTACATTTAACGGTTGCCTGTTTAGCAGCTGACTCAAACAAAAGCCACTTCAAACTCAAACCTCGGACAGGTAGTTGGAGGCCTGGCGCGTCTTGAAGAAGATAAGGAACCTCTGCAGCTGTGAGTGCTTTCTGGAAAAAAGATTCCTGTAATAAATAATAATAAATAACAATAAATAAAAGAATAGAAAAGTTTTTAAGATAAGACAGCAGTCCATTTAATAGGAAAGCATTTAAAGGAAAGACAGAGGTTTCTGGTTCCAGGTCATTAAACGGACAGACTGGACTGAATGAAGTCACTGGAAAGTGTATCAGATCAGGCAGTTTTCCAGGTTTTCCCTAAAAGCTTTAACCCTGAGAGGTTCACGTCTTTGGCAGTCAGGGGAGAAAAAATCACTGGCACACATCAAAGCTATTCACATTTCCTCCAAAACGTCCTCCTGCCTGTCTCAGTAGCACAGGGTTAGGGTCGGGGCTGCAGAGACGTGGCCTCGAGAGAAGACCGCTGCTGACGTTAAAGGGCGGGTCCCAAATACATTTTTTCTCAATTTGGAGTTGAGTGACTGACTGGACAACCAATGATAGCGAAGGATACAGTTGACTGACATATAAGGGGGTGGTAAAAACATTAAAGGGTTACCTAGGAAACCACAGCCTTGATAGTAGTGGTAGTACCGACCATCACCTACAAAGAGGTTCAAAGGATGCACCTGTCATGAAGTCGGGTCCTTTCTATGGCTCCCCAATCCAGAACAAAAGTGGACTGACCCCCCCCCCCCCCCCCCCCCCCCCCCCCCCGGTCAGTATTCAGTTAAAAAGAGTCCACTTTTTGCCGCTTTGGAACGGAGGTGATACCACATAGGCTAAATGTGGCAAGTCAAGCCAGGCAGTCATAATGTGAACCCATATGGAAAGTACAGCATATGGGCCAGATCACAAAACTGACCAAATACCGGCTAAATAACGTGAGTCCACAGGAGGTATCTGTGGACCTAAATGGACCAAACTAAGGTCCATCGCAGACAGGACACACGTTGGGCCTAATCTGAGCTACTTTGGGCAATTATGTCTCAGTTACAGCAACAAAACAAATGGCAGATGTGGCTGCACTCAACATGAGTTATACCAGTTTAAAAAGTGGACCTGCGGCTGACTCAGCACCATCGGTCAGGCCCAAAAGTTGTCTGAAGAAAGCCACAGATGTGGGCTGACTTCCCAAAGTCAGACTGTGGATAAAAAGTGGTGAAGGAAGTGAAAAGAGCAGGACTGTGTTTGAGAGCATCCCTCACCAACAGCCTGAATCTGACACCACAAGAAGTCTTTAGTTTTCATCACCTCATACCTGTCCTCAGGTGTGTCTCCAGCTGACAATAAAAGACACGGTTGAAGTGCTGATTGTGAAACGCCCAGGTTTGAATCTCTCCCACATCCCCTGCAGTCATTCTGAACCACAGCACAGAAATGCCATCCAGCTCATTAGCATCGCCTGGGTCCATGTTTCCCTGTATGCTGCATTAAGCAGCTCTTCTGTAACAACAGACGAGCTGCACCGCGGTGTTGTTAGTCAGGAGAGGTGACTAAGTTCAAACTCCTTCAGCAGCTCCCAACGTGAATCCTTCAGATGTTTCATGTTAGAGGCTACGCAGATTTAAAGAAACAGGCAGCCAGGTTAGCCCAGGCTAATGATGCAGGTAAATGAGGCATTTAAGGGCACTTGTATGTGTGGGATATCTGTGTTCTCGTAAGGAAGCCTTAACCTCGCCTGACCTCTCGCCGTGTTCTGAAGCGAGCTCTGAATGAGGCAGGATGTTCACCACTAACAGAAGCTTTTACCTCAGCTCTCTCATTTAAGTGTTTTGCTGCTCCATCAACAGCGAGTCGAAGCTTTTTTATTTTGGTGTGTGACTCATTTCCCATCTCTGCCCATTCATCAGCCATTAAACACACTAAATGGCTGCACAGCACATTTCCTCTGCCGCCATAACGCGCTCGGCTTTGCGGGAGATGCGACATTGTCCCTCCTGACGGCCACATTGTCTCGCAACATTACACACAAACACATACAAGTAAATGAAACCGACTAAGAGACGGATCCTATGATCGCTTTACTCCCATGTGTGATAAATGCTCTCCTCCTCCTCTTCCTCGCTTTCCCTCTCTTTCATTTCCAAATCATTTGTTTCCAAAGGCGCGGCGCGGCTGCAGGAGCTGCGGCGTCTGCGGGTAATTGGGTTCAAAAATGACATCTCGCTTTCAGGAGTGACAGACTGGGAGCAATTTGTTCTGCCTTTGGTGAGGGTGACATCATGGATGTGCTCTGGACAGATGAAGGAACTGGAAACACAGCCGACAGAGGAGCTCCCATATGAACTAATGAGGAGAGCCATTTGTATATCACAGGAAATGTCAAGGAAGAAAGTTCACAGGGGATGGGAAGGCACAGTGGGAATAAAGCCCGTCTTTGTAGTTTCTGAGAACTGTTGAATATACCGACATTTTTTACTGCTCGCTGTGTGAGAAAGAAAATCTATCAGCACTGTAAACATACAGAAACAACACATGAATGCAGAGTTTGTCGGAGCTCCTTTAATGCATGCTGCACATCTGAAGAGAGTCACAGGCTTTAGGTGAATGTTAGCAGTCTGAGCCCCATTTTTACAGGCGTACACAAGATGTCATCACTACCAAGTTGCATGATTGTATGTATGTCAAGTATGTTTTACAGCCAAGACAGCGGTGTGTATATTGTAGACTTGAGTATCAGTACAATGACAGCAAAGCTGACTTGGATGTGATTAAGCCACCAAAGTCAGATCTGTGCAGCTGGGCCATTCTACAGTTACAGGATATTTCACTCCCACCCATCAATTTGAAAATAATCCATGCACAAAATACCAAAGCACACATTTGCTGTGTAAACATCACTTTCACTGAGACTAAATGTAAACCTAGTTGTTGAAAAACTGGTTCCAGAATATATTTAAAATACTAAATAACTCTTTAGAACCCCCCAAAAATGGCATTTTCTCTTGTCCTTTTTTTCTTGACACATCTAATTATTGTTAAACCATTTTTTTAACATCAATATATTTTAAAGCACAGTAATCACGCACTGCAAGTCAACACACGTGCAGCCCTGTTACTGAAACCTATTAAACAAGACAAAGAGGAAGTGGCATGATCCTGTCGTGTGCTAACTCCATCAGTAAGTCAGAGGTCAGTCCTTGTTGGCATGTTTTGTGTTTTCCAATCTTTTCTGATTAGATTGAGTCACTCTAACCAGTGCGGCCCTGTTACCCATATTACCAAAAGGAAAAGGTATTTCTAACTTTCTTTCCTTTATTTATATAATTACATTTATTCTTGACTTTCACAGTCCATTAAACAGTGATGCTACACAGTTCCTCTGAAACAGTAAATGTTTCAGAGGAACTGACAGTCTGACAGCTGCAGCTGCCTCATTATAAATGCGTGACATCATCGCTGTCTCCGTCCTTACAGCCTGTTGACGAGTGAACGACTGTAAAAGCTTCATGTTACAAAAATAACAAACTAACGTCTAACTGGGATTTCAGAGCTTGTAGGAACACAAACATCTGCAGATGAATTCGCTCCTCTGACGCTCTGACAGCCACTTTATGAAGGAGGAAATGAATGGGAGTGTCAGACAGGTGGTTCAGGTGCAGCAGGGGGGCGGAGTCAGAGAGACACTCCCTGCTGATGTTGACCAAAGGTTTTCTGAGATTGGTTCTCATTTGGTCAGTTACATTTGATAAAACTAGCTTTTTTTTTCGGCTAAGGTTCACTATCATTAGCTTACTTGCTAACACAGATAAATTGTGTAGCAGCTAGTTGGCTAACCTTAGCTAACATGAGCTGTATCATTATGGAAATCCTGTCTGAAGCCCCCGTGAGTGTTTTTGTCTGTGGAGTTTGTGTTGTGCTGGGAGCTGTTGTTCGGTGTGTACTCGATTTCAGCTGTGAGCAGCAGAGTTGCGCTGATGAGGCACATTAGAGCGAGCATTAGCTTCAAATACTCTGGATTTTTGTGCTCTAATGCATAAAAACGTTGCCTGAGAGCATTTTTAGCACATTTAGCCTGACATTTTGGCATTTTATATTTATGGTTATAGTGAGAATGAATCCATCCGTTTAAGCTTCTTGTGTATGGATGCTTGTAACAGACCTGTTAGCATCAAATTTAAACACACTGTACGGGCTTGATATTTCCCTGTGCAGGATTAATGTTGTGATGGGATGTATTTTTAACCTAACCCATCAACCTTTTCACAAGCTGAAACTTAAAGTAGTTTTTGTGTGCTTAAATGAAAGAAAGAAAACACAATAAAAGAAGAAAACACAGAGAGGACATGAACCTCCTCTCCTGCCTGGTAACCTTCTTTATCAGCACCTCTTCAGCTCCTGAATGTGGACTTAAACTCGCTCTTGGAAAGATGACTGCTGTTATCAAATGTATGCAATGCAAACCTAAAAAGTCTCTAGACTGCTTTTAGTTTTTTAGTCCTTCTGTATGATTGTTCTGAAATAAAACACAGTAAAACCATAATGTTGTTTCTCATCACTGAAGCCCCTGCATGCAGCGGTTTCCCTGTTCAGTGGGAACAAAGCTCGATAGATTGCTTTATCTTCTGTGTGGGCTGTCCTTTCTGTTCTGTGCTACAGTTTCATTGTATCCAGAATCCAGTTATGACTCTTACTTTGAATATGCTTTCAAACAAAGAGAGTCACCTTAGTCTGCAGTAACAAAGCTGTTTGATGCATCACAGTCTCATCCATCCATTTTCTTTTTGTCTGCTATCTGTATTTTAATTTTAAATAAAGTTCTGGTTGTGTTGTTCCTCTATTGTATTACTCACTATAACATTTTACTCACACAGATGCAGGAAACAACAGGACAATTATTCATTTATTCTATCCAAGAAAGCTGATGTCAATCTGGACAAGGAGTACAAACGTCCTCTTCAAGCTAGAAGAGATCATCTCAGAAACTTTCCCACTTGGTCACTGAAAGCTGCCAAATGGAAATCCTGTCACTCATGCACAGGAAAAATTCTTTCTATGGGCGATCCAATGCCTAAGTGGTTTGGGAAGATACCCCAGCAGGGCGAAAAGCCCTGAGCCCCAAGTCTGTAGTTTAGTCCTTCAAACATTTCCTACACATCTTTCTCCTACTCTTCCTACAAGATACAGGAAATAGATGGGCATAACCACCCATTGGTTAGTGACGTCCTGAGCTGAGTGCTTTTGGGTGTCGCTTTTGGTGGATCTAGCTGTGAAACCAAAGACATTGCATACCCTGGATAATACTCCTTGACAATAATAATGGCCATAATCTACAAAATTCATTTTTCGTTTAAAGTGATATGACTGGAAACTTGCTCCTGAGCCCATAAACTCAGCAGGAAAGTGTTCACTGAGCTCACAAAGCCAGAGAGCTGAGGGTCATTTTCCAATAGACTCCTTAACAGCCCAGATTTCCTGCACCCACAGGTAGGTCTGCTCCTCCCCGCTGGCCAATAACAAGCAGGTTTGAGGTGCTTCTGATTCACGCTTCAGATCCTGAAACTATGTCCATCTTTTATACTAATGTTTCCAACCAGTTGTCATTCCCAAATGCTGCTTTTCCTGCCAGTTATGCCCATGATAACGTTTATTGTTGCATCAACCATAGCAACATAGCGTTTTAAAGGAGCAACCCAACCAAATACTGGGACTGGTTGACGATGGTTTCATAAACCAGGAGAACATGGTTCAGGTCCTGTTTTGAATCTTTGAAAGAAAAGATCATAGTTTGAGTTCTAATATACTTGTTCATAAGCATAAGTACAGTGAATAATGATTGTAAATGGTCTCTTCTGTTTTCACTGGTTTGTTTGAGTATTTCCATGAATGTTGCACATGCTGAATAATACCTGGATGGTTTTTTGTATGTGTCTGTCTTCTGTGGGGATGATGGTGGTCTGAGTACACAGTGTACTGATGGTGACTTTAAGCTTGCTTTAAGAGCTTATTGCTTGTTAAGCATGTTAAGACATTGACATGTGACACCAATGCTGCATTTCCACTGGTGCCTACTCGGCTCGACTCAACTCGGTTTTTAGGGCTTTCCATTCGGTGGTAGTACCTGGTACTTTTTTAGTACCCACTCAGTCGTGGTTCAGAGAAATCTGAGTTAAGCCAAAAATGTGACATCCACAGAATGCGTGACTTTTGTATTTGTGTTGCATATAAACGGCGTCACGGGATTTTCGGGCCACCTTTCTGAGGCGGTGCTCTATTGTAAGTTGAGTCGAGCTGAGTAAGTACTGTGGAAAAGAGGCACAAGAGTTCTTGAACAAGTTGGCAGTTTAAGACTGGACTCGTATTTCCTGTCGCTCTCCACTGTCACTGTCAAATAATGACTAAGAAAAGTCCTTAAGAACTTCCAGCCTCTTCATAACCCACGTGTGGGTAAAAACGCCCCAACATCCGTCTCAGTCCAACCTTTAACATCCTAAAGAAAAACAAATCAGTGGAGGATTTTCTGTATGAAGCTTTGCACTGTACCCTCAGATTACACCAACCGATAAAGCTTGTGAATGTGTGGCCCTGCTCTCACAGTATCTTAGTTATCTCACTTCTAAAGCCTCATATTTTTGTGAAAGGACGATCCAGCCGGTACATGCCATGATAAGTGCTGTGTCCCCCGAGGCGTCTGACAATCCCAGTCTTTGTACATTTACATGAGAACTATGTGTTTGTGAGGAGAGGAGGAAGAGGATGGTGAGAGAAGCCCTCTGATCAGAAGTCTTTGAAGAAGAAAGGATCTTTTCTGTGTATTAGTCTCCAGCGCCTCGCATCATTCTCACAAACACACTTCCAGCCCCGGAGCCATTCCTGTGATATCACACCAATCTAGCTCACCTGCCTGTCCTTGCTGCTCTCTCCCTGGAAGCGCTCTTTATGTGTGCTAGTTAAGCTGTGCTTCACTCCTGCTCGACTCCATAAACTGACACTCCACTACAAACCGATTAAATGTCGTCCCTGTCGGGCCGAAAGCTCTCCTCTCTCCTTCCTCTGTGATAAGAGCTTGTGTGTAAATGTGTGATTTATGAAAAACAGAGCTGCATTTAAAAGTGAGCATTAGCATCAGTGCAGGAGGTATGGAAAGACGTGCTTCATCAGATTGCTGTCACAGAGGGCTTACTGTCACTCCCAGACAGCTTAAGGTGAAGAAAGATGGAGTTTGTGGAACGACTTCATCGCTGAGCTCAGAATCAATACGTCTTCCTGGCTGCAGGGAAAGCACAGGCTGTGAAATAGACCCTGTTCACACAACGCTGCCAACCGGCCTTCATCAATATTTCCATATTGTTTCCAATTGTCCAGATGAGCTGGTGTCACTAAAGCAGTTTACTTCATTTCAGTAGAATCAGGAGTAGTAGTGGTCGGGATGTTGTTTTTCATAGAGGAACAGGTCCCTGGTGTCCCATCCAACCATTTCATCCCTGTTTTGGGGAATTTTAAAACATTTCAAGGCCAACTTCTTCCTAATTTTAATTTTAGACTTTTTGTGAGTCTTTTCTGAACCCTTTCTGCACCATACATTCTTGCTGTGTCTCCTCAGAGTCCACTGGCCGGGACAGCAGCTCACCGTCCCTGCAGTCCTCCACACGCCTGCAGTGTCTTTCCAAGTTTGAGTACATCAGAATCCAGTTAAACTGTAAAACAGGGAATGTAAAAATTCATGAAAAATGTCCCGGCTGTGTCATAGATCATATCTAATGATTCAGTCTCACTGCGTTAATGCTCCTGAGTGACATTTTGATTCATCTCTTGCTGCAGGAGATGTTTCCAACAAGAGCAGGAGTTATGGACTCAGAGTGAGGACTACATTTTTGCTCTCTTTGGAGTTGAATCATGTCACTTCAGGCATGTTGCTGTGCGCCACACTGCCCTCCACATCATCTCAGCTATGGATCCACTCCCACGCTCTCTCTCTCTCGATGGCAGTAAATCATCTCTGAGTAATTATCTGCAGAAGAAATAATCTGAATGTTTTCTGTGGTGTGTCTGGAATTTCTGCTACAAGTTCCACGTTTTCCATCAGACCTCTTCCACACTGTGAAACTCGTGGTTTGAAAGCTGCAGACGGACAGATACACAAACAGGCGATGAGCAGAGCGATGGGCTGACCAGGAGAAAAGCTGCTCATCCAGCCGGCATCAGCTGTTTTTGTTTTGTTTTCTGCTTCCTCCTCGGTCCCCGTCATTCCCCGGGGAAGACGAACGACCTTTGACACGTAGCGTGGGACCGCTGTGTTGGGTCTTCCTGTGCACGAGAAGTGCGCCGCCTGCAACGATGTGACTACATCTGTGCGTGAAGGGCAAGAGACGGCGAGAAAGGCGGCCGATCACCTTTGACCTTTACCGCGAGTTTGCAGCCGAAAATGCCACAGCCAATCGTGCAAATACGAGCAGAGGAGCCGTGTTTTTGTGCTTCCTCCTGCAGCATCACCGTCTCCCTCTCCCCCTCTCGCTCTTCGGCTCTCAAGCTCTGTGACAAGTTTCATTTATTCCTCCTGACTGAACTGTATGAACTGGCCCTAAATAGACAGCTGTAGATGCTGCCTCCAGCTCAGAGGGTCTGACCTGCTTCTCTATAACACACCAAACATTTGTGCAGCTTTT
This sequence comes from Archocentrus centrarchus, assembly GCF_007364275.1. Classification (NCBI taxonomy): domain Eukaryota; kingdom Metazoa; phylum Chordata; class Actinopteri; order Cichliformes; family Cichlidae; genus Archocentrus; species Archocentrus centrarchus. Next base: position 2,891,240 of record NC_044366.1, read on the forward strand.
ACATGTTGGTGTGAGAGAAATACCTGAACTAAGACCCAGAGAATAAGCCTCCACAGGTGAGAAGCTATTTTACAAATGTCACATGCATTTAATTTGATATATCACAATAAGAAATTCATCTTTAAACTGACTTCATTTTAGGTGAGTGTCCCAGCACTAAATTAAGTTAACACTGGCTGATGCCAAAGAACAACAGAGGACCCAAATAAGAAATAAGTTAACATTATTCTTTGTGTTGTTTCTCATATGATCTTTTTTTATTTTTTTTTGCAGGGTACAAACTTCCTCCTTTCTGACTTTAAGCGCAGGAGATCAGAGGAAGTTAAACAGTCTGCTTTCTACAGACAGAGATATCAGTTTCATGGAATTAAAGTATTACAGAAGTAATAAATGACACTCTGACATTTAGAAAATTCCCCTTATATTCCATTTCTTCCCTGGATAAATAATAAAATCCCCCTTCTCTCACTCCCAAGCACTTACTGAAGTTGTGGGACCTGTGGGATCTGTTCAGCGTTCCTCACAATAACTGCCTTTTTTAAATGTAACCTCTGTGGGCCGGCTAAGTTGGTCCAAACATGCAGAAAATAAAAAGTATTTGCAAACACGGAGTAACCCGAGGCCGAGACGTGACACCAGAAGGCGAAACAATGGGGTTATTAACAGAAAAGGAAGAAAAAAAAATGCTGTTCACACGTCCTGAGCAGTTCTGCGAGTTTCACACATTCCAGCGGCCTCAGCGTGAGCTCATATCTGTAAAAACCATCAGAGCGTGCCATTATCCGACGACACAGGAGCCTCTCTGTGGGACTGGGCTGCAGGCCTGGGTGTCAAAGAGCTGTCACTACATTCCTGACATTTGTTTTAACCTGCTTAGACGCACAAACCGTGGCTGTACAGCGCCGATCGCACGGCATCAGCTGCCACACGGGTCGGTCCATGAATCCATAATAACCCCCCCCAGGATCAGCTGATTTTTGATTTTTTTGATTTTAATACAGTTCATAAAGCCACGCAAAGTTTTACCCTCACAACTTCATAACTACTGCAGATATCCACATGAAGGTTTCAGGGCTGAAAAACACACTGAAGCTCTGCTAAAACCTTTTAAAGTGAACTTTATTGTCAATCAAACATGTAATAGTACGTTACACAGAAGACTGAAATTTCGTTTCTCCAAACCCCAAAATGTGCTGTATTAAAAACAAAAAGACACACAACTGAGCATAAAAACCGAAACATAGACTAAATATAAAACACTACTAGACATAAAATGTAAATAAATAAATATCAACAGATCACACAACATAAGACAGACAGTTTCTAGGCTAACACAGTGTACCTGTAGTCAGGTTGAGGTATGTTACTCGAGTGCAGACTGAAGACTGAACCTGACTTTCTATCAGTCACAGTCTGAATAAACTGCAGCAGGTTGATGTTTGACCTGTTTCTGATCCAGAGGAAACGTCACAAAGTCTTCATTGGTTAAGATGTAAAACATGGAGATCTGTCAGAGCAACTTTAGGGAAATGTAACCTGATGATTTTCTAAAACAAGGCTGTAAGTTCCTAAAATAAGTCTTAGAAGGGAGATGCAGTTAAGGTAACCACCTGTTAGATTCAGTTAAAAGAAAAACAAATAAATCCATGCTGGTTTTAATCCGATATGATTATGAAAACACAAAGACTCACTGTTCCCACAGAGTGGGATCATTTCCTCACAGTCAGGACTAAATAACTTTGGGCTTTCTCAGAAGCTCTGAGTCACATTGGCGCCACTTCATGAGACATTTGTCACCTCTAATCTTCCTCTTGGATCGTTGGTAGCCAGGATGTTTGATCTGTTTCCATTGGAGGAACCTTCAGAAGTGCATTCTGGGTCAAGGTAGTTTTTGATATATTAATTATTTTAACCCTGACGTTTTCATGTGGGCGTGTCCTGCATTTATCAGGACTCAAAAACCACCGCTGTGCAACTCTGAAAATATTCACAGTATGAAGGTAGAATTGTGGGGGGGGGGGACAGGTAGGAGACAGCGATTGATTTTTTTATTGGACGAGCATATAATGAAGTACAATGAGCTAACGTATGGACCCAGCCTTCATCGGTCCAGTTCAAATCAGCACGCTGCAACAGCAGGAACATTGATTTCTCCTCCCGATACTTTACTCAATAATGATCGTTCAAACATCCAAAGTCACCCAATGACACGACTCATCAGCACAACCAGCACAGGGAGCTGAACTAATGATCCGCGATGTACAGCTGAACTGCTGCGTGTTTCTTAATCTGTATAACTGCAGTGGGATCCTACAGCGCTTAACTCATTTATCAGACCATCAGCCATAAAAACAAGAAAACACAAATATTTTAGAAGTCTGTAAAAAAAAGATTTCATTGTTATTTATCAGGACTGGACTTCTCTGAGAAGTCAGAAATGACTCAAGCTTAACATTCAACCACTAAAATAATAATACAATAAATATATATTATAAAATAATAAATGTGTTAAGCAGTGTAGATGATTGGGCAAACGATGTGGTCACATGACATGGACATCAGGTAACCAGGAAGTGATAAAAGCCCTCCAGGTGTAGCAGGAAGCTCTTGGCTCATGTGGCAGAGGATTCTCCCTCCCTGTCAGGAGGAGGGAACTCAAAACTGAAGGTAAACCTTACAGCAGGTGTGGCTGTGGCTAGTTTCTGGTTTACACTGTCTGTGTGTGGGAGGCGTTTGCTGTGTTACTGCTAACTCGGCTAAAATCCTCTTTTTCTCCTATTATAAGTCCTTGGAATACAGTGTGGCTGTTTTCCAGCTGGCAGAGGCCTGGAATAAAGGCCACACTTGTGTTGAGCTGTGACGGTCATGTGCAGACTGAATGGAAACAATAAGCTTCAACATGGGGGTCTGCGGGGCCTGGAGGCTGCCTCAAGTGGACATTAGAGGAAATGCAGCTTCAGCGGGCGCTCGGCGCCTGACCCGGGTCCCGGTCTGGGCGCTCCGAGGCGATCGGTCCTGTGACACGCTCTTTCAGAAGATCCTTTTTAACATTTCTCGTCCATCTGCTGTGTGTAACACACACCGAGGCTAACGCAGCTGATGACAGACGTGCTGACAGACACTTCACAGCCAACACACACCGCCTGACTGATGTTCATAAAGACGTTTGTGTTTTGTCAATAATACACTCCTCACACACACACACACACACACTGCCATTATTACTGTCATACCTGTTCTCCATCATCTTCTTTCATTTAAAAATGCACATCAAACTCTTCTGTCTTCACTCACACACGCAGACACACACACACACAGCTCAGAGGTTAATGTCCCCCCGAGGGGCCACAGCAGCCTGACCCCTGACCTTTCCCAGGCTTCTCCTCTGCTCCCAGCCTCTGGTCTACATTTTATGCTTCATGAACATGCGATCAGGCATTTTAGCGCTGCAGAGCAGGTCTAAAAACAACTTCCCCGATGAGACATCAAAATCGTAGTGAGAGATTTGGAGTGATGTCACTCAGGCGGCGGTTGTTTTGCAGATGGGCGGGGTGGTGGCGTGCTGTGGACACGTGAGCGTGCCGCTGTTTCTCGTGAATGTGATGGACGTGTGCGTGAACACATTTGACTCGAGTGGTTTTTATCTCAGTGGGGGGGCTGCAGCAAAGGCACTAAAAGCACGTTCTTATTGTTAAAGCTGGAAGATGCAGAGCTGCAGCCCGCTTAAGAAGAACAGCAGTGCTCACAGGTTATTACTGGAGTGTATTTTATTGGAAAAGTAGAGCCTAATTTATCATTTCTTTCATGCCTTTTTTTCCTCGCACTTTTTCTTAATCGTAAATCTTAAAAATGACTTAAAGCTCTTCCTTTATGTTCAGGTTTGCAATATTTTTAGGATCTAATAATAACCATTTGTTGCTTTGATCAATCGATTATCACCATTACCAGATATAATGAAAAAATTCAGTTAGCTCAGTAGCTAAGTTACAGCTGGCTGGCTAAGCGCCCCCACGCTGGTCATTTGGTGAGTTAACAAACTAGCGTATAGCGTACCTCCAGCCACCACTCGCTAACCGGTCGGGTAATGCTGGTGGTTACCAGATGCCAACTGTTTGGTCTCCAGGTCTATGTAAGCTTATTCACGTGACCTTACAGTGTCACATGTCCAAAATGGCAGACAAGTTGACGTCACATGGTTTGTGGTCACATGACTGCAAACCTTAACTGAAAGTAATGTTAATGTGATGGTTTTAGCATGTGTGCGGCCATCTGTTGTCTTCTGTCCATCTCTGCAGTTTTTCATGATGTGTTGATATGATAATAAAGGGAGCAAAGAAAGTACTTCCAGTTCTGCTGACTCCAGATCAGAGGACAGTTTAATGGGTATAAAATGAGATGTGTGTGTGTGTGTGTGCGTGTGTGTGTGTGTGTGTGTGTGTGTGTGTGTGTGTGTGTGTGTGTGTGTGTGTGTGTGTGTGTGTGTGTGTGTGTGTGTGTGTGTGTGCGTGTGTGCATGCATGTGTGGTATTGTGTGCCTGCCAGTGTCCTAGCCAAGCTGCTAATGATCCACTAGTCATAAGGCCTTTAAGGCAAACCCAGGAGGCCCACCAGGCAGCCCACAGAGCAGAAAATATAACCACACAGCCCAATAAAAACATCACATCTCCATAAAGTTAACTATTGAAAAAGTACTTCTGCTTTTATAGATATGAAATTATACTTTTCCAATGGGATTCTTGGACCTTATTCTGGCCGTGTAAAGGTAAAGGACAGGTCAGACTTTCAGCTGGGCTTTAATGTAATAACATACCAGAATAACTGAAGCTGAAGAGAGAGAGAAAAGGCAGAACTGATGTGCAGTTCTTTCATCAGGGGAGCAGAATAATACAGAAATATTCCTACAGTAGATGTAAGCTGGCCAAAAGGGTTCTGCGTTAACATCAAACAGAATTATTTTCCAGTGAATATCGCAGTGAGGGCTCAGAGACTAATCCTTTACACAGGAACCACATTCAGAGGATTTTGTTAAATCACAACAACTTGCATAATTAACTGTCTTAACACGATGTAGGGCGTTTACAGATTCAGTCACAGCTGTCAGACTCTTCACATTTAATAAAAACTCTGTGGTCTGGTTATCACGCCGTCTGCATGCCGGAGTCTGCACTGATGCCCCCACCTTACAGGAGGTGTATCTGCTGCTCACAAACACCAACAAAGTGCTGGACGGACGATGCGATGGAGGGTGCAGGTTTGCTTCGATGTTGAGTGAAATCTCCCATCAAACTGTCCACCTCATATTTTACTGTTTTTTTGCTAATGCTCATAAAATGCTCTGAGCGTGAGGGGTTTCAGTACCAAGCAGCTCCCTCTGAGAACGTATGGAACATGAAAGGGTTCATTATTTATCAGCACCTCATTTCTTCATGCGCGTCGCCTTAGTGATGAGATCTGCCTCTTAAAATATGATTGGTTGCTTGAAAAGGCGTGACAGGAGTAATATCTTCACTACAAACATATCTGTGAAATATCAAACTTAAACAGCTGACTCTAAGAAATTACAGTTCACCCACTTCCTGTCTGACCGATTCTGACATCACCCTCTGTTACCAGCTTCTGGAAAGTGTCTCGGTTCACCCTCCTCCATGGATCATTATCTACTCTTTATTCCCACATGGGAGGTGATGTGGGGTGTTTATGTCTAATTCATGGAGAGAGTACCTTCTGACTGGAAACTCATTGATCATCAAGAAGACGCTTCACTCTAAAAAGTGGCCTTCTCCGGAGAAGATCAGAGAGGATGTACTTTCACTAATAGTGAAGCTTTTCTGCACAGCAGCTCAGCTTACTGTCGACTCATTTCACTTGTGATGGATGGATCCTTGTATTATGACTATAGAGCCCATCACCACGTGGCATCAAACGCCTTTATATTACAGGTTCCTGCCTCGCTTCTATAGCAGCAGAAGCTACTGAGGTCACACTGAACTGTGGCAAAGGAGGAGAGTCTTTTCAAAGAGAGAAAAATGAGGGAGAGAAGAAAAACAGTCAGAGAAAGAAATGCACAAAGTGGAGACAAAAAAAATGGAGGCAAATAGAAAGGACAAGATGTCAAGAAACACCAAGCAAATGCAGAGAGAAGAGAGCGTGAGAGACGGTTGAAAAGAAAAATCCTTTCTCGTGGACCAATTTTCATCTGCTCTGAGCAGCTGTCCACTTGTGCACACACCATACGCCTCCTCTGGCTAACTACCTGACAAAACAGAAGCACCGGAGAGGCGAGGCGGCCTGTTAGCACAGAGGCATCAAAAAGCCGACCCGGCGAATCGCTGCTTTCCTCTGAGTCACAGAAACGGGCCCGTCAAGTGGCACCGCCGAAGAGAAACCTTGAAAAGCAGACGAGCATTCAGGAGGGAAGACACGGGAAACAAAAGGTGTGTGTGTGTGTGTAAATTACAGTATGAGTGGACATCAGCAGGGAGACAGTGAAAGCTTTCAGAAGGACTAAAGTCTGCTCACAAATATAAAAGTGAGGTTCACACTGACATGGACGCTCTCACAAACACAGCGGTCTGCTGTGAGTGACCGACTGCAGGTTGGACCTCTGATGCATATTTGTACAACAAACCCCGCCTCCACGAGACCACTCCATGAGCTTTGTTAGTAAAAATGGTCACAAACGAGACCGTGTTTGATGCTTAGCCGCCATGATGCTACTCACTCATTTAAAGCCTCGATTTTATCTCCATGGCTGTCGCCATCTTTGTTTATTGTTGGTAAATATGGTGACCAAATGACCCTCTTCATGTGGGACTGCACAGCTTTTTTATTGCCTGTCCCCTCGTCCCAAATCCTGAGACAAGTGTCCCACATTTTGGTTCTGAAGGACATGCACTTTTCTAAAGTCTGGCTTTTGCCCAGTATACTTCATATTTAAAAGGGAAGCCTATTTAATGCCATACTCATCAGGGGAAATTACAAGTCACCAAAAAGACACAAGATTTTCAGATTTTGTTGAATATGATGGAAACTAACATGGGGACAGTATATTCTGAGAGTTGTCTTTCTTGGTCAGATAATTACATTAAAAATGCTCCAAAAGGCTCCAGCAGCACAAACACGGTCCAGAGGTCCAGTCCAGGGACTCCAGTTAGCTGAGGGCAGGCTTACCCCAACTCGGCCATGGGCCGCTTCCGGGCCCGCCTGCGAATTGATGTCAAAAATATCATACAATTTGGCCCTTTAAGTTACTTTTTTGGCATTTTGCCTTCCCCTCCAATTAAGAGGGTTAAGCGAAATACCAAAAAAGTAACTTAAAGGGCCAAATTGTATGATATTTTTGGCGGACCTAAAGTAGCCGGGAGTTTGGGCACCCCTGGCTGAGGGGAAGCCTAGCAGACAGCTAGCAGCTACAGCCGCCAGTCAAAGAGGCCACGCCCCCAATAATGCAAACTTTAAATAGGTTAGTTATAACAACTTCCTTCCCATAGGGCTGTTATGAAAGGAGCCACAGACACAGGCGCCGCACTGAGCGTTGAAGCGTACGTCAGCGTCGCCGCCATATTGGATGTGGCAAAAATTGGCAAACACGCTTCACTGTTGTGCTTCGTGGAGCTGTTCGGACCATTTTACCCCCAAACAATGAAGTCAAGCTTACTTAAATAAATTACCCCAAACTAACTACTCTGATTGTTGTTAGGTGTAGATAAAGGGCTGTGAAAGCTCTCAGAAGGAAAGGGTTTTCAGCCCGTCATCCATGCTCTGCAGTTTCAGGCTGGAGGACTTTGACAGACAGGTCAGTCAGTCAGATCAGAGATGGAGCTGTGCACTTGTTTCCCAGCTCATCTTCAAACCGTAGGTTTATTACTGCAAAGATTAGATAAGTCAGTGCCACACTCTGCTGAAAATGTTATTTTCTGAATGTGAAGGAATCAGTAGTGAACTTTGTATTACACTGTCAGACAATATCAATATTGTACCCATAAATTGTCTGCTCATCAGGTTTTTGCTTTTGTGCTTCTTGGCCCCCTTATTTTTGACTAATAATAATAATAAACCATTTAAAACACTTAAATTTGATAAACCAAAAGTTATAATAGCTCTCTGTTTTTTTTGTTTTTTTACCATTTTAACCATGAAATTTGATTGTAATAAAACAAGGATCTACAGTTTTAGTATATAGAGTAGTATATGGTTTCATGTTGGTAGTGGAGTATTTAATGTTTATAATTATCATATAAAGTTACATACGTTATTTTTGATCAGTTTCCCAATATATATTAGTGCATATCTGAATGTGTTAATGAGACACATAAACTTTAAGAACTTTGTAGAAAGGCGCTTTATGAAGTTCAGTCCATTTACTTCTATTACTTTTAAACGCAGATTCGCCACATCCAACATGGCGGACGCATTGACGTGTCGACCCGCTCAGTGTGGCATCTATGTACATATGTCTGTGGCCATAGAGACCAAAGCAGTTTCTGTATCAGCTGTAAACGTGTTTATTTCTGTTGAAAGGGTTTAACATGGGAATCTATGGGGCCTGACTCACTGCTGGCGCCTCTGGTGGTCTGCAGATGAACTACAGTTTCTGTTCCTTTATCCCTGGAGGTCGCTGCAGTTTGATGCAACAGAACCAGGTAAGAAAAAAAAAAAAACCCCAGGTGGCTGATGACCGATGAAAAGTTCGGGGGTCTCCAGAGTCAGTCAGATCGAGCCTTTTTGTCTGCAGCACTGACGCATCAAAGACGTTTAAAAAGTCTAGACATGCCAATCAGCTGACTGATATTCGCCTGCAGCGTGTTAAATACTTGCAGCCAACTGCTGAACTGCACTCCAAGCTGAATCCACACCTCCTGCCAGCAAAGCCACATGCAGAACACTTGAGCAAATGTGACCTCCTCATTAACCGGTTTGCTTAAACATGCAGCCTGTTTTTCTTTATCGTCCTCGTTCTTGTCCTCTTCCACACAATTGTTTTTCTTTTGTGAGTCAGAAACAGACACTTTGGACTGTCAGACTTGATGTAGTAATACATCTAATAAATTTCTGAATGCCTTGTTGTTCTCATTGTTCTCAGAGAGGTTTGTGTTGGATCACAAGAGGCAGCGTTTTGCCTGCTTTGGTTGACAGTGCAGGAATATTACAGCCTCGCTGCTGAGAATCCCGGAGAGGGAAGGCCGGATCATCGACGTCTGTTTCCCCCTCTGTGAGCTGTGTAGGGAGGGTTTGGAGGAACATGGATGGTGCTGATGGTGAGGAATCTGTGGAGACACGCGTGTCAGAGTTGCTTTCAACTTGTGCCTGTCAAAGTGCAGCTTTGTGTGATTGTTACCGCTGTCAGCGCGCACAGGTTCACACCGAGTCTGCATCTATCTGGAAATATGTTAGACAACCATCGGCCTGTTTGTGCGAGCTCTGCGTGCTCAGATCAGTGAGCCCTGCCTCTGTCAGCTCAGAGGAAACATGAGGCTTCAGAAGGTTTGAAAAAGAGAGATGGTTACGTGTTAAACCAGGTTAGATCAGCTGGTTGGGGCTAATGAGGCCTCACCAGAATATGTATAAACAATAAGTGAATTTAAAAACTAGATATTTGGTAACTTTGTCCCAGAATAAACCTTAACCCCCCTGCATATAATAAAACAGCAGCTTTCTGTTTCACGGTTCTGCTGTTATAAACCAGATGATGGAGGATTTCTGGGAACAGGGGGGACACGTATCCTTTAACTGTCTGTCACGGTCTTTGTAATGATCTCTGAAGCTTAGTTTTCTCCTCCTTTGTGTTTTTGGAGGTTTTTTCCCTTTTCTCTGTCATTGTTGGAGAGTTTGAGTTTATTCTTGGTCTGCTTTTCTTTTTTTAACTTCCACCTCTCATTTTGAAGATTAGGTCCTTTTGTTTTTTCTTTACGTCTCTCCTTTATGGTCTTCCTGCCCTCATCGGGGCCTGTTTGAGTAACCTGTACTTTATCACGCTTCTCTCTCCCGGTGTGTGTTTATATATAGCCATGTCGCTGAGCCTTAATACGGTCACAAACTGTCATGTTGGTGTTTTGTAGCCTCTCTGAGCTTTTGGTGTTCGTTTTTTGGACTCTGCCTTGTATCTTTAACACATTTTGTAAATAAAGGACTCCTCTGGTGGCTGCAGTTGGGTCTTTACTTCACTTATTGTGATGCTGCCGTCTCTGGTATGGGCTTTGTCTCTCGGTCACCATGTTTCAGGAACCTGAAGCCCATTTCAGGAGATGGGGATTGGACCACCAAGACCACAAACCATCAGACGTCTGCAGGTCCTCCTACTGGTGGGAACACAGTAGATCGGACCCATGTGGCTTATTCAGACTGATCCCAACACGCCCTGATGGGCTCAAACTGGTTGCTAACAATCCCCCCCTCTGGGGCCTGGCAGCTAGCAGGCAGTTTGTGTGTTTGCTCATGATTGTTGTGCTGTTAGAGACTTTGCGTTTGAAATTACCTGCAACTGCACGTTACTCCATTTATGCTCGCTTCTCTTCTTTGGCACTAACTGGATGCTGAAGTACCGTGACCGCAACTAGCAGACGTCTGCACTCGTTTTGGCCTGCTGCAACCCCTGAGTACAGCACTATAAATGATACCTAAAATTATATAGTTTTGTGATTTCATCTCTATTGTTCCCTCCATTTAACCTCAAATTGTTTGATGTTTGAAGGTGATGTGAAAGTCCTCCCGCCTCAGGTCATTCCTGAGCACGTTTTGAGTAGTCAATACCTGTAGTCATGAGAAAAAAATATAGTACCAGTGTCCAAACCTTTGACTCGTACTGTGTCTTAATTTTGTGTGTTATCATTAAACCTGTTTGTTTTGTGTCATTCAATACACACTATAAAAGTTGGTGAAGTTTGCCTGGACAGGGCGAAGGCAGCAGAAACTCGTGGCCGTGCTGGTGTGTCCTCGGTTTAAGGTGGAAGGATGAGCGAAGGACCGAAAACTTAATGTCATTCTGACCACCTATGGGAGCTCTAGTGTTAAGAAGTACACCACACCACAAAACACCACAAAAGGGTTAAAATGCTTCGACACGACACATGAACTGAGCCTCAGATGGTGTGTTAGTGGTTTTTCCAGCACATGTGGTCTTAAATTATTTTCCCACTGTGACTTTTTCTGTTGTTAGAGTCTAAAGTCATTTGTTGAAAAACAAAAGTGACATTGTTTATAAAAATAAAATTCCTACATTTACCAATGAATAACATATAAATTTGATACTCTTTAACTCTCTAACTCGATTTTGTGATTTGTGAAGAGGCAGGCAAATATTTTAGACCACAGCGGAGTTCCATCTTTGGGATCTGGCAGCAGCCTGCAGGCCTCTCCCTCTGCAGCCCATCATGTGCAAATTCTCCAACAAGAGGTTTGGTCAGCGAGCAGATGAGAAATCAAAGGAGCGCTGTGACAGAGCTGCAGAGCTGTGGCTGCGTTTTTGATCTGGACTCAATGGCAGAGCAACCAGATGGAAGCCATTGCAGATTTAAAAAAAAATCCGCCTCTGCTCTGCAGAAAGGCGTGTGAAAGTTCGGCGGTCAGATTGAACGAGACGCTTGAAACAAAGTGCAGAGAGACACGTTGGGTTGAAACGCCAACAGCAGGAAGTTGGACGTGTCCAAGCTACAAACTTCAGCCTTTTAATTTTCTATGAGCTGTTAGATGTTCGCCTGTTGAAGCGACAGTAAGTTTCAAGGCTGTAAAACGGCAGAAAATGAATTTAGTGACGGGACGGAGACCCAGAGCTTTCAGTGAAATTGTTATTGGCAGAGCTTTAGAACAGAAGTGCTTGTGTGGTCCAGCCAGCGCTCAGACTGGAGGGCTGTTGTGTGTAATGACTCGGGGGGGGGAGGGGGGGGCTGGCCACAAATGTTGGATGAGTATGATTGCCGAGGAGGTTGTGTGATTGGTTCAGTTGTTTTGCCTGTTAGAAGGATTACATGGAAAGTTATGGATGGATCTGCGTCAAAAATTTCCCAACTTGGACGTAATTACCTTTTGGAGTCGATCCGGATCAGAAACCAGGAATCTTTGGGAGGATTTTTAAGTTGAGATGGGACTGAATCGTACACTTGGTGCCATCTTTTCACAAATACATATTTTCTTATTTCTGTTTGAGATCTCAAACTAATCTGCATCCAGATATCTGCCTGTTGGGATCCGGCAGGACGTTTTTTAGTCTTTAATCCAACTAAATCTAACAATTAAATTCAAACTTAAGTTAAAGCATCAGTTCTCACACACGTGAAGTCTTTACTGCTGAGTTAAGAACAACTGCTGCTGTCATTTTCAGTTGACTCATCTGCTTGACACAAAAACACGTCAGAGACTCTATGGTGGTCCAAAGGTGCCAAACATAACAAGAACCAAAAACCTGACAACATTTCAGAAAACAGGAGCTAAGGTGGGCCTGCACCTGCTCACATTATTCAGCTGTAGCAGATTTCAGGCTCCGTGGGCTCGTTACAGAATGAGTTACATAGTAACTTTAGTGAGCTTGTCAGCAAAGCATTACAGAACTGCATCAGTGACAAATGTAATGTGATTACAGTAACACATTAGACTGGGGTGTGATGTCACTTCCTGTTTCTTCTTGCTCGGTGGTGTCTTTGTGTGAATTGTGATGTTTTGTTGTTTTGAACTTCAGGGCCACCGTAGAGACCCCGTAGAGATCAGCTCAGTCACGCTCACATCACCTTCAGTTTAAGGTAACACTGGAACACATGAGGTCATATGACTTGGTGGAAATCAATAATACAGGAGATGTTTTTGGCAACTGTGTGTGTGTGTGTGTGTGTGTGTGTGTGTGTGTGTGTGTGTGTGTGTGTGTGTGTGTGTGTGTGTGTGTGTGTGTGTCTGTGTTGTATTTTTAATAGTCTAGTAAGAAGGCCAATCTTCTCCTCCAGAGGATTGCCCACACAGTCAGCCTGGGCAAGAACAGGAGGGGATGATGGGAAGGCAACTGTTCTCATTACAGCACAACTGTGTGTTTGTTTCCCCTCGTCTTTATCCTGCACTCACACACACACTGTCTTCAGTTCATACACTGAGCAGGCAGATTGGAGGCCGGCTCAAAGTGTGGCCTTCAGCAGAGAGAAGACTCTCCTGTACATTTCATTCCTGATCCTCACTCTGCGATGACGGCTGGACGAGCTGCTCTCCGTCTTATGTGGCAGCTCAGACTCATCTTTGGCACTGGAAAAAATTAGTGTTGGAATAGACTAAAAAACTGTAGCAACACGACGGCGAGTAAAAGGTGTGCACACGGTCAGATTTGTTGGAGTCTTTTTGGAGATGCATTTATTTCTATAAGTTTCCCTTTTAAAACTTTTTTTTTCAGTGCTTTTTATATTTAAGTGAATCCTAAAATCTGATTTTCTGATGTTTGGAGCAAAATTGAGGATCTCTTACTTTGTGCCTGATGTGGCTGTGAATGTTGCTGCTAGGTGTGTTGGTTTATTTGGATCAACTGAGGGAGATGTTATCAACATGAGCAGTAACTGTCTCAAAGTTGTGAGTGCAGCACCAAAGTTTGGTAGGTCCGCATACTTCTGATCCTCCATGCTGCCGTTTGGAGATCGCCGCGTTCTCGATGTTCCGATCTGAAAACTTGAAGGACTGCAGAGGCCGCAAAGCAGTGTGCACACAGAGCTCTGCAACATCTGCTTCTCTTTTATCGCATCTTTTGCAGAACACATTTAAACGTCTCTCAAAACAGATTCAGAGCTGTCAGTGCCCTTCAGGAGCCCTTCAGGAGCCCTTCAGGAGCCCCTGATTGTAATTCAGGATTTTGCAGAAACTGTTTGTTGCCCACAGTGAGTCAGGTTCTTTCCTTTGACCTTCATAAATACCTGCAGCCTCACACAGCAGTGCAGTGGACACATGGTACAGTAACATAGGTAGATAGATACTTTATTGATCCCAAAGGAAATTAGGGTTTGACATTAAATAATGTTGAGCACATCCTGTAGCTCAGCTGTTAAGACTTTCTGCTTCCATCAGCACATTTTTGTGACTGCTGCTAGTTTCCTCTGATTACTGATCTGGCACCATCTTCCTGACTTTAACAAGGGTCAGAAACAGACCAGCGTCCTCACTAATGGGTACAAAAACATCACTTACCATTTGAAAACACCGTCCACCATCCATGCCATTTTCCCATGCTGCCATTAAACACCTGAAGGCTCCCTGAACCCTTACAGTCATCTAACATTTCAGTTTTAACTGATATTAATGAAATTGTCTATATTCTGGGTGTGTGTGTGTGTGTGTGTGTGTGTGTGTGTGTGTGTGTGTGTGTGTGTGTGTGTGTGTGTGTGTGTGTGTGTGTGTGTGTGTGTGTGTGTGTGAGAGAGAGAACTTCCCTGGGTATTTTGAGCATTTTTAAATTTGCTCGCCTCCAAATTCAGTCCACCACAGTCGGGGTAAACTGCATCCTCTTCGTCTTCCTCGCTCTAGCACGCGCTCAGTCTCGCTCCTGCCATTATCCGTCACTCTCTCTTGCTCCTTCACTGTAACTGTCAAATCCCCGGGTCTTTCTTTTTTCAGCTCAGTTCACTGATCACTCTTTCACGCATCCCTTTCTGTGCCTCTCATTTCTAATTCATCAACCCACCCAGCGACTCACAGGACTTCTTCTTCATTTTCATCCAATCATCTGACCCTGCACCCCGCTAAGCGCGGTGTCCTCCCTCTATAATGCTCTCCTCCTGAGCGCCTCCATCCCCTATCACTGGGGGAGAGCAGAGCAGATTTGGGTTGAGCTGCCTGTCACTGGTATTCACTGCAGTCTGCAGAAGTGACTCTGGTACCCCATACTGTGAGCATGGACATCAAAATAGTCCTGTGTATGTGTGTGTGTGTGTGTGTGTGTGTGTGTGTGTGTGTGTGTGTGTGTGTGTGTGTTTGTGTGTGTGCTTTTCAGATGGGTCACACTTGGCAGTCTGCAGCCTCCTTCCTGTGTGAAGCCAGTGTAGAAGAAGTGGGCCATGTTTCCAGGGTAGAAGCAGCGCTGTAAATACTGGGATGCAGGGTCGAGCTGAACATCTGTACTCGCTGATTCCCAGGCTTCTGAACCCCAAATACAACAGCAGCAACAACCTAGAAACCTCCTTTAGACCTTTTCACAACATGCCAAGAAGAAGTTTCATATTCTGGGAAATGCATGTATATTTTATGCCACCGGCCCGCCGCAAATCAACCGGGCCATCTCTGCATGACAGGATGATTTTCTTCCAAGCTTGAAGCTAAAATAGCATTCCCCATAGACCACATGTTACACACTGGATGTCAAATCTTCCACTAGAAATAATAACCTGTGTACTGAAGCTCAAACAAAAAGCATCTGAAAAAGTTTGGGGGCGATTTTTGAACTTTTATGCATTGAGCTTAACGATCCCGGGCTCGGACCGCAGTGAAGCTGGTGTTGGACTTGCAGGTAATAAACCTAAAACACAGCTAAGATGTGAGAGTTCAGAACCAACTGAGACTATACACAGACCCACAGAGCTGTGAAAACAGCATCCGCGTGCTTTGGCAGAATGTGAGCTACAGTATGAGGACAAACGTAAAGGGCCACACCTCTGAATCTTTGAATTCAGGTGTCTTCAGTCCCGTGGCCACAGCCATCAAGCACCCAGCCATGCAGTCTGCCTTTACAGACAGCTGTGAAAGGATCGTCACTCTAAAGAGATCAGTGAATCTGAGTGTGGAGCTGTGATGTCGTCACTGCAACAAGTCAGTCTTTTCCTGGATATTAGGATATGCCACCATCAGCTGGAAGTGGTATAATTGCAAAGTGGAAGCATTTAGGAACCACAGCAGCTCAGCCATCAGTAAAGTTACAGAGCGGGTTCATCGTCCATAAAAGTCGCCAAAGCTGTAACTGCAGAGCTCCAAACCTCCTCTGGCATTAACATCAGCACAAAAACTGTGCGCCCGGAGCTTCTTGTGTATTTCATTTGCAAAATGAACACGTTTGGTACAGTTACAGCCGGGGACTGTCCTGGTGCTAGTTGATATATACACAGCTGTTCGAATACACGCAGCTAAGTTTGCAGGAAGGTGTGACATAATGTACAGAGCAGGACTAAACCGCCTTTACCAAGAAGGTCATTTCTGACCCCCTGAGTTTGTATAGAGCTGCAAAACATGTTCCATGTAGGCAGAAACCATAAAAGAGGCAGATGTTAGCCTTCTCCTAACTTGGGCACCAGTGAGGGGTGGGTTCAGGTTCAGATCTGAGCCATTCTGGCCCATTTGGCACATCCAAATAGAAATCTTATGACGGGAAAACTGTAAGGCAAAAACATGCTGATTTCTAGTTTCTGAAGCTTGTTGTTGCCATTTCAGAGTTAAAGAAGGAACTTTGGTTTAGCTGGTTTACATAAGCAGGCCTGATGGTTGTAGAATGATCTAAACAGACAAATCTCATGGCTCCCTTTAGGGGGCGCCACAGCGGATCATCTGCCTCCATCTCACCCTATCCCACCGACCGTCTTCATGTCCTCCTCCACTACATCCATCAGTCTTCTCTGAGGTCTTCCTCCTGCCTGGCAGCTCCATCTTCTTCATCCTTTGTGCGTTTGGATAAAGTGCATTAAAGTGAAGCAGGAGTTCAGCAGGAAAGTTCTTACTGTTAATTAAAATTAAATGCTTAAAAAGATCTTGCAGAATTCCTGCAGGATTCCCAGGGCTCTTGCTTAAGCATTAACATTTTAGAAAATTTCCTCCCTCCAAAAATACAGAAGCAAGTTTCCCTCGAGCTACTGCTAAAGACGCGGCAGCGGCACACAGGGATCTGTTCTTGTCTAAATATCACAGCAGAGGCATTCACACAACACTCATTCATATTTAAACAGCTCATTGCCTCACGATTTGCTCGCCTTCGCTGTGGAACTTCTGCATGTGAAGTCAGTTTTTTCTTTAAGTTCAGCACAAATGTGTCAGCAGTGGGTTTACGCTGACTGAAGGCGATGTGACGAGTTTGTCTAAACTCTGCTGAGAAATTATGAGGTATGTTGGAGTGTGTGTGGCATCTACACATGCGGACATACTCTCAGAGCATTTTCATGACCCCTCTGCATCACACAAACCAGATCATAGCTCCGTGTTTGGAGAAAACGCAGCAGCTCCATTTATATTTTAAATCTGGCAAACTTGGTCGTTACAGGCCGTTAGCAGACGCGACGCTTTTTAGGGAGGCCTCGAGTGTCGTACAACTTTAAAAGCTTTGTATAATTAAGAGCCACTCTGTGATTCACACGATGGCTCGCTCGACTGCAGCTAATTGCGAGCATCTCCAGGTCCTGTGTGTGATGTTTGGAAAAGGGTGAGAGATGGCGTGAAATTCATGGATTGGACGAGAGATGCAAAGAGCAGCTGAGAGTGCCTGAACAGAATCACAGACGAGTCACAGATAAGTATGTGGGGAACGGGAGGAGTAATAGAGGTTTTTTCCTGCAAAGCACCTCTTGTGAAATCCGGCTAATGTGAGCATGAGATTATTTGCAGAAAGGTCGGTGGACTCCTTTTGCAAAATGTTTTGGTCACGCTGCACATTAAGCAGGGCTCTGAGTGCTCGGGAGATACTGAGCATCTCCCGGGAGTTAAGTAAGTGCAGTGCGGTTTGCATGAAAAGCGCTGACTTGTGCCATCGGATTAGCGCGAGGAGGAGCTGAGGAGGAGGATATTAGCGCTTAGAAGAAAAACAATGTTGAGCTTTGGAATGTGGTCAAGTATGAGGCTTAATGCTGTGAGTTCAGTAGCGCCAGGTAGGACTGACTCACTATTCATTAGAGGATCGGAGTCTGCAGAGGAAGCCCTGTACCAAAGTGTTCAGGGTCCTGCTGTGTACTTGAATACCTGCTACACCCCAAAGCACGGTGTTAGTGCCAGAAACAGGACTGAAACTGCTTTCACTCAGGGTTAGGGTAGATGCTTTTTTACCTTTCAGTTCAGTTTGGATACACCCAATGGGTGAAGAATCCTCTTTAGAGTAGATGTGAACCTAATGCTGACCCCAGATGGGTTGCTGGTGACCTGGTAGATGTTAGGAGGTCAGCCTGCTATCATGACAGGAAGGGATCCAAACAGGGTTTCCTGATGGTTAAGGATGACCAAAGATTCCTGTTTCAGCGTGACAATGACCCCTGCAGTCCTCACCCAGAGCCCAACTCTTGCAAAATATTTGGACAAATTGGAACTAAGTGAACTAAAAGTAGTTTTTATACCTCATGAGCACCTGCTCAGGGCTTGCACAGGTGCAGACTTGGTCCGGTTTTTCCATAACCAGCAGTGATGACATTCACTGGTTGAAAAGATGGCAAGAGCAAAGGTCACCATGAACATGAAGTGCAAAAAAAACACATTGATTCTCCTCAGAAACTAAATCATGCTTTCAGCCCACATGAACTTTGACCTTACCAGTCCTCTAAGATTTGAAAATTCCCTACAGCAGGTTAGGGGTTAGGGTCACCAGTGACTTAGTGGATGTAAAGAGGTTCATAAAAGTGATGCATGTTAACCAAACTCTAACCTGTTAGGCTGCCGGTGATCTGATGGCTACGAAGAGGTTAAACTGCTGTCAGGACAGGAAGGTATTCAAAGAGGCTTTAGGATCACAAACGGCAGCAATAAATGTCCCGTTCCAGCAAACTGACCCAGGATCTTTCAGAAATTAATTACCTAGTTTGATCAGAACTGAACGGCCAGTTTTCCAACCAGCCCACAGTTCAGCAGACTGGGGTGTGGTGGGAGGATCGACAGGGTGTATAAAGTGCTGCATCCGTGTTTGCATGTTCTCTGGAGGTTCTCCTGCTGTCAAAAAACTCCTACAGTTTCACTTCCTGGTTAAATAAGAATAAATCTGAGAAAGTAACCCTAAACAGGTCACAGGTGGCATGTTGTATCAGTATCTGGCCTAAAATCCTCCCCCTGAATGATCAGCCCCCACAGGGGTATAAGACACACCCTCAGATTTTAAAGACCTCATAGTACCGTGTTAGGAGTTCTTCTTTCCCACCATCACCAAGTCCTTGGATTATAGGATACTTGTTAAATAATAACTGGGGTCTTGTTTTTGATATTGTAGATTTTTGATTTTAATGAGATGATTTGATATCAAATTTAACTCCATTAAAGACAGAAGTTTAGATTCCGTCAGACTGTGAGTGCTGTATTTATTGAAGTTGTCTTCATTTTTCTTTGCATTTAATTCTACAAAAATAAGAATAATTTGGTGACGTTTGCGCCTGCATTCAGTCGCTGTTATCACGGTGCACAAATTGATCCACAGACTGTTTACTCACACAGTCGAGAGTTCAGAGATTACACATGAGTGAGTGATTAATGTGTGGAGACATCTGGGTAGAAGGTGAAAGATGGACAGTTGGGTTTGCAGATGGTTTCCAGTCTGTTGAAGATGTCTGGACTCACTTGGTTTAAATGTGGTGCAAACCTGCTGCTTCTTGTTGTATCTTTTCTATTACCGCTTTTCCATTGATGCTATATTAGATTAGGCATCGATCCGGCGGCCGCGGTCTAATCTAATACTGGTTCCACACATTTCCACCAAAAAACGAGCGGTGCTGGAGCCAAAGCTGGCAACACAAAGCTGCTGGGCCCCTCCCACAGCCACTGATCTCAGGTTTACTGCATTATAACCAAGACAGGTGTTTATGTCAGGGTGTATGTGCAGCATCTTCTGAAGCCTTTTCCATTTATTTTTCTTCATTTCAATAGATTTATAATTTCAGCTTATTTAGCAGCTGCCATCACCACAACTGTACTTCTACAGGCTGTTTAATCACAAAGGAGAAACAGAGTTTGCACACAAGTCCGTGATTAATGCTTCTGGACATCTGAAAGGGAGATATAGGCAGCTCAGTTTCAAGTTGTTTCAAGTGCTTCTTAAATTAATTCCCTCTTGGCTTTTTTGATTGCCGATAATGATGCAACATTTCTTCCTGTGCTTGACTATGGGGATGTTCTGTACATGCATGCTTCATCTAAGAGTTTGACTCTTAGATGAAGCATTAAGATTTATCTTAAACTCTAAGGCTCTTACTCATCATTGTTTGCTGTATGACGGTGTCGGATGGCCCTCCCTTAAGGTTCGCAGATTTAAACATTGGTGCGTTCTTATATATAAGTGTGTTCTAGGTTTGCTTCCCTCCTACCTTCAGACCCACTTGCAACAGAAGAGTTCAGGTCCTTACACTCTGCGGTCTCAGGATTGTTTGTTGTTGTCTGTTCCTAAGGCCAGGACTGAGACAGGCAAAAAAGCGTTCCGATTCGCTGCTCCTTTTACATGGAACGAAATTCAAAAAGACCTCAAGCTTAAGGACCTGGTCTCAATATGTGAGTTTAAGGCAATTTTAAATAACCTGCCAATGACTGCAATGAGCTGTAGATGTTTTGTTTAATTTTTAATGACATTTTCTAGATTTTTAGATTTCTTACTTATTTATCCTTTTGACCTATATGGCTGTTTTCTGTGAATATTTGTCATACTCAGGACACACTTGAAAAAGAGATTTTCATCTCAATGTGTTTTTCTTCCTGGTTAAATAAAGGTTTGAAATGAAATGAAATGAAAATGATCCAGTTTGTCCAGGATGCATTGACGGGCTCAGTGTGAACATCCTGCTTCTTTCAGTAACCTCTGATCTGCTCGTGTGGTGGTATCAGTGCTGGTGTCTGATCTAAACTGGCTTCAAGTATTTCCACAGCTGCTGACGTCACTGGACATCATGACCACATGACTGTGCTCCTACCATGTTATACCTGGTTTTCAAAAGGCATCAAGGCAGAACTGAGTCTACCAGCAAGGAGTGGGTGGAAAAGAGAAGAACAAACCTTTGGAGGTTTTATTGGACAATGAAGCCTGAGGTCTGCAGAAGTCACTCAAGTTCTGGTAAATCAAACTAAATAATTTTGTAAGAGGCTTCATGCATGGTTCACGATCATGCTGAGACAGGAAATTCGTCACCGCCATCTAAGAGCTTCCATAATAATAAGCGAAGCCCTTTCAAGCCCTTTGTTGGCAGTTTAACATCCACCAGCTCATCAGCCATAAATCGAAGGTTGGGTTCCCCCATGTTTATAGAACCCACACAGAAAAGCTCCCAACAGAAAAACTATAATGTTAAAGTGAATGAATGAGACTGAATTTGAAAGGTAACATTTCTGAGTACTAAGTCTGCA
Source organism: Archocentrus centrarchus (assembly GCF_007364275.1). NCBI lineage: Eukaryota > Metazoa > Chordata > Actinopteri > Cichliformes > Cichlidae > Archocentrus > Archocentrus centrarchus. The sequence continues at coordinate 2,912,468 of NC_044366.1, forward strand.
CTGGGGAATATTAAGAGGTCTGAATTAGCAGCCTGCACAGCTTTTAAGTCATCATGTTTGTTCAGACCTGATTTTTAGGTCACGATATAAAACGCACAATGTTGTGTGTCTAACAATCACTGCAGCCTCAGAAGTTGTTAAAAAGGCCCAAACGGACCCCAGACTTCAGTGTAACAGAAGAATTGTGTTTGGATAATGAAACATGTCACATTATTTGTCAGAAAATGGATGGAAACTGGTGCAAAGGAGAGTTCAGAGATCTGATCTCGCTGTGAACTGGACATTTTGGTCTGCTACTGTTTTAAATCTCGTGTTTCGCACTCTTACTTCAGCTCTTTCTGTGGTGGTCTAGTCTGAATAAAGCCCCAAAGATCATTAAAACTCACTCATGTCTGCATCGTGATGAAGCTGGATGCAGTAATGTTATGTAACCTTGCAGAGTCTCACTCGGACCACAGAAATGGCCCAAAACCAAAGTGCACAAAACGGGTCTCCACGTCGTCCTCTTGATAGTCTGTCATTATAATTAATACATACAGCCTTTTCAATGAGGAACTCTTAGTCTTAGCTAATACCGTTATCTCATTTGAAACTCTTAAATAAAATCATTATTCCACAGCTGAGTCTTGCCACATCAAGCAGAACAATCGCAGGCCTTGATTGAAGCAACAGAATAATTAGGCCCTCCTCGGGCGGATTAAAGACGCCGTGCTGTAACCGCCGCCTTCCTCCAGATCAATTACAATGGAATCTCCCCGAACATCAAAGCCCACGGAGCTGATGGAGCTGGCCTCGATGCTTCGCCTGCTCTCCCCTGTTCATCCTATATGCTGTATGAATATGGATTACTGAGGGAGAGGGGCGAGGCGGGGCGGGAGGAGTCCCCTGTGCTGCAGGGTAATGATTCTGCAGGAGCATTGGTATGGATGGACGGTGGCAGAGTTGCTAAGCAGAGTGGAGCGGGCCGGGGAGCGTGCAGACACTCCGTACGGGCTGTGGTCATGCATGTGATCTCAGTCAGTCAGAGGGAGCGCCCATGAAACATGCATGACCTCGCAGAGCAGCCGAGGACTGGCACATGCAGAAATGCACACAGAGGTGTAGAGATGGCACTTCCTTAGACCGGTGCAGGTATTCGGTTTATTTTTTGTATCTGCCAAGACCGAGCGCCCAATCCAGGGTTTAGGATTCAGAGTTGAGTGCAGCAGTTTGATATTACAGCCTCAATGCTACATAACAAATTCCCAGCGTAGTCAATTCAGTTTTATTTATATTGTGCAAAGTCACAACAGTCCCCTCAGGGCGCTTTATATTGTAGGTAAAGACCCTACAATAATACAGAGAAAACCCAACAGTCAAAATGACCCCCTATGAGCAGCACTTGGTGACAGCGGGGAGGAAAAACCCCCTTTTTTACCAGGAAGAAACCTTCAGCAGTCTTATCCCAGGGCAGCAGATTCTGCCGCTGGCATCTTGGAGACACTGTATGAAAGTGTGTCCCGTGATGTCAGAGACCCGACCCCTTAATGCCAAAGAAAACAACCACGTTACAGCACAGCAAACCGAGGCCAGGAGATGAACGTCTGTGCCGACTCTGGTCCATCCATCCATGGAGCTCACCAGCAGGCTGCTTCCTCTGAGGTCCTCCATCCTGAAGCTCGATGTAAATATTAACAGAGGCTCCTAATTGGCACTGCTGCACGAATCAGCAGGTTTACAGGCGCTCCCCCATTTTTTTTTTTTTTTTCAGTTAAATGTAGCTACGTGAAGCTTCGATTGAACCAGGGCATGCTGGGAATTTTACTGCTAAAGGATGCTAATGTGTCACATTAGCCCACAAAACAACAGCCTGAAAAAAAACTAAAGAAGTAAAAAAAAAAAGAAAAAAAAGTGATTTATGACCCCCGCAGATGTGATTTAAAGACAATAATCTGGGGGTAAAATCTCAATCCCTGAACTCTGATGGAATCTGAGGGCTCTGATGTTTCATTGACTCATTCACTGTTCAGTCCTGATGTCACTACAAAGATTACAGCAGATGATGAAAAGCGCGCAGAGATTATAATCTGAGTAAGACATACTAAAACAGAGGATGATGTACTTTTGCCTGGACGGCAGAGACGTCCACACACAACGATGTGGGATTAACGCAGACAACAGAAGAGCGTATTAATGCCACAGTGATGAGGTCGTGCCGATGGCAGGCAGTCAGCTGGCTTCCTGAATAACTGCCTGTGTGTGACCTCAGGGTGATGTACCAGCACGGTCATGTGACTGTGGGAATGCGGGGTTCACGGCCCCACGCTGCATCTCTCTGACATAACTGAAGTTTGCAGAAATATTTACATTAAACTATGAAACGTTCACAGCTGCCAGCAAAATGTCACGTATACACGCTGCAGTGAGCACAGACCAATCCCTGACTCACCAGAAACTCAGTGGACGCTCGTTTCCCCTCCCAAACTGCTGCATTTTGGGAGGGGAATTTTATTAGTAGTTTACAATGAGAGGCTGAGACATGTGGGACCAAGGTGGAGCTCAGACAGGAACTCTGCTGCTTGCATATCTGCAGTTATTTACATTTTTGTGGCTTGAAAGTGAAAGAAAACTGATGTGCTGAGAGTGTTTCTGCTCTCCAGATGTGCATCACTGCTGCTGTTTATGACACGTTCTGAAAACATGACACAAACTGAACAAAAACTCAACAAACAGAAAAACAAAAGCAAAGCACAGGTACGCAGGAGCTTCGTGTCTGCACGGTTTCACCTGCAGCAGCTAACGAGACATTTAAACATGACCTTTAACCGTTATTCTCCTCCAATCAGCGTCCTGCGCTCTGTGAGCCGGCAGACTCTGGACTTAACCAGTGCAGTTATGAGAATACTTTAATCTGTATGTTTTTCATTACATTAATTTATCCTCCAGATTCTGTCATGTTTTGTCCTTTCGTCTCGCAGATGCAGGAGATGCCCTCAAACATGCTGTTAAAGGTTAAATGTCACCTCAAGCTGCTGTATATTGTAAAGATCCTACAATAATACAGAGAAAACTCAACAGTCAGAGACCCGCTATGAGCAGCACTTGGTGACAGAGGGAAGGAAAAACTCCCTTTTAACAGAAAGAAACTGAACAAATATATTTCATGAATATTTCCTGTTTTGCTGGGACGTCACAGACAACCGCTTCGACTGCAGATCAGTGAGTCCAAAGAAGAAGCTGAAGGTCTCACCTTCATGCAGATGATCAGGAGTGTGGTTGATAATTTTTTTCTGAGGGTGCTGTAAAATATGCTATACCCCCCCCCCCCCCCACCCCCCCCCCGGGGTTAGAGTCATCAGGAACGTCTCTGACAGAACCCCACATCCATTCAAAGCCGTCATCCATCATCTCAGACGTTCTCACTTCCTGTCTTTAGTCTCTCGGTGCGCTCGTGTTCGAGTCGATGTGCTCAGCAGAATAACTCCGGTCTGCTCTGAAGCTGAACCGACTCTTATTGGAAGTCCATGTCGTCATCCTCCTGCGGTCACAGCGTGGCTGTTTGCCATTACTGAGAGCAGCCACATGTAAACGCATCCCTCAGTGTGATAAATGGACTGAGAAGATCTCCAAGCCTGCCAGATGAAATATTCCCAACAAAACCATCTTCATCTACATTTAAATATAACTGCTAAATAATTAGAGCTCAGACTCCACTCGTCCTGTTCAGTGTTACATAATCTGGAGAACTGTAACTGCAGGACATTAAACTGACTTAATCCATCAGATTTTTACTGTCAGAGATGAATGCAAAGTTTTCTGCTGACGTTAGAAGAGACTGTACGATGTTATGCAGGATTTTAGTGGGAGCAAATAATACGCTGTCATTGCCACAGCTACTGTTTGCTTTATTAACCTCACATTTTAATCTTCAGTTTGAAACCTGCAGCATTAAACTAAGTTAACCCAGCTGACAGGATGTTATGTTTGACTCTAACCTGTTTGCTGAGATGTTTGAATTAAGTTTACACAAAACAGCATCATCTGCATATTTTTGACTTTTCCAACACTGAAACCGCTCCTCCTGTTTGGTTTGTAGTTTGAAGAAAACTTTATTAACACATGGAGACCTGCACCGCGGCAGCTCGTTCGCTCTTCTTTAAACACAGTTTGGAATCAGCTTAAAGAAAAGCAGATGTGAAATGTAAATGCGAGGTTAGAGGTCAGATGTGACGTATTTGAATGCAAACTATGTGATATTTAGAGTCCCCATATACAACATCATTTCCTAAATGCTGCCAATATAAACAAAGGCAGCAGAATTTAAATATATAAGACATTTTATAAAAGTTTGACCTTGAAGAAGAGGTCAGAGGTCAATGTAACCTGATATTTGGAGTCCCCATATAACATTCCCTATATGCCTATATGCTGTCAGTATAAGCAATAACAGTTTTTAATAGCTCTACACAGCATTATTATCACTTTGACCTTCAGATCAATCTGCTGACCTTCAAGGAGAGGGCAGAGGTCAAAGGTGATGTGAAATCTTTATACGGTACTTTCTATATGTACATACGCCACAGCTGTATGAATCATAGTTTCTAATTTATGAGGCTTTTTGTTAATTTTAGACCAATAAATCATTAAGCTGACCTTGGAGACCTCGGTGGATGGAAGCCAAATTTTATGTGTCAGAAAGGTGGTTAGCACTGCTGCCTCACAGCACGAGGGTCCTGGGTTCGATTCCACCTCGGCCCGGGCCTCTGTGTGGAGTTTGTATGTTCTCCCCGTGTCTGCGTGGGTTCTCTCCGGGTACTCCGGTTTCCTCCCACAGTCCAAAGACATGCACTTACTCAGGTTAGGTTAACTGGTGATGCTAAATTGCCCATAGGTGTGAATGGTTGTCTGTCTCTGTGTTAGCCCTGCGACAGGCTGGCGACCTGTACAGGTGTACCCTGCCTCTCGCCCAGCTGGGAGAGGCTCCAAATAAAAACTTTAGTACTTATTAACTGGATGTCTTAATGAATCTGAAACCGAAAGCAGAGAGAAGCGAAATTCATCGGGTGGAAAAAGCGCAGCTGCCGAGTCTGTGAAAGGGAAAATTTTTCATGATAAATGTACTCAATAATGTGGCGGCTGAAGGTCATCGCAGAGCTGAGAGGGAGTGTGACGTGATTAAAAAACAAAAATTCATTTTAGTCTTTATTACAGAAAATACTGTTTTTCAGCTTTGAGTAAAAAGTTACCAGCAACATAAATGTTAATAAAATGTAATATACCCGTGTCTCTGCTCTCACTCATATTCAGGGATTACAGACACGCTGGAATTATGGCATTAGCTCCATGGATTACTAACCACAGATTGTGTGATGTTTTTCTATCTTGAACAACTATCAAGGTAAAATATTTGTGTTCTGTTTAACTGTGAAGTAACTTAAAGTGGAAGTACTCCTGTAAGGTATTCATAAAGGTGCTGCGTGCAGACACTGATGCATGCAGCGCTGCTCACAGCTCAGCGTGCCGTTCTCACCGTGCTTATCCGGGTTTTCCCCACGAGCTCCAGTTTAATGCTGCCAGGACTCCATCTCACCCTGTCGCTTCACTCCTCGCCTGTCTCTGAAGTCCTGATCGAAACCATTTTACTGGCTGGTTAAACAAATTTTTTTTTTTTTAATGTGCATCACTGCTTCTAAATATTGTGACCCATCCATCATACATTTTTACATCTTATTTTATGTATTTTTCCACCCAGACACGAGCATGAGGTGGAAAGTTTACAGGTAGCATCTTTGCTTCTCGTGAATGATGTGGTCCATGAACTGATGGCGGTGCGATGCAGTGAGTTGGGATGAGAATCAATCTGATGCCATGGAGCTGGACAAGGGTGGAGTGCCCATTCCAAGTTGGGAATGATTTGTTGCACCAAGTGTTTGAGTATCTTGTGGTCTCGTGCACAGGTGGAGGCCGACAGGTGGAGGCCGACAGGTGGAGGCCGACAGGTGGATGCTTCGTGGCGTGGTGATCCAGAAAGGGTGCAGCACAAAAGCTGCTGCTGCTGCTGTACCTGTCGAGCTATGTTGCTGCCCTCACCTGTGAGTGTGACTGAAGGCTTCCTCTGAAGGTTTCCTGGGTTCAGAGATGACATCAGAGTGAAGTGGATACTCCTCCACATCAAACGGAGCCGGCTGAGACAACGACTCCTCGATGAGGCGTCAGCATGTGGAACCCGGAGGAGACCCCAGGTCAGACCGCGATGTCAGAGAGCTTATGTCTCGTGGCTGAAGCTGATAAGAAGTAGAAAAATACAGATGGTCTTATTTGTTGTTACACTGTTAGACATTAATGTGACACTTTCTTCCTCTGTTATGTTTAATATTCTGTATTTATTTTTATTTAATCTATGAATATTTTCAGGCTCTTCTCCCTCGTGATCCGGTGCTTATTTCAAACAAACTCTTGGAGTGACGGTGAAGAAAAGCCAGCAGGCTAACGCTCTCTGCAGCCTGCATGCTGTTTATGATGTCTAACTTGTGTTTATGCCACCGGTAATGGATTAAAGTGTGTCTTTTTGTGGCCACGCTTCACCCAGCCCCTCGGGCCTCAATAAAGGTTTGAGCTCTGACTTGCACTCTGAAGGATAACAGGCTGTTGGAGGCCACAGCTCCGGAAGGTTACTATTAGATTATGTGGCTAAATGCTCTTTTAGTGAAGCCGGGATAGATATCGACACCCTGGCTGATGTGACTGGGCCGTCTGCGGTAACAGAAACCCTCGGTGCTGTGTGCGCCGTTCAGGGGAAAGGAGAGTGAGGTTCAGGTTGCAGCAGAGCCCGATCGTCTGGAAACCGGAGCCGGGTCTTCCTCGCAGAATGACAGGTTCCCACACCCTCCCGTCAGCTCGCCCTGGTTCTCACACGCTCCCCGTCCTCGCTCTGCCACTCGGGTGTCACGGCGAACACTGCCGCCAAGACTGCTTGCTTACAGTGTCGAAACGTGGGCGTCGTTTCACCAAAATGACCTTTGACCTGTTAACCATGTGAGGTCTGAGTCATCATCATGTTTTATTCTTCTCCTAAACAGTTATTATAGTTTTTATTTTTACTTAATTTCCAGAGCAGGTTTGCTCCTTTCAGGTTTGTTTGAAAATGTTTAGTTTTCCTGTTTTTTCTTTATAAAGGTTGTAATATTGAAGGTTTTCATCAGAAATGTTAAAGTTAACTCAAACTGACCTTACAAAACTAAACTAAAATACAGAGGACAGGTCTTTATTTTTATTCTTACTCATTTGGGTCAAATTTGACCAGCCTGACGAGGTTTTGATGAACACGCTGATTAAGACTCTTTGAAGCAACTTTGAGTCCTTCGCTTGTAACATCGATCCTAAACTCGGCCCCTGGCCCCGCCTTTATCGTTAAAAACTGGAAAAAAGTGAAGCTACCAATCGAACCAGAAACAAAAACTAATCAGGATGTAAAACGACGGCTCTGATACGAACACCTTTCGGAGGCACTCACATCCTGAACCTCACCAAACATCTCCATAAAAACCACTTCGAGGTGGTTGTGTTTAACCACAGTGATGATGAAGACTGAAACAAAGGCTCTTCTTCAGCGCCATCTCTGAAGATGTTTCTTCTTCCTTCCTGCAGAGCTTCGATTCGCATCGGCAGCATTTCGTCTGAAACACGCGTACGAAGGATCGACATGACGTTACTTGTTGGGTTCTGAAGCCTCAAACTGTTCCCGCCATGTTGGTGTTTTGATGTTCGGAGTGAGCATGTCCGGGATAAACCTCCTGTCTGACCAAAATCTCTGCTCTTCGTGTTTTATTAAACATGATCTGAAAGTAGTGAATGAGGCCGTAAATTCATCAGGAGTGTTTTAAATGGTCGCATCCACTGAAGTCGCCCCCTGCTGGCCTTTACAACAAATGCAGCTTTAAGACATTGATGTGTTGGATTAATTATTCAGACTTAAGGCGCTACGCTGGGTCTTTTATTTTGAAAACTGACGGGATCCTCTGTGGTCGCTGTGTCTGACTTCCTGTGTTCACCTGCTCTGTGCAACGTGTTTTCCACAGGAATCAAACTTGATGCTATTTCAAACGGCACGGAGCAGAATTCAGCTAAAACTGGAAGCTTTTAACATAAACTGCAATGACAAATGAATGCATGACACTTAATTTGAAATATGTGCCTACAGCATTTATCAGACTGCAACCCTGGGTAGGCTGTTGGAAGTCAAAGTGCCTCTAAAATTAACAGCATCGTGTTAACACAAACACACACCCTGTTCGCTCCTCCTGCCCTGTCCCAGTTTGCTGTTACTCTTAAGTTACAGGACTCGTTTGCTCCAAAGAATAGTGAGCAGGCTGGATTACTAAATGTCCTCGCCAGCGGTGAAACGCACAGGAACACAATCCTCATTGTTCCCTCGCCGTCACCAAACACCTGGAGCCAGCAGAGACGAGGAAAAATAGGCCTCTCCGTGAAGACAAGTGACACACAAAACAGAGTGAAACACATGCATGTGCCTTGTTAAACACAGAGAGGATCTGAGTGAGCGTTACTGTAGTGTGTGACAGACGTGCAGCCACAGTGGAGGTTTGTTCTCTTTGTTTTTGCTCAGTTCGTTAGCGAGAGGCGAAACCGGGCGAGCGTGGAGCGCCTGGAGATGATGTCAGCGATCGAGCCCAGCTGTGCTGCGATGATTTGGTGTTGGAGTCTCTGATTCTGTGAGCCGAGAGTGTGAAAATCTGCAACTTTACCGGAGTGTGAGTGTCAAACAGAGAGGGTCTGAAATCCAGCAGCAGAGAGCTGCAGACAGGCAGCACAGCCAGGCCCATGTTCACCTGACCGACTGTTTATTACCGCGCAGACTCAAACACGTGACCGTAAAGTGTGTGCACAGAGTAAAATGAACAGTGGATGAGCTCCTGTCCTGTTCATACCCCCTCAAAGACGACATTTTCCTTCAAGGTTTCCCCTCTGAGACGTGCTTACTGTGGTTTCCTCGTGCCTGTTCATCCCAGTGATCACACCACTCTGTAGATTTCATATATAGCTGTAAGCGTGCCGTGATCCACTGCAAGCATGGCACAGAGAGTGTTTCTGCTGCCAATTACAGTGACAGCATTTTTGCAAGAAAAGTATTATACTTCCTGCCAAGAATAAATGGCTCAACCATCTGGACATAGTAATTCTTCCTCCTTAATGGAACTGCCATCCAAAACGCTCTGTGTTCAGGAACAAGGCCGCCTATTCAATCTGCAGGGAAATTTAATGGCGTTATTCAGAAAGACGCGGCTGCGCTGCCAGACCGCCACAACCTGTTGGAAACAGATAGGCATTTCTTCCCGAATCCTGAACGGCTCGGAAAGCTTGACATTTGTTTTTCCTGCTCCGTTTCCTCCTCCGAGGGAATCGTCCACAACCCACGTTCATTCATATTCAAATTCTTATAAGCAAAAGGCTGACATTTACCTCCTTTGCTCCGTGAGCCGCTCTTCACCCTCTCCTCAAAATAAAGCTCACATCCCAGCCAGCTCTCTACCAGCACACAGGAAACCTTGTAACACGATGACAGTCGTGCAGCTGACCTTTGCCCTCTTTGGCTGACCTCAGACGTGACCGAAGAAACTTCAGGTCAAGCTTCTGAAGTCTGAAGCTTTATGGATCAAAAAGTCTGAGCTGCTGCTCCACAGACTCAAACTACACCTGCTGCTCAGACCTGATCCCCTTAATCACACGCTGCCCCACACACACCTACACCTGGGATTTAGCTGGCCGGCTTATGCCCAGACTGCCTGTTGATAAAGCAGTAAGATGATGTACAGCCATAATGATAGCAGGCTAATACTCTATGAATCCTTAATCAAGGCCTCAGCCGGGCTATTCCACCGAGACACACGGATTAACATGCGAAAGGCTTTGTCCCGCCAAGCCTGATCCCGTCTCCTCTTACCTCTTTATACCGCTTCACACCTGACCACGGCAATGAGCCTGGAACATGCAGATAAGAGTCGAAGATGGACAAATTATGGAGTCAGGCAGGAACAATGGAGGAGAACAGAGCACTTCAGTCATGGTGTGAGGGGGACAGCTTTATCTGATAAGTCCTTTTTTTTTTTGGAACAACCAAATTAAAAAAACATCTGGACGAATTGGAGGCTTTCCTCAGAACTCACTGGAGAGATGAAATATCTCCTAAGGCCTGTCAGCATCTCGGGAAAACACTGCTGGGTGAAAGGTCGTCTGAAATGCCACTGCAGCTGGAGACGGTACCAAAGATGGGCGTAGCCACCTTAGATTCATAACCTCAGCATGAGCCCCGTAGCATTCACCTTCCAACGGCACAAACACGGTCCAGAGGTCCAGGTCAGAGACTCCAGCTGGCTGAGGTGAAGCCTAGCAGACAGCTAGCAGCTACAGCCGCCTGTGTCGCCATCCACCTGTCAGCTTCAAATTGACAAGTGAGTTATAAAAAAATCAGCCCCCTGTACAGCTTTTATGAAGGGGAAATTATTTATAGAGACTAAACAATTTTTGTAGCAGGCTGTAAACATGATTCTTCCTGCTGACTCACTGCTGGAGCCTCCGGTGGATGTTAGAGGAACTGCAGGTTTTGACTTCATTTTCAGCCCCGACGGTTGAAGCTCGACTGCGGCGTGACGGACGGATGATGCAGAGAACTACGTTTGGCTGAAAACTGTGACCTCGGCCTACTTGGACGGGGTGATGAACGCCAGTAAGAAATAAGCTGTTAATCTGTAAGGTTACACTGAAGTTAGCACAGGCTGTCACTCAGCAGAGCTCACACTGGAGGTTACAGAAAAAAATCAGTGGATCTGTCACGCTCTGTGGCTGCATGTTGTAAATATTCCTCAGCAAAGATAAGAAGAAGTGAATCGCAGATGAAGTGCCATGTTGCCCTCTTCCTCCCCTTCTGTCCTTCCCTCCCCCTCCTCTCATCTTTGCTGTACTTGCTGTAGGGGCTATAGGTCCTGTCTGGACTTGCCGAGCTACTTCACAACACGCACACATTTCATCAGCAGAATCGCACACACATCAAAGAAGAGAGATAAGTACAGACACAGCCTGACTGAAAGTGTGAGACAGAAGGTAGGAGGGAGAGGCCGGGAGGCAGAGCGTTTCTCTGCACTTGTTTTTCATGGAGGTGATGGATGGAGATAGAACAGCCTGCCTTTATCTCCCTGTGTGTGTCTGTGTGACAGTCTGAGAGGGCGTGGGCATCTTTGTGTCTCCAAAATGACACTTAAGACTTTACGTGTTTACCATGTAGTGAGAATGAAGCATGATGGGACTGCTACAATTAAGGGGTTAAGTGGGATTAACGAATATCAGTGTGAGCCCTCAGTAAGGCGCACACAGTCACCTGCTGGCACAGTTTTAACTTTAAAAAAACAACTAAGGAGTCATAATAATAATTTTATTTATTTATACAACCACTTTAAAAACAGAGTTTACAAAGTGCTTTGATTTAAACAGGAAGCCGAGAAAAAAAAAAACTGGATTAAATTCAGTTTAACAGAGAAAAAACAAACACGTTCCTCTGCGAGCACCACGAGCTGCAGCCACAAACTGCAGAGATCACCACATAAATCAAACTAACCCAAAATAATAAGAGTTAAAGTTAAAGCAAGAAAAGAAGTAATATTAATAAAAAAGACGATTAAAGAAAACCAATAAAAGGAGCAGAAATAAAATTAAATATTTAAAAATCAGCAGAAATGAAATAAAAGGGTGATTCAGATCAGGAGTCAGACGCTGAAAGGCTGAACGGGGGTGTTTTTTAAAATGTTGGTGCACCGGATCTGATCTGAGAGCTGCTGGAGCATAAAATGTAGACGCGGCTTCACGGGGAACATCCAGGCGGTTCCACATCAGCTGAGGGGTCGAGCTGGGTCACGGAGCTCCCAGAACCCGCAGGGCCCGAAAAGCAAGAATTCAAGTGTTAAAATCAACTCTCAAACTACCTGGAAGCCAAAATGATGACCTCACGCAGCGGCTACGCAGCCATGCTAACTTCTTTTAGCTGAAACTCACATCTGGAGAGGCTGACGCTGAGAAATAAACGCATGGACGAGTTCCTGGCATCCCCCCGGAATAAAAAGCTTTCTAACCTTCATGATTTTCCATGGATAATAAAAACTGGTTTTACCTGAGCTGCTGATGTGGCTCCTCAAGAACCCCCCCCCAAAAATTAGCAGCACATGAACTTTCAAAATAAGAGTGTGGTGGATTGCCCAGTTTAAAAATGCTCGCAAAAATTTAGAGGTGGCTGCGGCTCGGGAGGAAGCATGGGTCGCTACTAATCAGAAGGTCGGTGGTTCGATTCCCCAGCTCCTCATCCCATCACAGCTACATGTTGAAGCAGCACACCAAACCCCATGATTAAATGGAGTAGAAAAGCTCTATAGAGATCTAATTAGCATTTCTTCATATTCATAGATGTGGGCATGCCTTCTAACACATGAATGTGTTTAAGTGAATCATGCAGCAAAAAGAAAAGGCAACATTTTGTAACAAAGTTCTTCTTTTTGTGTTGTTTTACAAATTATCTAATTCATATGTTTTTACACATTTCCGCACTTTGTGTTTGTTCAGTTGTTTCATACAGGAAGCAAAGGGCCGCTGGTCTATGACATCACCAGCGGCCCTGTGACCTCATGAATCCTGCTGAAAGAATCCGAGCACCAAAGCCGTTACAACAGGAAGACCAAACGGATGATGAAAGACGTCCTGATGAGGTAAAACATTCGGTTCCTTCTGTCGTTAGCAGCTTCAATTAAAATAAAACACAATAACAATGTGATGATGTCAAATCCCACTGCAGCCCTTTGAATCTGTATCACTGGCGTCTTTATTGCTTTGTTCAGTGTTCATTAGTTTTATGCACAGAAGCGTTTCATAAATGATTATTAACAGGAACGTTGTTTGATCTGTCGTCACTGTCACGTCTCTGAGATGTGCTGAGAAATCTCAGCAGTGAGGAAATCAGAGAAGGAAAAAGTTGCTTCAAAATGATTTTGTACACAAAGCTTTAGAGCTGATGTCACTTCAGCACTTCTGCTTACATTATGCTTCATCACTCTCATCTTCCTGCACTGCCGTGTGAGGCTGCAGGTATTTATTAAAGTCAAAGGAAGGAATCGGACTCACAGCCACCTGTAGGCACCAAAATCCCAGCTTACATTCAGTGCACCTGAGCAACGTGCTGCAAGAAGAGCTGGTCACTAATCTGACACTTCAGACCCGTCTGAGGTCACTTCATCATGCAGGAAATCATTTAAATACTCTCCTCCCAGAGTCTCTCACTCTGAAACTCGTACAGATGATATGCAATAACAGCAGCCATGAAAATCTCTGTCCTGCCTCTTTAGTAACTCCCGACTTTTTGCCAGTTTCCTTCGGTCTTTATTCTAAGTTACTCAACAGCTTCAACGCTGCAAGAAAACACACACCTGCATTTTTCCAATTTAAGCTCTTTTTTTAAATATTTAATGACGAATGAAAAACGTTCAGCTTTGTGATCAGATCTGCTGTGACTTTCACTCAGCTGACAGCTTGGATCAATGCCTCCCACTGTTTACTAAAAGGCAAATAGTTTAATTTGAATAAGCTGAGTACTGCTTTTGTTCCTGACTATGCAAATGTGAATGTGTGTGAATGATTTTGCATTGCCTGAGGAGCTTTTCACTGCGTTTCAGGCCTGAATCAGTGGGATTGTTTTCTCTCCTGTCCGATGTGACACCCTCAGCTGTGGATTTATTATTTAGATCTTTCCCACTGCATTATTGGATCTCAGATCTATTGCAGCGTTGTGCTTTATGGCTTTAATTAGGGCAGAAAAAAAGTCGTTTTCAGTCATTTGTATAAAAATTTTTATAAATCTTTCAGTTCCTCTGATCACGCCAACATGTTTTCCCCTGATTTCCCTGTGATTTTGATAGATAATCACATCCTCCTCCTTTAATAAAAGCTGAAACTGTTGTGATGGTGTTGGCATTTGCATTTAAAGGCACTCCGATGCCTGTTCCTTACTGTAAGCCAGAGAGTGTAAGATGAATAAGCCGGTGATTGTAAGGCATGAATATAAGAGCTGATGCCAATCAGTTAACATGGATTTCACTCAGTGTATGAAAATGGCTGGAGCCTCTGGGTCTGAGAAGTGACCCGCCCCTGTTTGTTTTCAGGGCTTTTTAGCTTAAAGTTTCTGTGGCTTCGTTAAATACACTGAAGTTATCGTTTGGAAAGAATCAGCTGATTCTGACGAGGTCAGGTGGGACCTTTTGTCAGGTTTGCTGGATTTTATATGGAAATCCTTTAATGCACCTCCAGTCCGGATAATCTGTGGGCCCCCTCTCTCTTTGTTCCAGCGCAGAATTTGTCTGAATTCGAGGTAGACCTCCAGCAGGGAGGGAGAGGCTGGTGCCCCGACCCTCCACACACTCGGGCCGGTCCCACAGGCAGCTCTATTATCCCGGACTGAGTGGCTGTGGAGCGCTGCTGGGCCCTGTTTTTCTGCCTGTCTGCATGGCCCCCGTAAGCCCCTGACCTGGGCCTTTGTGCCTTCCTGACCCCCAGTGACCCTCTGGTAATAACTCTGGTAAAGAATGAGAGGGGGGGGTCACTGTGCAAAAAGAGGCTGCTGGGGCAGAAAAATAGGATAAAGGAAGCAGGTACAGATTACAATGTTACATTTGCATTATGCAGCTCTTTTATTCGTGCATTAGAGGCTTTTTATTGCCAGTGTGTGAGCCCTCCCCCCGGCTCTCGGTTTCCTCAAACAGCCCGTGGATGTTTTACAGGTGAGGCGGATTATTCACTGAAAGTCGTTGGTGCTCCTCCTGAGTGCTGCATCAACAGTGGGCAGCACCAGCTAACACCACTTTAGATCTCAGTCACACCACTGGTTGCTCGGGGAAAACGTGTACTCTGCAGCTGGTTGGCAAGTGGTTGCTGGCAGTCATAACCAGGAAACCTCCTTAACGTCGCTCTGGCCACTCGCGGACTGCTGCCTCACCTGTAGTTTGCATGGAAGCATCTCACCTCTGAGACCAATTTCACTCAGCAACCTCAGCAACCACTCAGCAACCTCCAGCAACCAGTTGGCAAATACATTTTTTCCTCAGGGAGTCTAAGCCTGTGGTCATTTGACCCGACAGCAAATGATGTCATGTGACAGGAAAAAGCTGAACAGTGCTTTCCTTTACAGCTCTGCACAGTACTTCACAGAAGGGAAGAAATGAGCAGTTTTACTGTCTATACCTGAGTAGTTTTCATGATAATCAATAATAAACTTTAAAATAACTCTGAAGTATAAAAGTCTGTCAGATGTAGCTCACACTGTGGTGTCTTGTTCACCTTTTTAGCTCTTTAAAAATGGAAAATATGAACAGACGTGCATCAGTACATGTGAGACTGGACAGATGAGTCATCGCCTTCAAGGACACGAAAATATGGGTGGAAATTGATCAAAGGTCATGACTACTTGAGGAACTGCTGTGCGGCGGTAATAAAAGCTCCTTAATTTACGACTGCGTCTTCAAATGTCACTTAAAAGATTCGAGTTTGTCAGATTTGGCTTGTTTCAGCTCGTGTTCCAGTTCTGGCATTTGATTATAAAAACAGCAAAAGCCATTAGAGGTCAATGAGGGCTGGAAAAAAAAAGTAAAAGAAAAACTAACAGAGCGAACACGAAGTCGCCGGCAGGGCTGGGAGGGAGGAGGAAATGCAGAAATGACAGGAAATATGGACGATTGGCAGCTACTGCTGAGATAAGAGGGTGGCGAGGTAAAAAGCAGGAATACGGAAAGGAAATGGCCGTGGCTGCAGATTGAGCGGTGGGTTTCCATGGTGACTGAGTTCCCTTAATGTTTTTCTTGGCCATATTGAGTGTGTGTGTGTGTGTGTGTGTGTGTGTGTAAGCTATGTGCATTTACATATTTGTAATTTTCAGTTTTTTGTCTTTAAGGTATAAAAAAATGCATCTTTCTGTGTGTGTGTGTGTGTGTAAGCTCATGCATAATGTGCAGCGTTTGTGTGTGTTCCTTGTCATCTTTTATCCACGCCCCCTCCCCGAGTGAAGATGGTCTCTGTGTGTGTGGGCGTGGTGCCAATCAGACGCCGGCGCCTTTCACGCTGGCAGGCTTGCCCAGGTCAGGCGTATCCCAAAGACCCCATACGCACCATCGCCGCCTCCAAACACCAGCCGTGGGCAACCTGCACCCTCACACACACACACACACACACACACACACACACACACACACACACACACACACACACATACACAGTGAATAATTAGCTCTCCGGCTCAGCACAGGGTCAGACCGTGCAGAAGAAGAAAATAAAAACCAGCCCGCCCGCCCCCCCGCGGGTGGTTTTGCGAGGATCCAGCAGACGCTCAGAAACCAGCGGGGTCAGGCTGAGCAGCGTTTGGATCTGGCTGCGATTCAAAGCGGACGGAGGCTGATGCAATTGTTTGATTTCCAATGATAACAAGCAAAATGCAAAACGGAGAGCAGAGAGGCTCATGGGTAATTGCCTCTCTCTCTCTCTCTCTCTCTCTCTCTCTGGAGATGATGGCGTGTCTTTGCTGTTTCATGAGAGTGTAATCTATGACCTCACGTGTGAAACGAGGTCACGCAGGTAAGTGTAGGAGACAAAGGGGTGATGCACGCCAGCGTCAGAGTTCGAGAAGCGTCGCCTCAATTGCACCGGCGGGACTTCCCAGCGACGGTGCCTGTGGCGATGGCGGCGTTTGGAGCTGATCCTGTGACACAGTTATGAAAATAAGTCTCCCGCAGGGCCCTCATATGTGCGACTGCTGCAGAGCTCTTTGACTGAGGCTGACAAGTGTTAAGAGGTCCTCTTATAAACACTGATAAACATCAGAGGTTTCCAGAACACTCTTTAAACCGTTGTGGTGAAGATAAGGATGCACTTTAAGAGGACCTGTTCTGTAGCTTTGCATGAGTCACAGTTCAAAGTAATCCACGTTCATGCTGCCATCCCCCCCTTTAGCTGCACCTCCCAAACAGAGATCTGAAGAGCAGGAGGCGGGGCTTCTGTGCCTGAGATGACCATTTCAGGATATCCCCTCTCTGTTACATCATACAGATCCAAGAGTAGAAAAAAAAACTCCTGGAAACTCAGCGTTTAGAGCAGCCTGAGCTCTGGGATTACTGTGCGTACACTGACCTCATTATTTCAAACTGTGCTCACAAACATTTATTTCGTTTAGAGCTTTGAGTAAATTCCCTTTATCTATAAAATATTTGGGCTTTAAAGTGTTTTTTAAACCCTACATTTTTGTGCTGTTGTACTTGTTTCTTTGTTGCCATTAATTTCACTCAGCAGGTTTATACCGTCTTTAGTGATGTCGTCTCATCAGTTTGCAGCTTGGACGCTTCTGCCAAACAGTCGGTCTGCAGTTCCTGTGACGTCCAGCAGGGGCGCCACAGTGAGCCAGTCCCCATAGACTCCCATGTTAAAACTTTCCAGCAGAAATAAACCTGTTTAGAGCCTGATACAGAAACTGCTTTGGCCTCTGTGGATAATTTCCCCCCTCCATACAGGGGGGGGTTAATAAATCACCTGTTGGATTAAAGGTGGTTCTGATTACCCCATAAGCTCGTCAGGCCTGTCTCACAGAAAGTTCATACAAATATGTAAAAATTAAGATGCAAAAGTGTGTATAAGAGCTTCCTTTTTACTTATAGCACATGAATATGTGGAAAATTAGAGCTCTACTGAGGAATTAGAGGATAGAGTATCATGCAGAGACTGCTATAACATATGAAATGAATGAGGGTAATAAATGGCAGTATGAATCCAAACGCCTACACAGAGTCAGAGGTCAGCTGACTGATTCCATGCATGCACAGAGGGGGACTCTGGGTAGGAGACAGCAGGGAAAATTAGCTTTGTGGTGAGACTTCCTCAGAAATGAGAACAAACAAATTACACACTTGTTCTCATCGTGTTAAAGAATATCAGAGGAAGCAAGCAATCTAAATGCAATTTGTGCTGGCTGCAGGCAGCTTATTCCGAGGAGCCGCTCGGGCCTACATACAAATATTTGTGTGCGAAATCATCGTGAATGCTAATCGGTTCATTTTCTGCCGCAGTCCGACCTCTGCAGACAGCGAGGAGGAACCATGTGGGGTCAGCTGGGTGCAGCGTTCCTCCTGCTCGCCGGGGTGGGGGGATCTCGGGGTGTGGGGGGGGACAGCGAGTACCTTTGAGCCTGTCGGTAAACGCAAACAGGTGCTGAGCGTCTGCTCGCGGTGACTCAGCCGTGCGCCGCGGGCCGGCGCGCTCGCAGAGCCGTGTTTACGCTAATTTGGGGGTAAACACATTGCAGCACAAGTCTTCATCTGGAGACGGCTCTGTTGTATCTGGAGGGGGCGAGGCATCGGGGGCTCTGCGGCACGCTGTTTGAGGCAAAATAGGAGAGGAAAAGCCGCCGTATCTCCCCTCGCTGTCGCCATCGATTGAATTAACAGGCGGTCGATCGATCGAGCCACTCTGGCCTCCATTAATATCACCCTCTGCACAGCGCCGCTGTAACCGTTCTGTTCACTTAACAACAGACATTCATTCTAATGCACCCATAATGCACTGATGCACCACAGCAGGGGGGGGGCATTTGTGCAGCCGTGGGAAAAAGAGGAGGAAGAGGAGGGAAGGGGACGTGAAAATAAACCAAAAAGTAAGAGGAGAGGGAGCTGTGGTGAAAGAGAAGATGTATGGTGGGAGTGTGGACAGATGGAAGAAATGTGGAAGATAAAAAGGAGGATATGATGGAGTAATGGATGCTAAGAAAATATTTGCATCCACACACACAGTTTCCATGGGGAGGAGAGCAGGAGACTTTTTTTATTAGCATTTTTATTCTTTATTTGGTTTAAGGAGAGGAAGGCGAACGCAAAGATTCGATCTCACTCCAGCGGCGGCACAAATGTGATTCATGAAATCCATCCAGGATCTTTAAAGTTTGAAATTGATTTCACTTTTTTTGTGTGTGCGGCTTGGAGAAGTTTCAGTAGTGGAACATCTCACGGCGGTGATAAGCAGTCTCTGGCCGGAGTTTCTCCTGCAGGGGTCTGAAAATGAATTTTAAATTTACATATTTGCACCTCTGCTGGCTTCACAGCGCACTGTCAGCGAGCGCACTGAAGGGAGGTGGGCGGTGATGGAGGAAATATGGTTTGTCACGGGTGTGGGCTGAGTGTTAAAAAGGGCGCTGGTGCAGGGTTAAACGGGGTTTGAGGGGGAGGCACGGGGTCACCGGGGGCGCCTCCGAGCCGATGGTTTACTTTACACACATCCAGGGGATTAAGGGCTTCGCATGCTAATGCACGCAGAGGCTAATTATTCAAAGTCTCTGCAAGGATTGATGACACGTCGAGATCACCCACATCACCAGCAACACCACCTCTGGAGAGGGAAAACAAGCCGGAGCGGAGGAGTGAAGCCCACCGAGGTGACTGCGAGGCTGAGAGAGGAAGATGAAGATGAATAATCAGGACTGAGTGGATTTGAGACAGAAAAAACAGAGGAGCAGCTGAGAGGTGGAGGATATAAAGGGAGGGGATGGAGGAGAGGCTGGAGTCTGATTCTGTAAAGCACAGCCAGGTGTGGAGAGCCTGTGACCTTCGCATCAAGAGTTCGCAAACACACATCAAAGTGCTTTAAGGCGAAAGGAAAGAAATTCATCCACTGATCAGCCACAACAGTAAACCCCCCCTCCTCCATCCTGGTTTATTTTATGGCAGTTGCATCTGTTTGTGGAGGTGTTTGCCAGCCGCATTTTGCTCGACATGGGTGACCTGTGCATCGGGCGAATGCTGATTGGTTGATGAGTGAGCCAGAATGGGAAAGGAGTTCACGAGGAACGGAAGAAGAGTGAAAGAATACACCGAAGATCGGAAAAATACAGCATGAAAAGCGAAGAGTGGACGCTCAGTTTCACTGAGAACCTCAATCTTCTCCACGACTGAAGGACCAACAACACAAACAAGTAGTTCACAGATCAGCTGTACCACATATTTTTGACACTGCCCCCATCTGGCAGCAGATGGTCTCTGCAGGTAGGCAGGCTGTCACGATCCCAGGGCCTTGTAGTTACGAATACGAATACAGTTATTAGTCCCACAGTGGGGAAATTACAGTTAACAGAACACCCATCCAAGAAATGCAAACATAGAGACAAACACAAACAGACAGGTGTCTGTCTTGTAGTTGAATTCATTGTTCGGTGTTTTAATTTTGTTTATTAATCTTTGTTTCTTTGAGTATTTTGGAGTTCTTATAATCGAGTCCAAGCTTCAGAGTTTAGTTTGTTTCTTCTTTGATCCTGTTGCATCAACCCCCATTTAGTTATACATCTCACTTCCTGTTTTATTTTGATAGTTACTTGTCTCTAGTGCCTTGTGTCGCACTGTCTTTGACTGTCACCTGCATCTTGTTTTCCCAGCTGTGTCTACTTCCCCTTATTGTCCATCTGTGTGTTTATAGCGCCGTCCCCCCGTCTGTTACTGTTCCCCGTGTTCTCGCTGCCTGGTTGGAATCATTTCAGTCGTTTCAGTTCGTTGACTTTGTCCCTCAGGACAGAGTTTGCATTTCATGCATTTCTGAAGACTGCTAACGTGTTACCACCGCCGAACCATAACTTCCTCATCAGATGCTCAGATTGGGATTGAGGGACAGTCCCCTTTTGAAGAGCAACAAAGGCTCCATTAGATGGTTGTATCCTGTTTGGGAGCTTTGTGTTTTGAATATTGTTTTGCTCGGTCCGGCTGAGGTACTGTACGGTTGAGGCTCTGAGGGGGTTAAAGTGGGAGAATCAGTAAGTTGGATAATAGTCGGTGCTGTGAGATGAGTTTTCTTTGTAGACAGGCAGTGATCAGCTGACCTGGGATGGTTGTGTATGTAGCTATCAGTCATCTACAATAAATATAAAGATGTTACATCAGCTGCTAGCTACTGTAATGCTAGTATAAAGATGGATCTTCTAGAAGCAAGTCCAGACATTTTGGAATGGCTCACGCATGTATTTGGGCCATTATTTTGAAGCATCTGGACATAAAAACTGCAGGTACAGAACAGTCGATCCAGTTGAATCTGACCTAACAGTGAGCGTGGATACCACAGTCCTCCTGCTGCCCTTTATTTGTTGTCACACACATTTCTCAGTGTTAAAAAGATAACTTCAGCAGCAGATCATGCACAGATCCACTGTGATTAATACAATCTAACAGGAATTCGGACATTATAAGATTTAGATTTCCAGTTTTTCAGATCTTACAGATCAGTTGTTATCTTTGAACATGATCTCTTATCACCCTCTCCTGTCTTCTATCTCTGGGAGGGACGTTATCTCACATCAGTGTTTGTTTTTCATCTCCAGTGCAGCAGCTGCACCTTTAGCTCGCGGTTCAGCTGATATTTGTTGAGCTGTTGGAAAGGTTGCTACAAAGAGAGCACCTCCATGCACGCTCACTGCTCCACTGCAGCACCAGATAGATGCAAAATTACCTCAACTTTATGGACGTCTGCATGCATGAACAACATTGATGAGGTGCAAAAGGGATGTGCAGACCGTGCAGGAGGGACCGTGGTGAAAACTCTCACATGTCGGTGACATCGCAGTGGTTATGTCCATCTTTCATGCTTTGTTAACTTTATAACATATATATTGGCTTTAATACATGCAGCAGCTTTAGTGACAGTGCAGCAGCTTTCAGCTGAGACACAAAATGTTCTGATGCTGATATAAAAGAGTTCATGATATGTTCAAAAAGCTTCTGCAAGCAGACAGATGCACCGCCGCCTCCACCACCACATGCTGATCTGGTCAATATGCACCTACTGTCTTAGTATAGCAAGTAAGCTACACACACGCCGTGCTTTAATCTGTCCACACACACACACACGCGCTCTTATATATGAGCACACACAAAGATCCAGCAGGAGTGAAGAAGCAGAATGAAAAGAAGAAAAGGAAGACACCAATGAAATAATAAGAAAAGACTGTGAGAAAAGCAGGGCTGTAATTGCAATTCATTTCCAGCTCGGGCCCCTGGGGTGCTGTGAGTGCGTTTGATCCCAACGGCGAGCGAGTGTGGAAGCGGAGAGACGCAGTCATATGTATGCAGCAGGAGGAGAGGGAAGCAGAAAGCCTTTTAATATTCCAGTCCACGGGTTGGGATGAGAGACTGCTCTCATACCTTCAGGTTCATGAGCATAATGAGATTTTTATTTTGCTGAGTGCAGCCTGGGAGCGCGCCCGCACAAAATGCTGTCTGATCCGAGGCGCGTGCACGTGAGCGGACTATATCTGAGCGTGCACACTCGCTCAGACTTCACAATTAGGAAGTGGGGGTCATTACTTCGTCTTCTCCCTGGGCTCGGATGACATTCATCGACTTAAATCTCACAATAAATACTTAGTGCACTTCCTCTCCTCCCTATTATCCACATCAGTGGGTGCTTTCCCAAAACATCTCCTTCATTTCCCAGACTCCTCGGGGCTGAAAGTGAACACACACTGGAGTCCCCACCCTGCTGAGGTCTTTGTCAGGATGGAGTCATGTTTCCCTGAGCTGAGGTGTCTCCAGCTCAGAGCGCGCACAGACGCACTGCACGTGATGACGGCTCTCGGCAGCCTTCAAGTGTTGGACCATCCTGACACACCATGACCCAAACTACGTGTTAGAATACAGGGTTGATGAATATGCACCACAGCTTTCTGTGGAGGTGCACCCATCCACAGGAGGGAACCAGACCATGCTTCCTCACCCTCTCAGCTCATGAAGACCAACCTCCAGTGGGGAAAAATGGACACTATAAGGACAAGCGGTGCATTATGGGTGTTGTAGGATCCAGCTTTTTTTGGAGCCGGATTTTTCAAGGGGTTAAAAGTGAATATAATTTGCAGAGTTGCCGTAATTTCTTAAAGTAAAGCTTTCATTTGTTGTCCGTAAATGTATAGAAGATTTATCTTATAGATGAGTCCACAAAAAAGGATCCAAACAGAGAAGATGATCTGCTGTGTGTGTGAATATATCCACGCAAACTGAAAAGGCAGTAAGCAAGTGTGTACAATTACTCTCAGCCAGCACCCATTAGGAGGAATTACAGCCGTAAATCAGTGACAGAGAAGCATCAGATCTGCTAAACAGCAGCTTTATGGCACTTTACACAAGCAGAGATCCTTTTATTCCCACACGCTGAAGGTGAAATCGGGTTGTTATGGATGTTCGGCGCACAAACTGACCCTCCTGTGTCATTTTCTATGTCAGATTTGCCTGGAGAGCGATCAGAGGGACTGAAGATATTTCACCTCTGCCGCGTCCTGAATGAGACGGCAGGGTGGGGTCGCCCTCAAGGTTGGGTGCATACCAAGAGAGAGAGAGAGTGTGTGTGTGTGTGTGTGTGTGTGTGTGTGTGTGTGTGTGTGTGTGCGTATGTTTATAATACCTTGTGGGGACAATTTTCCTGACATATACTACGTTGTGGGGACCAATTGCTCCTTGTGGGGACTGGAACCTTGTCCCCACAAGGGGAAACCCTGTTTTTGGGTCAGGGGTCAGAGTTAGGGCTAAGGTATGAATTGAGTTTAGGTTAGGGTTAGGGTTAGGTATGTGATGGTTAGGGTTAGGAAAAGGGTAAAGGTAAGGTTTAGGCTGTAGAAATGAATGGAAGTCAATGGAAATTCCCCACAAAGATAGCAAAACACACGTGTGTGTGTGTGTGTGTGTGTGTGTGTGTGTGTGTGTGTGTGTGTGTGTGTGTGTGTGTGTGTGTGTGTGTGTGTGTGTGTGTGTGTGCGTATGTGCATATTGATCCTAAATGAGGACAGTCGAGCTTTCTGATCTCAGCCAGACCCAAGCCCCCCCCCATGGAGCAATCTGCAGCCATGGCTGGTCCCCATGGTAACTGTGTGTATGTGTGGGCGGGGGGGCATGTCTGCAGAGTTAGCATTGTCCTCCTCATCGTCATCGACCTTCCTCCTCTGCCTTTTCCCTCCTCTGCCCTTCAGAGACTTTGTTTCTCCTCTTCTGTCTTTGTGAGGATATTTTTGCTCAGAGCTCCAGAAAATGTAAGTGAGGGTCATAAATGACCACGTGAGCACATTCAGTAGGTCCTCTGCTGCTGAGTTAAAGTGAGACTTCACAGCTTTTCACTTTTATTTTCAACTTGAAATTAAAAAGTAGGAACCACACACCCCCAAAACCTGCAGTTCCTCTGCAGACCAGCGGAGGCGTCAGCAGTGAGTCAGTCCCCTTAGACTCCCATGTTAAAACGTCCATGTTTACAGCAGCTTTGCATGATTCATGGTTCAAAATAATCCTCTTTTATCTGTTACTGGGCCTCAGCACAGCCTCTCAGTTCAACAAGCAGGTTTAGCTCCACCCCCTTTGAAACAACTTTCTCCTGATTGGCTGATCCTCACAAACAGGAGTTAAAGAGCAGATGGACTTCTGTGCTTGACGTGACCATCCAAATATTTATTGCAATGATCAATAACAAATAAAAAAACAACTATTAAAGTGTGAAAACTGCACTAAAATGTTTGTTACTTGTTCAGTCACCTCTGAGGTCACCCGGGGAGGGGGTAAGCTGCATCCTCAGTATTTACTGAGCAGCTGGGTCTTTGAGGTCCTGAGGAGTAAATATATGGATGTCATGCAGGAACATTTGGTTTTAAAAGTCTGGTTTAATAAGCTGGACCTAAGCCTTTTAAAGGAGAGCCGATAAAAGGACCTTAGCATCAATTGTGAAAGCAGCAGGGAGCCGATGTAATAAAGCTGGAACCAGCGTGATGCAGTCTCTCTTCTCTTTCCTCATGAACAGCAGAGTCCTAAATCAGATGCAGGCCTGTTAATTGATGTTGTAGGAAGACCTGATGAAAAGGTGCTGCAGTGGTCACGTCGACCTGCCACCCTGGAGGAGTTTTTCTGCATCATGATGGTAAAGAAGGTAGTTCAACACATTATTTAAAGCAGTTTTTATATATATGGGACATAAACAACGGAAACTTCGTATCTGTTACAACACAGAGGACAGCTCACTCTCTGAGGCCACTGGACTCAGAGGGTCTCAGTTTAACTTGTCGAGTGACGAAAGCATCATTGAGCTCAGTGGAGGAACATCTGAAGCTTCTGCAGAGATGAACAGCTGTGTGGTTCATAATATTTCTCTCAAAAAAACACAACTGATGCCTGATTTCACTGATTGCCTAATCAGATTCAAACCCCTCGGTGGAACTGACCGAGGAACACCTGTCTGAACGTAATTTATGAAATGAGCATCATGGTTTATTGAGTCAGACCTGAAACCAGTGACTGACACCACAAACTCATCATGAAGGTGTTTGCTGAGCTCAGTGATCAGGTGAGCAGGAGGCTCTTTTTCTACACAGTCAGACCACAGGAGTCGCCCCCTTCTGGACATTAGAAAGAATGCAGGTTTAAGGTGCTTTAAAGAACTATATTCACCTTCTGAGCTCCAGCACATGCAGTTTGCTGGATTAACCCTTTGAGCTCTGAGTCATCAGGCATATGGACTTTTGGACGGCATGAAAATGGTTTCTGATGTCTGTCTGTGAGAGTGATTATTACCTTTGCCACGACTTAAAACAACATCCATTAATTTTCTTCCACTTATCCTGGGAAGCTGGAGCCTATCCCAGCGTGGTTAGCGGGTCGGTACACAAAGACAAACACGCACAATCTGAATCACCTAACAAGCATGTCTTTGGATTATGGGAGGAGGAAGCCGGAGTACCTGGAGAGAACCCACATAGGTACAGGGAGAACCAGCCAGGATTCAAACCCGGGACCTTCACCTTGTGAGGCAGCAGTACTAACCACTGCAGCATTGTACTGCCCCTGAGCTAACAATAAACTAAAAACAAAACTCACATATTCTGATGGCCTTAGGATCACCTCGGAGCTGGCTCTGGAAAGCCTCAGAGTGCCTCCAGAAGAGCTGCAGGAGGTGGACGAGGGGAAGGACGGATGGGTGTCTCTGCTGGGACCCGGACCCAGAGGAGCAGCAGAAAGTGGATGATGGCTGTACATTAACCCCGTGAGGTCATAATGTACAGACAGAATTTTGTGCAAAAGGATGATAGTCACTGAGCATGTCACCTAGGTTAATGCCGGGGCTCATAGATGTGTTTTTAACCTTTTTTTTTTTTTTTTCCAGACATCCATCCACACAGGCAGGAATAACGGCCTCCCAGGCTTCCCTCTCCTCAGCCATCTCCTGCGGCTCTTCTTGTGGGGGGGGTCTGTTTCCAAGCCAGCTGAGAGATATCAGTGTGTGCTGGGTCGGCCCCAACCTTCCAGAAACATGCCCGAACTCAACTGCCCCCTCTCCAATTCAGAAGCACTCACTTCTCACACAGATGCTCTTCAGAGTGTGCTCATTTCTGCTGCTTGTATCCATAATCATCATATTCAAATAATAAAAGGGGTGAGACATGTCAGGCTTTAACTACGCAGCCAACACTTGTTAGTGGATCCATCCATTGTTGGTTTGTGTCTTTATTCGGGATTTGTTGACAGTAAAACAAATACAGAAAATCATCCGACTCATCCTGAGTGGATTAGAGGATTCAGTGCTGGTTAGATCAAAGGTAGGAGGCAGCACAGGTCCTCACAAGTGCTGTTTTCATGGTTGTCTGTGCGGTCCGGGAGGAAATATGAGAAAATGGTTATTTTCTGTAGCGCAGCTCTGCACGGTCCCACGAGGAGTCCAGGAAGGATGCACGAAACGCCGGGGAAGCATTAAAGGAGTGCTCTCTGATGCACTTTTATTTTCACAGAGCTGCTAGACAGAGTGACAAAAACCATATATTTGTGGACAGCTGAGGTGCAGGTGAAACAATAGGCCATGATGGAAGGATAAAGGTTTATTTCCTGCACTGTTACAGAGGGAAAAAGGGAATGAAGGAGACAGATGGGAGTTCAGGGACTGATCGACCTTGTTCGATACACACTGAGAGACAGACACTAGGCAGAGATAGCGGCCATGTAAATTAAGTTAGATTAGATTAAATTAGATTACATTCGACTGATCTGAAAGTTTAAATAGCAAATCGGTGGTGCACAGGTTGAAACCCCTAATACACAACCTCCAAGGACAAAAAGACAAAGAGGAGCAGGAAACTTCTTCACGCTGTGGCGCTTCTCCACAGGAGGGAAGTGTCTGCGTTTCCTCTGAATACCACCAGCCTGACAGCAGAGGATGCGTCTGTTATGACAACCCCAAACACACAGATAAAACCCCAAAACTTTAAAAACACAGCCACACCGACCCCCTGCCCCCATAGAGGTCTGAGTAGCCGTGCTTTGCGCGCTTGTCAGCATCTCACAAATATGTAAAACACACTTCTGTGCTGAAAGATACCACAAACTCCCATTAGCTCCCGGCCCCTGAGGCACACGAGGCTTACTGGCTTCCTTTCAGAGGATAAAAGATGAAGAACATACAGGATCTGAGCTGAAATTGTGATGCAAACAGGCGAGAAATCTGAGTGCATGTCGTGCTTTTTAAAGAGAAGAAAGAGAAAGTTTTGGGATCAGCCAGTCCGAACTCATTAAGGAGCTATCCGTCCTCACGGGCTGCTGACTGTTTCTCTGTGTTACGCTCAGAGAAGTTTCACTTATTAACAACAAGCATATGGATGATATGAAGAAGCGTGGTGGATGTACAGGTGAAGGTTCTGCAGAGATGGAGAGCTGAGAGTCATCTGCATGGTGATTCTTATTTATTGGATCCTTTTGTTTGATTTCCCGGTTTGGTAGCTTCAGTCCTAAAACTGGAGCAAACTGGTGCCACCCTTGGTGACCTTCAGCATCCCGATGAAATGAGGGTCCTCCCAAAGGCAAAGCCCATCTTTTTGGACCCTCGGTGATGGGCAAACGTTTTGAGTTTCATACAGTTTCCAGTGAGAACAATCCTGAGCGCTTTCAAAGACTTTCAAATTTATGCAAAGAGTTGGTGTTTGTTGTGTTGACCTTCTTCATATGTCCTGCAGTTCTCTGTGGCATGCTGGACATCAGATTCTGGGCCTGATTGATGGAGAACCATTCCTGCCTCATCAGAGCTCCATGTTGTGGGTTTCCTGCTGATCCACCTACTTTTTAAGAACTGATCGTAGATTATGGATCATATTAATGGGGAGTTTCCAGGCCATGGATCCAAAACGTTAATCCGATGATGTCCAAGCCACGTGGTTCTCACTTTTGCACCGTGACATGGATTGTCTCCAGATTGCTCCCGGATCACTGGAAGAAGGTGGTCAAGGTAGGAAACTCTTGGCTATCGCATGTTTAAACATGTAAAAACTAATCTAAAAAAAGTGAAGCAGCAGCAGAGTGTTTTTGGACCATGACTGTAGATGCTGCTCTCCAGATGGTCCATCAAGGTGATCAAAGTTGGCACTATCAAATTCAGAAGGTCTTTTGCTGCATCTGTATCTTTTTTCCCCTTTTGGTTCATGAAAATGTGTCAACATGACATGCAAAAACAAAAATGCGTTACTGTGACATGCCTTTTGTACGCAGTCCCATGATGCTGTGGGATAAACATGTCCGGGTTGGACAGAGGCTGCGTGTCCTCGCACAGCGGTGATGGTGGATGTTATTTTGTGATCTCTGGCCTAAAGGGAGCAGGTGCAGCGGGAGCAGCGGCTCCAACCACAAACCCACAGAGGCCAACCCAGACTTCCAGAAGATTCATTCAGATACAGTCTGTCTGCTTAATAACACGACAAAAGGAAAATGTTCACACAGCCATTTAAGAAGTTTTATCTCTGAACTATGTGGGGTGGCTCATTCTACTGGACACACCTTAGTTCACCTTTTTACTTCCTATCATTGATCTCCGGGTCCAAAAGTGGATGTTCATGATAAACATGAGCAAAGTTTCTAATAACTTTTGGCTCACAGGGATTATTGAACAGTCTCTGTGGTTTCTGTCGCACTTTTCACAATTTGACAGTTTCGGAGTGTGGCCGGTGAGTGTTGGTAGACATGTTGGCGAGTTCTATGTATCCTACAGGCAACTGCAGCAATCTGCAATCAACCACAGCAATGCACAGAAAGAAGATGCAGAGCACAAACTCAGAGACTGCCACACAGAAGCCAGAAGTGTGACAAAGCATTGGGAGGGTGGAGGCGGTGGAGGGGCTGCCTCTCAATGATATCCCACACCGGTTCCAATCCAGCGCCCGTGCCTTCCCTCTGCAGACACCAGCCTTTCATCTCTTTGACTTCACCCCAAGACATCAGCCCGCTCTTCCTCCTCTCTCCTCCTCCTCTCCCACTGTTCTCTTCTTTTTGACCAACACCCACATACCCAGACTCACCACCCGCCCGCCTGTCTACGCCTGTCGGACTCCTACGGTCTGTTTTCAGGGGTCACTTCATGAAGCCGCCGTCATTTAAGAAAAGGTGCATTTACATGTTTTTACTGAAACAACACAGTGACTAACTGTGAGTAGTTAGAACTTCAGCTCCTGCATGTCTGAGGACAAAATGTTGGAAAAACATCTCGACAACTTTCAACTGTGAAGCAACAGGACAAAACGGCTCAATGTAAATATTATACTGATGTAGGAGGAATGAAACCACTTTAAAATATAAGGTGGTGTATAAGATCCCAGGGTGGTCTTCGGGGTTTCTACAGACTTTTATTTGAGGCCATTAAGGCGCAGGAAAAGGTTCAGAACAGGAAGTTTAATTATGAAGGAGAAGCTTCCTGAGTGCTTCGTGTTTGCACTAAAATTACTTTCAATCCTAAAGTAAAAATGTGTTTTGGAGACGGAGGCCCGGCTTGTGTCTGCTGTTTGGTGCTGAGTGGGTAAAAACAGCAGGTTCGGGCGTGTGATGCAGAAACACTTCTTCAGGGTGTCGGGGGTATTTGCAGTCATGGAACAACCTCGAGTATTTTTATTTTATATCCCATAGTTTGAGTAAAAACAGCCTGAACCTGTCCCTCACCCGTTCTAAAGAGCACAGGCATGTCTGAAGTGGCTTTTGGTGGGTTTAAAGAGTTTCCAAAACCTGTGAAAGCGGCGTGAACCGAGGCAGACAGTTAAATAATGAGCAGTCGCCGCAGAGCCGCTGATCCAGGTGATAATTCTCTGCAGGTTAATTACAGCGAGCGCCCCTCTCACACTGTTTCCTCACTGCCATTAGATGTATTGTTATAAAAATCACCATTACATGCACTTTAAAGCTGCCGCGGCACAAATAAGAGGACAAATTGCGTGTTGAGGGTTAAACACATCTAATTATGTGCAATTACTGGCATCATCTTTGACTGATTTCAACACTCAGTCTTCTTTCTGAGTGCTTCTCTGTCTGCATCTGCTGCCTCAAAGCACAGAAATCATTGTTCATCTCAATCTATACACACGTTTACTTAAATAACTCACATCTGGCCGACAATCCACACATTCCCACACACACACACACACACACATGATGTATAGGACACCTTTGAAAAGCTGTACAATAACATCTGTCCTTCCTCCTTCTCCTTACCTTTGCCTTTGTCTCACTTTCTCTTTGTGTCTCTTTCACAGTGAAGTGTCTGTGTTGTGTGTTTTTGCTGAGAGGCGGCTCGATGGCAAAGTTCAAAGCAGGATCGGGGCAGTGGGCGGTAGCAGAACACCCCAGAGCACTGCAGCTTCTCCACAACCACCATGCTCCATTTACTGCACACACACACACACACACGCAGTCGACACTTTGAACTTGCCATCTCACATGAACATGCATATTTATTTATTTCAGCAAGGCTGCAGGACTTTCTGTGCTTGTGAGTTATTGTTTCTGCCGGTGCATCGAGTGCGTCTCGTTCGCCTCGCCTGTGCATTCATGTGTGTGTCACAGTGTTTATGTGGACCTGACACATCGCTGGGTTTACGGGGCTAAATGAGGGCTCGAGAACAGGTGACTGCTTGCTTAGGAAGTCAGATAATTACATTAAAAATGCTCCAACAGCACAAACACAGTCCAGAGGTCCAGTTCAGGGACTCCAGTTAACTGAGGGGAAGCCTAGCAGAAGGCTAGCAGTTACAGGTTTGTTTCTGCTGTAAAGTTGGACCTTAAATATATGTTTTTCAGGCTTTTTAGCCTTTATTTTGATAGGATAGTGTAGGGACATGAAAGCTGGGATAAAATCACACACTAAACCTGCAGACACTTTAACATGCAAGTCTATGAGCATGGAGTCACTTTTAGACATTAGAGGGACTGCAGCAGTTTCATTTTTCATCACTGAGGTTTCCAGCAATGGCACACCTCTGTGCTGCCATGCAGATGTTCCTCTGCTGATGAACACTGAGGCAGCAGCAGTGAGGTGAACTGAGGTGTGATGATTATCGCTGAGAAGGACGCTGACAGCAGGTAATGAGATGTTCCACCAGCAAACCATCTAGGAATCGAGGTTACCTTTCAGATCAACACTCATTCATTCATTTCGGCATCACAGTTGTTCTCTGAGAAGAGTTTCCATTTGGGTGCTCATCTATTCAAACAGAGGGTAACCTAACCTGAACCATAACCTTGGACGAGTAAAAACTTCACAGAGGAGAGGAGGGACCCGCAAAAGGTCAAATCCAAGATGAAGGTCAAAGGTCACTCACACACACAAAAAGGAAGAACAGGGGGAGCATGTTTCTGAACCCCAGAAGAACCTCTTCAGACTTGAAAACCTGATTTCATGAGCAATGATGACCCTCCTGCTCAGGTCTGAATGCTGAGAGATGGACTGTGTCTCTCAAGTCACTGCGCAGCATTTTAGATCCTTAAACTGTGTCTGTTCAGCTGATCCTGAAGGACCTGCAGGAGCTGTATACTCTGATTAAACTCTGGTGTGGCACAGAAACGCAGAAAAGCCACATTTCAAAGTAAAACAGGAAGTACCCAAACAGAAAAGGTTAAAGCAAAATCTTTCACATCCTCTGCTGCCTTACCTGCATCACCTTCTGCATTGTTTCAGCCTTTGTCACCTGTACACTTTGTGTTTGCTGTAAAACTTCTGTAACCTCACATTACACCGCTGGTTTTCTTGGTAAAGGCTCCAGAAATAGCTCCGCCTGGGGCAATTTGTTCCAGTTCGCTGACTGATAGTAACCAGGACCTTTTTCTTTTTCTTTCCCTGCTCTCAACTTCTAAACTGTGATTAACACAAGCAATCCATCGTGCATCTATAATTTGACCTGCAGGGCTCAGGATTACACATTAACCTCCCCTCAGTCGCCCCCGGCTGAGCTCGCTTCTGATTAACAAGTACAACTTTTTACTTCCAAGGTTTCAAACTGACCTGTGTTCAGATCAATGGCAACATGTTGGTGCAGAGAAGGAAAATTATAGATGACCTGTGCTCCGAAACAGGTGAAAGAAAGTTCTAACAGAGAGAAACTCATCACGGAAATACAGTTCATTACATGCAGGCAATTAGAACCTCAGCTCCAATCTGACAGGAGATCTAATTGTACTCCAACACCTCCACGATGAATCTGATTCAGATCTCAGACCAGTGAAACCAAACCACCTTTAACTCTTCAGAAAAGTCCCACTGTACCTACATCCCCTCACCCTGAACCATTAAATTTAGCCTCATGCAGGCTTTGAATCCTGACACGTCAACTTAACGAGGAGGAAAAGTCTGCAGGAAGCTGAGCTGATGTCACAGAGATGCTCACATCATGCAGGCACCTTCAGTTAGCATGAGAACATGCTAACATTTGCTAATTACCACTAAACACACACCTGAGGCTGATAAAAGGAATTACTTGCCATAATTTTGGGACTAAATTGAATCTAATATGGATAGGCTCAGACAAATTATAATCCAGCATCTGGAAAGCATGAACATGCAGCCGAAGCTGAATTACAGCAGGGGTGGAGTTGCTTCCTGCAGGGGCGGAGCTGTTTTCTGCAGGGCCCCAGTGTAGAAGCTTCCTATTGGGCCCCCAGAAACCACCCCATTATACACGGCAGCGTAAACAGCCAAGCAAATAAATCAATCAATAAAACAGCAATAGGTGTTGAATTAATGACATGAATCATCATTCTGGAAACTGATTAGTTGAGTAATTTTCTTGAAGGGGGTGATGATGGAAACTTCTCTGGATTTTTCAGATATTTACAATAATCAGAATCCAAGTATTATTGGGCAAGTATGTGTACAAGTACAAGGCGTTTCAGGTGAGTATTTGCACCAAATTCAGTGAAATTCATCTAGTTTGGGTCAGTGTTCAGATCAATGCTTCCCCAACTTTATGCGAGTCCATCTGTGTGATTTCTGTAAAAGTCCTTGAAAACTCTTCTACCAAACGGAGCTCCTGTCTGTTGGTTGCAGTTGTTGGTTGGTTGGAATTTTTTCAACTTATGGACCAACATGGAGGCTGAGGAACACGGGTTGCAGTAGGAGGCCTTCCCAGCCTAGCTGTGGCGCTCCGCTGCACAGATGTGGCTTCTGGCTCTCGTTAACAGGTATGGGGCCACTTTGTTTCGCTCACTTTGGGTCCCCTCCTGCTCCTGGTGGATGTGTGTGCGGTGGAGATCATCTTGCAGTTGCTCAGAGCGATCCAGGCTCACAAAGGGCGCCTTTGTCTAACAGACCCTTATCTGTCCACCAGCAACAACTCGCTCCTACAGCTCAGAGGCACTCGGGTAAACCCGCACTTTACACTCCAACCACACACATGGAAACATGTGCACACATGCTCAGCAGAGCACATACGTGTGTCATTTAAATGACTGCATGTTTGCAGATGTGTGGGCACACACTGGTACATTAGTTATTAGCAGAGATGTTTAAATGAGCTGCTGTGGAAGTGGGAAACATATGGTCACGCTGAGCAAACAATAAATCCTGTGTGAGGTTCATCTGCCTGCACACATTTACATACACCCACACACGCTTACCTCTTCAGATCCATGCATATCATCCCCGAGCAATTAACATCTATACTGATGCCTCTGCATCCGCCTTGTTTTTGTGCCTTTGTCTGCTTTGCATCAACAAACCAGCAGAAACTTCTTTATTTTTCTAGCTTTATTTCTTATTGATAAGGCTGTGCAGTGAATCTGATTATTAAATGCTCATACCTTTGCAGGATTTAGTCTGCTCCTGTCCTCTCTGGGGGAAACCTGCACTGAAAATGAGGTGTTTTCCTTTTCTCATAGCAGCATAAACAAGTTTAAGGCTCATTATTTTCAGTTTCTCCAAAAACCTATAACAGGGGAATCTTTGTAAAAGTTGTGTACTAATTTTGTGCTCTTGTTTGTGCAGCAAATTTTTTTTCTCCTTTTGCTTTCAGAGATTTTTTCAGAGTTGTTTTGGGGATTTTTTGGATCTTAAATAAGTCAGAAACCTTCTGACTTCTTCGCTCCGTGGCTCAGAGTTGACAGGAAACTGAGTGGAAACTCTCTCTGCTGTGATTTGGTGCAAACAGATGGGAGGTTCGTTCAGACGAGGCAGCAGAGAGAGCTGATGGTGTTTTTGGTGCTGATGGTGTTTTAGATTTGGCGCTGATGATTCAGGTTATTAAAACGGCTTTTTGGAGTTTGTGGACCATCAAATGAAGTCAAACTGGATGCCACTTTCATGTGACCTTATGCAGCGACTGTGTCAGTGCAGCTTTATTATAATAAACCCACTGCTTTGAAGCCTGTAATTAGTTATTGACACATGAATTAATTTAATTTACTAGCAGTGAAGCACGTTTTACCAAACTCCACGTTTTCAGGTGTGAAGGCTCGATGGCAGTTTGCAGTTATTTATTATTGACAGAAGTCGTCTGGGATGTATTCACAAACCTGCAAAACACAAAAATCTGATTTTTGGAAACAATGGAGATTCTGGGAATTTACAGAATTGATTTTTCACTGAAACAAACTAAAATTATGATTCAGTGGGGTATTGATTTCTCAGCGCTGGCCTCCTCATAGTTTGGCAGAATTGTTCAGCTCAACAACAACGATAAAAGCGACTGCATACTTACCCTGTCGGGTCTGTGTGGACACATTTTCTGCGCTGAGGATTTTGAAATGAGAAATCTTTATCTGTTTAAATAACAACCTTTGTTTCAGGCCGGGCCCTCTCCGAAATCTCACCACTCGAGTGTCGGCGGTCCTGCTGCAGACAAACCGACACTTTTTGAAGCGGGAGTTAAACGTCAGTATCTTAATTGTTTCGCCTCGGCGTGAGTCACTGTGCAGCGCCGTCTGACTATCCGAGCTCTGTCGTCTTTGACGCCAGCAGACAAAGAAATCTGTTTATCCCCGTCAAAATGTGAGCTCTCTGCAAAACCAATTAAATGCCCATTTACTCAATTGCTCCAACAATGTACGCCCACACACAACGCGTGCATGGACCGGACAATTTGCTGAGATTCTCCACGGCAGATGACGACCATTTCCTCCTACAGTCACACTGGGAGAGAATTTAATCATCTCTGCTTACAACGGGGAATCCCATCCCATCTCCTCTGTTCCCACTCCCAGAGGGCCTGGATTCATTTATCTGCTGCCACTTTGACCAAAGTTTGCATAAATGGCAAACTGGTGGTTAAAAGATCATAACTAGCATTTACTAAATAAATATTATCATGTCATTATTTATAGTAAAATAGCAATGCATTAATTAGTTTAATTAGCTTTCAATTTATAATTTATAATCTTTGGTCATGGGTATAGGTTTTAGTTTGTAAATTTTATATCATCAGGAACATTTTGGTTTATTTCTGGAGAGTTTTGCACCTTTTCTGCGTCAGTCTAAGAGTTAACAAACACTGGAGGTTTCTGCTTCTTTCTGCCTTGATGCATTACTCAGGATCCCTTTTGGCCCCAGCGCTGAGCCCCTGATATACAGTCTGTATTTGTACCTGGCTGCAGGGGGGCTCAGAGGGACAATAAAGAGAAGAATAATCCTTGTAATTAACTTTAAGCTGAGAGAAACTGCACCTTCTCAGCCACTCCATCAGTTTTTTTACTCACATGTGCTTGCAGTGGGGCGTGGAGTCAGGGTCTGGTGACAGTGTGTGCAGATTGTTAGCTTCTAGTTTTTCAAGGTGTTTAATGGTCTAATTTTACTCGGTCTTTTGTAAGAAGCTGATTTTCACCTGTTTTTTTTTTTCCTTATGCAACCAGAGAGGAAGCTTATGTTAAAACAAACCGTGTCACAACAGTCTCTTTGTACATATCAGAACAAGTTTTAATAATCGTGGCGAGGGATTAGGGAAAGCTCATTTCCTCAGCCAGATTCTCCTGGAGGAAGTCATTTTCTTGGCCTTGTTATGCACGCAGCAGAGTTTCGACTTGGCTCTTTACATGTACACAAGACAGGAACCGGCTGGGACAGCAGAGTGTGGAGATGTTCAAAGTATTTCTACATCTAGACGAGTTGTGAATCATGAAGATGCGAAAGGCTTCAGCTGAAGGTTTGATGCCTTTCAGCTGTGATCTGTCAGTCATAATGTAAAAACTCAGATATATTATTGAGACCAGCACAGTGCACGGTTTGGATCGCACACAGTGTGAGAAAAATCCCTAAAATGAGGTCATAGTAGATGGCGAGGGCAGCATCATCATGATCAGATAACTGAGTCAGGGCGTTGCTGAAGAGGCGGGGCTTATGGCATACCTCTGTGAGCAGTAATGAGCACCTACAGGCAGCGGTCTGAGGGACAAATGATCTGTTTCTGTGGAGGCACCAACTCACAACTTACAGGGCTTAAAGGATCTGCTGCTGATGCCAAAGGAAACCTTCAGAGGTCAGCTCGGGATGAGGGAGGGTGGATGTTGGTGGTGTTATCCTCCTGCTGTGTTTCTGCTTCTGCTTTAATGTTTGATTAACTGAATGTCTGATTTTTACATGTAATCATCTTTATCTGCCACACAGCCCTCTGCATGTCCTCCTTCACTACATCCATGAACTTCCTCTGAGGTCTTCCTCTTTGCCTCCTGCTTGCCAGCACCATCTTCAGGATCTCTACTATCCCTCAGCTGAAGACAGCTCATGGACTCTGGAGCCAAACAGCTGAGCTCACGTTCAAATAAAATGATAATTGATGAGGTCTGCATGTCATCACCATCATGTGGAAAGAGCTCAGAATCTGGACTCCCTCTGTCTCATCTCCCTCTGCTCTGAGCCTCTCTCTCTCTGTCTGTTTGGCCGTGCTTCTGAGAGTTGAGGGAGACAGACGGGGTCTTTGACTCGAGCGGCGATGCTATCACTCCATCTGCACAGGCCCGTCTTTGTCTTCTCTCCTGTGCTTCGGCTCGCCAGGTTTCCCGTTGCTCGTGGAATGTCAGAAACACGGAATAATGAGAGGTGTAAATCAGGACAGAGAAAATGTGAAATTCACCGGGGAAGCCTGAGGATGTGAAAGAGATTTACAAAGAGTCGAGCAGGCTGCACGCTCCCCTCACCTCGTTACTCATGGAAAGTTATGGAGATGTCAAGGAAATTTATATCGGAGCCACAGCGGGAATGCTCACGTGAACTTTTGGCTTCTATTGTCACTTCTAACAAACTGTACCTCACAGGAGGATTTTTTTCAGATGTTTGATGGCTCAGATGGCTCCGCTTTGATTCAAATATCAGCGTCTCACCGGGCTAAACAAACCGAGCAGATGCTCAAAACGTGGCCGATGTGCTCGATGTGAGAGAACAGAAAACATCTTCATCATGCAGCAGCGGGAGCCGGATCTGTCTCTGGACACAGACATGAAGATGCTACATCATTGTGTAATCGTACAGGGAATAAGCTGCTTTAGCTGAACGTATGTCCCTTTCAAAGCTGCTCAAAAATGTTCGTATTCTGCTGGTTTTCTACAGAAATGCTGACACTAAGTGCTGCTGACAGGCTGGTGATGGTGGAAGCTTAGATCCAGGGACCAGCAGGATGTTTTAACATGGCTGCGCTTTAGAGGCATGTTCTCATCTAACACTGCCGAATTCAGGCTCACATGACCGCTAATTACATGGCCGCTAATTATGTGACCACTAACCACATGATGTTAACTTGTCCACTGTTTGGACACATGCTGCTGTAGGGTCAGGTGAATAAAGCACCAGCATCAGCCTTGAGACCAGTTGGCGACTGCCGGACAACCACCGGACGCTAGGAAAAAATGTGTATTCCCCAACCGGTTGGCAAGCGGTTGCTGGCTGTCATTGGGTGAAGTTGGTCACAAAGAGGTATGCAATGAAACCTCCTCGCAGTTGCCTGTAGTTTGCATGGAAGGCGCTGACTTGTCTGCAAAAACTTGTACTCACAGAGCAGCAGTGAAACCAAAACAGAAACAGAGACCGTTCACCTTGATGGTCAACATGAGCTTTATGTAACACTCCGAGTTCAGGGACAGCTGTGTGCGTTTCCTGCTAGGTTAAAAAAAAAGGCTGGAGTTGCTTTCTCGTGACTATCTAATTGACTTTGGCATGTAAAATCAGCAGTGTGTCCCTTTAACGGCGGCGCTGTGAGAGAGCGCAACACATAAATCAGTCGAGGGATAATTCTGCTTGCTGCACGGTTCCCCTCACAGCCTGCATGCATTAACATCAAGCTGGAGCTCTGGTTTATAAGTAGCTATTGTAATTTGAGTTATGAGCCTTGAAACATTAAGACAACCCCCCCACCTCCTCCTATTTGATGCATATTATCTGTATGTATGAGTATACACTCCGGGTCACACTGCACCTCCCAGAGAGACTCATTCATGTTTAACTGAGCTGTGCTCGGCTAATATCTGCAAAGCCTGCCACCATGAGAGATGATCTTATTCACATCGATTAAAAAGAAAAAACAGGAACACGTTTAGTTCTGGGATTTCTTGGTGTTCTTGGTGTTGTTATTCTTGGTGTTGTTATTCTCATGAGCGTGTAGATATGTTGAAATTAGCCCAGGAATGTGCAGATGTTAATCCTGGACTGCGTTACAGTTCGTGGGATGATCGATGGCGTCTCCGCTGGAACCAGATCTGAATGGGAGTTAAAAAATCTGAGAGCTTTAAAGCCAAGATCAGCAAAAGGATCAGCGCGAGCTTTAAATCTCTTCTTAAAACACAAGTTTACAGCCATAATTTGATGTAATATAAACTGTTTAAACTGCTTTCATCTGATTTTATGGCCTTGATTTATTTATTCTGCTGCTCTGGCTTTAATCCATCTCTTTAAATGAAGACTCATTGGCTCAGGTGATGGTAGAGCACTCTGAGAACAAAAGTGAGAATTCAGGTGACAAATGTAGACACGAGACATTGTGTGTTTAATCAGGAAAGTTTGTTCTTTAGCAGCAGAAACATGGCTGTGTGTGTGTGTGTGTGTGTGTGTGTGTGTGTGTGTGTGTGTGTGTGTGTGTGTGTGTGTGTGTGTGTGTGTGTGTGTGTGTGTGTGTGTGTGTGTGTGTGTGTGGATACTTCCCCACCTGCTGACGCACCGATCCATCCGTCGAGTGTCTGACAGTCGGCGGTCACAGCTGACTGAGCTCCTCCATTGATCCTCTCTGTGCTCCTGACCAGTCCTGGCACATCCTAATCTATGCTACACACACACACACACACACACACACACACACACACACACACACACACACAGACAGTCCTAACCCAGGCCGCGCACCAGGACGGGCGAGTAACTGATGCGTGCGAGCGGACCTCTCGCTGTCTGTCTGGACTCTCTGACAGCCTCAGCACGATTACACGACCTCCTCACCTCTAATGACTCCACTTTGAGTTCCCTCTCGTGGAATTGGCTCAGACACCTGCCAATCATCCTGCAGAGGAGCTGCTCGGCCACTCGGTCTGGCATCGGCCTCGCCCTGAGAGGCGAGCAGGCGAAGCAAAAGCCTGAAAGCACTGACTTCACCTCTCGCTGGCATCACTTGAAGGCAGCTCAGCTTGGTCCACGCCCACCACGACACACCAAAAGGTTTAACTTTTTCTTTCCATTTTGACCTCCTTTGACCGTCACTCAGGTTGGTGCAGTTAGAGCTCAAATTTACGTTTAGAACAATTCAAGTAAAAAAAATGAGATAAAAGTCTGTTTGGCAGTGTTGGTCGTTTATTTGGTTGCTCTATGAAAGCCCAGATTCTCTGCGGAGCCTTAAATTCCTTTTAATGGCCAGCAGGGGGCGACACCTGTGGTTGCAAAAAGACTTCAGTCCTATTGAAGTTTTGCAGACCAACCTGTCTGCCATTGTGGATGTGAAGCAATCATGGTGACAACGCCGTCACACAGGCCTAGAGAC
The DNA here is from genome assembly GCF_007364275.1 of Archocentrus centrarchus. Taxonomy (NCBI): domain Eukaryota; kingdom Metazoa; phylum Chordata; class Actinopteri; order Cichliformes; family Cichlidae; genus Archocentrus; species Archocentrus centrarchus. The sequence goes on from NC_044366.1 coordinate 2,952,759, forward strand.
CAGCCTGTGGCCATCTGGCAACCACCTGTTGCTAAGGGAAAGTGCAAAAACCTCCCTGTGATTGCTCCGGTTGCTAACATACTGTAGTTTGCATGGACTTGTCTACAAACACGTCCAGCTGCAGTGAAATGGAAACACAAACCAGAAATGGTGACCTTTTGCCTTCAAAGTAAAAGCTGCATTGCAGTTTTTAAAGTTTCACTACCGCTCAGCTCGTAGTTAGCGAGTGTTTGCAGACCAACATGGAAAAACTACAGGCAACCGTGGCAACCTGCTAGCAACCAAAAAAATCACAGGGAGGTTTTTGGTGCTGCAGCTTCTTTGGAAACGATTTCACCCGACAACAGCCAGGAAGCCGTGCCAACCAGGGATACATGTTTCCCTAGCAGCCGGTGGTTGAATCACATCTAGTAGGATGGAGAAATCTCGAGCACTTGTGTGCGTGACATCACGTGAAAACCCGCAATAGAAACCAACAAGAAAACATCCCTCAGCTCCATCAGTCTGTGAGCTCAGGAAACACTTTTCTGATGAGTTTATGGGCTCAGTCGCTCATTTCATAGAGCCAAGAGAACATCTGAGATGATCATCCACTGCAGGAGGTACAGATCTCTCTCTGCCTGGTTTGGATTAGTTGCTGTGAAAAAGTCCTGATCCTGACCTTAATGAGCTCACTGAGAGTTTTCTGAAGCGCCGCCGTGAGGTCGTGGGCTGTAGTTACACCGAGTGTTGCACATGAACAGGAATGATAAAAAGAATGACGAATGATGAGGTTTCATCCGTGTTTGGTAAATGTCAGAAGTTCCAGGTTAAACTCGACGTTTCTGACAGAATATATCTTCAAACTTGTCTTCTCAGTCAACGAGAGTTTTTTGTGGTCTCTCTGATATTTATTTTATGTCAGTTTGGTTAATCTTTCATCAAAAAGCAGCTTAAGTTGAGCTGAACAACTTTGTTTTCCTCCTTTCCATCCAAAGTGGAGGTGTGCCCAGATTTAAGAGCCAGAGCTTCCAAAGAGGATTCAGAGTTCTGGTAACCCGTCATGCCTCATCATCACCCGCTGGCTCTCAGGCGTTTCCCGCTCACTGGCCAGAAAAATGAGATCGACGTTAGCTGGCGTGTGGGCGCGGCTGTGTTGAGGAGCTTTGTTTGAACAAAGCCCAGCATCTTTGGAGGAAACTCGCCATAACTCTCCCGACGCCTCTCCGAGGAGCAGCTCCACTCCTCATCTCACGGGTGACGTCACAGATGAACTCTGGGTGTTGTGGATTGAGCTCGAATGAGAGAGAGTTGTTTATGCACTTAATAAAGCAGAGTGATGTCTGCAGAGTAATGTATGCGCGTTTTAGCCTGGATTATTCTCACTTTAATGCAGCGCAGTCGGGGGAAGTCATTTTCATTGCACTGGCTCTAAGACATATTAGGCATATTACACCAAAGGATTACACTCACTGAGATTTATAGCGAGCTACATACATATAAGAACATATAATTTCATGGCTGCACCTTTTAAAACTCTTATTTCAGGCAGTGCAGCCTTCAGCTATGCAGACTGAGCTGTGTGTAAACTAAGCAGAGCCACGAAGCCATGAATGCCCTTCTTTGTCTTTTATGTTTGTCGTGTTTCCAGCTGTTGTTACACTTGGATCTGTCTATACGGGCTGGATTAACAACAAAAAAGTCCCAGTTTCACTCGGCAGAAACTGGTTGTTGATTTATTGGAAATTTGTTCCATTACAGTTCAGTATCAACAGGGATGGGTCCCAGATTATTCAGTTGTGTTGTTTTTATGGAAACTTGTGAGTCACTGTAGTGTATTCAAGCAGCTGCTCACTTCAAGCTGTGGTATGATACGACTCACGGGGTTGTTGGTTGTCAGATTATTCCCACTAGCTGTGATATAATGATCTCAACCATCATCAAACTCTGAAAAATAACACAGACATGCCAAAAACTGCAGTTCCTCTGTTGTCCACTTGAGGCTGACTCCAAAAGTGAGACAGTCCCATAGACTCCCATGTTAAAATGTCCAACCTGTGTGCTACTATAGCTCACCTGGTCAAGCAGGTGACCCCATACCACTTCCTGTGTGTCATTCCCTCCAATCTCAGCTTTCCTGGTGGTGGGTGATTTTTGTTTTAACTCACCTGGTTAAATTGTACAAAGGCTTAAAGCTTGCATTATTATTATGGCACTGTTAACTGGTGATTTCACATTACCGAGTAACACGACAGTAATGTAACCAGTAATGTATCAAATCTTCCCCTATCCCCCAACCAGTCACGGCAGATGACTGCCCCTCCCTGAGCCTGGTTTTTCCTTCCCACTGTCACCAAGTACTCGCTCATAATAATCATCATTATGACTGAGACTCTTCAAAAACTAACCAAAAGTCCTTTCTGCTCATCTCCAAAACACACAGTAAAGGTCAGAGGCTTGGGGTCATCAGAGGGTTCATATGATGTGTGCTTCCATACATCCATTAACACTTCTTTATATGTTGTGCTTTTTTGTTGCTTTAAATAGTTTCTGGAAATGTAGTGTCCTCTTTTTTTTTATTGTTGCTCTGCATGCTGGGAAACCATCTCCATAACGCTGAGATTTTCATCTAATATTCAGTTTTTAGGGTGACTTTGTACCATCTGTCCACAAGAAAGATGGTCTCTGTGCTATCTTTGGAACATTTACAGTAATGTTTATTAATGTGCAGCATTCCTCTTAAATAAACCAATAAATAAAATACAGAAAACAGAAAAGCGTCCTCCGTCCCCTCACATCTACCTCCTCTCCGTTATTACTCGTCCGCCGTGTGTCCTCTCATTATTCCACCATAATATCCGATCGTCTGTCACCCTGCTTGCGATTAGCGCCGCATCCCAGCACCTCATCATCAGCCAATCATACGGATCAGTGCCGATGATCTTGCTGGAACGTGAGGAAAGAAAAGCAGGCCATTGTTTCTGGACTCGCTCCTCCTTCCTCTATCTCCACTGCAGAGGACAGACCTGTCAGCGAGGCTTTCCCTCTTTCAGCTAATTCATCCATTTATATGTATGTATGCAAAACCTCCTCCACCGCACCATTAAAACAATGCAAATCAAACTGAGTCGCCTTGTTAACTTCTCCTTTTTCTGCTTTCCCCACTAAAGCCACTTAGATAGATGTGGATCTGAACCTTTGTACCGGCATCACACATTTGGAGATGCTAAACCAGTTTGAGCTGATAAGACCAATGAAAGGAGTCCATGACGTCAACATCAGAGACCTGGAGATGAGGAGAAGCCAGGAACAGGAGGACTGAGAGACACCAGGTGAGACTGACCGCCTAAAAGGTCCTGAAATACACATCTGGCACATGACACCATCCGCAAGATCTGCTCTTTCATATGGGGCACAAAAAAAGGTGCGTAACCTGACAGCTGAAGCAGCGTTCAGGTGCTTTTCTAATCGATAGATAATCAATATTTGTGTTTGTCTAGTGTTAGTTACCCTTTGTGCCTCAGTGTTGGCCCGTTTCACTTTGAAGGTGAGTTTTCACATGTGATTTTATTTCCTTCTGTTTTTTCTTCCCTTTTTTCTGTGATCATTAGCCCCGCCCTCGTTAGTTTCACCTGTAGGTCCTGTGAGGCTGTGACATCTTCATCCTGACTGGTGTAAAATTCACATTCACATATAACACTGTTTGATATGCAGCTGTGCAGATTAACCTATAATAACATGGAACAGTTTATTTGTAGATGCATGTTTTTAAAGAGAAGACCACTATGCCTTACAAATGTCAAATGTTCAAAATAAAAGCCCCCAGGTAGTTAGTTTCAAAGAATATAAGTCTGCAGTTACTTATTAAAATAAATCCAATTAGTTATTGATTGTTAACAAGAGTTAACATCAAAAATTTAACAGGGTGCTCAGAAACTTGGATTTTCAAAATTAAAGTGTTCTGTTAGATAAAGGACTTCAGTAGGATGTGTCAGATTTTCAAAATAAAACACTCTATTAAGTTTTTCCCCAAATTTCACTGCATGACCTTCAGTTTCTATCACCCTTCAGTTTTTTTAGTCAACTTTTTTAGTTTATATTCATAAAATATAAAAACCATAAATGCTGCCTTTGGACTGACTCGGTGGTCGTTACAGGAACTGCAGCACTGCTGGATCGTTTTATTAATCTTTAACTTCTCCGATGATGTGATCAGTTTTCAGGTTGGTGCTTGTGAAGCCCTCCAGTTTGGAAACCAGTAAAAAGTGTTTTTAGGATTTTAAAGTCAAACGATGTGAAGGATTTGTTTGCTACATCTTCAACACTTTAACATCCAGCTCTGTGAAAATGAAGAACATGATTATCTGAGTGAAGACGGCAACATCACGGCGAGTTTCACAGAGAGTGAAAGCAATCTGCCACCCTCCACCGATGCTTTCAGAGGCAGCTGATGAGAAAAGGATTGGAAGAACGGAGGAGTGGGCAGGGGGTCTCTATTGTCACCCTCGCATTAGAGGCACAGGAGGAAGATGATGTGGGAAAAGGGTAACACGAGGTGCTTTAGGAAGAGATGGGAGAATAGGAGAAGGGCTGACTGGAGTAAGAAGGTCAATCTCCTTTTGGAAATGAGGCTGAGGGAAGCGAGAGCGCGAATGGCATCCTTCCCTCTCCCCGCTGTGAGATGATCCTCTCTGAGGTGATGTAGATTAATTTGGGAATGTGATTCAGTCACTTTACATTCAGCAGCCCGAGCGACGGCTTACAGAAAGTCTTAAACAACAGCGTCACACACGCACCGCCATCATGGTTCAGTCTTTAGATTCAGCCTTCAGCTCATTTCCAGGTGTTTTATCCATTAAGTGAAAATCAGGCAGCACTGCAAAGCTTTTCCTGCCCTTCAGGCTGCTGATTATTAATTTGTTAAAGTGGACTTAATTTTGCTTTTAATCTGTTAAGTTATTATGTAACTCCCCGGCATATTTTTCCTCTGTTTTTAATGAACTTTTTAAATATTGTTTCATTTTCAAACTAGTGACTAAAATGACTCTCTCAGATGGACAACTTTATCTGTGGGAGACATTATAAAATCTTCTAATGTAAAATCCTCAGAAATGCCACCTCCATCAGTTCAAGATACAACTGTTACAACACAGCACATTTAATTTCTAATAATCACCACTTCCTGCACAGGTATTAAAGTAGAGCTCCTCTGTCCTCTTTGAGCATCTTTCTAAAATGTCATTCTTCAAGGAAGTGAGAGAAGACTCTTTGTACAGCATAACAGGCCAAAAAAATGAGCATCTCCCTGCCATTAAACCAGTGACTGCAGCGCGTCTGAGTGTTTGGGGACACCAGAAGATCACGGTGAACTTCAAAACACTCCGCCACCTCCTCAGGGGTCCATTATGGTGAGAGCTCTAATGATGCTGGTGTGTAGGTAGCTGAGCAGTTCAAGGGAAGGACTGTCCCATGATGGCGAGATGACTGACAGCTCCCGGGCCGCCGCGGACAGCGGGAGGGACGGATGCCTGCACCGATGCACCCCGTGATCCGATGTCAGCGAGCTTTGATTGACAGGTGATGGTGACAAGGCTTCAGCGCCGCTCGCTTTGAGGTCCAAGCACCAGTTGGGAGATCAAGATAGGTTGTGTGTTACTGTCTGTTAAAGGCCAGTTTTACCAAAATTAGACTTTTTGATAATCCACACACGTTTTTACAGTAAACAGTCACTTTGGCTCTAATTTGTTTGTTTTTTTTGTGTTTCAGGCACTAAATGTTTTTTATTTTCATAGAAAACCTAAATCTGGGGTTTTAAACATGCAGTCCAGTGGATGGCTTTGCGAACTGTGCAGAGCAGAAGGGCCTAGGATCTGTAATTTTATTCTAGGGTAGAGTTTTTTTTCTGTCATTATGACGATTTTACCAAGAAGAAAATTCAGTGGCTACGAAAAGAAGCCACCGAAGTATCAAAAACTGCATTTCCTCTAATGTCCACTTGAGGTTGGCTCCAAACTTACCTGTTTAAACTGGATTAAGGCTTAAAGTTTATATTCTTAGGGGCGTGGCCTCTTTGACTGACAGGTGGATGGCGACACATTCGGCCCTAGCTGCTAGCTGTCTGCTATGCAGCCTAGCTAACAGGAGTCTGTGAACTGGACCTCGTGTTTGTGCTGTTGGAGCATTTTTAATGCACTTATCTGACCAGTAATATGACTTCTGTGCCAGAAAGGTTGGTTTGCAAATAACTGCTGTCTAATTTATAAATGCAGATTGCCAGCACACTGCAATCAATCTGAGTCAGTCTGCACTGATGAGTCCAACTCCTCTGTAACAGGGGACTTAACTCAGCTAGGTGCTAACTGCTAGTATTCTGTTATATTCCTATTTAAAAGCAAGTTGCCATGTGCCTGTATCATTTTGCAGTTAAATTGCTGTCCTGCAGCAACTTTGTCACTGTTTGCAGAGCAATTTCTGAATCTGTTTCAAATCTATGAGGTTCTGTCTGGACTCTAAATGAAAGTAGTTGATGTGAATTTTTGCGTACATAAATGGGAACAGATTTTTGCAGATTTATAGCAATTAATTGCTGTATTATAACAAAGAGATTGCATGTAAATGCCAACTTGACCGCATTCAATCACAGACTTGCAGACTGACTCCATGTTGTTTCCGTTTTGACTTCGTCTCGAAGTTGCTTTGAAGATGGCAACTGACTGAGTCTTTGAAGCAACTGTTTCAAAGGCAAAAAGATTGTGAGTTCACTGCACACAGTTGCAATAATTCAGGTTGTGCTGCAGTCTCCAGCCACTGTTTCCCCTTTGTGTGACTGTAGCCTAACCTAACACTCCACCCTCTCGTCCAAATGTGGTCACTTCAGGCCCCTCAAAAACAACATGGCAGCAACACTGAGTCCAAAACCAGTTCATATCCAGTCTGTGTTTAACTGGTGTGGCTCAGATCTGATATAGCTCGGTTTTGTTAGGCTGTTTGAGAAGCTGCCACAATCTTCTGTAGATTTTAGGCTGTTTCAGTGTCTGACATCACAGAGTATGAACTGAGGACCAATCAGATGTCTGATCAGATGCCTGATGGATGGGAAGAATGAATTATGCTGTGAAGGTCTGAGGCCTTAGTTTTGTGTTTATGTGAGATAATTTATCCCCACCAAGTGTGCGGTTACAACACGTGCGTCACCTCATCTGTCCGTTTGTGTGTCTGTTGAAGTGTTTACATGAACCTCAACACATCGATGTGTTTCCCGGCTTAAATGAGGGCGTTTAATGCATGATGACACTTTGACTGAAAACAGGTGACTGTGAACCTGCTGGGACAAAAACCATCACATCCCCACCAAACTAAAGTCCAGATTCACATCTACTGTTTCTGAATTTATCTCTACCCTGAAAACAGTACAGACGGTGTCTTTGATTTATTTTGAAGTCCTGAACTCACAACATTACACAAACTCTCGATGTTTTCCTCAAATCACCTAAAGGACTTCTGACCAGGTGTTCCAGGTACCTCTGAACACATACTGATGATTTGGTGATGTGTCTGAATCCATGGTTACCAAACAGAGCATTTCAGTTTCAGTCTGAGCACCCAGATGATAACAAACTCTGCAGCTATTATTCATGAATGTTTGGGTGTTCACGTTGTTGGTACAGTGACAGAAACGCAGCCAACACCTTCAGCTAATCGTCCTGACTGTACACACACACACACACACACACACACACACATACACACTCGATAAAAATGTGTCTGCTCCCTGTGAGCCAAGCCTCCCTCACCTGTCGCTCCCCTCAGGTATTTAGCTCCACCCCTCACCTTTGTGTGCATGAATGGAAGGTGTTAGCGTCTGCAGCTCCCAGCACAGAGAGAGGAACAAAAGCAGGAGCTCTAAAACCACTTAATCCCTTCACAGGCCTCTTCAACTGGCTTTGCCTCTTCCCGGCCTGCATTTTTGGAGTTTATCATTTTAATAACATACCTCAGCCCCTAAATCCTCGTCCCTGCTTCATGTTTCTGCTCTTGCTCATGAAGACGAGGTCACAGTGACTCAGGACATCAGGGAGTGCTTCTTCTTGAAGTTTCACTTTAAGTGTTTATTATGAGAACTTTCGGGCGGATCATTAATGGCTAAACGTACTTTCTAATGATGTCTCAACAGGTGTCATTAAGCAGTTATTCAGCTTTAAAGCACACATAACAGTCACGTTTAATGTGTGTTTCACGTTCTCTGTTTCATAAATTAAAGGTTTAATATGGTATCCACATTAGTTTTCTCAGAGAACATACAAATTGTCACTCAGTCACTGAGTTTGTGTTATTTTGGTGGTGAAAACCAGTCAAACTAAAGCAACAAAACACCAGAGAAACCCTCTGTGGTCTCCATGTTTCTGTCAGTGGAGTTCAGTGGCTTTAACCAGAAAAGTATGAGCTCCAGTAACAGGTAGAGGAAGGAGAAAAATATCATTTTATTTTAATACAGCTGAAAATCTGACCTCATGTACGCTGTTCCCGTTGTCAGATAAAACTACAATTAAATGTTGACTTTAACGCGGTTCATTAACTGCAGGTTTACAGCACAGCATCCCATAGGATCTGTCAGATTTTAAGCTGGCTGAGATATAAAAACACCTTCCTCCCATACAGCAGCTTTAAAGGTGGGAATTACATATGGAGCCATTTTCATATCAGGCTGTAAACATGTTTATTTGCTGTAAAGAGTCTGTGGGGACTGACTCACTGCTGGAGCTACCAGTGGACATTTTTCAGCCTCTGAAGCTGCCGCTTAATAAAAACATTTTATAATCATTTCTTAAATGTAACTAAATTAAATTTTACCCCCCCCCCTCTTTTTTTTTTCTTTAGTATAATGAAGTTTAGACCCCCCGGCTCGGAGTTAAAGTAATAGTGATGCCATCCAATCTTTCTGCAGGAGTAATTTAACATTTGATACTTCATAGTTTATTTTAGGCTTTATTGGTCTTCCACAGCCTGAATCACTTAAAGTTTTTAGCTTTTTGACGTTAAGATAATCTGTGTGAAAACAGCAACACAGTAAGTTTCATATTCCAGGTGCAGCATGACAAAAAGCCCAAACACAGGAGTGCAGACTTGTGTAAAAGCTGAATGTTTTAACATAAGTCACCGGTGGCGCCTCGGGTGGACGTTAGAGGAAGTGCGGTTTTTGGATTGAGGCTGCTGATTGGTCCACACCTGCTATCTCAAAATGCTAGAGGTAAAACTAATGCTTTATTTCCTTAATGTGTTTGCCTGATCTGAGGGCCTCAGACAGACAGTATGGGACCACCCTCAGCTCCACAGGAAAACAGGGAGCGACCTCAGCTCAGTGGCCGCTCTGCGTACTTCCAGGACAAATGTCCACATGTATTTGGAAAGCTCTTCTCCAAAGCTACAGCAGAGCCATAAACAATGGATCGATATCTGCGTAGGACCAGAAACAGTCTGCTTCTCCATGCTCGGTCCTCGTTAACATGACGAATATCTCCCACGTGTGCTCACCCACGACTGGAATCCATATTCCTGCATGAGTCACTCAGCAGGAATCAAGAGTTTCTGTGTGGATTAGCTTCTTATTGTGAGACAGAGATGCACCCTGATGACTTTCTTGTTTACACATGACACAACTGAACGCATGACCGAGCAATTATCTCACTCAGCTGCAGCCGAGTCCGGTTTGAGTCCGCCCACGAGCACTGCAGAGGAGAACACCGAGCATCAAACGCACCTTGGATCACACAGGAGTTTCCCTCCGAGCGCAGCATTTTGAAGCTGCTGTGTTTAGTATGCAAAGCGAGAGCTCGAAAAAAAAAACCAAGAACTGCACAGCAGACCAGGCCACGCAGGTCTGCGTTTGCAGCGGCCTTCAGAGATTTCATCCCACTCAGGCTCAAACTTTCATTTCCCACAGAGCTCGTAATCGGCCCCGACACCGGAGCCTCCTGGGCTTTAAGACTGTGGCCCTCTGTTCTGAACAATGTTCAATTACAGACATGTGGAGGGAGGTTAGCGCCTAAAAATCTGACTACTCCCTGATGATAAACTCTTCAGACTCCTCAAAACGAAAAACCCATTAAACACCCGCAACGCCTCGTCGCCTCTCTGCAGCACTCGGCGGTCCAAGACATGAAGGCGAGGGAGATAAAAAGAAAAAGTTAAATAGGAAAAACATCAGAAAGCGCCCCTCTTCCTCCTCCTCTTCCTCATCAAAGCGTGAGATGCAGAGAGATGACAGACCACCATGATTCGAGGCTCACAATTTGTTTTTCTCCGTTTTGTTTCCCCCATTTTCTTCTTCTTTCCCTGATAAACAGTCAGGATTTGAGCTCCACGGCCGTCATGAAGATATTTTCATTTTCAGCTGCCGCCTCATAAACAGAGAGCTGTGAAGACAATGTGGTTAGAAATGATGAATATGTAGCCTGTGGCTTTAATATCTTTAATGCCGATGTGGCGGAGCATGGAGGGGTGTATTGGATAATGATGAAAAAAGAAGAAAAAAGATGGCGAGTCCTTTTCAGCTCAGAGCTTTGTGCTCCTCAAGGATCTTTTTTTTTTTTTTGCTGCATTCGAGCCCATAATGCTTCACCGGGACTAACAAGGTGGCTTTTTACTGTTATGGCCTCACAGGTTTAATACAGAGGGAAGCCAAAATAATAGGAGCGACTGTAATAAAGGTATTCAGCACACCACCATAAACCTTAAGGTGGGGGTGCTGGACCGAGTCTGATCCAGTCTGGTTCAGCATATAAAGTCATTTGAGCCATTTCAGACATGCATTACAGCCCTCAGCATTTCTGCATGTACCCAACTGCAGCATCCATCTTCACCATCCACCGGGTCACCAACAGCCCATCTACCGTTTGAGTTAGCCACAAGCTGCATAGACAAATATCCAGAAACTAGGACTTATTACTTCTCAAATTAAGTCTCATTCATTCATTTTGTCATTATAGTTTTAAAAGCTTTTCCATTCAGGTTTCCAGAACATGGGAAAATTCTTGTTCATGTACAATGAAATTAATATTTTCCGGTTTTAAATTGTAAAGAAAAAAATGGTCAAATTTGAAGGCTGTGGGAGGGCAGCAAGACTCATCTCACCCTAATAATCATCAAATTCAGGTTAAAGTACTTTAAACTGTTCTGTTAGGCATTAAAAAACTACAGAGTTTAACTAATGTATTAGACCAGCTGTCGTTAAAACTAAGAAACACAAACATTTTAGAAATTTGTAAAAAAACAAAAACTTGTTAAACTAAAAATTACTGAATTTACGTTTTATTCCCAGATTTGAGCCGGCACGCTGGACTAATCTGAGAAGTCAGAAATTAATCAAGCAAAACATCCGACAACTAAAACTTTTTAAAAAAAATAACTGTAATTTGGCATCTTAGTCAAAAAATAAAAATGCTTAACTTTTTCTGCTTTTTTGTAAAATACTAAATATGAAAATTAATGGAAACAACCATAATTCTATTTTAAATATATTAAAAGTATTTTTGATTAAAGAGTTTGCACATACTGGCGTATTAACCATTACAGAAGGATAAAAATGATTTTGGTAATTACCGATAATGTTAATGTAGAGCAGCACATTGGGTGATGGTCTAATACATTTGTTAAGCATCGTACTTCCTACTGAAACACATTAATTTTTGAAGTCATTGTCTCTAAATAACAGGGCAGTTTGTGTCCACAAACACAAACAAATTACTTTTCATGACTATTATAACTTTCTGCTGAGGCTGACCTTTAACCCTGGTTCGCCTGGAGGTTAAAGCAGACCTCAGTGTTAGAAAGTTGAACTTCAATAACAAGAATATTTCAAGCAGACACTTGTCCGTGTGGAGACTGGGTTCTGGTTCTGGTGGGGCTGAAAAGGCGATACAGGAGTGACAGGATGTATTCATGAGTTGCTGTGAAGTGTAACGTAGCAGAAAGTTCCTGTGGCGTCACCATTTGCACTCTGGTTGTTTTGCACAGGTGTTATGTGTTGGAGATCTGTTGTGTGGTCTACATTACACAGTTGGATGTTTGTTATTTGCTTGGTTCCTGAACTCGTGGAAATTGTAATGGTCTTCTTATCCTAATCATCCAGTGGCTGATTACAGCCACATGAGCAGAGACCAGAACAAAAGGTATTGCTTCAAGGCTGAGTTTAAACCTTTGCGCTTGATGCTTCCAACTCTGTAACAAGGTTTTAATCTCAATTCTGTGCTTCATCGTTTATCAGAAAGCAAACAGAGACTCTGTGACCCAGTGTTGATATAAGAATAAAGCCAAGAATCTGACCGCCTTAATCTAGATTTGGCCATGAATGCTGGCCTCCTGAATGCCTGGCTGTCACAGCTATAATCTTGCCTGTTGCTTGATACCCCTCCTCGCAAGCTTTGGCGGAACAGAGAGTTACGGTGGCGAGCTGACGGCTGATTTGGTGGGTGCTTTCTAGCCAGCTATAGTGGAAGTGATGCCTGGCTTTCTGTGGCTGTGTTCTGGCAGGTCCTCTTCTGACTCACTGGCAGTGCGGCTGGTTATACGGGCTAGATGCCTGGATATCTTGGCCGGCAAAACAAGACTGACTCACCGGCTTAGTGACAATTTGGCCCTGTGCTGGTGCTGTTTCACAGAGTAACATCATCCCGCTGATAGGAAACAGGATTTCTTAATCACTGTGTCCATATTACATCAACAGAGAGTGGGCCAGCCTACCCAGCAGACACACCTTCACCTTCACACAGACTGCTATGATTTGTTGTACAATACACAAACAAAACTATGAGACACTTTCTTTGGGTTTGGTGTATTTTCCAGTTTGAGCTAGGAGTCTTAAAAGTGTATGAAGAATCGCCCTACAACCAAAACCGTTCCTGTTATACAGCAGACAGGAAATAAAACAAGAGGCTAAAGGTGTACTTGAATGTGTCCTGTTTCAAGTCCATTGGTTATCATATGTCAGAATAAATGCTAAAGTTGCAGCTCAGTTAAATTTGATATGGGGAAGCCGCCAGCATGGGCACATAATCTGGGGTTGGGGTTTGTTTAATTTCCTCCTCGGCGTCTCTGTGCTGTAATCTCTAAACCAGGTTTCAGTGGAGTCAGACGTAAAAGGTCTTCAACTTTGTAACATCCACCAAGTCTTCATCAGCCCATCTCGGGTTAAGGGTAGGGTTGGAGTTTGTTTTCACCACATGCTAAATATGCAGGTTTTCAGACAGTAGAAGATGCACCTTTCAGATTAAGGCTTTCATTTTGGCATCTCTGGATGTTAACTAAACACAGACCCTAGATGAACTGACAGTGACCTTGTGGGTCTTAAGAATCTGCCACCTTCTTAGTACAAAGTTCACTGATGTCCAGGTGATTATCCGGGTCCTTCCTCCTGTATGTGGCATCACCTTCACCAAAACTAAATGGAGTATTTCCAGTAATGACAATCCAGTTGTTGCAGACCATCTCCTGCTGCATATACAGTTGAGAAAGAGCAACTCTGGTCCTGATTCACTTGACATTGTCATATCCATTGGGTAAACGGCAAACCACTGAGGCTTAGTGAGGCATTTCAGCCACATGCCAAAGAAGTGCAGGTTAGAAAATATAACATATTGCCTTTAAAATCTACTAATATGCATTTTGGCCTTACAGTTCTTCTAAGATTTCTACTCAGGTGCCAAATTGGTGAAAATTCCATATAAAGGAGCAGATGTGAACTTTAAGCCTAATCATCCTGGTGAGTGTTAAGAGGTTGTGTTGCTGCCAAAGTAAAAATTATTGTGTAGTTTTGCTGAATTTTTCTGTCCATGAACAACACCTGCCCACTGTCTGAGTTAGTGAGGAACCAGCAACCCACAGGTCTGACCACCACCGTCTGATCTTTGAAAAGGATGCATGCTCCTAGAACATTGCTTTATGGAGCTGAACCAAATTCGTGCATTTGCAGTGTTTAATACCCCAACGTATGAACACAACGCCTCCAGGAAAAAGTCAACAAGTCTCACTTTCACCATCTTATCCATGCCATGTTAACAAATATGCTGATGTTTTGGTCTAGTGGCCTTGGTGAAATTTGTCAGCTTTTTCCCACCGTTTCATATTCAACATTGAAACCATTTGTGCTATTCACAGGTGATTCAGATGAATCTTAGCTCCAGGTCTTTGGACAGTGGGAGGCAAACCGATCACCTGGAGTAAACCCAGCTGGCAGGATCCAACCCAGAAAGGCAACTAAGCACTGCACCACCCCGCTCTGTTTCATTTAAAACTGATTAACTCGCTCCTGCTTCCATCTGGGTGTTGCAACAAAACACCCTGAACCCAGCCGGGGCTCTTTCACAAAGAGATTTTTGAGCACTGCTTATTCTCAAATCACAAATGGCGCCAGGACACAGTTACACAAATGAAACAGAATGCTGCTGCAGATCTGCAAGTCTCCTATATGCTGATGCACTGGTTTCTTTCCATTAGTGAAACAAATTAACACAAGATGCTGCAAATTTGGTGACATGGGACCATGCAGCTGTACACTAATGGACATCACCTTTAAGTCAGTTAGTGGAATATAAATTCTACAACTGCAACTGGAGCTGTTCGTCCACTCTTCTTAGTGACTGTTTCTTTTAGTACAAACAGTTGTTTGTCTTGAACCATCCCTCATTTTTTCTTTGTTTTGCTTTCAAGGGGCCAGAATTTCTTATAGTTTTCTTTGGACATTGGCTGCTTTTTCATTCATTTTTAAGCCAGCTGTTGTACCTGAGACAAGTAAGAAGTAGCAGGCCTAAAAAAAACATCTACCACAGATGAGCAGTATCTGAAAAATCATGTCTTTGAGAAACAGGAAAAAATCCAGCAAAGACCTGAGGGATGCATCTGACCCTTCAGCTGATCTGCTGTTCATTGAAATGTGGAAGGGCGGCTGTTTTTAAGGGAGGGAAAGAGGGAGAAAAGGCTGAGGTCTGCGTCATTACACAAGAACTGGACTGAAAATCTGCAGCAACAGGTCTGATGGAGTGAGTCATCAGGAGAGAGGTTAAACAGTGAGTGTGTTACACGGTGGAGGCTCTGTCATGGTTTGGGGCTGCATTTCAGCCTGTGGTGTTGGAGATCTTGTGTATCTGATGAAAAATTAATTAAAAACTACTGCCAGATTATGATGTAATACCAGCTTGCTAGAATAGTACAAACTCCATGTATCTTTGCACATATCAGTAAATCACTGCAGATGTTTCCCATTTTCCTAGCAAAATATAAAATAAATGAGAGGTGACTCGGGACTTTCACACAATACTGCAAATGATTTTTCAATTTGGTTGTCTGAGACCTTGAGTAGCCTATACAAACCCCCCCCAACTTCAAACCAATCCAGCACCGCCGGGATAAACTGGAACACAGTTGTGAGTTAGACCTTATCTAAAAACCTGGACGTAACTAATGCTCCTGTGGCAGAACGGGAGCATATCCCTGCAGGAATCCAGCATGTTTTAAGCATTTATCGGCAGTCATTTCCCACCAATATTTCCCCAAGATATACGGTATAAATAAAAATGTAAATGACAGAACGAACACAGAGTGATGAAGTTTGTCCTCTAGAGCAACTCCACAGTGATCAACATCTAAAAGAAGTCAGTGAAAGTGTAATAAAGTCGCTGCGTGAAACAGTCAAAAACAGACATTATTTATTCATGCAGTAAGAAACACAAAGCAGGCAGCAGCGCATCCATAGGAAAAACATTTTATTGAAAAACATTTTCAGTTTGTAACAGACTGGTGGAATGTGTGTCATTTATCCTCACTTTGAACTTGTTTTAAAGTTTTGAATGTTAAAACCGTTTTTCACAGCCTGGCCATCTCATACTGCGAGGAAAGGGGAGAACCATGACGTGACTAAAGAAAACCGGGGAGACGAGAAAACGATGTAAATATAATACTGTGTTACTGACGAACTGGACTCAACTCAAATTATCAACAGAACAAAGAAATGAGAGAAAGAAACGAAAAGAAACTAATTCAATAAATATTTATGGTACACACTTATGGCACAAATATGCAGCAGTCAGTTTGGCAACTTTTCTCTTTTTTTTTCTTTTTTCTTTAAACCAAATTACAATGGAAACAGTGCAAAAGGGGAGGGAGTGGGGAGGACACGGGCTTTCCATCGAGCGCTAGCTAAAATACATAGCAAAAAATTCAAATTTTATACAAAACATCTTACTTTAAGAGTTTATAAAAATGATTTTATTGGGTTCTGGTCAATATTTACATAAGCTATTTACCAAAAAAGTAGTATGCTCTGTTTTACTGAAGTGAATTCAATTTTTCTGTACTTTTCTCTTCCATTTACTTTCCTAAAAAGGTGAATAAGGCTATTGTAACAACCCAGGATCCATATACAATACAAACATTAATGTATTTACAGTTTCTTACCTACAGAAGTACGGTGCAAAATTACTGAGTCAAGTGACCAAGGGCTGACCATACGAGCAAGGCATTTTACAGTAGCCTGAGGTGCTTCTCTTAGCTCGCGTGCTAAGAAGCTCACAGCATCGCTACGATATTTCCAAACAGGTCGGAGCGCACCTGTCGACGCTGGGAGAGCGTTAGCAGAGCTAAGAGAAGGACTCCAGATTCAAAGAAACTAATAAGATTGTCATATTCTGCCGCAGACAGACAGCAACTAAACAGCCATTTCTCTTTTCTTAAATACCTGTTCGGGTGTGTTACATATGCTTTTTAATTGTTTCATTTTTCACAGTTTACCTTTGTACTACGGCACACGGTCAGAACAGAAGAGGTTCAAATAATACTAGAAACAATGCAGGAACTCAAAGCTAACAGCAGGCTTGTGTTTTGTGGTGTTGGTTTGTTGTTACATCTTTCAGTGGTTAAGAACACTTTCCATAGGTGTTTTTTTTTTCTCAGAATCGATTTTAAAAAAATAAATAAGAATTGCATATTTGCAGATTTTGTAGCCTCTCAGAGGCACAAACCTCAGATCATACAAGGCTTGGCTTTTCGGTGAAATTTGATCATGAACGAATGAGGATGATATATGCTCGGGGACAGGCCCTAACGCCAAAGATATTAATGAACGTGAAGTCACTGAAATGCACACACACACATGCACATTCACACAATCACAGGGAGAACATGAGGGGTGTGTATGAGGAGTCGGGCGCACTGGGTGTTTATGGGAGTTATCCTTTGGGAGATGCTACACTGAGTGAGCATGGGAGACACAGCTACTCTGCCCTTGTGTAACACCAATGTGAGCTATTTAGGGTCAGATTAACTCTCCTCCCCTGGTCCACCTTCCCAGGACCGAGCCAGAAACATCACGAGACTCAGATTAGAAACGGTTTACTCTTTTGTTCCTTTACCGAGCGGAAAGGAATACGCAAGGTAACGGCCGAGTCCCATAATCTGAGCTGGAAAATACAGGACTTGCCATCTGAATCCTGTATTCTTTCAACCAA
Source organism: Archocentrus centrarchus (assembly GCF_007364275.1). Classification (NCBI taxonomy): domain Eukaryota; kingdom Metazoa; phylum Chordata; class Actinopteri; order Cichliformes; family Cichlidae; genus Archocentrus; species Archocentrus centrarchus. The sequence goes on from NC_044366.1 coordinate 2,970,233, forward strand.
GTGGGGGGGGGTATGGATTTCGTAGCCGATTCAAAAGGGGAAAAAGTACCGGACTTGGTAGGACGAATATGTAACTCTGCAGCCAACTCTTCCCAGGATTGGGGAAAGGATACAGAGCAACATCTCACTCCTGTATTCTTTCACCAAGCGGGAAAAAATACGGCACTTCTTGGCCAATTCACGGAAAAAGATAGAGGACTAGCTGATGGAGAAAAAAAAATATGAGACTTGGTGGCCAATTCATGAGAAAAATTATGGGACTAAGCAGATAACTCAGAGGAAACTGGCAACCAACTCCTGTATTCCTTCACCGAGTGGGAAAAACCTGGGATTTGGTGGCTAATTCACAAAAAACAAAAAACAATTGGAAAATCGCTGGAAAAAAATATGTGACTTTGAAGCTGACTGAGAGGAAAGAATACGGTAGTCTGTGGTTGACTCCGGAAGTCCAAAGTCTTTCACCAAGTGGGAAAAAATACGTGACTTGGTGGCCAATTCACAGGAAAAAAAAATACGGGACTCATGAGAAACATTACAGTACATGGCAACCAGCTCCTGTATTTTTTTTCACCAAGTTGGGGGGGAATATGAGATTCGACAGCCAATGGGGGAAAAACGGCTCCTGTAATTTCTCACAGGAAAGAAGACCGTACTCGGCAACCAACTCAGTCTTTCATTGAGCGGGTAAAGAAATAACGGACTCAACAGCCGACTCACGGAAAGAATACAGGACTTAGCAGCTGACTTGAGGGAAACAATACAGGACTCTGTGGCTGACTCCGGTATTCTTTTCCAGGACTCAGCAGGATTCCGAGATATTAGATAATCAAAAACCTAGATTGCATAATGTGCACTTATACCATTAATATATTAACATTACTTCTTCTCCTTACCGCCTGACAACACCTGTGCTCTGTATGTGTCTATCATAAATAAATTCTGCTTTTTAATTTTTTTTTTTTAATTTTTCATCTTTTAATGTTTGTTTTTTTTAATGTACATCTATTTAATAAAAAATAAGAGAAGTAAATCAAAAACTCACAATATGGAAATGCTAATGGAGAAACAGTGACGATGTAAGTAGATGTCCCTGTGCTTTTTTTATTTATTAATTTTTTTTAAAGAATAGGAGAGCACCGGTCACACTGATTTTGGGCCCTTTATTTTTAGGGGGACCTTTTATTCATCACTGGGGTAAACATTACAGTACCTAGAGCTGTTTCAGCCAGCTAACCTCTACTAGATCTCGGGCCTCATTGGACTTCTCATTCCACATCAAGGCCCAGATTAGAGGCAACTAAAGGATACAGCTGCTCTCCCATCTCCGTCCCTCACTGCGACCCTCTCTGTGGACTGTGAAGAGTGGAGGGGCCAAAGAAATAAGAAATAGGGGGTTAAAAGTGCTGCGCTATAATATGAAAGTCCTCCACTCTTCCCAGAAGCCACCTGGGTTTGTTTTCGTTTTTGTTTTTTTTGGATTCTCTTGCCACTCCGAGCCACCTGAACTACACCAGGATATGAAAAACAGATATGAGCAGTAAACCATAAAAGGAAAGGGTGTACATGGGGTCTATTTTTCTCTTAAAACCTTCAAGTAAGAGAAGTGACAAAATATGGGAATGAGGCAATCCAAACTAACACCCAAACAGTTCACATCGAGCGGTGAGACAGTGTGTCTGTGCACGAGGGTGGATGTGTGTGTGATGGTGGGTGGCAGGATGATTGGGGTGATCTCCGTGAGTCACTCAGGAAAAAGTCCCAGAGAGGATTGATGGGTGCGAAAAGCTCCACAGAGTCTCTCCGGCCAGTGAGCGTCAAGGGGCAGGGAGGTCGCCATCTGGTGAGTTCACGGTCAGACCGCATCCTCCTTTAACTCTCCTCCTCCTCATTTTTTTCTTCTCCCGCTCTCTTTCCAAGCAGAAGTCTCTCTTTAAGTGAGGAGAAATTAATTCCTTATCCTAATCTCGTCCCCCTCAGGAAACCTTCACACCTGTCTGTCCGTCTCCCAGAGAAAAAAACTTCCCGATCCCACAAACACTCCCACGGGAATGCCGGCCGCCGCAGTGCACAAAACAAAACGACAGTGGGTAAAGAAGAGAGCGTCTTCTCTGCTTCCCGGAGAGCAGCAGCAGTAGCGGCGGCAGTAGCGGTGGCCTTCATTACAGGGCCGCCACGCGTTCCCATCCAAGCCAAATCAGAGCGACAAGGTGTCCGCATAACTCCCAGAAAAAAAGAAAAGTAGTGAAAAAACATCAGAGGAGAGGAGGAGTCGTGGACAGAGTGATAGAGAGAAAGAGTGTTCATTAGCAGGGTGTGCCGGCGGCACCTGCCGAAGCCAAAAACCCGCTCTGCCTCGTGAATTGTTCCAGTTCCCGCCTCAGACTTTGTAGTAGATGTTGGCTGGACTCTGAGGCGGCATCTCCTGAACTATGTAGACCGGGTGTCCGTAGTCACCGCTGACCTTCTCGTAGTGCGGGCAGAAGACGCTGTCAGCAGTCCTGAGCGGGATGATGATGTCGCTGGGCTCCGAACCGTTATTGTTCCCGCCACCTCCGCTCCGCTTGGGCGTAGCCAGGGTGCTTAGAGACAGCGTGGCTGCGTGCTGCGGAGAGTGCTTGCGGTGCCGCCGCCGGTACTTGAGCAGCAGCAGGACCAGCACGACGATGATGATGATTAAGATGACGCTGCCAGAGGCGATGGCCACGAAGATCGCCGCCTCGGAGCCCATGACACTTGAGGACTTCCCGTCAGTCCTGCTGTTATCGGTGCCTTCTGTGTGTGGTGATCCTGCAGGAACAGAGGGAGGCGAGAGTGGTTAAAATGACAGCAGATTATTATTATTAGGGATATCTACATCTGTGACTTCATACAGATCCAAGAGTGAAAAAAAAATGGGAAACTAAGTGTTTAAGGCTCTGTAAATTGTGAGCTTTTGCCTCACTGGGATTACTTTTACATGAATAGCCAGCATTTTAACAGTATACATATGAGGGAAAATAAGGAACAGCAGAACAGCTCTAAAATCAAAGCTGATGAAGTGCTTCTCTTCACCATCTTTCTGCCACGGGGAGCTGAGGATGAACGCTGTTCACTGAACACTTTCGTGTAAAGGTCACATTCAATTGGTGGCCATTCAAATTCAGCCAGTGAAGACTGCAACCTTGGAAGTAGGGCACAACGCAGCCCGACGGGACAGGCAAAACAGCACTTAAACAAATTGCATTTAGAAAGATATTTAAAAAAAAAAAAACACAATTTTCTAAACTAACTGCCCTCGAGGGAAGAAAATCATAAAGAAATATCTGATGTTATCTTCATGACACATCAATTATGAAAGCCAGGCTGCTCTGACTCCCAGCGATCGACACTCTAAGGTGACCGTGCTCGGCTCTTCCTGGGATGGGAGCGTGGTCCTGGGTAGGCAGGATTCCTGTGCCTCATGTGCCCCCCCCCCAAAGTGCGGACGCTTCCCATAGGGCCTCAAAGTGCCGTGGTAATGAGAGGGAGGTGGATATAGGATGGCAGGCAGCCCAAAGCAAGGACCCTTTGGTTGTTTTACAAGAGGATTATGCTGCCTCAGCCTGGGCACCCTGATGCCCATATGCTGCGCTAGGATGGATGGAAGAGATATAAAAAAGAAAAAGAGGCGAGAACAAGATGCTGACGACTGCAGAGAGCAGAAAGTGTGACCAAGGCCACGCCCTCAGTGAACCACGACCGCTTATGTAGGTCAGCTTGTTTTTGTTCTTGGCTCCTTCCTGTTTCTCTTTTTTTTCCCTTCACTGTGGAAATTGCCTGATTGCTGGTCCTGATTTTTTTTCTTGGGAAGAATTTTTTTTTTTTTAAATTGCAACAGAGATAAGAGCTGTGATTTACTCCAGAAACAAGTGAGAGTGGGTCTTTAAAAAGATGGCAGGCAGCGATCAGATCGTTTCTGTGAAAATGTCCCGGATTAATGCTGGAGCAGGGCCAGCCTGGAGATACCTTAGAAGTCCTTGAAGGGGCTGGAGATCAGTTTATGGGCAACATTCAGTCACTGGCTGACCTTGACACACACAGACGCACTCGCCTAACCCCTTCTGCTCCGATCTGGCCAAACAATTATGCCCCCAAATGCCAGGTTGTTTCAGTTCACTTCAATTCAACTTTATTTATACAGCACCAAATCACAACAATAGTCACCTCAAGGTGCTTTATATTATAAAGTAAAGATCCAACAATCAGACAAGCCCCTATGAGCAAGAACTTGGTGATAGTGGGAGGGAAAAACTCCCTTTTAACAGGAACCAGGCTTGGGGAGGGGCAGTCATCTACTGCGACCAGTTTGGGGGTGAAACAGGGCAAACATAAATCCCCCCCCGATTATCTCCCTGTCTGTATTTAAAGAGATATTTTCACCTGTTTTCTCCAGCACTTCGTTGGGGTTGTTGGGATCCTTGTCAAATGGGTGCGGGGGTGGGTGGGGTACTCTGGTGGGGTCTTTGGGTGAAACGGGGTCAGAAGGATCTGAAAGATGCAGATTCAAAACACAGGGATTAATCAAGGTGTCCTAAACCAGGTCTCATGGCAAAATTTTAAACTGTCAGCAAGCAGTTTCTTCATGTACATGGACACGACCTGCCATAAGGCAACCAAAAAAAAAAATCAGAACCCAAACCCTTCTTATTCTAAATCTAACAAAGTAGTTTTTAATTATCCTAACCTACCCAAATCATTTTCATTGCCTGAATCTAAAATTGTATTTTTATTTATTTACTTATTTTGTCCCTTGAAAGTAGAAAACGTAAACGTGTAAATGGATATGAATCACACATAAAAGAAATGTAAACTCCACGTCCAGAAGCTCTATCAGTTCAGCTTTAAAAGCTGCGACTAGTCCACGAACCTCCGTGAGGCTGCGTTGGTATGAACAAAGCGGTAAAAGTAACATTAGGGATAATAATGATTTTTTAAGATTAACTGCATCTAACCTGGTGGTTTTCAGTTGTACAAATCTTTCTGTAATGCCAGATGTTGTAAACTATGAACTCCTTAGCCCGAAATTTGCTTTCTTAGAGTATAATGTTAGTCTGATGCTAACATGCTGCTTTTGGCTAGTGGGTGTAGTTTGGTAGTTTGGATGTGAAACTGCTCACAACAAGGTTTGTGGATTTCTGAGTGACCAGGTCATGATTTCTGCAAAGAGACATCGCTGCTGACATTTTTAAATATATTTCGTGCACTGCAAGTTAAGCACAATTTAATTATTTCATGCTGAAGAAAAGGTGCACATTTCCTTAACTGACGTCATCTGACAAAACCGTACCAAAATAATCCAAATGGATTACAAGCCAGGGGAAAAATATGTAAATTTGGCTCAATAAGAGAGATGAACTTGTCCTTTAAACTACATTTAGTTAATTAGTTTTTTCTTTCTCACAGTAGGTGCAGCCAAATCTTTTCCACTGATTCCACATAAAGGCAAGCCGTTTGTCCTTCATGACTCAGATACGACTGTAATCAACCATAAAGAGCTGCTAATGGTTGAGTTTTTGCTTCCACAATGAACCCATATGGTTTTAAATGCTGATAAAATGTCTGTCAGCGTACGTGTTTTGTGGTTTAAACGCCAAACACACGGTAAATGGTGGAGTGATTCGTCGAGCATCTGCTGTTATAATCGCTGGGCTGAGCTCGGCGCCGGATCCGCTCTCTGTCGAACATTGCTTTTAATAAATCCACTGATTTGTGAACAGCTCGGGTCAACATTTAAAAGAAAACCATTTTCTCTGTCTGTTCTTCTTTCCTTCGATTAATTCCCCCTGACCTTCAATACAGAGGGTCGACCCCCGGAAATTACCTCTCTGGTGACAGACTGGTGGTGAATAATTATCGGTCGAATGTGTCCGAGGCCTCGCATGTGGAGGCTCACAGATCAGAAAACTGGAAAGCCTTCGACCAGAGTGTATAGGAGCAGATGCTACCGGTGCATGGAAGCATACGGGATTATGTGTGTCTGTGTTTGGTTGAATTAATTTCTGCTAGATTACATTTCCTGCCCCATCACAGCCCCAGGTGTCACGGAGATGATGGATGCTGCGGCCGTACAGCATCCCTGCTACCTTATTAGGATATTTTCAGCCATCATTTCATACACGAGCTTCCAACTATACAATACTCACTTTGTCCCACTTTCATGATTATCTTCATAGACTTGGTCTTGCACACACCACCCTCCTGGTTGTCGATGCCCTCCATGGTGCCGTTGGACGTTGCTGCAGAAAGGAAAATAGTGAAAGGTCTGAATTAGCCATCAGTGCCAGGAAAAATGTGTACCCATGAGCGCCTTAAGCCCGTCTCACAAAAACAGCCAAAGACAACGGCAGCAGCTCAGCAGGAGGATGTGACTCACAACCCCGTTAATAAAATCACAATTTGCCCATTCATCACCTTCCCCAAACTCTATTAGCTCAAGTAAATGTGACTGTAATATCTTAACTGTGCTGAGAAGGAGGCAGTTAGAGGACTGTGATGACAGCGGCCATGCTGAACACTCTGGGGCAATAGGAGCTTCAATCAATAAATTAGGGAGAAGCTTAAAATTTTATTTAAAATTAAATAAATGTAAACATTTTATTTAAAATTATAATTGAATGTTTTCACTGAAAAACAAAACAGAATGAATGAAACAAAGTCATGGGATTTAAAAATGTAACCTTTTTTTTTTTTTCAATCAAGAACATGTCAACAAATTAATTGAATTTTGTTAAAAGTTGCCATTAAATACCTACCATAAACAAAGAAAAAAATAATGATTTTAACCTAGTAATGCTATAATTTAAAAAAAAAAACAGAACTAATGAAACAAAAGCTGAATAAAAATGCCATGATCCTTGTTTTGTTAACAGTAATTTTCGGGTGCAAAGCTCAGTTTTTCGTATGTTGGCGCTGACCAAAGAGGTTCGGACCTTCCTCTGAAGGAATATCAGCAGGACTGTGGAGCGGGTTTTAATTTACTCCATCTTGAAATTCTGTTTTTGAAATAGCCAGAAGTAAGAGGAAAATGCAGACTTCTGTTACGCAAGCTAACAGGAAGCTGTGTGTGGATCAGTCACTGACAAAGGGCCCATTTTAAACCAGGAAAAACACCTGGAGAGGGTTTGGAGCAAGAGCTCCCTTTTTATCATGAACATAACCTCCAGAAGGATCATGCGCAGGCATTTCAATAGTTAATGAGAGTATGGATTCGTTTTTCAGCGTAACTATAAGTACCTACCTAAGACAGTCAAAAATGGCTCCGGGCTTCCTCACAGTAGGACTGGAGGTCAAGGTAAACCCTTCAGAGTGAGCACCTTGTGTTCTGAGATTTTTTAGGCCCAAATATTATAACTGAGAGGAGGTGTTAACTATCTTGATTGCTCTCAAATGAAAGGCACTTCAAAGGCTCTAAAAAGCTTTTAAACAGGAGGAAGCAGAAAGGATGGGGAGGGGTGGAGCAAGACATCCAACATGCACAGATGTGGCCCACTGCTCCGCCTCTCTGCTGCCTCTGGAGGCTGCTGGTGGAGGTGCAGCTGAATCATTACAGAACAGGAAAACACAGAGAGGAGGCGGGGGGGGGGGGGGGGGGGGGGGGGGGGGGGGGGGGTAGTGGAGCTTGTGGTCTATCAGGTCAGTAACAGAGCTAACGAGCTGCCGGGGCTCAGCAGCTTGGCTTCCCGCCAGCGCGCGGTGGCCCAAATTCAGCGCCGCTTACTCCCTGAAAAACATCATAAGATCCTGATCGAAACGGGTCTGAAATTTTTAACTCTGCCTCTTCATCCCTCCTCCTCTTCCTCCCTCCCGTTCCCTTCCTTTTCCTCCCTCACCCAGCCACCAATCATTCTGGTCCAAATCCCCTGGCTTCAATAAGACGGTGATGAGAGCGGACACAAAGAGCATGTTAACAAGGACTCCCTCCTCCTCCTCTTCCTCCTCCTCCTCTTCCTCTCTGTAGCTGACCTATGGCTTTCCAGGAGAGTCCAAAAAGCACATTACAGACAAAGCTCCTTAAAGGCTCCTTGTGAGAGTGTGTGTGCTGATTTTATAAACGTCTTAGTCCGACACACTCGAGTTTTAGCATCTCAGATGATGCCTTTAACCACCGTGAGCTGTTACCTTCCTTCATCTCCTCCTCCTCTTCTTCTTCTCCTCCCCCTTTTATGACCCTCTAACCCAGCAGCAACCACAACACCTTTCCTTTAAAACACCTCTGTAATCTAATCCCTCTCAAACGTGACTGCAGCAAATAAAAACACCCTTTAATCTGGAGTCATTTTAAACTTTTTAATTCTTCTTCTTCCCCTTTAAATGTGAAAACACACTCTCCGTGTGCCAAGGCTGCAGTCCAGGCGAGCCTGACTTGGATTTAAACAGAATGTGATTGTTGAATCGGCTCAGGCTGGCTGAATGACCGGGCCCTCCTCGGCCAGCCCGGCCATTGGCCGCTTTTGCCCACTATCTGGCTAGAGTTAACCAGCTAATCCGTGCTGCTGGGGGTTTGTTTGATGGAAACAAGGAAGGGGAGGTAGGGTGGGTGGGACAGACCCCTCAGAAAATGGATTTAGTCACCAGCTACCACTGGAAAGAGGAAGGAAGCGTGTGACCTTCGGGAAGCACAGAGAGAGGAGAAAAGCAGTGGAAAAGGTTGAATTTTCCTTCAGGAGTTTGCAGAAGAGCAAATAAAGAAAGGCCAGACTGTGACAGCTCGTAAAGACACAAACCTTCACGACAAATGGGAGTCGAGAAGAGTCCTCACTCAGTTAAATCAGCCACACACAAATCCTCACATCCTTAACTTCATTTTCTCCTGTTTATCAAATCAAGAGTGTGGAAAATCACCCCGTGTTTAACGAGACAGTCAATTGTGAGCTGAGCTGCAATCCAGATAAAGACTGAGTGCAGCTCTCAGCTGGGTTTAATTTGGTTTCTCCTAAACAGCAAGAACAACAAAAAAAAACTTGAGGGCTGCAGATTCATCAGCTGACTCTCAGATAAGCATGTAATAATTTAAAGAGACCATGAAGAAAAAACTACAAAAACTACAGGACGCAAAAGACAGAAGAGAACTATGCGGACTGAGAGCTGTGATCAGGCTGATAGAAGCACATTAGCACAGGGAAGATGGAGGATGAGGGCTGCATAGTTGTCTGTGAAAGTTCATGTTGAGAGTCCCTGGTGGACAGAGACAAACGCCATCGTGTGGCAGGAAGCAGACACCGAAAACGGACCAAACTTCAGCCGAGAGGACGTCTGAGATGATCCATCCACAGCACAGGTTAGTCATTCATGTGCTGCTGCGTGGTTGGATTACTCGCTGTGGAAAGTGCTGATCCTGAGCTTAATGTCCACACTGAGAGGGATTCTCTTCTGAAGCGACACCCTGAGTTTCTAAAAACCGAGCTTAAAGACGTGCTGCACAAAGAACAGAGCCGAGAGGCGCTCGGACCTGGAAACCGTCGATATGTCATGACTTAACAAGCAGACGGGATAATGTGACGCTATGAGGTCTTTAAGATCACTCAAAACAAAAATGTTCCTCTAATTCTGGATTTGCCTCTTTTCTGACATTTCTGAGTCCTGCCTTCACCCCAGATCTGGTTTTATGTAACTCTCAGTAAAAAAGATGAATTATTTGTATTTCAGCTTTGTAAAACTGTCCCGCTCACGCTGCCAGATTCCCTGGGTATAATTAATACACAATGCACCGCCGAAAGACAATGCTGAGCCGCTCATAAATAGTGGAACAGAGACATAGCGGCAGACGGAGAGGAAAAGAAGAAAGGAAGGATGGATGGATGGAAGGATGGATGGACGGACAGAAGATGTGATTACCAGCCATCGTGCAGGTCACGGGCTGGCTGGCGCCCTTCACAGTGGTGTGTCTTAATGGATCATGACAGGAAGGGTTGGCAGTGACCCTCAGAAAGAGGTCGGGGGCAGAGGCGGGTCAGAATGAATACCAACGCTCGCTCACGAAATGCAGTTTAACATGCAAAAAAAAAAAAAATCACTTTCTGATATATGAAATCAGATCGTTTCAATCAGACATTTAAGATTCCCGTCTGATTTAATGAGTTGAGTCTTTCTCACGAAGCGGAGGAGGAGGAGGAGGAGGGTGACGATCCAAGTTTCTGCTCCTCCTGCCTTCTTTAGCTCATCTTTCCCTTCCTCTGCCTGCTGCTATCCTCCCTTTTCTCCCTCGTTAGCTCCCTTTCTGCCCCCTTTCCCTCCTCATTCATTTCCCTCTCTCTCTCTGTCTCTTTCTCTTCGGCTCGTGTAATCATCTCGCTCACCAGGTTCTCGGCTGCGGGCCACGCTGCCGCAAACAATCACATCAAACTCATCTGCTCCCAACTGCAGCAGCATTGTGTGCGGCCGCTTTGAAGAGGCACGCAGGCCGATACAGGACACGCAGCTGCATCTTTAGACGCATCTGACCGGAAACCCCCGAACGTAAAGAGCAGCAAGTGGTGGCGGTGGTGTTGGGGAGGTCGAATGTGCCCATCTAATCTTGGTCGAGCCTTGGCACAATACTCAATGCAAGGCAGCGCTAATCCAATTGGTTGAGACTCCAATCTGTGGCATTGGTGGAGGGGCCTCGGCAATTGTGAGAAGAAATGGAGGATTAAACGGCACTTAATTAATTACGTATCAAGCGCTCCCTTCCAAAAGACTAATGAAGTCCTCGGCGTGAACTTTCCTGATGCCGTGTCACACTCTGATGGAAGTGTGTGTGTGTCTAACAAACACAAACACACTGTAACAGATAATAAGGTGAACATGCTTTCACACAGACACACACAAAGCCAGACTTAAATTTAAATGTCCCAGGTAGCAGACACATTTGGTCATAATCTGGGCTCAGCTAGGCCCAAAGACAACTGCATATACGCCCCAGTGTTCAGCACTATCTGGGAATGTAGTCCATTAGGGATAAATGAGGACCAGTGTGAGCCTAAAGTGGACTTTTTCCGAGGGAATGATGACCCCACTTAGGCCAGAGGTGGACAAAATGAACAAAAATGTACCTAAAAATGGGAAAAAAGATGTTTGGAAGAAAGTATTATTCCAGATTCACCGCACATGTGGACCTATACGGGCTAAATGTGGCCCTAAATGGGTTAAATCAAGATCCATCCCAGATAGCAGACCCACTGGGCCAAATCTGGGCTACTTTCAGGACAAATTGGGCTTGACATGGATTACAGTAAATGTTGTGTTTGCCAGATGTGACCCGGCTACAGACCACACCTGACATTTGATCCCTGTGACATGGATCTTTGGATCTGGGCCAAATATTAATTTCTATCTGGTATGGTGTTCATTAGGGTTAAATGTCCAGTCCATATGGTGGCTAATGTGTGAAGGCAGACATGTGGGCCAAATATGACCCACTAAGTGCCACATGTGGAACCATACAGGCTAAATGTGGACCTAAATGGTCTAATTCAAGATCCATCCCACATACCAGACACAAATGGCGCAACACACCTGACATCTGGCTCACGTAAGGTGGATCTGTGGCTCAGGTGTGGCTCTCTGCCTGAGTCAGCGCCGTGATTTAGGGCCAAATGTGGGCCAAACACTTTGTGCTGTCTCAGGTGTTGGCGTGGTTAAACGCTGCGAGGTAAAAGCAGCTCCACGTGCCTTTTTTTCTGTTCTTTTTTTGATGTTTACTTGTGCAAAGCGCCACCGTGCAGCTGTTAAAGCTGTAAAAATGAGACCCGAGCTAACCGAGGAGAAAGCAGAGGCAATTAAAAGCAAAATTCTCCCTCGCTCCCCTCTTCAGGCTACGTATTAGCATTTTGAGGGGAGCTGTGAAGGGAGGAGCGAGGATGAATCTGCAAGAACTGCAAAATTGGATTTTCCGACCATCTTTTTTAAGAATTGAACTTTCCCACCGCCCCTTTCTCTTCCAACTTGTCGACTCGGCAGGACGCAGAGATTTTTAGCGTGAAACTGAATGATTTACAGAGTGAGAAGGACGCACAGCGGACAAAACCGGGGCTCGGGCTGAGTAAACACCAGCTCATCAATAATTAACATCAGCGTTTGAGGTGCAGGGAGCCGAGGAGGAGTCAGAAGCCTTTGTAGTCCACGTGAACCTCCTCTAACACCCTGTTCAGAGAGATTTCCATATTTCCATCAAAGTGAGCATACAGAAGCTAAAGAAAAGCATCTGACCTGCTATATTTATCTGAATACAAGCCTCACCTGCAGCACAGCAGAAGTACCTGTCAGACATGCCCCACCATGCAAACAGCCTGCAGCTATGACCTGTTAGAGCAGCTACATGTTTGCTTGAAGTGGAGAGGAGCGCGTTGTACCTGCGAACATGTTACCTGCGTGTTTGTTTTGCAAACATTCACCCTCATGGATAAAAAGCAGCATTTCCTGCTCTTCTTTCATCCCCTCTTCTCCCTGCTTTCTTCCCCTTCCTTCACTCAGAAATATGGCCTTCCCCTCCTGTGACAGCTCACAGATGGCGGTGGCAGAGACTCGCAGATGGTCCCCCCCCACCACCCTCCATCCTCCGTCAGTGCCACACAGATGGTTCAGTCCACCTCCTGTGTTTCAAACCAGGGGGCCGTCGCTAAACCCCATCCCAGCTTCCTTCCAGGAAGGTGTTAGTGCTGCACATCACCGGCACTCAGCAGCCACACCTGCACCCACACGGCTACAACCCCCCAGGAAAATCGAAGGTGATTCTCGTAGTCTGACAGGCACGGGGCGACACGTTTTACTACATCTGCTAAAGTAAATATCACATCTACGCACAGCAACCGATGCTGAACAAAATAACACACAGCAGAACGCTTTAATTCAGATTTTGTGTCCAACTTTAAATGGATCCAACGTGTTTATTTAATGCTAAAATCAGCAGGAACTCACCTTACACCAGCCCGAGTCCTCCTAGGAGCATTTCTAGCCACTCGGCAGCCATTTTGGCAACACCCCCATTAAAATGAATGGCAATAAAGCCACACCTTTCATTTCTATGGTCACCAAGACCTAAAAAGTTTGGTGACTGCGTATAAAGATGGATAGCATCATCCCCAACTGGACTCAAGCTTGAACATTAGCATTTTGGCTGCCACCATGTTGGTGAAGTGACCGCATTTGGACCAGATGCTAATTATGTTAATTAGTGCAAAGTAACATCCAAATGAAACACTAGGAACTGGATGATTTCACCAAAACTGGAGCTCAGCCTTGTTGAATGGTCTTAGTCCAGTGAGCTGTATTATTGGTCAGATAAACAAACAGCAGCTCAACTTCATGAACTTCATGAACCTCTACCTCTCCATGATTGGCTCTTTGGGACCAATCAGCCACCATCTTTGCCATTTCTCCCATAGATCTGTATTCAGGGTGTCTCTCACTCTCTGTCTTATAACACCTCCAGTTCAATTCCAGCCTCATCTGTTCGCACTGATCCACAAACATCAAACTAGACTCCGAAATTCAACGTACATCTTTAAAGACCTCTTTACTTTTCTAAGTCTGCCCTCCTGACGGGTACTTACAGATGATGTAGTAGTCCTTCCCCCTGAAGAACTCCAGTCCCCACAGGTTGGGGCTGAACTCCTGAAACTTCAGGGTGAACTTGACATCCTGGTCGGGCTTGACGCAGTTGAGGAGCGGCGTGTCAGCCTTGGTGATGGTGCAGCTCTCCAGCTGCTCCCTGGGCACCATGTACACCTTGTAGTACTCCACACCCTCACCCACCCCGCCGTCCACGCGTGGGCACACAATGTCCAACTTATCCCCGATCTGGGGGTATAATACCACGCCTTGGCCTGGCACGAATCTGAAAGGAGAGAGGGATGTTAGCGAGGCACAGAACAACTGATGAGGAGTCATTCATTATGCATCACGGATTGGAGTGTTTGCCATTGAGCCTCTCCATACTCGCAAAAAAAAGAAAAGTCGGCTTAATTATTGATGTGGTAATTACTGATTGTGGCCATTAATTTTGGATGATGAAGGATAATGGAGGAATGTGAGCGGTGTGTGTGTGTGTGTGTGTGTGTGTGTGTGTGTGTGTGTGTGTGTGTGTGGTGCAAAGTGACCCCAGTATCTGCAGATAAAAATCACTGAGCTTTTCTGGAAAGAGCGAATAATTAACCGGATAAATGAGGAGAAGGCGGCGCGGTTGAGAAAATGGTGGAACGTCGTCGGAATACAAAACAGGAAATTAAAAAAAAAGAAAACTACTATAAAAGCTCATCTTGGAGTTTCAGCAAATCCACAACAATACTGTCACAGAGAGGCAGAGCGCCTGGAGGGGGTTCAGCCGAATTTCCCTAAATTCTTCCCAGAGTAAAATAATGTTGTCATTTAGTCTCTGAGTGCTGAGAGCCCCTGCAGCATTCCTGTGACTGCACACACACACACACACACACACACACACACACACACACACACACACACACACACACAGAGGTGAAGCCTTGTATTTATCTGCTAAACAAATTTTCCCCCACGCTCGAACACAAATTGGCGCGTTAACCACGGACGCCCCGGAGGCTTTTTACGGTGTGCTGTGAATACCGGTGCACATAAACACACAGGAAGGCAGAGCAGATAATGAAATGTACGACCACGAGAACGGGTCTTTACCCCAAAGAAACGGAGCTGAACCGGAACTCGTACTCGGCATGACTCATTACACGTTTCCACGCTTGTTATGGACATACTTTGTGTCTCTAATGTCTTTAGTATATTTGGTCTAAGGGTGTAAATAGCAATGCTTGCATCTTCTTTTTGTCGATTAATATGATGCACTCTCCCTATAAAAAAAAAAAAAAAACTTACATAGATAAATTTTAAAAAATGTAGTGCTTCTTTCTTTGGATTTTGGTAAAGATGGAATAAAATAATAATAAGATAAAGGTGGTGAAAAAATGCCAATGCAGTAAAGGTGGTATAAAATAGCAGGAAAAAACAGTAATGCAGTAATGCATCTCAAACACTCTCAAAGTACAGAGTGAAGGCAACATCAGGTGATTTTCAGTGAAGATTAAGAACCACTGCTGGTGAAATGTTGGACACTGGAGGGGAAAACAAATCTGGGAACTAATGAATTAAACTGCCAAGGTGTTAATAATGAAGAAAATCTATGTACATGAACACATAACTCCTGCTTTTTAAAACTTTTTTCTCCTTAAATCACACAGATGTTCTAAAATAGCGGTAAACACGCCGAGTGAGGGCAAAACAGCAAATATTTTAATATTTTTAACTTAAATTATGAATAAATGATCAAAACTATAATAAACTAAAATCCCCCCAAAAAACATAAAAAAAACTCAGCAGCCATCTTAAAATGCTTTCAGGCACTCAGTTATTTTTAAGCATTATGTCAATTAAATTCATTCAGGAACAGTCACTGAGACATAAAAACCACATATACAGCTTCTGATTAAATCTGATAAAATACCCTTAAAAATTTTAGTGAGTTTACCCAAAAATATGGTTTTAAACATTTTTTCTGCCAGTTTTGCTGTCACTGAATTCTCCCATAGATTTGAGTTCTTTGACTTCCGTGTCTCTGAATCGTGACACCGTTATTGGAAACGATAACGATGTTATACCGTGATTTTAACAGTAAGACCCCCTCCAAAAAAAAAACAAAAAAACAAAAAAAAAAAGAGTTACAAGTTTAATAATTTCAGATTCTGGACCTGCATTTTAATTTTATCCCAATTAATGACAAAATTATCAAAAATCTGCTAATTATTTGAGAAACTACAGATTCATCCTCTCATGTCATTCCCTCACAGACCTGCATCCTTCCATACATATTTACAGCAAATATAACATCTCTAAGTGAACTTTGACCCAGCCTGAAGGGTCAGCTCATTCCTGAAGCACTGAGATGGAAAACACTCCTCTGAGCTCCGGGATTTTACTTTTTTTTTTTTTAATCTGACTACAAAGACCAGCACCGCAGGGCGGCTGCTGAACCTTTACACAGGGGACCCGATTCATAATTAACATATTTTACACAGGAACATGTTTTTTAATGTCTCTGTTTCTTTTTCTCATAACTATACTGTTCCTCTATACTGTAAAACGTTCTAATGCCGATAAAAATGGTTTTCAACCATTTAATGCAAAACGGAGCATCAAAGAAATCGTCATAGTCGGGTTGTTTACCTTTTGTTACTTCTGTTTCAAACTAGATATTGTCAGCAGATGTGTAATATTTTAAATATATTGTCCAGAAACATGCAAAAATCAAGGTTTCTTACAGGTCTTGGTCTATTAGCAATGGCTCTGCAAAAAAACGTATTTTAGTGGAAAATTACACCCAAATCCAAGACTGTAATATATAAAAAAAAACACTCATATACTTTCACTCAACTTCCTGTTATCCTTGCCACACCAATAGACCGGTTCCTGCAACTACTAGAATTAATGGTAGGAAAAGCTTTTATGATACCACCCAGTGTTAATTTCATTGACTAAATATTTTCGTCATAGTTTTTGTCAACGACCCTTTTTTCATGACGAAAACGAGACGATAACTAGATTAAAACCACCTAAAAGGATAAAAACAATGACGATTCATCAAGACGAAACATTTTCGAAAGTGTAAATTAATTTCGTCACCGTTTTTGCCCTTTTAGGTGGTTTTAATTTAATTATCGTCTCATTTTCGTCATGAAAAAAGGGTCATTGCCGAAACCTATGACGAAAATATTTCGTCAAGGAAATTAACGCCGATACCACCTAAATGGGAAATAGTCACAAAAATGTTTGTGTTGCTGGACGTCTAGGACTCAAACCATGGTCTCAGGTGTGAGCGAAAGCCCCTCCAGCCCATGAATGTGGTCGTTCTTTGCCTTTTAAACATGAAAAATATTAATTTTGTGTATACAGACGTCAATCAGTAATAATTAAGGACTTGAAAAACAGTATTTGCGTCCAGAAACATGAGAAACCTGGAAAATTTGTGTCCAGAAACACCAGTCAGTAGATTAGAGGTCATGAGTATTTCATGAATTTCTGGAGGAAACAACAAGACAAACGTACAGATGAAGACCAGGACGGACCCCTCAACATGGGAACATTCAGGAACGTGTTAGTTCCTGAGACTGTGCTGAAATATCACCACAGCACACAGAAATATACAGCTCTGCTGCTGAAGGTTAAAGTTCAAGAAACTCTGCAGTGAAAGAGACTGAAGTTAAATAAATCCACTGGTTTTTTTCCACGCCCATGACTAATCATGTTAGATAACTGTGTGATATACATGCAATATGTATACCTAATACTGTATGAATATTAAGTACTGTGTGTATACTGTATACAGTGGCTGCTTCTCTTCTTTTCCTGTCGCCGTCACTCTGACTTTGAAACGTCCACATGCAGACACACATACACTACTCCTCTTCCTCACTTCCAGCACAAGCGCACACACAGTGGATAACTAGGCCGAGTGAACATTTTATATGCCCCCTGCAGGGACACACTCAGTGATGATACAGTACGACCAGTGATGGACAGACAGTGAGGAAGAGGAGGGAGAGAGGAAGGGTATGGAGCGCCATCTGGCATCATCATCATCATCTTGTGTGGATGTGAGGGAGGATGAGGAGGGAGAAAGGTCCTCTGAAGAGCCTCGGGGCTTCAAACACAAATACTGTAGAGCTGTATGCATTAAAATATGGAAGACTGTGTGTGTGTGTGTGTGTGTGTGTGTATGTGTGTGTGTGTGTGCCTCGAAGCGCTCATTCATGCGTGTAGGTGGGCATGTGTGTGTGTACGGGGTGAAAACAGACACACATACATGTGCTCCTGTTAACTCTATAGGGCAGATTTCCCTACAGGCTGCAGCCCTGAAAACCGACGTTTGGATTTATTAAAGCGCCGCTGCTGAAAGGCACGGACACGGTTATTTTGTGTGTGTGTATCTGAGAGCACAGACGCTCCCTTTAACAGTGCGACATTACTGAAGCACTAAATTAGGACAGAATGTCAAAATAAAGGCTACAAAACTGCCTTTATGCTAAATTAGGCTAAGCCCACCCAAACCCCAGCTACTAACTTAAAACACAGCTTTAAATTTGTATAAAATATTTAAAAGTGTGTTTTTGCCACAGACAGGGGCCCAGCCTTCCTGAACACATGGATACACGGATGGAGCGAGTTAATAATTTCCGATGTTTTCTGATAATAAATTTGATCAAAACCTCTCTAACAATATTATCAGGCAGGGTGGAGGAGCTGGCAGCAGTGCTATCTCTGCAGGAGGCTACGGCACCAAGTCAAACGTGACTCAGCTGTTTAAGAGCCACATGAATACGCTGCAACGCCGACATTAAGCGCTTTTTAGACCTCGCCAGCTCCTCCCATCATGTCTCAAACACCCACTTTAGAGTGACTTCAGCCCCATCATTTCAACAACAGCAGCACCCACGGCTCCTGCACAGTTTTAAAATTAAAATCAATCCCTTTTAAGAAAATAACATCAAAAATAGGACTTAACAGTGTCAAAAGAACAAGTCATAACTGGAAATGTGTGCAAATAATCGACAAAGCAAAAATCCTCAGACATTATCTGATGCTTTTTCTTTCTGTGACTGTAAAATGAATATTTTTAGACTTTGGACTGTTGGTATAAAAACTTTACATCCACTGGGCCTAAAATGACCTTTGTTTTTATATTTTTACAGGAGATTTTGGGGTGCTATTGCTGCAGCGCTGCTTTCATTTCTTTATCTGTAATAAAGTTATATACATGTCCTCATGGAAATATAACTAGATCCTAAATATAAAATAATAAAGGGATGACAGCATTAAGCAACAAATGTAATACCTACAGTGGGTTTAAGGGAAACTTGAGTGATTTTAAGCGCTGCAGGATCTTTGTCAGCGCTGCCGTCTTTAGCCAGAGGGAAAAACAGAACGTCCGTCATATTTCAGCTTTCAGATTCACAGCTAAGTGCTGCATAAAGGCAGCGTTCAATAAGGACGAACACAGGAGCTGCTTTAAAAGGGCTGAAAAAGAAACACAAAGGGACGGAGACACGGCGTTACCTGATACCTGGCCCCCCTGTGGGCAGGTAAGGTCGCATACAGAGAGGCTGAAGAGGCCGATGAAGCTGCCAAATGGGGACACACAAAGGCAAACAAATACAAGCCTGCCCCTCCAGCTCATGATTGTAAATGCATTTGACCCCCACCACGCTCTCAGGCCCCTTCAGTGAACCCCCACCCCACCCGGCTGCCATCGTAAATATTCCTGAACCAAAAGAGGCCAGAGCACTCTGACACACATTCATCCAAATTTAAGAGAAAAGGCACTTAAACAACATGTTTACCTGTGTATACTCTGCGGATTTCTTCATTAAAAACAGCTAACCTTTGACCTTTAATGGACTGCCGCTGCTTCTGCAGTAAACAGTGACATGAATGTTTAACGGGTCCGTTTCTTTTTGCCCACGGTGGATAAAAAGCAGTTTTGCTCCACATCCTTTCAGTCAGCGTCATTTGGAAATTTGTCGGTTTGTCCTCCTGTCAGTGTTTTATCCTCTGCCTCCATTTAAATGTCACACCGAGAAAACACAGAAATCTTTTTTTTTTTTTTAAAGTTTTTATTTCAACATGGGAGGGAAGATATTAGTACTGTTAACGCAGCGAAAGCCCTGATATTTAAGTAAAAGTATGTAGGCACACACATTAGTATTAAATGTTATATGAAGCTATGATTAGATTATTATCTCTCAGGAATCCATCTAAAAAAAACAAAAACAGGACTTTACGCTTCGTTAAAGTGTTGAAAACTCTGGAAAATGCAATCAAAAGCACATTAAAGTCATCAGTTTCCTGTAAAGGGACTAATCCAAATGTTTATCATATTTTCTAAGATCTTCACATGTTTGTGTTTAAATCTTATTTAGGGGAATATCAAACTACAGCAGCTGAGCCTGAAACTGACTCATTTAGGAGAATCCGGGTCATAAACGTCCCTGTAAAGGCCCCGCATTCAACATGCTACTCAAGTAAGAGCATGTACGTATAATCAGGAAAACATGCATTAAAGTGTTAAAGGACAGATGATGACATGATTACAGTTTCCACACTTATATGTTTATGGAAAAACAGGATTTTAAACTGCGTCTAATGATGACTTTCATTATGATTCATCTAATCAACGTATTTTTTACGGTTAATTAAAATGTTTAAAACTGTGATAAACACCATCATAAGTGTGCTGAAGGTGCCAATTTTCTATCAGATCACTAATCCCCTCATTGTTGCATGATATTTTCAAGGATGTTCACATTTGTGTGTAAAAATCATATTTTTTTAAACAACTGAAGCTGTCAGAAAAATGTACTGTAGTAAAAAGTGCAGTACTTCCCTCTGAGATGGGCTGGAGTACCTCAAACTACAGCACTTCACATCAGACAGCAGCCAAAATTAAAAGATTATGACTTTACCATCATATTAAACTATGAAACCTGAAATCCTCATATTTATCTGCTGAGAACATGAACAGGAACCCCATGATAAGCGTCCCCACGATTTCTCTGTAAAAACCCTGAATTCAAAGTTTTACTTCATTAAAACGAGCGCGACGAGGAACACCTCGTTAAAATGATCAAATGAAAACTGTTGCTGTGACTCAAAAAAGCTGGATTTTCCTGTTTCGTACCTGCGGAGCACATTTTGAACTTTTAATGACTTTTTATTATGGATTAAGGTGTTGATTAGTTCCTCCATTTACTGACAAATTAATTAGTATGTAAATAATGTGAAAACTGTCAGAAATGCTGTCACACGTGCTACATTATCATCCAAGCATCTGATCATTTTCTGACAAATCAGGAAAAGTTTCAACTGCATATATAAAACCTGTTGGTTGGTTAAATTATTTAAGAAAACATGTTTTCCAACTTTTTCACTGTTTTCTGGGTTCAAATCTTAATTTTCGTAATGAACTGAGGTTGTCAGAAAAGTTCAGTGAAGTTAAAAGTACAAAGCTGTAAAAGAGAAAGTACTTCAAACTTGGAGGGTGTGTAGTAAAGTTTATACGGCTGCTACCTCAGCCACGTCTCTGTTAATCTTACTGAGGCTTCCTGGTTAAATAAAAATACAAATCTAAAAATATCCATCTCAACGCTGAAAGCTGCGCCCTGAATCCAACGTGTCGGTGTTTAAACTGTCAGCAAACTGTGGAAAAAAACTCCAATCATTATATTTATTTGGTTGATTATCAGTAAAAAGCAGCTAGTTTTCTGTCAGTAATGTAAAAGTTTGCAGACAGATTTGTTGTCACCCTCACACCAATAATTTAATCCTGTTAAAAGTCAAATATTTGCTGTGAATATATAAACGGAGCGACAGCGTCTGTTCAGTGACAGTCAAACTTTCCTAAGGAGCGACTAAACCTGCACAGAGAAACCGGTTTAAACTAAATTATAAAATCAAACTGAAGTGATTTGAAATTAAAAAAACAACATAGGATTCAAGAAGCTTCTGCTACAAATACATATAAAATACAAAAGCCTGAGAAATGTGCAGGTAAAAAACCACAAACCAACAAATCAGCAGGAAACAGCTTCTGTGAATGTTTCTTTATACACAGCCATAATAATCATTATTGTTACATATACAAGTTTGGTTTACAAATTCACATTCAGACCTTTCAAAATGATAGAGCACTTATTTTCTATTATAATGCATTTAAAAAGAGGCTCTTCTATTGATAGTAAAATATTTGCTCTATAATCAATCAGCACTTTGAAAAGTTTCTTTACACAAGAGTCACACTCGAGGAAAACGATGTTTGTTCAACTGAAGCTGCTCAAAAAAAAAACGATCAAAGTCAAATTAAGAGGCGAGAGTTTTGTTTTGTTCCTCTTATTACCGGATATACAGTCAGATCAGAGAAAAGCGCAGGTAAAAGCTAATAATACGAAGCAATTAACCACAAAATAAATCAAAAGCTACAGCTGAATATTTATTAGGTGTGTCAGAGTTTTTGGTAGTTTCTGCTGTTTGATGGACATAAATGTAAAAAAGTAATTAAACTATGTAAATCTTTATACAATTAGGTTAAAAATAGGTAGGTAATCTACAAATGAATGACTTTTACTGCTTCACAACACATTTTAAGTATGTTTTATACTCATGTGACAAGCTCAAAATTTACTATTTCACATGTTTAACTATTAAAATGTGCCACAGAAGTTTTTCCTTTTTTTCCCCCACAAACTGTTCCTGAAACGAGGGCAGCGCTCGTGAAGAGACCAGCCGGGGAGAGGAGCTGGATGGAGGCGCGGGGCCTCGCCGGGCCTCCTCGGTGACGGCGGAGGGAGGAGGTGAGGACAGACGGCTTTCATTTCACAGCAGCAGAAAGGAGTTTGAATTTTAGAGCTTTAACTTTGCTGTGATGTGATGATAAAGTGAAAGAAATCAGGCTCACAGGTGGGCGACACCTGAGTGAGACTTGAAAGGCTGACATCTGTTTTCTCGTTTATCTTCTAAGTGTTTTTAGTGTTTTTCTTTTGGGGGGGGGGCAAATGGTAGAAGAAGGAAAAACAAACAGAAAGAGGAGCATCCTGTTTGTCCCTCTCCTCGCTCTCTATTTCCAGACTTTCTGGTGGATTTGTGTGACCTTACGGAGCCGCTGACCTCTTCCTGCGGCCCTGGAGTCACAAGGAAACGGTGGGGGGGTGGGGTGGGGGGTGGGGGGGTGGAGGAGGTAGATGTTTAGCTGCAGCGAGGGTTAACCGCCCTCTGTCGGACGAGACGTGGTGGCCTCCATCTTTCATCTGACCCGAAGCAACTAAACATCATTTCTCTGCATCAATCATGAACTGCTCTCTGACTTTTCAGCCGAATCCTCTGAAAGACTGAAATGCTAAATGAACGCTGGGTTAAAACGCAGAGGAAACCTCAGCGTGCTGATGCTGACGCTGCAGTAACATGCATTTATGGCTGTCCTCATTATAATTGGCTGAGCATCTGTTTCTGTGACAAAGTTACTGCAACACACAAGCCTCTGCAAATATACCAGACAGCACACATTTATTTTGTAATGTCTCAAAAACTGAATATTCATAAAACACCTGCAGTGTATTTACTCTCTCATATGTGGCATTATTACACACCCCTAAAACGTAACCAGCTCACATAACTGACAAGTTTAAAGTTAGACAAATAAAATATTTAAATGAAATTTACGTCACTGCCAATGAGGAAGTAACACTGATGTTTGTCATCTCTGCGTAGCTTACCAGTTAGCTTAGCTAGGATTGGTTAAATAGCTAGGGTAGGATCAGCTACGTTTACATCACTCAGTTAAGTATGCTAGTTTTTTATTTAACTAGTATGTGTTAACTTAGAAAAGATCACTTAGCTAAAATTGGTTACATTAGCTAAGATTGGTTAGCTAGGATAGATTAAGTGAGCTAGGATCTGTTAGCAAGGATTAATTAACTAGGACTAGCTGAGTTATGTAGGATCAGTTAGCTAAGATTGCTTAAGTTATCTAGGATTAGTTAGGTTATGTAGCATTAAAATGATCAAGAATCATGTTAGCGGAGATCACTTAGCAAAAATTGGCTATGTTACTTAATTGAGCTCAGTTTGCTAATATATTACTACTAATACAATTATTATTATTATGATGATGTATTATATTATTATTGTATTTCAGCTGCAGTAAAAAAGAATTTCTCAAATATGTGATAAAGTATTTTTGACCCTAACAGATAGCTAGGATCAGTTAGCTAGGAAGAGCTAAATTTGCTCAGATGATTTGAAGCGGGCTCGTTAACCAGCAGCTGGAGTTAAAAATAAAAAAAAGGTTTTTGTAGGTGTTTTGCTTTTGCGTTTCCTGCTCTGAGTGACCGAGTCTTTGAATTTTAACTGATCAGAAACTTGATGAGCAGCAGCAGGACGTCACGAGGCAGGCGTGAACTCTTTAAAAACAATAGAAATCAAAATCGTTTTTTTATTAAATGGACAGAATAAACCTTTTCTTTGCGTGTTGGGAATCTTGGAGCCTGATGTTTTCCATGTGCCCGGCTGCAGCTGACGGGCCGAGTGTTTCACAGCAGTCTGAGGTGAAGTTTGCTGGTCTGACTGTGCCACGCCGCCACGGCCTCCAGACACACAAACGCTGGAATCAGACTCCTCGTCAGTCATTCAGGGTGTTTCTGCATCTCTGCGCGGCCCCCTCCCTCCCCGAGTCCCTCCCTGCATCCCTCCACATTCACAAAAGGACCCTGAGAGGTGCCCCCGTCGCTGCCCGGTCACAAAGGGCCTTCGGGGGCTGCTGTGTAATCTCTTAATGAAGTGCAGAGGAGGAGAGGGAGCGCTCCTTTTACATAAAACCATGTAGAGCAGGCCTCGCTTTTGTTTCTCCCTCCGAACTACAAAATGGATTACCACATGGAGGAGGAGGAGGAGGAGGAGGAGGTGGAGGAGGGGGTCATTCTCTTGTTTTTTGTTGTTGTTGTTTTTGTTTTTTGTTTTTCTTTTTTTGAGGGCAGCAAAGTAATAAAGCTACAACAATGAGGTTTAATCCTCCACATTTCCAGCATCCATCCTCGGCTGAATAGTCAAAGAGGAGGAAGAGGAGGCGGGGCGCTCCGACCTGCTGATGAAGACACTAAGGAGGACTTTCAGGGTCTTATTAAACCCAAGAAGACGAAGGAGAGTTTAAAAAATACAAAAAAAAAAAAGAAAAAAGAATCAGCCAATGAGATCACTGTGTGACCTCTGACCTCCGCACTCAGACACAGGAATACTTTTACTTTCTACACCCCCACCCAGCAGGATTATTCTGAAAGTTTAAATCTGATGAATTTAGTTAAACTTAGAAGTGGTGAGCTTCCTGAGCTGATCCAGGAGGTTTTGGAAGGACACTTTAGACATTTTCAGGCAAATGTAATTAAAACTGAAAATATTCCAAACTAATCCGGTTCCTGCAGGTGAGGGTGAACTTTCTGCTCCTGTTTTAAAAATTAAAGCAAATTCTACTGCAGGAGAAAAGTGTTTTTTTTTTTTTTGGGTTTTTTTTTAAACGCAGAAACTGAAGCCTTTAACATTTTAATTTGGATTTTTTAATCAGAGCAGCCTCTGTTAAAATCTCTAACAGACCAAATTTGGAGACACTTTCTTTATGTCCGGGTGATTTTTAAAAAATCAAAACGAAACGGAATTATTAAAAAATGTAAAGCCTGTGTGCATACATTTAAAATCATATTTTTGATTAGATTATCCTCTAAAACCCAAAGGTCACCACGTCCAGTCTCACAGCAGAGACCCGGGCGTCTAAACTGCGCCCCGCACCAACACACGCCTTAAAAAGCGCCTTTTTGCACGTCTTTGCTGAAAATGCGCTGATTTGCTGCGTCACAAAGGGACACAGCGGCAGTCAGGAGGCTGCAGGCCGCACGTTAGCGTCCATTTCCACGAGTTACACCTGTTATAGTGAGACCACGACCAGAAAACGTCCCCGCTCTGGAGCCCTTCGGCTGGAGGAGTTCAGGGAGTTTGTCCGTGACCAAACGGCCACAAAGGCGGGCGCCCCCCGCCGGGCTGCGACCGGGAGGGAAAACACCTCCTCTTTTTTCTTTTTCTAAATTTCCATTAAAAGAGTGTAACCGCCTCTCTGCATATTCACTGAATCGCGCAGGACGCAGAGCAGAGTTCAGCCCCTCTGAGGCCTTTTTCTGTCCGCCTGACAGCAGCGAGCAGCGGCTGCGAACGTTTGGAGAGCCGCTGCTTCACCACAAGTTCCGGGAAAACTTTCAGTCTGGCTCAACATATTTACACCATGAACTCTAAAATCCACCCCACTGTTTAAGGTGATGAATTCACTGTTTTATATTTACCTCCCACACACACAATCACACACACTCAGCCCGCAGCAGAGCATCAGAGGCCCGGCGGAGCGTCCCGGCAGCCCCCGCGGAGACTCCCCGCTTCTCATTGAAACGAAACATCCAGCAGTTCACCCTCTAAAGCAGCTCCAGTTCTCTCCCCTTTCACCATAAACATGCGTGACTGCAGATTATTATTACAGCAAAGCGTAAAAATCACCTTCAGACGCAGAAATCTGCCCCAAAGACGCCACCGTGACGCACGGCCGAGCGGGCCCGAGCCGAGCGCTGCGCGTAAAGACGCCCCGACAAGCCGCAAATCTCACACATTTCAGAGTTTAACCTCTGAGACACAGAGCTGGAGGAGTGTGAGAGCGCACCGGCGGATTATTTTTTAACTAACCATTAACGAGGAGCTCGGAGGCGATCAGACTGGAAGGGTTAACTCTGAGAAAATCCAGTTTTCCTCACTCGACGCGACACAAAAACCAATAAAAATGACCCTGACAAAATCAGCCGGGGATTAAAATCCGAGGCTCTTTGTTCCGCTCCTGTACGCGCTCATGAAGTGGATTTTTATCTGACAATTATCATTATTACATTTGGAGGTTTCTCTGTGCGGCACTTACTTGGTGTTTGTTGTGTTCCAGTAGATGGACTCCAGGATGAGCGCCCGGCACAGGTCCACTTTGAAGGCAATAAACAAAACTCCAAAATAATATCTCCACATCGAGTCCCCCATGGTGAGCCTGCGCGCCTTTAAACCAGCCAAACGTCCACACTGGGAGGGGAAGAAAAAACAACAACAAAAAAGCTCCAGAGAGAGAGGGGGGGCTGAGGGAAATGTCTTCAGCTTATATCCCGATCCAGAGGGGATGCGCACGGACCACAAACCCCGATCAGAGCATCTCCAGATGCACCAAAAACCAAACGGCAGCAGTTCATTCGGCGCACAGTGCGTTTGTATTCTCCCCGCTCAGCGCGTAAAGGCTGGAATACATCCCATCAGAGAGGAAATCAATACCAATATAAATCCCTCTGCGTTATAGTCCAGCAAAATCCAGCAGCAGCAGAGAAAAGGAGAGATGGCTGGTGGTGGTGGTGGTGGTTGGTGGTGGTGGTGGTGAGATATTCCCCCTTTTTCTTTCAGCTGGTGAGCAACAAACTGTGGGTGACAGCAGCAGAAAAATGAGGAGGGCGAAACAATGAGGTCGGGTGGTCAAAATGGAGAAAATGATCACACGTGAGAATGAGAGAAATAAAAACAGCTGGAATGGAACTTCTCATACTATACACCCCTCCAAAAAACACACATTCACATATATAAACACACACATACACACAACACACACACCAAAGTGCTGCTGCTGCTGCGGCGCAATCCTGCAGATCCGTCCTCCCGCAAAATAACCCAAAGCGCGCAGGGAGGATGAAGCCTCAGCGGCTGCTCCGAAACCTGGATGGAAAGTAACTGCAAGGGACCGCTACTGGGAATATTTGCCGGAGCTGGCCGAACACAGGCCCCGCCCCCACCAGCCGCTGATTGGTCCTCTTTTGGCCGGGGAAGTCAATCGGAGCTGAGCTGTCACTCAAAGAGGGCAACTGGTTCAGTTCAGAGGGGCGAATGTGGAGAGCAACCGAAACCCACCGAAGCAGACTCCAGCCCGAGTCCGTGCAAATTCACGCACATTTTAGCATCAGAAATAAACATAAATGACGCGGGAGTACAAACACGAAGCTCCTCCTCCTCCTCTCACCTTTGTTTACGCAGCGCACCAGAGTCCACGTAAATAAAGTGCGTTTTTACTCCGCAGCGCGTTCATTGCATAAGCAACATAATGAAAACATTTGCTCCCATCAGGATCGTACACGGGACTGTGTGTGTGTCTGTATGTGCTGCAGGAGCTCACACACACACACACACAGACACACACATACACACACACAGCAGCTCGAGTTTTTCCACAAGCCAAGAGCGCCCACTAGCGGAAAATCGAGGCTAGAGAGAGCAGAGAGTGAAATTTAGGATTATTTAAATTCTAAATCAAACTTTAAAAGGAAAAAAAGAAACAAAACACAAAATATATTGTTTTGATTAAAAAGGAATAAAACAGGACAGAGTTAAAGGGTTTAAGGGGAACTGACACCTTTTCATAGGTTAAAATGAGTTTTTCTTTCCCTCTTCTCGCCCTTTAATGAACGTTTTCCACCTTTTTAAACGCTGAGACAGTTTGAGGAACATTATCTTTTACCTGCATATTTACTATTAGCTGACATTAAACATTCACACCTTCAAAAACCTTTTCAAAGCTTCAAATTGAGTTTTTAGGACTCTGTTAACATGCTCATTTTGTCTAATTCACTTCTTACCTGTATATTCACATGAAACACATTCTCATTATTATAAAAAAAAGTTTTTAGAGGTTCAAAAACGGCATTTCCCCTTTAATAAATAATGTTTCCTGCTTCTAACATGTTCACACTCGGTTTAAGTAACATTAAAAACATGGCTTTCACCTGTTAATCCCCTTTTATTGAAATTAAAAAAAATGTTCACAGCTTTTCAAAAAGGTTTTAGTGTTTTAAAAAGAGTTTCTATTTGTTCCGGGAATTTTTCCCTTTAATAAAGATTTTTTCTATGATTAGACTTGGCTTAAAACCATGTCGCGCTTGTATATTGCCTAGTAAATTAAATTAAACACACTCAAACCTTTTTTAAAAAAGTTTTAAGAATCATTTCCTAAAATAAATAATATTTTACAGCTTTCAAACATGCTCGGACTTTGTTTAATTAACTCTAAAAACATTATTTTTTACCTGTGTATTGAAACGAAACAGTCACACCTTCTGACTTTTAGTAAACAGCCTCTAATTTAATGAGCACTCGTCTCTGTTAAGTTTTCACACTTTCTCGCACTTCGCGCTATCTGCGCCGTTTGCCTTTGAAGTGGATTGCGGCTGTTTGTTTTGCGGATCTTCACCCGGGGGATAATTGAGGAGTCTCCCCGTCCTGCCCTCTCCTCCGCCGGCCTGGAATCAACACACGGAGTGGCTCTCGGAGCTGGATGTTTATTGTCAGAGCTTCACTTTAATTTAATTTAATTTAGATGCCGGATGTGCACAACTTTAAGTGTGTCTTGACAGTAATTATTGCTGCACCTGCAGCCTGTAACAAAAGCGTCTGAAAAACCTGCAGAAAATAATAATTTCCTCACCTTAAATTCCTCCTGAGCAGCTTTTACTCTCCTCTGTTTCAGATTCTTTGTTTCTGCTGCAGAGGAAACTTCTACCGGCCCTAAATCTCTTCCTGAAGCCGTCGGGCCACGAAAGTGTGTGCGGATACACACACACAAACACACACTTACCTGTGTGACTCCTGCAAACAGAAGAACAGTTTGCAGAATTTGAACACGCCTCTGATTTTTCCTGCAGTGGTAAAAGATGAAGGAAACATCCTTTAATTCTTGTTTGTGCAAAGAAAGTGCTTCTTCAAAGGTCTGAGTGGCTTAAAATTTCAGTTTAAGAGAAATTAAATCTAATGTTATTAAAAAGAAGAGCTGCACACCTGCAGCTGCTTGCACACAGGTGAGCAGGAGGAAGCTGTACGGGATGTCTCTCTTTTCCATGAAAACGCTGTAATTGTTTTAAATCTCGTGTTTCACTGTATTTTCAGATACTCTGTTAAAGCGCACTTCTGTTTTCTCGGCTGTGGTTTCACTCTGTAAACTTGCCCCGGCAGGTCCGCGTTCCGTTCAGCCGCAGCGGGACGCGGAGCCGCGCTGAGGCCGCGGTGGAGTGCACTGCCGCGGGCTGCGCGGCCGTCGGGCACCCGCGTCGGGCGGTGGATGTTCCCGCAGCTCCAGTGAAAATCTCACCGACGTTTGGCTCCAGACTCAGAGGGACCGCCCGACACGACGGCAGGAAGCTACAGTAAATCATTTAATAGTTAAAACCCTAATTTCATCCCATTTACTTCTAGTTTGCTATTTGGATTGGAGAGTATTACAAATAACATAAAACAAATGCACCTGCAGACAGGGTCAAAGCTTTGGATCACAGCTGAACTGTCCTCACTGTACAGATTATTACATGTAAACTTCAGGGCTTTAATCAAACTGTGATCCATGTTTTCTAATCATTTTCATTCAGCGCGCCCAGAAAAGCTGTGAGCCCCGATGGTGCTGCCTGCAGACCTCAGCGAGGCTTGAAGGTGGTTTGCATCAGGCTGATGCTTTAAACACGTGATTTACCTCTGACATTTACACTAAAATCTCAGGCACCTCTTACACTTTTCTAGTCTCAGATTTGAGATTACAAATGAGCAGATTATTAACATTATATCTGTCAAAATATAATGTCTAAAATAATTAAAATACACACAAAATGTGTGGATGAAACACAGAGTCCAAAGTTAAAACCAAACCTACATATTTAATTTTAATGCTGACAGGAAGTTGGTGTTGGAGGGTCTTACTTTGAAATAACCTCCATGCATCTTCTGTTTGTTAATTAACAGCCTTTAAATGATCATTTAAGTTTATTAAAATTCACTGTAAAGGCTGCAGTTGCTGCTCAGCTAGGCTAGCTGAAGCTACTAGTGCTAATTTATTTAAATTTGTGCCTCTCAGTTTCATCTGTTTTACTTTCACATAAACATTAAAGCAGAACTTTGACTAAGGAAATAAAAAAAGCAGCAACAACTCCTCTGGCTAGGCTATAGCTACAGCTATCACCAGCTAAGTAGCAAGGTTCCCAGAAAATAACCCTCAGTGCCTCTGCCATATAAACTAAAGTTAATATAACATTAAAGAGTTAAAAGGGCCCACCTACTCGAATGCAACAAATTTAAGACAATCTGTCAAAAATAACTTTAAAAAAAATACTTTAAGCATATTTTAGTGTAATTAAATCACATAAAACAACCTAAAGGCAGTTAAGTTAGGCTAGGTTAGCATTTACTAACAAAGCTATTCTATTTCTTTTCAGTTTTTGGGGTTAATGTAATTTATGTGATAAGAACTGGGTTACTAAAATGTTTCAGCAATAAAATTTAATAAAGTCCTGACTGACAGCAAGCTGACATTAAAAATTACATCTGTAAAACATTATGGTTTCAGTTAAAAAAAAAAATTTTTTTTTAATTTAAATATTTTTGGTGCCTAAACCCAACCAGACAACCAAAAATAATTAAGCAATGTAAAAAAGAATTTACTGACCAATATTTAAATAAGGAGACATTTTCCTAGATTAGCTTAGCTAGCCAGAACTATCTTAAACACAGTGAGATTATACTGTGAAACCACGGTGCTACTTTTCAGAAGTATTAAACATTTCTACGAGGGGCCAGCACAGGTCACCGGGATGAGCCGTCACCCCGTGGGGCTGTTACGGGGGGCCCGGGTTAGAATCTGCCCCGGCTTCCCCCACGTTCACCCACTCCCAGCTTTCCCGGCCTATTATAACAAAAGTTAAATATATATATATATATTTAAACATTGCTATATTATACTAAAGCATTACAGAAAAGTACACCATTATATATAAAAAAGAAAAGGCTGAAAGTCTTAATTTCATATATTGTAATAAAATATTATTCATTTTTTTATTATCAGCATGTTTGATTATATATATATATATATATATATATATATATATATATATATTTTTTTTTTTTGTGTGTGTGTATAAATATGTATGTACGTGTGTATATTTTTGTATCTATGTATATACATATACACACACACCACATGTGAACATGTTCAGATATGTGCATCTAGCTGTCCTCTCATTTCTTTTTTCTCCCCTTTTATTTTTCTTCTCTTCTTTCCTTCCTGCCTGTCAGACCTGACAGGCATATTGTGTGAAGAATAATCAAAATGAATAACTAAAAGATAAAACTTTAAGAAGGGTAGCCTATAGAGAACTTATCGAGCTGTTCTTACAAAAGCAAATATGTTTGGTACAACAGTGCATTTGGATCATGATTCTGTTTGTGAAAACTGCGACGTGACAGGTTAAAGAAAATAAAATGAATTAAAAAATTAAAAACGTTGCACACATTTCTAAAGTAAAATATGGAGAAAGAGCACCATGTTGGTCTTAACTGTACTTCTTGTATATAACGGCATGTTTTTGGTTATTTATAATGAAGCTGTGCTCCTCGGTGTTCTTGTACCGCTGATTGATGTCGTTTCAGCAGAAAGCACCTTCGGTTCACCTGTCCTTTCTAAAGGTGCTGCTATATGAACGTACATCACTCCTGACTGGACCGCGGCATGTTGGGGCCGCTGTGGCAGATAGCCACGTTGCTCCTCTGATGAGCGCAGATCAGCCTGGTGACCCAAGTTTAGTAACTCACCACATTAATGTTGCCATCCGTCACCACTTCACTCACACCCTTAAACGCAGGTTGACAGTTTCGATTGGATTCATTAGTCGGCGTTGAGCTGCACAGAAATGCGGGCGTGCCGAGGTCGTCTGCTGTGCTGTAATCCAGAGAACGGCTGGCTTGCAGTGACCTCACTTGCCGTTACGAGCTGGAAACAAACCAGCAGCTGCAGAAAAATCTCAAACTGGAGCTGCCAACTAATTAGGCAATGTTGTTACAGGGATTTGGTTAACCTGACAGTGATGTATTGGCTAGAGGGGAGAAAATGGATCGCTGGAAAAAGAAAGCAAAAAAAAAAATTCCAGCATGGTGCCAATAATGCCATTAAAATTCGTCACTGATCGGGCTACCTGTTTACAGATGAAGCTGAAGCGCAGATAAAATGAAGCTCACACGGGTCAGTGTAGGCATTCAATGATTTATTGATCTGTTCAGTCCCTTGACAGTCGGGAGGGGGGGGGGTTACATGACAAATTCAAGATGCCACAACATAACAAAAAGTCTTTACATACCCACCTGAGGTCAGCCACACACACACACACACACACACTCTTTACACACACACACACTCTTTACACACACACACACTCTTTACACACACACACACGCTCGGGCTGACCTCAATCCTCGCCTTACCTGAACTTGTGCGAATCAGTCCTCTACGAATCAACACTTACCTCGCCCGTTAATTTACTAGCACTGACTGAGGGACAGAACAGGGACTGTGGCTTTTTGTCTCCTAACATTTTTATCTGTAACTCGGAGCGAGGAGGGAGAGGCGGCACATGACATTACATCAGACAGGAAAACGCCATCTCTCCTCCGTTTCCTGCAGGAGGTTTCGGCGGTTCGATCGCGGGCAGACTGGGAGTCGGGCGGTGGGTTCACCTGGTTTTTTTTTTGATCCTCTCGGACAACATTAAAAAGCCAAAATGCACACGGCAGGCGGAGCTGAAGCAGAAGCGGAGGAGCAGGATTTTAAAATGGAGGGCGAGCTGGACGGGAAGTTCGCTGTGCTTTTTTAAAGTCTGTGATTTGTAAACCACAGAGTCTGCAAACAGGAAACCCACAGGCCGACTCCCATGCTGCACATGAGCCGAACCGAGCTAGACAGTCACACGCCTATCAGGTCTGCCTTTCAGGCTGTAAGAAGAGCACAAGAGTTAAGACTTAACCGGGTGGCAGGGCGAGGGACACGTTAGAGCGTCTACATCAAAAAAAGTTCAAGTTTTCTAAAAAATAAAACAAAAAAAAAGCACAAGAGTCATCTGTGCAGCGGGGTGAGGAGGAGGAGCGGGGATGGTCCTTCGAGGGCGAAGAGCTGCCTCCTGTTCAAAGCCGGGAGGGAGTGAGTTAACACGCTGGTTGCGCCCCCCTTCCTTCAGCACTTCCAAAACGAAGCGAGCGTTCCACAGAGGAGGAGGAGGAGTGGGGCTGAATGATGAGGAGGAGGAGAAAGAGGAGCTGGATGGGGGGGTGACCTGCGGACGAAGGGGGGAGCAGTCTCATTCAGTGGCCTTCAGGGTGAAGGAGAGCTTGGGCCTGGACTTGCCCTTGCCGAGGATGATTTTCTGCTCCTCCTTCTGCTGCCTCTGACGGTCCTGCTCCAGCTTCATGCGCTCCTCGTGGATCTTTCTCTGCTCCTCCACAATACGCAACTGATCCTCAGCCTGCGGGACAAAAGCACAAAGGCAGAGGGGGCAGGTCACACCGGATGCTGTTTAAACGATTCCCGCAGCTCAGCGGACAAAGGCGGATGTAAAAATCAAGGAAATGTCCCGTGCGTCCCAGAACTCTGCTGCTGAAGGAACTGCAGCAGGCGTTTATTATTATTTGAATCTTTTAGAGTTACACAATAAAAACTACGACAATTAAGACTGAGGTGATAAAATTACTCCAAATCCACCCTAATAGATTCAGGAATTACAAACTGCGGGACTTTAGATTAAGGCGCTAAAAACGACTCTGCTGGATTTTACAAAAAAAAAAAAAAAAAAAATTACTCTGTAGGATGGAGATGACAAAAATATTAGATTCAGGTGGTAAAAAATAAAACCAACGTTCAAGCGTTAAAAACTACTACTATAGATTTAGGTGATAAAAAAGACTTGATTAGATTTATCTATCAGAATCGTCATTTTGGGATTACTGCACCACTGAACTTATAAAAGCCAAAAATATAATAATTTCGTTTGGTCTTGTTTATTATTTGGTCTAAAAAAACATTCATTTTGGTTTTTAAAATATTTCAGGAATCCTGGTTTATGACAGAGCAAACCCGATTCCAATAAACAACTCTACAAATGAGGAAAAATAAATCCCGCTCTGGTTTCCATCGATTCAGAGCCGCTGCTTTCTGCCAGAGCAGCATTAACGAACACGGTCATGTCACAGTAAAAGCCTCGGCTCTTAATCAGTCCAGATTTTTGATTAAAGAAGACATTAAAAGCTCACATCAGATGAATGTCAGGTTGCCAAAGCAGGACGCTTCACTGACGGCTTTTTAAGACCTTTATTGATCCAATTTTAGAGCCATTTCATAAATAAAAGCTTTGAATTAACTATATTGTGACCTGCGGTTCCTGCATGAACACCAAATAATGTTTAAATTATGTTTTTATAGACAAACTGCAACTTTGGTATGCAACTGCTCAACAGTCCAATCATCTGTACAGAGTCAGACACGCTTTCTTATTTTGATCGTCACTTTTTATTTACCTAATACCCGTTTAAACAGCCTGGTGTCACGGCAAAATAAAGTCATATTAAAGTTACGCTTTTCTTTAAATATTCCAGCTCTCTCATTATAATTGCTATGATTTTAAAACTCAAGTTTCACAAATAGAAAGTTTGCTTAGTATCTGCATGCTGCCAACAAACTGTATTTTTTTAACCCGAGTTTTATCACATAAACTCAATCAAGTAGTTTTACCACCTCACCAGTGCCAAAACCTACCTGAGTAATTGAAGAACTGAATAGTTCTGCCTTATTTTTAAGTCGTTAACTTTAGTGTTTGTGTTTCAGTGTGCGATTGTTGCAGTGGTGGGTACACACAGACAGCTGTGTGTGTTTGGCGTACCAGTTTGGCCTGAGCCTCTGCGATCTTGCGGTTATTCTCCTCCAGGATTTTTTCCAACTCCTCCCGCTTTGATTTTTCTTCCTCCTAAACAAGCGACACGATGAAATGTTAGCGCACGAACAGGCCACAAAAGGCGCGCACACACACACACACACTCACTCACACACTCACGACAAGTTTGTTCAGCCTCTCACACATTTTTAAAACATCCCTCTACTGCTGCCTAGAGAAAAATTAAAGACTAACACACACCTAGTGCTGCATGATTACGCTCATCAGTAGAAGACAGATATATAAAAAAAAAGACAGACAATCAAAGCTGCTGCTGCATTTTAACATGTTTACAAGCAAGAGAAAAATAAAGGAGGGAATAGTTTTGGCTCACCAATGCACGTATACCATTTTCCTGTGTACCTACACAACTGGTGAAAGCATTAAACGGTTGAATATTTACTGTCTCGTCCGGACTGTGTGGCCCCTGCAGAGACAGGAGCGCTCCTGGTGTGGGTAGGTAGGTATGGGAGTTTCTGCCATACAGCGCCATTCCTCTTTATTACTGATCAGTTTACGGCTTAGCCTGCAGCCGCGGTGAAGGAGTGCAGTACAAAGGTGCCTGTGTGTTTGTGTGCGTGTAGGTGTGTGGGTGGGTGTTTGGGTGGGTGTTTGTGTGTGTGTGTGTGTGTGTGTGTGTGTTCAAAGTGGACCCGCCCACGGTACACTTACAGTACAGGACGCGGGTCACGGCTGAGCTGAAAGGCTGCAGGTCAATGCTAGTTAGGAAGGTGGTGTTTCCAAAAAAATTAACAAAAAATAGCACAAACACATTTCCAAACTGAGCCTACAGGAGAAGCAAGTCGTCAGCACAAAAATAAATCAACACATTTTGTTTGAAAAGCTCCACAAAAATCATCAACAGGTGACACAGGTGAGAGGGGGGTTAACCTGTCAGGACAGGAAACAGGAAATGAAGCATCCTTCGTAATGTCTCCTCTCTTCCCCGGAGTTAAAGAGCAGGTGAGGTGGATTAAAACAGACGTCATGAACATTTATACACATAGTTGACCTTTTATCCTAGCAGTCCTGAGGGTAAAGAGGGTTGGGGGTACATTTCTTAGCCTATTAGTCCTGAGCCGATGGTCACCGCGCCTCAGCCGGGCCGTTCATTCACAATACTGTGATGTAAACAAACGCCATTTTTTCTTAATAATGCTCGGGGAGGGGAGTCAGGGGGTTTTCCTGGTTTAAAAATGAG
Source organism: Archocentrus centrarchus (assembly GCF_007364275.1). NCBI lineage: Eukaryota > Metazoa > Chordata > Actinopteri > Cichliformes > Cichlidae > Archocentrus > Archocentrus centrarchus. Next base: position 3,006,824 of record NC_044366.1, read on the forward strand.
CCTTTAGGGCGACTAAGCATCTACACTGGATTCAGTTCAAATAAAGTTAAAGCCAAGACACTGGAAGACCTCACTTAGCAGAAGTCTGAGCGCCTTTCCTGCATTCTCTCACTGGCTGCTGGGAAATGTATTCAATTAGAATGTTTTAGTCCATCCAACCTTCATCAGGTATACAGGCAATAACCAATCAAAGGACTACTGCCATTAATCTGATTAATAATTAAAAGATTTACAGCACTAATGAGTAGGTTTTAAAAGCAAAACAGTGAAACATGAGAACATGAATAGAAATACCAGATCTTTATGAACTAAATGCAACACAAATTAGCAAAAAGAACATGTTAATCAGAAGAAGTTTATACAGTCCCAGCCATGTAGTTGACTAAATTCAGATAGGCTCAGGTAAGTCAAGGTAAGTTCAGGTAGGACAAGAGGAGCTTAGACGAGTTCAACTAAGATAGGAAGTTAAGTTCAGGTAAATTAAGATAAGTTCAGATTAATTAGGATAGGTTAAAGCAGTTTCAGATACTCATTCCAGGTAAGATGTACCGAGTTAAAATAAGTTAGATTGCAATAAGCTCAGATCAGTTCAGACAAGTTCAGACATGTTAAAACAACACATTTTATCCCAAATGAACTTAAACACAACCTATGGCAAAACAGCCTAAATGAGAAGATAAAATAGCTCAAGATGAAATCCAATATGACAACTATCTCAAGTGAAAATAAAAACTCACACTTGAAACTGAAAAATAAATTAGCAAAAACACCTGTAGGGCTAAACCGTGGATAATATAAACGAGCACAGCTGAGCGGGCGCCGGCGCTCGGCTGTTTTGGATTTGCGACCGAGGGAAGGTGGAGGGGTGGGGGTCAAAGTGCTCTTACAGTGAATCAGTGAAAAAGTGTCTGATGGGTCTAACTTGAACAGGATGCATCTATGGTGTGAATTTGAACATCCTAGATCGCATCGTTCTCGAGTTATGGCCAACGGCAAAGATTTTGTAGACGAGACTATGATGCTATGACAATACCTCGACTTTTTCTTAGCAACAGCCACGCTAATAAAAACTGCAATATGTGAAATAATCCCTTAAAAAAGGTGGTAATTATATTTATAACACCAAATAAACAAGTCATAGACTCCCTAAATCAATTCAGAGCCCTGACTGATTGTGTGAATATCCAGAAAGTCTTTCTTCCATGCTCCCAACCTCTAGGTGGCGCTGAAACAAGTTCAATACCACCAAGATACCACTGAAGAGCACAACTCCTGGATAATAAGTGAACGTGAGACTCGCAGGAAGTACGTCTGCGAACCTCACGTTCACTTATTTGGATAAAGGTCGGAGGGATCGAAACGTTTAATTTCATAAATATTCCAGCAGCGAGACAAGACTCATAAGACTTACAGTTAACTGACTTTATGAGGGTTTTTTCTTCCCGTCGCTCATTCAGACGTTAACATTTTATATCCTTAACTGTTAGAGAACAACTATGCTTAAGACAAATGCCCGAGCAAAGATTTTATTGCAATCCTAAAGAAAAGGCTGAAACTTCTTTTTGGGGGCAGGAAAAAAAAATCCTGTTTACTCTCAAAAACGTGATAAAAGTGTAATAATAACAGCGGTTACAGAGTCAAACTTATAATAATAATAAGATTTTTTTTTACCCCCTCTTTTTTTTGGGGGGGGGGGCAAAAATGGCCACTGACAGGCATAGATGTCGAGATGGTAAGGTTTAATCTAAAAAAAATAAAAATAAGCTCTTCAATAGACAAGAGATACTTACAAATATAAAACTAAGAAATTCAAGTGAACCAGAGAAAGAAAAAAATTTTTTGAAACCCTGCCGTGGCAAAACTCTCACCAGCACGTTAGAAAACACATTTGAGGAGGTGACCTTCACACCCCGCCCTCCTTTAACCCCTTTAATTAGATTTTTACAAGACAGAAACTCAAAAGCCAGAACTCAATTTTATTGGTTTTTACACTTCACTCAGTGACCATCTCGCCGCTCTCCAGGCTTCAGTTTGTCGGGACTGTGGCGGCACTATGACCGGTAGATGGGTAGCCTGTAAAGTACCGGAGTAAACCGTTTACCCTTACTGTCAACTTTCAGAGGTAGTTATAAATTTTGTTGATACCTCTGTTCTAATAATTACAACAAAACAACAACTAGGTTGGCTGTATTTGCGACTGCACTTTTCATCACATGTTAATTACTGTAATTAATAGCTTGTTGCAAATCCCTGGTTGTCTAGTTTCTAGGCATGACTATTTCCCCCCCAAAAAAAAAAACACTACTTGATATTCAAAGAGAAGCGTTCAACCTCTAAAACCGTTTTAATATTTTCATTTGTTACATTTTTGTTACACTGCTTTGTCGTTCCATGTTTCTCCTGCTGGTACGTCTAACCTCACCATGACACAGGCGCTGGTAGTTCGTAACGTGCTAAGTGTAATTTTTGTGGTAACATACTACACCTCTGGGGGTAGTAGTGTGTTACATCGTACCACACAGCCTATAAACTATAACATTTTTCAACAATTCAAACATTTAAAGAATTCTTACGTTCCCTAAAACTTTAGGCAACAACTGACATTATTCTGATAGATCAGTTGAGTTACGGTGACATCGCAATTTGTCTCGATGTAAAACCTGCCGTGCAGCTTTTACTGAATGTAACGTGCTGAATATCGTTTCTCGCCTCCTGTCTTCACTCCGCTGTGAGGGGGGGGGGGCACTCGCAGTGAGATGTTAGAAGCTAACGGCAGGAAGGACTCGCACTGAGCTGAAACTAGAGCAAAAAAGTGAATAACGTATTTATTATTTGACTAATCTACACCAATTAGGGACATTTATATTCTTGAATATATTGATTTGATTTTAAGGTTCTGGCTTTTGCATTTACTTTTAAAAAAAAACACCATTTCCCTTCAGGACAGCTGCTTCCAACTGTGTGAAACTTGTGCCACGGCTGGGTTCCACTGAGCAGTTAAAATAAAAGATCCAGGACCCAGGCAAAGTGGGCAGCTGGGAGGCGATGGGAGTTGAAGGGGTAAGGGAGGGGCTGCGTTCCCAACGACCGAGCGTTACCTCTCTGGCCTTCTGTGCCGCCAGCTCGGCTTGCCGCTGCCGCTCCAGCTCCTCCAGCAGTTGCCGCTCCATGATGCGCTTCGCCTCCTCGACGCGTCGCAGCACCTCCCGCTCGATCTCGTCTTTCCGCTTCTCAAGCTCCTCCTCCACACGTTTGGCCACGAGCTCCTCGACTCGCCGCGCCGTCTCCTCCTCGATCAGCTTCTCCTCGATCTCCTGCTGTCGGCTGCAGGAGAGAACAAAAAGTTGGCGCATCACTCCGCCACGGTTTTAAACCACAGGTTCGTTTTTAGATCGCCAAAAGCTAACGACCTGTTTTTACTGCCTGTGCATGACCGGAGACGCTCCAATGCAACTGATTAGGAAAAAAATAACTCATTGAAATATTTTGTTCCACTGAATATTCAAGAATTTACTTAACCATTTAAAAAGACTCAAATACACACAACACAGTCGAGGGTAATTTTCAATTTCACCTCTTAGATCGGGCTCAGTTTAGACTGTTTTCTGGTGCTCAGTGTAATTCAGATGGAGGTCACCTGCCATCCTGTTTACATTTTCTTTAAATGCTTCTTTTGTCTGAACAGGAACTTATTAGGAGCGCTGTAAACACACACAGACACACTCTCCACCCTCTCAGGGATCTGGTTTCACTGTGGAAACCAGAAACTGGACCTAGCCCAGGCCTGAGTCCTTTATATTTACATTTGTATGCCTGGCTAATGGGCCCTGTGGCTGTTAGGCTGGAGCACAACAGAGGCGGGACGCACAGACAGGAAGCCAGGTGTGCGTTCAGGTCTCAGGTGTGTGAGAGCCTCCAGGTAATATAACACACACCTGAAAAGACGCAGTCACATGTTTACAGTCACAGAGACTCAATTAAAATCAGAAACAGGATTATTTCAGTCAATAACTGAAACATAAATAAGTTAACTCAATTATTCCAGGTGTTTTACTTGCGTATTTAAGTCAGTTTGTTCCAACTTCCTGTGTAGCTCGTGTTTATCTGTGGCAGCAGGTTTTGTAGTGGGTTTGAGTGTCCTGACGTGCTTTCTGCCGTTGTTTTACACATTGATAAATTATGACATAAAATAAAAATTATTATTAAGTTATTGACTACTGTGGGTGGAGTGCGTCGATGGAGCAGCCTAACAACCTGAAGAAAATCTGTTTTTGGTCTAATGAGTGCTTTGATTTTGATGCCTTTCTTCACTCCAGGGTGTGACATTTACTGAATTTGGTTTCGTTTGATTTTATTTAGCATTTCATTTTGCTTTTACGGCACCTACTGTGAGGTTAATGATTACAGCAGTACTTGTACTGAATTTTTAGACCACAGAAAAGCTGGACAGCTGGTCAGTCCAGATGTTGCAGCTGTATGATGGTTTGAAGAACAGCAGGAACCAACACCTGCACGTTTATTCTCTATAAGAGGAACACACAGAACAGCAGCAGACTGATATTAGTTTAGTCAGATTTTTGTTCATTGTGCTATCATCAGGACTGGAAACTCATTTCTAAACTGGGGGGGGGGGGGACTCCACCTTTACACACTTTGGGGGTTCAGGCAGCCAAAAGTAACCTGAAGGTTGCTGGTTTAAGTCCCTGCTCGGATAACTATACACAATCCCTGACAAAAATAGGCATGAAAAACAAAAACCTGACTAATCTAATAATAAACATCTGCACATTTATCCTCTATGAGAGGAAGACTCTCTCCAAACCCTCAGAGCTGAAGCCATCCAGCTGTTCACATCTGTAAAAACCCTCATTTCCAATACAGCTACAACTGAAGTGAAATAAAATCATTAATGAGTAAAGTTAATATCAAATCAAGATGTTTTCACTGAAAGTCTCTCTCCAGTTTATCCAGCATCAGTCAAAAGTCTGGACACAGCCATTCAAATGAATGGGTGGGTGTGTTCAGTTATGTTCATATACTGTATATATGAACACAAGTGTCTCCCCAGAGGAGAAATCAAAGTGCTCATTAAGAGCTTATTCTCATTTCGGGCTGCTCAGTCAATGCAGTTCAACCCTGAAAGTGCACAAGACTGTCACAGAGAACAATTCAGCAACAAAACGCACCTCTGAGGGGGACGCTAACCATCTCAGTGCTCTGCTGCCAGTCAGAGAACATGCAAACTCAGTATTAAACATGTCGTTTAGATGAGCCTCACTTTAAACTCAGAGTGATCTCAGCATTGGACCTTTTTTTACTTTCCAAGAAAATAAGTGGATTCAGCTGTATGAATTAGAGCAGTCAGTGAGTTTGTTTTTTTTTTTAATTTACACTGAGCTGAACTGACTGTTGTCCACCTGCAGCCTCGCTCAGAGCTGCTCAGACTGAGCTGCTTTGGTTGTTCTAACGTCAGCGTCACCTGTCTGAGGATCGTGGAGATTTACATAAACTTCACTGCGGTTTGACCTTCCATGGGGAGGTGTTTGCTTATTTACTGTTTAACCAGAGGTGCACGTCCTCAAGTTTTTAAGCCTGTCTGTGAGTTTCTAAGCAGAGATGCTCCAGGTGTTGTCAGTACACCTTCAGCACTGGTTTAATGATGGGCTGATCAGATCAGATCGCTCTAGGTGTGCCAGATTTTCCCTCATTATAAATGCTGCATTTTCAGGAAACTATGCGCTGAAATTCAAGCCCTGGAGAGCCTGGAGCTAAAACATCACAGGTGCTTTCTCTTCACTCAGCGTAGAAACATCATGCATGCGTGGAAGTGAGCGTTATACCCTCTGCACCGCCTGTGGGATCAACATCACCGCGGCTCTGACCTTCAGTGCAGGTCAGAGGCTCAAATCTTTGCTGCAGGAAGTTCATGACTGCTGGATGAGCCTGCAAACCAACAACCGCGCATCTAAATCTGCTTTTTAACACCGACTGAAGCCACCAAGGAGCCGCTAACATGCATTAGCTTGTTTGATAACCTGAAGCTGCATGGCTGATTTATGCTGAGTGAACACTAATGTAAAACCTAATATACGGCCTAATATAAGAGTTTCAAATTATATTTATGTGAATGAATAAGCATAGAGCTGGAGGCAGGATCCACCTGAGCAGGTGAGCTGTGCTCTGACAGGCGCTGCGGCCTGTGCAGCCTGTTAGCGTTAGCCTGATAGCTCCGGAGCTAACGATCTCCATCCAGGTGACCGCAGCTCGCCTAGCGCTTAGCTTAGCCCATAGCTGAGCACAGGCTGCGGGTCAGGGTCGTTATGTAACTGCGTTATTAAATATACCCACATCTTCCTCTGCCGCTCCATCTCCGCCTTCCTCTCCTCCTCCTCCTTTCTCTGCTTCTCATCCAGCGCGTTCCTCTTGCTCAACGTTCGGCCGAAGATGTCGATGCGGTCCGGCGGAGACGCCGCTCTCTCTCTGCGGGACGACGCTGTGGTGGACCGGGATCGGGACCGGGACTCTCTGCGCCGGTTCCTCTTCGCCTCTCGGGACTTGGAGCGCTTCTTGGAGCGCTCCCTGTCTCGGGACCGCGACCGGGACCGGCTCCGCTTCTTGCTGTGCTTGCTGCTTTTGGAGTGCTTGGATCGGGATGAGCTGCGGCTGCGAGAGCGGCCCATGTTGTCGGCGGATTTCTGGATTTTACAGTTGATAGATAAACCGAGTCAGGCCCTCCGCTCCGCCCGCTCCTCTTTAAGCTTCTTATTCACACGGACAGCTGAGGTGGAGCCGCTCCGGTGGGTTTATTTCGGGGAAAACCCTTCAGATCACCGCTTGTTTTGCCCTAACTCGCTTTGAGGAAAGATGGCGGGTTGACGAGTTTTCCCAGCAAGCACCGCGAACTTCGGAATTTTCCGTCACTCTTCGGAAATTTACGCTAGTCAAACTCCAAAAGACCTCAAAGATCACCAGCCACCCAAAGCACCAGGTCACCTAGTTACTGAATCCATTTTATCAAATTAATAAATTAAGCAAATAAATAATTTTATGACATTTAAACTCTAACACTAAACAGTCACTTAAATTAGGATCTGTTAAACTAAGAAAGATTATTTCTGCCACAAAAAATGTCAAAATTTTGAGTTTATTAGATAGTACCAGCAGAAAGGACTATCTAGGCGGATCTTATAAAGGGTGTCTTCCTGGTGTGTCGATGAGAAGACACAGCAGCCCATCACATGCAGTCGTGCACTTTTATTTATGCTTCAGCATATGGACAGCAGAGTAATATCAGTAGGCATGTGTGATAGTATGGTATCTGCAGCAAGGACACACACTACACACATTAAGTTTCTCTGTCATAGTCCATTTCAGTGTCCACTCCGGCACTTGCCATCAGCATCCAAACTTACTGCTACGTTGCTGCCTGCTTGGCGCATGCTCAGTAGGTCGATCTTTCCAACAGAGTTATCTCAAAATTTCAAGTTATTTTCTCAGTTTTTTGTTATTTTCTCAGAAGCTTGAGTTAGTAAGTGAAAATGCTTTACTGATGGGGGGCTGGGGGTGGTGGAAACAACCTTCCATAGTTAAACAACCAAATAGTGTCAGTGGAGATGAATCTGGTGCTGCTGTGGGTTAGAACTCACCTATTTGTTTACACTATTAGGGACGTGGCCTGTCCATGGGCGTGGATGGTGACACAGGCGGCTGTAGCTGCTAGTAGTGGTGTGCGATAATGCAAGCTTTGATATCGATCGATACCAAGTAAATACAGGACCAGTGTCGCCGATACCAATACAAATACTTTTTAATAATTATGAAGAATTTTCATGAAATTTAAGTAATTTTTAATTTTTTTCCCCCCTTTGAATCATTAGTTAAAAACCAGGATAGGACTGGGCAAAGTTTATAAAAGTTTATAAAAGTTTTTGTTCTGAATCTTTAGAACAGTAACAAAACAATTCTCCCCATACATCGTGATGTCTGGATTTTTTTCTTAAATAAAGTGTACAAAATGATCACTCGAGAACAAATTAAAACTTTTTTCCAGGTAGATTGTTCAGAAAGTATAATACAAAAATGTAGTAAAAAATATCCCTTCATTCACTAATTTTCTGGATTTTTTCTTAAATAAACAAGCTGTACAAAATTATCACTCCACAACATTATAAAACATTTATGCTTCCGGCCCCGCCCCCTACTTCCAGCCCGCGATTTGATGTTAAAACCACAATTTGGTCCTTTAAGTTACTTTTTTGACATTTCACTGACTCCTGTTAATTGGAGGAGAAAGCGAAATGTCAAAAAAGTAACTTAAATTGTGTTGATTACCACGCTTGGATTGTTTGTTTTGTGTGTGTTTGTTTTTTCTACACCGTTTCTATGTTTATTTTTTTAAGAAAATTAAAATATTGTTACAAATGCTGGAATACATTTATTTATTTGTTATTAGCTGATGACACACCACCCTCAGTTTGAAGTATGGTCATTTCTGGTCAAGTCTAGAATCAAGTGGGTGATGTTATAGCAGTAACATCTATATTTACATTGTCTATATTTTATTGTCTATGGCAGTGATTTTCACATTACACCAAAGGGAAAACCAACATTTCCACACACCTGTATTTATATCTGCATCAATCAGCCTGTGTCATCTCCAGGTATTCTGATTGTACTGTCAGATGAAGGCACTTTGGAGAGTGATGTCTACTTTATTGATTTATTGCTTTTTTTGCTTTGCAGTAACCTCTGGTAGCATATAACTTTCATCCATCCCCTTATCAGACACTTTCACTCAGTCAAGCATACATTCTTCCTGCACCTGTTCAGATCTAGGGTCAGGAAGAATACCCCTCCCAACAAAAAAAAGATGTGAAAAGTGAAATCTCTGACATGTTACTGGAAAGAAACATCGGTCTGTATATTGAACTGCTAGCTGCTGGAATCTCTGCATTTTTTCTAGCTGCTTCAGTCCGATCATCACTCCCCTCATTTGAGCTGCAATGTGTAAGTTTATGATCTTTGACTTTCTGGTGCTGATGCTCAGGGCAATCCTAGTGGCTTCTTAGTTAAGGTCAGTCATTGCATGGTTGCATTTGGAAGATGGCAGCAGGGATCGTGAAATGATAGGAGGTAAGCTCCACCAGCTTAACTCCCATCATCCCTATGCCAGTGAAACATGGACAGTATCAGCAGGTACCAACAAGAAGCTTGACATCTTTGTGTGTGCTGAGTTCTCGAAAAAAAACTCCATACCACCATTGCTCACAGAAGACTCTGACTGGCCAGCCACATGCTTTGAATGGAGAACCACTGGAAGACAAGAATAACATGTTATCAAACCACCAAGAGGATGCTCCTGGAATAAGAACCTGTGTACAAGACCTGAACATCAGCTGGGATGCTACTGAGACCCCCTGCCAAAAACTGGATTCACTTGTTGACCGATATGTGATGGGCAAGAAAGTAAGCTCCGGGATTGTGTCCATATTACTCCCTGAGGGAATTTGGCACTCCTGTTACTGTTTGAATCTAGTCTGAATCAACGTGCTGTATGGATTCCTCCATCAGCTGAAGGTTTGACTCGACATGCTGTATGGATTCCTCCATCAGCTGACACAAAGGTCATCTGAAACACTGCGGCTTTGGTGAATGGATGTGAATAATTAATGGATCCAGATCGTCTTCTGCACCATTAAATGGACATGTAGCTGAACTTTCTTCAACAGATACAGAAAATCTTCAACACTTCACAATAACTGCATTCATTTGAAGCTCATATATTGATTTATTGAGCACTTCACTTTTTTGTATTTTCTATTTAGCTGAGCTCCTTTACCCTTTCAAGCTATTTGGTTCTATATTATTGTGTTTTAATGAGCTATGCCATTTTTGCATTTTGGCTTTCAGTAATTTTTATATTTTTGGGATAAATAATTACTTACTCTTCTTCTTATTAATCAGTGTGCTATGAGCATTAAAAGCCCCGGTCCAGCTGAAGCCTCAGAATAGGTAGCTTTCATTTATTTCTTCTGACAGTTTCTTTTCCTCGTGTGGTTTTGTGAGGTGTTCTCCAAAGAAAGTGATCAGTTTTACCTCCTCACAAATGTTACCCTCCTCACTGTCAGTCAGGGCCTTTAATCTCTACTAACACAGCAAATTTAAATGTCATTCATTATTTTTTGTGCAGCTACAGTATTATGGGGTTGGCATAAAATCCCAAGCCATATCACATGGGGCCAACCTGTCAACTGATCTCATTGTTGACATAAATAAGTTTAAACAGCTAAAGTTAGAATGCATTAACTGGATGTGTTTGAAGTTTTGTCCCTGTTTGACCTATCTTTAACATCACCTGTGTCCATTTTTAAAAGCAGTTTTTATGCACTATCAGAGCTGAAAATGACGCTTTTATCTGAGCTTGTAAATATAGAGACATGAACATCAGATAACAGACATAACGCAAGAGGAAAAAGAGAAACCCAACTTGACAATGACACAATCCTGCACGCAAAGTTTGCCATCCCGCTCTGGCAAAATGAGGCCATTGTGATAACTCTCCCCGGAGCGCTGCGCTCAAAATAAACTGCCATTACTATATTTAAAAACACATAACTCACCAGCCCGGCTTCAAAAAGGTCACACCACTCGAGCTCAAAATGAAAGTGCTCTGACTTCAGAGGGTTTTCTGTGATTTTGTTTTTTCTAATTACCTGCAGCAACATCTAATTTTAGTAGAAAGAAATAATTTGTTCACAGGGAGTCACGCTGCGTGTGGCCTCGATTGTACATCAAAAGCACTTTTACTTGTTGTGAACCGAGTTGTCAGATGAGTCACTTTTATACCCACACAGATGGAACAGGGGCTTTGTGTTGAGCTGCTGTGCATTCATCCGCGAGCCTGTGTTGTCAGAATGAGTGTGAGCACTGCCTCAGAAATACAAATTTCCTCGGAATTAAAGCAAAGTCAGAAATGAGGTGATTTTACTGCCAGAAATTGAGGGCAAGTTGTGGTTGATCTGTCCAGGAACAGCTTCTCCTCCCTCCCTCTCTGCTCCTCATTTCTCCGCTTGAAGCCAAACAATCGATTTTCTTTAACTTTTATTTTAATGATCCACTGCGTTCTGTTCCGCAGATGAGAGGAATCAGCATTAAAGAGCCAGAGATGTCTTGTTTTCACTGGGGAAAAGCAGAGGTGGTTAAAGCCCTCTTTTGATGAATAATAGAAAATGCTTCGTGGAGGTGAAGAGGAAAGGAGTTCCAGTGCGACTCCGGCGGGGGGGAAAGGGAGTCGGATTGGAGAAGCAGAGGATGTGTAAATGACTTTGCCATAGTTCGTCTGCTTTGCTTCTGGGTGGTTTGGGGTGAAAATAGAAGAAGAGACAATAAAAGGGAGCTGGAGTTGGTTTAATGTTTCTCTAATCCTGTTTTGAAAGAGTTCAGAGGTAATCTCAGGAGAAACAGTTTGGATGTGTTGCAGATAATAACGTCAGTCAAGGCTTAAAGGTGTATGTGATAAAGGAGCATAACCGAGTCCTTTGAAGCACAAAATAACCACTGACCTGAACGACTAAAATTTCACAATGGGCTCTCCAGTCTCTTTCTGGGGGGGGGGGGGGGACTTGATGGAAAGCAAAAAAAGGATATGTAAAAAAAGTGTGTTTTATACCTCCAAACACCACAATCTTACCTGCTTCCTTGTCCTGTGGTGTACCTCAGGGCTCTAATCTTGCTCCAAGTGTTTTGTACTTGCTACCATTGAGATCTATATTTAGAAAGATCCTTTCTCATTTATGTAGATGATACCGTTTTAGTTACCACGTCCAATAATTGCAACTGCCAGCAGTCGCTGCTGCTCAGGGTTCCTGGACTTCTTTAAAAAAATCTAAATGAATCATTTTTAAAGCCTAAAACATAAGAATTTAGCACAAACAACACCCAGGTTATATTTCGGGGTTTTATAATTATGCCACAACTGCTAGTTGGTATGCAGTAATTCAGCAGGACATAACAGTGGCTCGATGGATTGATGAACACATTTTAAGAGGTTAGCAAGCAGCTGTGATAAGTCACATGACGTCTGCTTATACTGTATGATGTGATGTAGTTGGCTGAATCCGCAAAGAGCAGCAGCAGCACCGATCAGGTGATCACAGGCTGTCCGCAGAGAAAACAAGTTATTATTTTCCCCACGCTGTCTTCCAAATCCCACTTTAACCCCTGATTACAACACGTTCTGTTTACACACACGAGTGGAAACAATGCTTTCATTGCATGCTGCTGTTTCAGCTACTACTGATCCCGTGCTCAAAAAAATGTGCTGAACAAAAAACAGATTTAGTCTTCAGACTGTGACTCTTGGAGTGGGAGTAAAACTGATTTGGTTTCACTTTTTAACAAAGGTTAAATGTGTATGTGAAAATTTCATGTGGGTATCTCCTGTACTTCTGAAGTTATGAGGGTGAAGAAGTAAAAAAGATGAGTACTTTATTAGACTGCGGCTCGTGAAATCTTCATAGTATGATGGTAACATAAAGACAATAAAGTTATTGTAGGAAACTGAGCTGATTCTGAGGGGGTCGGATGGGAATGTTTCTCTGATTTGGTTGATTTTATTTGAAATGACCCTCAAATCATTTCCAGTGTAAGTCTCGTCTAATTTTTAGATTTACAGGTTTCCTAAAAATGATTTCAGCGTCGATGGCGTCCAGATGAATCAGAGATTCAGAGAAAGACCCCGGCTCTCTTGGCTCAAGTTAATCAAAAAGTCCATCCTTTCACATCATGTGATCAAAGTTCACCCTCTCCTTTCACAGGTCCCCTCTCCTGCCCCGTGGTTGCTCTTCAGGGGCAGAAACACTTAACAAACACAGGATCTCTTTTAAAAAGCCCCGCCACATTGTCACATTGTCATGTTGATGGCCCAGGGGTCCCAGCATAAAGAGCCATTGAGGAGGAGGAGGAGGAGAAGGAGGGGAGCCTGAAAGGCCTGAATGAGAGCAGCTCTTTCTCCTCGGGCTGGGTATGGGAGAGGTGAGGAGCAGAAGGAGACAAAAGAGGAGGATGGTGGAGGTGGAGACTGTAGGAAAGGAAGGAACTGAGCAGGGAGGACTGAGCAGTGATACCAGGAAACAATCGTTACTCACTCATTAGAGCTGTTTTCCTTTGGGTTAAATGTTGGCGGTGTTGTATTGTAAGGCTTCCCTGGTCAACCTGGTTCCCACTGACTGGATTTTTTTTATCTATCCACCCACCTCTGACTGGCTTTAGGCAACAAAAACGTTACAATTTACCTTCAGCTTTAATTCCTGCTATTCCAACACAGTCTCACAGCAGTGTGCAAAATAATCACAACCTTTAATCTGTTAAATTATGTTTATTTAGATGCAGATCACCACATAACCAGAATCCTGAAAGAGGACGATGACAAATTAACAGCAGCACCAACAAGATGCATTATCAGTTACTCTGATCAGTTAATAAACAGCTGCAGGAGTTTGTGATTTGTTCTATTGTTTGAATTGATGATGATGGGCCTTTTTGTGTGAATTTCAACATTTTATTTGTTGTATGTGGCCATTTATTTTTTATTTTCTGTGGAGAAGAATTTTTTTGAGGGTTTGAGTCAGCTGGAACAATCAGATTATCAATAGTTTTCTTTTTGTTTGTGCAAAATTAAGATAGTCATGGAAACTAAATGCAATTTATTTATTTACTTTGAGATTTCTTTCTAGAATTTTCTCCCAGGTAACAAATACCTGGTCTAGTTTTGTGGTTCTAGTACAGAATCAGAACAGGCAAATGTTGGGTTGGCCAGATGTGGCCCAACTAGGTGGACCTGTGGCTGAATTGAGGCATCCTGAGTCAACACTGGGCCAAATGTGGCCCAAGGAAAACTGCCTATGTGCCACATTTATGCCATTTATGCTATCTGGGGTGGAGTCCATTAGAATTAAATGTGGGCCAATGTAGGCCAAAGTGGACCCTGTCTGGTTGAATGCTCCCGGTTTGGGTCATCTCACTGTGGCATATAGGGGCTAAAATGTGCCTTAAAGTGGAAGCCGCTGGTCTAAAGGTGAACCCATGCCAGGCTGATTGTGGGTCTACACGGGCCAAATGCACTAAATGGACCAACATGTATCCATGGACCAAAAAACAGGCTAAATAAAGACCACTGAGCTTAAACGGGACTCCTCACAGAGAGCTGACACGTTAGGCCAGATCTGGGCTACTTTTGGCACTTATGGCTGTTACAGTACTAACAGTTAAAAATGTTAAACTTAGCCATCTAAGCCTCTTTTGTGTATAATTTTTGTCTAATTAGAAAAGCTTGGAAAATCCATTCGTACGTTCATTTTGAGATCACACTTTTCTTTTAAAAGATCTTCTGTTTGTGTCTTCCAGGCAGAAGTTTTAAACAAAGAGAATCAGACCCAACCCCGACCCTGGAGGGGTCTCCGGTGACCTCGTGGATGGTGTGGAGGTGAAGACCCCGCAGATAAATGTTGTAAAAAGTACTTTATAATGTCCACGTCCCCCTGAAAGCTTCCATGGAGCCACTGACCAGATGTCTGTGGTCTGACTGACCATTTCTCACAAACCTCCGTCCTAACGATCAACTCCATTCAGACTCAGAAGCCCTGAAAAGAGCTCTCCATTCACTTCGACTGCCATATGCCTGACGTCCTCCCTCTGACGGTTTACTTGTCTCCTTCCTCTGAGAAGATATAATTAAGTGTTAGAGGAGCTTCAGAGGTGACCTCTGCTGTCACCGCCACGTATAGACAGCAGCGGCGGCTGTGTTGGTGGTGGTCAGCACCGGGGATCATCTTTCTTGAGGAGGGACAGGTGACTGTGACTATGAGGTCAGGGGTCAGGTTCTTCATCTGAGCCTAGTGTCTGCTTCCCATCCTGAAGGTTGGGACCACTTATCAGGTGAAATTAAAAACTATGAGCGAGCGCAGAGGGGCAGGTCCGTGTTTGCTCAACTGAGGAGGGCGAGAAGATTGACAGGAACATGAGCTGCAGCGTGCGAGGGAAAGAACCGGAGTTAAAAGACTTCCCAGGCCTCCGGAATATGTGCTTGGTGTCCGAGGGGATGAGATTTACTCTTTCATCTCCCTCCTCTCTTTCAGAAAGCATGGCTGCAGAGTGTGTGCTCACAGCATGGGGAGAAACAGTGCTCCTGAGAAACTACAAACAGGAAAAGACACACATCCATCACAGCCAAACACACACTCACACTCACCGCTATAACAATGGCTGCTTCCTGGACGCTCGGGTCACGGTGACGCTGCGAGTCGCCGGTGTTTGAGCGCTCCAGAAGCAGCCAAGGACTTACTTAACACCCAGCCGTCACTCAGAGGAGTTTTTCTTGAGAAACACTTTCATATTCGTGCAGCCGTTTCCTCCTCGTCATCTTTCAGGAGGGGCCGCAGCGCGCTGCTTTGCTGCTTCTGAATGCAGCTCGACTCGGTTCAGTCAGCGCACAGATCTCTATCTGCTCACAGAGCCGGAACAGCCTCGGCTCGCAAAAGTGGATTTTCTGGCTGCTGTTCAGGAATCACCTCATCAGGAGCCTGTGTTGATTAGTTTGAAGCCTTTAAAGCAGCAGCGAGCTGTCGTGTCTCTCAGGCCTTCTCGGCGTCTTTGTCGAGCTCGCTTTGATTGAAAAGCTCACAATGGCTCACATGAATAGATGAGTTTAACCCCTCGTTCCATACACTCCACACGGGTCATCCCATCTGACAAAAGCTCCCCCTCACAACAGTAACTTTGTTTATGCAATTACCTTCATACTAGGAATATTTTCAGGCTTACAGGCCTTTAAAGCACACGGTGCACTTTGTAAATCATGCCATATTCCCATCATTGTTGAAGCCTAATGAACTGGACCTCTGGACCATGCTGGTGCCTCCTCTGATCCATGCATGGATTACAGCTAGCTCAACAAGTTTGCAGAGCAGCTTTTACAGAAACATCCCACAAACATGAGCACTGAGTGTCAGCCACAGCCTGATCATAAAGCTCCGTAAAGGTGAGCTCTGCAGTAGTGCTCGGGTTAGCAGCTCTGATGGAGCAGCCGCTGTGACGGGCTGCTGATTCTACGTGAAAAGGTCGACCTCGCCCGAACCTGCAGCTCACAAACACGCTACAGAGCCAACGCATCATTTTCAGCTGGAAAGCCAGCTGCTGATCTCAGTTAATGAGCAGTCTCCTGCATGGAGATGATGTCACCAACTCCTCAGATGACCCTCCACAGGAAACAGAAAAAAGTCCATTGCTGAAACAGGCTGTTAGCTGCATATTTATTTATTCATTTATTTAAATGTCAGCTTTGTTCTGCTGTTGAATTTGGAGTTTTTTCTTGTTAAATATTGAAGTTAAGTGAAGCTAAGCATCATGTTTGCTCAGTGATGCTGTGAAGGGAGGATTTAACCCTCCAGCCAAGAGCAGCCATAAATAATAAGCTTCCATTCAATAAATTCCTGAACTATTTTATTTTATTATTGAGTACAAACTATAATATTTGTAGTGTATAATTTCATTTATAATTTTAGTCTATAATTTTTAAAAAGCAACATTTATTTATTTGATTTACGTGTAATTCTAACACATTTCAGGGCCGGTGACCCCGAACACGTTACATCCTGTTACACTTTAATGTCGTCTTAAATCTGCTCATTTGCTTTTTTTAATTTAGTGAATTATTTTTATTATTTTGTTGTGAAGCACTTTGCGATCTTGAAAGGTGCTATACAAATAAAATTTTTATTTTTGCTTTATTTTAAAAGTTGAATAAAATATTTTTCTTTTACATTAAAATAGTAAAAGAAAAATATTTTATTCAACTTTTAAACAGTTTACATTTTTATAATTTATTATTTTGTTTATATTTTTACTTAGTTCTTTACTTTTATTGTGTTTTATTGAAATTAAAAATGAATGAGCTCCAGGGTGTGGATTATTATAGGGCTATATGAAGCCTTTTACCCTCTATTTAGATTTTTATATTATTAGAATATATTTCATAATAATAAGATATGTAATATATTTTATAATAATAATAAAAATATTTTATAATATTATTAGAAATATAATCTTATAAAATATATATTTTATTATATTATTTTTTGTAATTATTTTCTTTTTGTTAGATTTTTGTTTTATTTATTGAGCTATATGTTATTTAATCAGCTGTTATATTGGTGATTCATGTTTTGGCTGCAGTAACACAGGTGTGCACCACCTTTTGGGATGAATAAAGTTATCCAATCTTATCTCGGGTGGATTGCTGGTGTTCAGATGGGGAGTCGTGGTTAATAAAATCCTCAGACGGGAGCGTTCAGCTCTCCGATCTGTGGTTTCCTGATCCAGCCATTTTTTTGGATTTTCCCCTGCTGCCATCTCTGCACTCCGATTGTGAGTTTTTAATCTCCGATTATATTTTCTGTTATCAGTTTTGAGCTTGTTGACCTCCTGCTTGCTCTCTTTGTCGCCTCTTCCTGTGATTTAACAGGACTTCTCTCTGCTGGTTCAGATTTACGGCCTCCTCGTTCGGGGGGTTAAATGTGGTTATAAAGAGGCTAGAGCTCCCCCACCCGCCTCATGCCTTCAAGTTGGGTGACTGATGTCCTGATTAGACGGAGGGGGTGATTGATCCATCATATCCATCACCCGCCCGCCTCTGGCTCAGTATGGAGTCGTCCTTTTGCTCTTTTGTGCAGAATTCAAACCTTTGTACCGCACACGTGTGCGCTCCCCAGCGAGGGGGTGACACACCTAATTTAATCATCATCATCAGCTCGAATCTAATTCCTTCTGCATGTGTGTTCAAGTGTTGGGGGCAGCATATGTTCACTGTGAAGGGGTGTGTGTGTGTGTGATGTGTTCAGGTGTCAAACACAGGCTAAGATGTCACCCGGCCCAAACAGACTCTCCCTTTTCCTGAGTTTCCCCCCTCATCCATCTCACTGACAGTGGCAGAAACAGTAGCCTCCCCGAGCTCTGCTGCCGGGGCCTCGGTGAGCAGCAGGAGGCCCCGCCTGCATGTATGGACGCCTTGTCTGCAGGAGAAAACCTCTTCACAGCCGGGTTAACTTGTTGAGGACGCCCCACCATCTCCAGGTCGACCTCAGTGTGGATCTGAGTCCCAAACCCATTTGTCTGCTGGATAGTTTAACACCTAACTGTGGCCCCTCCACATTTTCCAGAGATGTAAGAGATACTCAGACAAATGATCCGACAAATCCAACCAGAATCCTGCCAAAGGAACAATTTCACCTCCACTTCTTTGATTTTATAAAAATGTTCTGAGCTGGTTTAAACCAAAAAGTGTTTTTTCACTACACACAAGGAAAAACCAGCTGCATGTGGCAGGAAGTGACATATCTGATGGGCCAAGTTGATGGGTCCCTGAGGCCAATTAAACCAATCACAGCTACGTGTTCACCTGTAAGGCAAAGTGGCTGAAACGAACCTTCAGGTAGGTATTTATCAGGAGCCGGGTTCACGTTAAAGGAAGGATTTACTGAAATAAGGGTTTGTTTTACACCGATAACAACTTTACCAGATTAAAAAACAAAACAAAATCAGATGAACTGCTGCTTTAGTTTAATCAGATTTCTTATAAACTCTGCTGTCCTCTCTCTTTCTAGCAGATACCTGCAGCATGCAGACAGCAGCCTAAAGTACTTATTACTTTCATTTTAAACCTTCAGTTACTAATTATTATGCAGAATTAGACTAAAAAAAATCAACAAGGAAGGATGGATGGATGGATGGATTGATGGATGGATGGATAGATAGATAGATAGATAGATAGATAGATAGATAGATAGATAGATAGATAGATAGATAGATAGATAGATAGATAGATAGATAGCTGGATAGATATTCATGCTGCTCTAGATGTTTATCCAACAAATGTTCCAGTTTTAGAGACTGAACAGCCTGCATCAGAAGGCTGGAGGGGTGGCGGCTGCCTGTAATCACTTACTTTTTTCCCATAATGCAGTGATGTCTTGTTGTGCTAAAGTAATCACAGTTACAGGTGTGTCTGAGTTGCATCAGTTACCTGCTGCATGGACACCTTTTTCTTCCTGCTACAATCAGCTGATTTCAGTGCAGCATTCTTGTGACACCATGTAACGCCATAGTAATGCCATAGTAACGGGTAGGGTAACAAATTACTTTCTCCAGTGTAATTAAGTGATGTAATATATAACTCTGTGTAAAGCAAAAGTGATGAGCAAAGTGTAAAAATGTTTTTTTTTTTTTTTGTGTAATTTCAACAACTCTGAGCAGAGTCTCAGGCTGTCAGAGCGAGGAGACGGAGGTTCACATCCTGTTGGCACTTTAATTTTACTGCTGCAGAGTCTTTAGATGATGCTGGCTGATGACCAGCTGGTTCAGGTCATTTGGGATCTTTGAGTTTTCTCGTGCTGGTTCGGTTTTGGAAAAGTTTGTGTTTGGGGTGAAGTTCTAACTGCTCGCAGGGAGCAACAGATCTGTCTCACTGAAGACCCGACACATCGCACACCACCGCTGCCAAAGGACGCCTCGGGAAGAGACGGGCCGTGTTTAGAGGCGTGTTTTTACATTTTAGAGATGATGAACTTTGATGAGGCTCATTGATTGTGATTTGAAAACAGACTTTGCTATTAACTGCTGCCAATAGCAGATGATGAATGCTCTCATTGTGCTCATACCTGTCTGTCAGTGATTGATTGATTGTTTTGCTGGTTTTAAAGCAATCGCTTCAGCTTTACATTCATGAATGTGTAATTTTCTTTAGTGTGCTGGTGTATTTGTAAAGATAGATAAAATAATTTGGAGTTATTTTGAGATATTCTCATAGAAGTAAGTTTTTCTTTATATTTATGCCAACATTTAGAGGAAAACTCTTAAAAAAATGATCGAAACACTCGACGTGACCCTTAATGCAACAAAGACATCAGCCTAAAATATCCGACTGGAGGAGGAAAGAACAAATTAAAAACCTGAGAGCAAACTTCTGTCGATGATGTCTGTTTGTTTTAACCTGTCTAAAGTGCCAGATGGGTGGAGACAGTGGAAAAACAATACAATACAAGTGCCCTGCATGGAGACAATCACAGGAAAACAATTGAAAATCACTGACCACACACACAGAAACACACACACACAAACACACACACATTTTCTTCCCCAGTGCAAACCCCCCACTCACACGGGAATCCCAGCAGGTCAAAAAAACAGAAAGCACCAATGATAAAAGGTTTGAGACCCTGCTGTGTTTGGGAGTCGTGGGTGGAGAGGGAAAGTGGGTAATGAGTTCCACACTCGGGAGGCCCGGGACAAACGGAGGAACAGGGATGAGTTAAATGAGCACAGAGAAAGAGTTCAGCCTCCTGTACCATCAACGTCACCAACGCTGCAGAGAAACCAAGAAATCTAACCTGAATCAGCACAACCCTGATTTAGGTTCACAGGGGAGGATACTTTGAAAATAAAGGGAATTAAATAGTTTAAATAATGCAATAAAACTCTCCCAGGAAGTGACAAAAATACTGTTAAATACTAAAACAGGTACTAGAATACAATAAAAGCAAATCTGGGAAACAGTCGGGAACGGCACAGTCCAGTAATTCCATCCAAACGGGAGCTTCCGAAAACCTCCACAGCCAGCGAGCAGTCCCATCACTGATTCCCAGTCAACTCCGCTGGTGGAGTAACTGGGTCACTTTTCAGACTGGAAATCTACGTCCATCCTTCTCGAACGACGGTGTCCAGCTCGGTCCGAGCAGCAATGACAGTGTTTTTTATAGTGCCCCCCCCCCGCTGTTTTTGCACACCTGTGAAACACCTGATCCCACCTGTATCTCTTTATTTCAGCCACTAATTGGCTCCCAGTCATTATTCTCATTAAATGCCCAACAAAACAATTATACAGTCTTAAAACAGTGACAAGTAATCCAAGACAAATGGAAACATCAAAAGAAAAGGTGCAAAAATGTTTAAAACCCAAACATGCAGAGCGATGCGACAGGCTTTATTTACCTGTGAGAGTGCAGAGCAGAGCTGCAGCAGGAAGCCTCGGCTCACAGATCTCTAATTATCATATCAGTCACAGGTAGAAAAAAGCGTTTTCATTTTCTGAGTCTGAGATCGTCAGGCTGATAGCAGCAGAGCCAGAGGGCTGCAAACTTCAGGACATGAAAGACAATCTATTCACTTATCCAGACAATGGGGCTGCACCGGCCCCCGCCCTGATTCGCATTCAATGTGGAGCTCGCTGCGCCTGCACGAGGAGGCCTCTGCTGTCAGACTCTGCTGAAACACTCGCTCCCTCTCCAGGGCGCAACTAAACTCGGGCGACCCCTCGCCTCTGAAGACAAACCTCTGAACCCTGCAGGCTTACCTGCTCCTGTGGAAGTGAAGCTCTGTAAAAGTGGTGCTCTGGAGAGCTGTTAGCCAACGACGCTGATGCTCAGGGCAGTAAATTAATTCAGGTGTTTGCCAGACTTCAAAGATGTGCATGTGCGCTCTCGTATAAAAGCCTCGAGGGACAGGTGCGTAGGGAAACTCACTCCCAGGGCCAATGAAAACGCGCCTAATGTTTAACTTGACGTTTTCCCTCCAGAGGTCCACGCGCAACTCTTCCTCGAGAGTTTGAAAAGTTCTCCTTCAGGAGATATCAGCTGAATGTAAAACCTCTGATTCGTGGATCTATTCTGCTCATTTCCAGCTCTCTGTCTTTATTCTTGGACTGCACTTGAGCAGCTTTACATGATTCCCAGTTCAAAATAATCCTTCTTCATTTCACACAAGGAATTTTTCTGCCTTCTCCCACCTTTAAACCAACTTTGTCATGATTAGCTGCTCCTTGCAAAGAGCAGAAAGATCAAAGAGTAGAAAAAGACTGAGTGTGAAGCCTAAGCTTTGCGCTCGTACATTCACTGCCCTCATTACTGGAAACTTTGGTCGTGTTTAATATGAACATCCACCTTTAGAACAGGAGCAACAAGTAGAGAAAAGCATAATTTCATCCTCGTTGCAGAACCTTCTTTACCCTCTTCAGAATACTCCAGGGTGTGTCTGTATGTACTTTAAAGCCTTGAAATCATTCAGATGCATCCCTCAGGATGCTCTGTATGGTGAGTGTGGGTTATCCGGCCTGTTGCGAGGTATTCCCTTGTGCACTGATGACAATCAGTCAGACTCGTTCTTGGTGGGCGCTGGACTCTGCCATCGAAGTTCTAGTTGCACTAAAAGGGCAGAGGGTATCAGGTTCTGTGGCCGGCTCTTTGCTCTTCGTGGATGATCTGTTGGCTTCATCCAGGGTGGTTTGCAGCCAAGAGCGAAGCGGCTGGGATGAGAATCAGCACTTCCGAGTCTGAAGCTCTGAAGTCTGAAGCTTAGCTGGCTTGGGAACATCTCAGTGCCCCCCCCAGAAGAGCTGTAGGTGGAGGGAGGGCAGGTTTTCTTAGACTGCTTCCCCTGGCGCAGATAAGTGTTAGAAAATAGATGGATAACATCTGTTTCTGCTCTGCTATAAAAAGGATCTGATAAAGTCTTTAAACCTAAAAGTCAGATAATTTTTTTAGGCTTGTGAGTCAGTAAAAGCTGAGTCCTGTCACACTTCCTGCAGAAAGGAGTTTGAGTCCCCTGAGATCTGAAGGCAGTGACTAATCAATTCTTGTGCCTATCACAGCCCTTTTCTGTCTAACTCCCACTTGGCACTCATCATTCCTTTCCCTCACCTCCTCAGACGTCCCCTGACTCATTTAGTATCCTCTTGGTGCTGGAATTTGATTAGTAAGCGTTCCCCGAAGCCCTCACAGCCACATCGGGTCGCTCCTCCGGGCCTTTTCTTTCTGCTTTGACTGACAGCTGTATGGAGCGGGATGAGCGGCGTGACTCTGGCTCTTTAAGCGCCTGATTGGGGCGTGCCCAGCGGCCTCACGACACCAGATGAAATGTGAGTGAGGCCGAGGTTTTTAGCACTGTCAAATCGATGATCCCGAATCATCCAGCTAAACACTACAGGCGTCATTCAACTGCTGATTTTCTTGTAAAGAAATGCAAAATGTTTCAGAAAATCCCACTGGTTCATCTCAGGATACCATGCTCTAAAAATTTTGAGCTCTTCCAGGTATTTTAGAGCTAGGGAGACGTAAACAGTACATATATGGGATTTAAATGTCATTTAAATGTCATTGAATGCAGCAGAAGCGACCCACACGACGAGCACAGACAGAGCTCACCGACAACCCTGCAATTATCCTGCCTCTGCACAGGCGTAATGTAGAAAAATGCCAGCGTTCTCTGCAGCAAATATGACCATTTATCACTTTAAAACTTAATCAGATATACACTAACTACATGCCCTTGATCAAAAATGCACATTTGGCTCCTTTCGTTGAACACTCTTGGCAAACACAAACTGTAAGTTATCTAATTAGCTGGATGAGAGTCTCCGGGCGCTCTGAATGCCAGGCAGTGCTACTGTAAATACACTTTCACCATCTGGACTGCGTGACTGTCGTCTCTCTGTTTCCTCTCTGACCCGAGGTAGCCTCCTGATAGGTGGCAACAGCATGCGAGGCATTGGACAGCTGTCCCTGTCTTTCATTTCCCTGCAGTGCCATCCTTTACAGTCAGGAAGTCCTCACAAAGTTCTCCAACATAACAAAACTACACTTCAGCTGCTGGCTTTGTGTGTTCAGACCTGTTTTGCATGCAGCCTTTTTAAACTCTAACTCAGCATGTGAGGATCCATGTTGCGTGGCTGAGTATGTGACCTGTCGCTGACCCTTCGGCCGCTTTCCTGCCCCAGGTTAGCTGCTCGGCCCCTGGGAATGTACGCCGCCCACAGCCTCCAGCAGACAGGGCCTATCTGCCCCGACCCAGGGTAAATCAGGAGTTAACAAGCTGTCTGTCATTAACACTTTGAAGGCGCTGCCTGATAATAAAACCTGTTCCCGATGCCCCCGCAGGCTTCTTCTCCCAGCCTGTGCCAAAAGAGAAAAGGCAATAATGCAGTCAGGCTGAGGTCAGAGTCCGTATCTACAGGGAACTTTTCCCAGCACATCACAGTGGGTTTCTGCAGCACCTTCACGTCTGCTGCCATTATAACACGAGTCTAACGTGAGCCCCAGAAACACCGGCAGCTCCCAGGAAAATTTAAAAAAGCGTCAAGGATGTGGGCTAATTTTAACAAAAAGCTCACAGCTTGGATCAAAAACCTGGATAAATAGTGCTAAAAGGCACGTCCCCCCAATTAATATGCAGTACCCACTTCTCCTGACCAAACTCACCACCCGCGGATGAAAGTTTGGGTGAGGAAATAAGCTTAATTAAAAACCTATATTTGTTCAGCACAAAAAATATGATCATTAAGTCATCATTTAGCATTGAAAACTGTCTATAGACGCTTATGAGATATATGAATAAGTTAAGGCAAAATAATTATTTTAAAAATTGGTGAGGCCATAGAAGTGATTTTTGGGGCAGCGACTTGTTAGCCAGAAAATTTAAAAAATGTACACTTTACACCCAGATGGATAATCACCACATTAGCAGAGTGAAAAAAAAAGTGTACATTAGCCATAATTAGCCAAAAACATTATCGCCAAGGTCATATTTTTACGCTAAAGCTACTGAGGCTAATTAGCAAAAAGTTAGTTAACCAACCATAGTTTAAATTAACTAAATTAACTTGGTACTAAAGTCATATTGACACTAAAATTGAGGCTATTGAGACTGCTACACTGGCTAAAAGTTGTAGGTTTTTTCAGGTGAGATGTGTGATATGATAAGTGCTTTGAAATAAATAAAAATATAGGTTAACGTGAAATCTGCCTGAATAAAGTAAACAAGATGGCTATTCAGAAAGCTACAGCCTGTCACTAGCATGCTAATGTTTGTGATCTGAGTTTTACATTAGTCCTGATAAACTACAAAATTATTATCTAACTTTGGCTGTTCTTTGCCTTATTATGGAGCTCATATATGTGGTGAGTGAACCGTGTAAAACATTTTTGATATCTGCGACTCATTTAAAACCTCAACAAAGCAACGAAAAGCTTATTAAATATGACTAAACAAAATACCTGCTGTCATGCTCACACAGTCCAGCACTGTGAAATGCTAAAATTTTAGCAGAGCCTAATTAGCAATGCAGCGGAGATGTCACAACTTTCCACATCATTTTATTAGCATTATCCATCATGAGGAACATGCACACCCCACAGCTCAGCAGCCCCTGCAGTTGGATGGAGCCATCTGGCCCCGGGATCATACATATTCAGAGATGAGGAGAAGCTGACATAACACCCGCAGCCTTCCCACCCCTCACTGAACCGTAACGTGTAGCCTGATATATATTTAGATCACCTTTAGCTAATCAGGTGTCTGCTGATTAGCAGACACCTGACAGTGTTTATGAGGTTTCTGTTCCAGGCAACTAACTGGGTCCAATAGTGATTTCTGACCACTGAGGGGGGTCACCGGAGACCCCAGACTATCTCTGTAGGGGTCGTACTACCATCTGCTGCTGTCACACTTACAGTGAATGGAAGCTCTCAGCTGAGTTTCCCTCTTTCTCATGAGGAAGAGGATCTAAATATACCATGTTCTGCCACAACAGGAGGCGGCGGTGATTTAGGCTGTGAGGTGTTACAGATCCAGCACCCCGGTGAACATGAATAATCCCTCAACCAGCTGGCACTGCCCACCCAGCATGCTTCCTTCATACCTCCACAACCGGCCTTCAGCTCTATACTCAGGAAAGTAAAGGTGCTACCTGGAACCTTCTATGCATGGATGCTGGGGAAGAACCCTCAAAGGTGTCTCAAAGAACAAAAAACAAAATAATTTAAAATTCTTTTTTTAAGAACATTCTGTCTGGAACCAACCGATTCAGTAAAGAACGTTGTTAAAATGTTCTTCAGGCATTTTAAATCACATTCAAAGAAAAGAGAATGATTTCCAGGCAAACCTGGGCTTGCAAACCAAAGGCTTCTTTTGTGTCCAGTCTGTGGTTCCCCTGACCCTCCACCTGTGATCATGTGATCATAAAAGACTTGAGATTTAATGAAGGAAAGCTGCGTGGAGCCTGGAGCTGAAGCAGAGCTGAAGATGCCTCTACATTCAGTCACTTTATCGATTTCCTCTGTGGAATGTTTCCCTGCAAGATCATCAGCTCTCTGACTTTGGGCTGCACTCAGAGATGGAGGGAAAGTGAGAGAAGAC
This sequence comes from Archocentrus centrarchus, assembly GCF_007364275.1. Classification (NCBI taxonomy): domain Eukaryota; kingdom Metazoa; phylum Chordata; class Actinopteri; order Cichliformes; family Cichlidae; genus Archocentrus; species Archocentrus centrarchus. The sequence continues at coordinate 3,033,059 of NC_044366.1, forward strand.
ATGAAGAAAGAGTGGAGGGGGAAGCAGAAACTGAAGGTGAAAGATTAAGAGACAAGGAAGAAACTGTGAGGAAGAGTCCAGACTGACGGATGATGCAAGCAGAAGGGATTTGTGGGTAACGAGGGCGAGCAGAGGGGGAGCTGATCGATAGAGCGAGGGATCAATCTGCTGTCCAGAGAGGATGACTGATCAGGATAAAGGGAGCATTCATCATCAGTGCAGGTACAGACACACACACACACACACACACACACACACACACACACACACACACACACACACACAACTTCAGAGGCTTGTGTTAACACGATCCTCGGCTCTCCTGAAGCTTCGTCAGCAGCTACAGGCTTCCTCCTGCAAACTCGTGTTTTCACGACCCAACAGCGACCTCACAAACAACCTGCCAAATGGACGAGATAAACCCCCAATCACAACAGGCCTGCATGTCTGACCCCTGTGAGCACACACACACACACTGGGTGATGGGTGTGTCGCCCTGTTCTCTGTCACATCGTGGATGCTCCTGAGATAACAGAGCAGCTCCTCCTCCTCAGCAGCTGGTCGTCATCCAGGTGGGTGGTCGCTCGAGGACTTTTAAGCTTTTGATGTTTGTTTTTAAAAGCAGATGATGAGTCTGTTTTTATTTGCAGTTCCTCTGATGTCCAGCAGAGGCGCCACAGTGAGTCAGTCCCCATAGACGAGCAGAAATAAACACATTTACAGCTGCTACAGAAACTGTGGCTGATTCTCCCCTTCCTAACAGCTGTATGGGGGGGGAGAGGGGGTGTTTTTAATTACTCACCTGTTTAAATAAAGTTTACATTATTAGGGGCATGGCCTCAAAATGTGGCTCCTTAACTAAAAATCACAATACTCTTTCATCATAAAGTTTTTATGTGATTATCCTCGTATATTTAGGTCTAACTCTATTTAATATTACACCCCCGTTGGTTTTAGTTTGTGAACTTTAAAGGCACAACTACTACTGAATTACAAATTTTGGTAGAAACATATTTACTTTTAGTAAAATCATTATTATATAATTATTATATTAATCATTTTTCCTTATAAATCTGTGTTTTTTCTTGTAAATATTTAAGTATTTTTCTCATAAATTTTGGAGTTTTTATTAATTTTTAATTTTGGTTGTTTTCTTATATTAAAATTTTTTTCCTTGTTTTGTTTTTTTCATTCATCCTTTAGTTTTTTTATCATTTATTTTTTCTTTAAATTCTATTTGACTTATAAGTTTTTCTTGTAAACTTTTTCCCATAATTTTTTTTAGACTTTCTTAAATTTTTTTGTCTTCTTTTTTTTGTTGCTTTTTCTTGTAATTTTTTTCCTGTAAATCTTTTCCTTTTCTTCCCATAACTTTGTGATTTGTCCTCATATTTTCTGGTAAATTTATGAGGTATTTTTGTATCATAAATTTGTGAGTTTTTTCTTGTAAAATTCCAGCTATATTCTAGAAACCTTGTTCTTGGACTATAACCCCGTCTCTTTAGTCCATTTTTTTAACCACAGTTGGCTTAAACATGCTGCACAGTTGGTTCTCTTTTGTCTCAGTGACATTCAGTTTGTAAAGGTTTCAGACCCACAGGCGTTACTGATATGGCTGCTAACCTGCATGGAGGAAGACTTTTATGTAAACCTTATGAAGTTATGAAATCTTGCCTAATTGATGAAGTGATGGTTCCAGCATATTCTTAATAAAAAGCACATTTAAAAGGTGCTTTAAGGATATTTTTGACTTGAACACGAAGGTTAAACTGAGGCTTTACTGACGGCTCTAATATCCCAATTAAAGATTTCCAAACAGTGTCGACGGTTTCTGCCAGCGTTCCTCTCCAAAGCGGTTCTTATTTAACTGAAGGTTAAAATGAGGCCTGCAAACTCCTGACAGTGAATCCAGAGGATCAAACCTTCGGCCGAGTTTGGCAGCTCCCCCGTGTTCGTGTTTATTACCGTCTGACATCATTTCCTCCCCGTGGTCCCAGCTGACAGCTAATTATAGCAGCTGTATCCGATCTCACCTTTGATTGGCAACACTTAACAAACCTCTGCAGCCTCCCGGGTTTTAAACAAATCGGCTTTTTTTCCTCTTGATTTCCTCATTTGAATTTCTCCAACTTTATCCAGATGTTTCTGGTGCACCCCCCAAATAAACTCATTAGAAAACATTTTAGATATGAATTTTCTGCTGATTCTTTCTGAGTGATGTAAGTTTGTTCCTGAATTTTGTTCTCTAAACACCGGATATAAACTAATAAATCTCTGATACTATTTAAAGATGCTGTTTGAAGGGTTTGGCAGCGTCTTCTCTAAAACATGTTTAAGGCACAGTTTCTATTTGTCCATGAAATGAGTTTTAAATGCTTCATATTCTGTAAAAATAAACATATGCTGCAGCAAAATCAGCTGAAACCTCAAAATGTTCTTGGAGTGTTTTTGTGCAATTTCAGACATGTTGAAAATTTACTTTTTAACTAATTTATGAATCAACTTGTCATAATGAAGTTAAATGATTTTAAGAAATAATTAGACTTTCATAGCGGGGGATCGGAGGGCCTAACAACAGGTCTTTGCCCTGTGGGCTCAGACGTTGAATCCTGCCCTCTGCAGAGGCAGTCAATCACCTTCTCAAGGTGTAAAGGTGAGAAGTCCCAGCCCAGCTGACACTGGAGGTCCTGATGGTGATTAGTTGTTGAACAGTTGGCAGATTTATTTGCTTTTATCTTCATGTTGTCACTCCAGCTCCACAGGGTTCCTCACCTTTGGAAGGAGTCCATCATTATACTTCTGCCAAGAAAACAAAGCCTCAAAGTCACTTAAACACAGCAGGCCTGTGACACTTTAGTCTCTTATTATGAAAAGATCTCAGAAGATTGTTATGAATGGATTCCAGTTTTTATGGGTGCAGAAGGCGTGGACCTGATGATTACATCTGAAGGGTGCAAACATTTTAGTGTGACTAGGTCTTATTGAGGTGCCGTTTACACGAGACCGTTTTCATTTTCGGCCTTGCGTTTACACGACAATGGTGTCGTTTTGATGCGTTTCGCCCTTCTGTTTACACGACAACAGAGTGAAAACGATGTGTTTTGGAAACGGGGTCCAGAGTGGAGCGTTTCAGAAACGCACCGGCTTGCGTTCTCGTGTAAACACTTGAAACCGGGGTGATTTGAAAACGCTCGACTCGCACATGCGCACTCTGGTTGCGACGGCCAAAGTTTTTCGCGCACGCGCAAATTGGTAAACAATACTCGCTATGGCGGATTCACGAGTGCTTCTTGTGCTGCTCAGTCTTTTAAACTTAGCAGCCCTTCTTCAACAAAATGTACATTTGCTACACCATCATGTGGATCAACGGAGACGCATTTCTATCATGCGTCAGGTTCTGAGCGGGCGTGTTCGGCGACGAAGGGCAGCAAGAAGGCGCTTCTGGAAGCGGCCTGGGAGGACAAGCAAATGGTGGGATAACTTTGTGGCTGATGTGGTCGATGGCGATGAATGGAGGGAAAATTTTCGAATGTCCAAAACATCTCTTGTAGCCCTGTGCGAGGAACTTCGCCCTTACATCGATGGTTAAAAAATACAACCATGAGAGCGCCGGTGGATGCACTCACAAAGGTGGCGTGTACAATTTATTACTTAAGTGATGAGGGCAGACTGCGGAAAACGGCCAATGCTTTCGGTTTGTCACGGGCAACTGTGTCGATAATTATCAGGCAAACCTGCCACGCCATCTCTGTTCACCTCGGACCAAAATACATACAGCTGCCGTTCACCGAACCAGAGGCACAAAGGCTCGTAAACGGATTCCTAGATGCTCACGGTATGCCGCAGTGTTTGGGAGCCATCGACGGAACACACATCGGCATTAAACAACCATCAGCTAACTCCACAGACTACATTAACAGGAAAGGTAATTATTCCCTAAATGTTCAAGCGGTCTGTGATTATAAATACAGATTCATGGACGTTGTTATCAAGTGGCCTGGAAGTGTGCACGATGCCCGCGTCTTTGCGAACTCAAAAATAAACACTTATTTCAAGACTGGTAAAATCCCTGCCCTAGCAAAGCAAATTGTTGATGATGAGGAACCGGTTCCAATTTTTCTTCTGGGGGACCCCGCTTACCCTTTATTGCCGTACCTCATGAAGGAATACTCAAACGGTGGTTCAACTGCACAGGAACAGTATTTTGGACTTTGTTTGTGTCGAGCGCGAATGGTTATAGAGTGTGCCTTTGGCAGACTCAAGGCCCGATTTGCAGCACTCAGGCGACCAATGGACATTAACCTAAAGGACTTGCCCCATGTGATTTACGCATGTTTTGTCCTACACAATTACTGCGAGGCCGCACAAGAGACTGTGGATGCACAATGTGTGCGTAACGCCATAGATATCGACCACGACTGGCAGCCTCGCACACAGAATAATAGATATGTGACGGACTGCAATGAAAGTGCTGGGAAACGTGTGAGAAGAATTGTCACAAAGTACCTCGATCCATGATTCTGTTTCTGTCATGTACAGTTTCACACTGCATGTAATTTGGAGCTGCCGTCCTGTGATTACTTGTGTAATCAATGTAAATGGAAAACTGCTTATGTAGGTACTGATAGTTTTAGACAGCAGTATGTTGATGTTGCTTTGGGGAAAAAAAAAAGTTGTGTGTAATTTTTGAGTGATGTTTGTAAACAAATAACCGTTTGAAAGTGCCATTTTCATGCTTTTATTGAGGAAAATAAAATGTCAATACCAAAATCACTAATAGTGCTATACATGCATAAATAGTAAAAAGGTTAAAAGAGCAAGTACAAAGTGGCTTTACAAAAGATAGTGTCCTTTTTACACACCATCTGCATGTCCCATTTATGTACATGAAGTAAACTCGAAAGTCTGTCACAAGTCCAGAAAGTCCCCGTGCTGAGAGTTGTGCTGAGAGTTGTGCTGAGAGTTGTGCTGTGTTGGGGCCCTATGTGCCTGTGCACTGGCAGGGCCGCTGAAAAAATGCTGTTGGGTGTGTGCAAATGGCCCTTGTGCATATCCTCCCATGTGCCCCTGTGCAAAACTGTATGGCTGTTGCTGCTGGGTCATTAGTTGCCCAAGAAGTGTAAAGCCATCTCTAATCGTTGAGGTTATATTGCAAATATTTTCTGAAATTTTATCCAGTCTCTCTGAGTTGCGTCTCTCTGACTCCTCTAGTAGGTCGATCATCCTCCTCTTTAGCTGGAGCTCTTCCAGAACTGCTGGGTCAGAGTGCATTTTCCGCTTCAGTCTGTCTTTCCTATGGTTGGACAGCTTTGCCTTAAAAAATAAAGCAGATGTTATATTATTTGTAAATACGGCACAGATGTACACATCTAAGCATTTTTTAAAACAAACAGCAATTACACCGTTTAGCACTGTTTACTAATACGTACTTCAAGCTCAGCCCGACGGGCTTGTGACACATCCAGCTGAACTGGGGAGGCACCTGGGTCATCCATGGGAGCGTAGCTGATGGCTGGCAAGGGCGTAGAGCTCCGTGAACTCGAAGCTGTGCTGTCCGCCCCACTGTCTTCTAAATCGGCGGTTTCGAGACCTACTTCCAGGGTGCTAGTGGCTGGCGATCCGCCCCATATTTGCTCACAGAGTTAAAAAAACAGGAGCACAACACGTCCATGACCACTACGACGCCCCGAATCCACTGCCTGCCTGTACTTCATCCTTACCGCTTTCAGCTTGCCGGTTACCTGGGCCTTCGTTATTGCGCTGCGGTCGTGCGGAAAGTCTTTGCCATCTGCCGTCCCATTAGCAGGATAATGCTCAAGGTATTCAGCGTGGATGTCAGCGTACCTTGAGTAGCACGATTCCCAGTCTACATTTTCTTGTGATTTTGAGGTTTTGTAATTTAGGGTTGTGTGGAGCAGCAACTCCACTTCATCATCTGTCCACACGAAACCTCTCACACCGGCCATTTTGTAAATAATGAACAATTTGCCGCGCTTCCTACTGAATCCCTCCACGCATGCGCGTCATGCGTAAAAAAACTTTGCAAAAAGAAAACCAACGCCAACTTGTGGCCTGGCATGGGAACTACATCGTTTTCATCGTTTCACGTGTCCTCGTGTAAACGCGGATCGTTTCTGAAACGCTATCGTGTAAACGCAAGGCCGAAATGCATCAAAACGACACCGTTTCCAGTGAAAACGGTCTCGTGTAAACGGCACCTGAGTTCTCCACATTTATATCAACCTCTTCCACTCGATTGCTGGTGACCTACTTTCCTCTGCACCGAGGTAACCAGCCTGACCTGCCCACTCGCCTTCATGCTTCAGACCCAACTCCCCCTCTGAAGCCCAAAACTGCAGTTCCTCTAATGTCCTCTAGAGGACTGTGGGAAAATAAAAGTGCTAACTTGGCCCTTCTTTAAGAGAAGAACGATTTTTAAGGATGCCTTGGAGAAACATCTCAGATAGGTTCTTTGTGGCACCATAAATAATGTGAATTATGTGACTATGAATTATGCTGCTCTTATTTTTCAAACAAGAGCAGACGATGTTTTGAACCGACCGTGGCACGCATTAGGATAAATTTTAAGCTTGCAAACAGCTGAATTTGCCAGTATTTGTCTGGCCTGTCATGTAAGAGTGGCAGTGACATAAAGCTGCACACGTGCAGCCTCCTGCATGCATCTTTCCCAGCTATTGTTGTGTTTATGGCCGTTTTCAAACGCTGCGGTGGGAATCTCACAGCCAAGAAAACAAAAGACACAGAAAGAAAGTCGCCGCTGTCATCCTTCGAGCTCCGCGGTCACCCTCTGGTCAACATGTTATTTTCATTACTGGACGGTGGCCAGCTGGCCGCCAACAGACAATAACACACACAGACAGTGGACACACGAGCAGAGACAAGTCGGAGCTCCCTGTCCAAAACAATAGACATAAATATAGCAGCCTCTGGGAAAAAGAATACAAACGCCGTGTCCATCCCTGCGCCGCGGAGCGACGCCCAGTCCTGCGTTTCCTGTTCTCTGAGGCCCCCCATGCAGAGAGGTGAATGCTGGGAGAGCCTCCCCCCAAACCTGAGAAAACCACTTCAGACTCACATGACACTCTCTTCATTTATGTCACTTCTACTTATTGTTTCTTTGCTAAAAACCTCCCTATTAGTGTAAGAGCAAAGATGTTCCCAGGCAGGGAGAGCTGCAGACGACCTTAATTAGTGTTTCCTTGGTTATTTGTTTGGCTGCACAACCAACACGAAGTCTTTCTGACTCCCAAAGAAGCTGCATATCACCTGCAATAGCTGCACCGTGAGTCAGTATAATAGTAATAACTGTAGCTGAGCTTCAGCTTCACTGTTGTTTCTGACTTCAGAGGCTTCAGGTGGAACGAGTTCATCAGGATCCAAAGTTTCAGGTCATTTGGTGCAAACACAGAGACGAAGGCTTCCTGTGAGTTCAGAGTTACCACTTTCAGTTTAAAAAGTTGAAACTGCAGACGCTAAATGATGTGGTAAATACTATTTCTTAAAGAAAAATCCTCTCGGCTGTTTATGCTCCTTACTGAGAGTGCAACACTTAACTGACAAAACCCCATGAAGCTGCTGTTTGCACCCATTCATGAGGAGAAGCTGAATATTTTTGTTATTCAGAACTAATTTGATTAAAAAAGGACGTCTCTGAGTCAGCAGCACGTGAAGCTACCAAAAAATGAGAGATGTTTTTTATGTCACTGCAGATTCCTGCAGAAATGACTGAAAAAGGAAACATCGATGGCGGCTCCGCGGGGTAACGCGCTCAGCTGAGAGAAAACAGGTAAATGTAATAAAAAGCTAAACTGGGCAGGCTAACGGAGTTACCCCTGTGGTGAACAAGCTAAATGACCTTTAAATTCAGCATATTTAAATTATGATACTTGTGTTTCTGCATTTTCACACATTACATACCAGCTTGTGTAGTATGTAATGTTTGTCTCAAATGGTGTGTCGTGCTTACATGTGCGGTTTCACAGACTCTCTGCAGTCCTGTGAATCTGCAGCGACGCCCACTCCTGGGAAAATTGTGGGATTGTGTTAACACACACACACCTGAAGGATCCAGACCTGCAAACTGCAGAAACGCCTGCAGTGCTCACGCTTACTGATGATCAGTTAATCAATCAGCATGTGATTACCTGCTGCAACCTACTTGTGGAAGCAGTAGCAACGATGTACTTTATGTAGTCTTTACTTTGTTGTATTAATACTGCAGTTAACTTCATTTTTAACTGCTGTAACAAAAGTATTTCCGAACTTTGGGACAAATAAAAGAACATGTTGGGAAATGGATCGGGTCATGCAGTTAGATAAATGAACACCTGTAGAGCACTTCCTGTACCTGGCAGTGAGTGAAAGTAAAGTATAAAAACTGTTATGACAACACATAAATTTATACAGTTATTGGTGTTTAAAATCCAGTCTGATGAGCACATAATAATGAGGCTGTTAAACATGTCCGGGGGAAAATGGGTCGATTCCACAGTTTTATTGTGTAAACAGAGACTTAAAGCTTCAGCTTTCTGGAAAAGTTCGTTCTGGTTTGGATTCCTGAGATGTCGAGCTCGGGTTTGAACCCCGCGCTGATGTTTTTCTCATCGTGCTGCATTCAAAGCTTATTTTGCTGATTTTCCAGAAGCTGTATGATCGCCAGCGTGGTGAGGTCAGGAGCTGGCGAAGCTGTTTTAACTCCCATGGTTAGATCATTGGATCGCAGCGACGTCTCTGCGGGACCCTGCCTTCCCAAACACACACTCACACACACAACTTTAACACACCCTGCGCTGTGTGCAGCCTCTGTGTGCATGTGGTCCTCACTGCGAGAGTAAACAGGGTGGAAACTGTCTCTGAGAGTCCTGCGGGGAGGGGCTGGATGATGGCGGATCTGCGGGGGTGGCTACAGGCCCCGCGGGCTGCGGCCTTTGCCTCGGTGGGTCACAGGTTCAAGGCCCAGGTGGAGCTAAAAGAAGCTAAGAGCCGCAAGACGGACACATCCGACATCCAGAGTACCATCAACAGACGGCAGATTTGTTTGGAGGACGCTCTGTTTATGGTCCAATCTGAGGCACATCTCCAAAAAACAATCAGGCTCTTGGCTTCCTGTCACATTGTTGTGTCTCACATTAGACCGCTCAGCTGAACTCATCTGACTGCAGAGGCATGAGCTTCGAATCAGGAGGGTGTGGATCACAGTTTAAGGGCACATGGCCTCAATACAGTGTGAGAGCAGATATGTGTCTGATCTTTAACCATCAGCTGATGATCTTTTGTGTTTCTACTCATTTTTAACAAATCCCACCTGAATAAGAAGCGCATTAGCCCTTTATTCACTCTGAAACCAGCTGAAATAACTGATCTAAACCAAAGATTACCACCGTCATCAAATCTAAAACATATTTACATCCTGTCACAAATCGAAAATACATTAAACAGTGTTAAATTAAAACTTCAGGTGATGTTGGTTAAGTCTGTACCTGGTTTAATTTGGGGTTTAGTTTGAAGTATTTTGCCAAATAACCGTCAGACTTCTGTCAGATTTGGATTTGGATGTTAGCGCCAGTAATGTCTCAGTCACGCTGCAGTAAAAATAAAACAGCAACCTCCCTGCGTATGTCGTATTTGTGCGTATTTTTGCTGATTTGTCACAAACCAGTGGGTGACATCATGGTGGCTACGTCCATGTTTTACTATCAATCTGTGTTTGAGACACTAAAATGTCTTTAGAACCATTTTAAGGGCGGTCTGAAGCGGGATTAAATCTAAGCTGTAACACGCACCTCCACAGAAATATAACGACACGTTGCATCGATGCAGCCTACGGCGCCTGTGATTGGTCCCTTCAGTACGATACCCCAAAATTTCGAGTTAGCTAAGCCAATCGGGAAGCTCTTTATGAGGCACGTCATTTCCTTGTTACCTGGAAGCAGAAGGTGCAGACACATGCGCAGTACCGACATCAGTGTATAGCACACGTGAACAAACTGGCACCGGGTTCTTCAGCTTTGAATGCCGTCTGGTGAATAATAACTGCATCAAAGGTAATCAGTGTGTTCATGTGGGACTGTTGGACAGGTGATGCCCTCCGCCTCCAGCTTCCAGGTAACAAGGAAATAATGTACCTTCAAACAGCTTCCTGATTGGCAGAGCTAACTTGAAATTTAAGTTTTTTTCTCAAAATTCTGACTTTACAACTCAAAATTTTGAGCAATGGATGACATTTGGTCACTTTGGACAATGAGAGGCTGAAAAATCCAGATGTGAACCTTTCAAAAATGAAACCAACAGCAGGCTGAAGCGTGTGTGAAGGGCTCCGACTACTTCCTGAATCTGTATATGTACACAGTGTGCGCTCTGTTGAGTTGCTGTTTTTCAGACAAAGCTGCTGCTGATATAAGTGCTGCGCTTCCTGGATGTGTTTCATAATTAATGTGATTTAATGTGAAGGCAGCGTCTCAGCGGTGGCCTTCACTGGGAAACAGCCGCAGGAAATGATGACAAATCAATTCAGCCTTTTTTTTCCCCCCTTTTGTCAGGAAAACAGAAAAATCTCCAGGATAAAAATGGATTTTTATCTCCTCTCAGAGGTCACAACACAACTTCTACTTTTCGTTTAGTCACCAAATGACTCTCTGATAAACCAACCGAGGGTTTAACTCAACCTCAAAGTGTTTTGATTTTATTTAGACCAAACAGCCTCTCATCAACCAGTCAGCTCCTAAAACCGTGAGTCGGTTTTTCCAGCTCTATTTTCGATCTTGTTTACCTCCAGTTATTGTCCGATCTGTGTGCATGTTTACGTGGATGGGAACCTGAGGAGACTTCTCTCTCCTCCAGTCTCTCGGTCTCTGTCAGAGGAAGATCATTGTAGTCCAAAATAGTCCTTTTGTTGCCCGAAGAGGAAGTGATGTGGTGGTGGAAGTGAAGGGGGGTTGCTGAGAAAGGAGTGAGCTCATGAGAAGGAGAAATGACCTTGGAGGCCATCACACACTCAGGTTCCCACTGACCACACACACACATAGAAACACACAATCCGGGTCACAACAGAGAGAAAACTTTTTCTAACCTTCAGACGTTGGCACGGCTTTAATCGGCCGTTAAAACAGCTGATTTCCTACAGCTCGAGAAACATTAAAGACTTTTGAAGGCTCCACAAACGACTGGAACAGCAACATTGTTTTGGCAGTCACACAAAATGTCCATGTTCAACAAATCAAGAAATTAAATAATATCAATCATGTCTATAAATACATGAGTCTTTTTTTTTTTAAATCCAACATTTGACAAAATCTGTGACTGAAATGTCATCTGACTGGTTGCATTGTGGGTAATGTAGGCGCCCACAGTGCAAATGTTCAAATAAATCCAGTGCCCAAAATCTGCAGTTCCTGTAATGTCCAGCAGAGGCGCCAGCAGTGAGTCAGTCCCCATAGTTAAAACTTAATAAATAAACATGTTTACAGCCTGATACAGAAAATATTTTGGTTTCTGTTGATAATTTACACCTTTTCATGGCTCACTCGTTTGTGTTATAATTAGTGCTAATGCTTATGCTTCAAAATCTTTGGCATCAGCATGCGAAGCACCGGGTTGAGATGAGTGTGTCGCTCTGAACTCGTCACGTAGGGAAACTTGCAAAAGACCCTTTTATTTGATGGTGTATTTGATCCCTGACCTCGATCTGTTACAAAACCGACAAACCAACATAACAAAAATCATTCCCAAGTGGGACACAAACGGTCTCCTGGCTGGTAGGAGGTTAGAGAACATCTCCTCTTGGTGCCCAGTTTTGTCGTGGTCAGGGCATCAAGGACACCTCGTCCTTATCTCAGGAACACCGGCGGCATCAGAGCAGCGGGATTTGATGTGCATGTGTTATTTTAGTGAAATCTTCAACACATAATATTCACCAGAGGTCTTTGGTATCTGTGAGTGAAAGCTCATCTCGGCTTGGATAGCAGGTTTAGGATTTCAGTGAGTTCAGCGTGTCACGTTACCCTGAAAGTCGACTGCAAATCATCACAAAACTCCCCCCGAAGCACCGCCGCATCCTCTCAGGTGTGAGCCGCTTGTGTATCTGTCTCCTGTAGGGACGGCCCTGTCACCGCTTCCTCATCGACGCCGCCTCCCTCGTCACGTTACCGGCTTCGGAGAGCCACCACCTGCTGTGATGTCACCATCTGCGGCTCATTTACCTGTCAGGATGCTCGCTCACAGAGATAAATGGATACTGGTGCATTAATTACAGACGGCTCAACTTAAACAGACTTTTCTGCTTCTTATGGGGTGAACAACAAAAGAACAGAAAAGATGACAACCATATTCACACACACACACACACACACACACACACACACACACACACACACACACACACACACACACACACACACACACACACACACACACACACGTTGTAATTAGTGACATAGAGGTGATGATGAGGGGAGGAAGGATTCACACGGAGATGGTCTGACAGCTTCATCGGTTCCACCACAGTGAGGACAGATGGCCCGACAACCATCTCACACACACACACACACACACACACACGCTGGGCTTGGCGAGGCTGACAGTGTGCACACACTCCTTACAGAGAAAACTGTTTATTTTGCCCGTGAGAAGCTCAGAGGATGATGGGAAGCTGGTTAACTCATCTTCTGGTGGCAGGATAACGTCAGCCGCACTTCATGAAGGATAAACTCACTGTCTAACATCAGATTAGTCACAGTATTACACACCAAGTCCCATTAGCCTGACATGTTCCATCCTGCACTGTGTCATGCACTAAAAGCTTCCATGATCCATCTTCTTGACCGCTCATCGAGTGGGCGAGAGGTGTGGTTCGCCCAGGACAGGTCACATCCAATTAAGAATCACCAGTGAACCAATTAACCAGCAGTTCTTTGGACAGTGAGAAGAAACAGGGAGAAGATGCAAACTCCACACAGAAAGGCCTCAGCAGCCAGGCGTTTCAGACCATCGTTAATGCCAATCAAAGCTTCGGTGGCGTCCGCTATTTTCCAAGACAGAGTGAAGTTTCCCAAACCGAGCTCCGGCTCTGAGAGGCTGACCCAGAAGGAATCACAGCTAGAAGATGAGCCTGGTAGTCAAATGTAGGTATAAAGGAGCAGCCATCTATCCCGCAGGGTAATTAAAAGTTTCCCCAGAATCCACTTTTTAGAGTTTTCTCTAGTGAATTATCAGCAAACAGATCAAACATCCAGAGTACCAACGCTTGTTCCTAAGCTGCTGCAGTAAACTATGATGTTTCCCATGATACTGATGCTGAAAGCTGGTTAGAGGAAAGAAAGTTGGCGGCGCTGCTTCTACTGAGTGTGCAGAGTGACGTGCACAGAGCAGCCTCAGCCTGTCCCTGACTCCACTGTGTGGACACCAGGAAATAAATCACCATCAAAGGCCGCTCGACACAATCAGCCCCAGATGGTCTGTGAGCCTCTCAGCTGTTTGAGAAATGTTGAAGTAATTAACAATTAGCAGTTCAAAGAGAGGCCGATGGACCGAAGCAGACCGACCAGAACGAGCGTACTCAGAGAGTGCCGGGGTGAGCAGTGTGTGTTTTAACACCCACTGAACGATCAGTCCACACGCCGCTCTGTGGAGTTCACAGTTGGTCTTTATCAGGAAAACAAAGGAAAACAGACATCAGTGTAACAAACATCAGGCCATGGTAACCTTAACTTTATGAACCTCGTTACACTGAGATGCTTTAGTGTCGCCTCACATCTGCTGTGTTTATTTTTTACTGCATTAATGAGCCATTTTTAATTTTGTTTGATTGACTTTATTCAGCTGTTAATCTATGGAGACGCTTTACTGTGATATGTGATTCAACTTTTTAAGTGCATCTTATTGTTTTTACTCATTTTCCCCTTTCTTTGTTAAATAAAGGGGACCTGGGGGGGGGGGGGGGGGGGGGGGGGGGGGGGGGGGGGGGGGGGGGTTGTCACACACTATACCAGGGTGCAGCAGAGGAGAGTTTGTCTGTTAGTCGAACCTCAGATCCTGCAGATATAACATGGAGTGCATCATAGTCGTGGAAAACTCAACCAGCTCTTTATCTCCTTGAGGATACTTGTGTGTGTGGGAGTTTATGGTCTACATGTGTGAAGGCATTCAGCCATGTCCTGTTGGGGGTGTTTGAGGAGTGTGGGCTAGCCGTAGCAAGACCTCTGTTCACATTGCTGGCAGTAAGTCTGCAATGTTTGTCCAGACAGTCAGGTGATGGTAACACAACCCTTCGATTTTAAACATCGGACAGTTTCAGAGGTGCACAACTCTTTGGATTTCAAGAGGTCAGCAGGTCCTGATGATTCAGAGCACTATTTTTAAAGTTGGCAGTTGATTTTATTGCACCACCCATAACTTATCATATCTCTCCCTGGACTTTGGTGAAATCCCTGGAATATGAAAATCTGCCAGCGTGCTCCCATTGTTGTGACCAGACATACGTAAATGATTACCGGCTCATCTCTAAACTGTCTGCAGTGGCTAAGACTCTGGGTTAATTTTTAACAGAAAAAACAGTTGATCTGATTTCCAGTGACAGCACAGTACTGTAGATAACAGACGACTGTCCAAAACATCTGACACTGTTGATCACAACATTATGAGGCTTATTAGAATAAACGGTTGGTTTGGACATTATTTTTCAAGCAGATCTCAGCGCATTCAAGCTGAAGGTTTAACCTCCACCTGTCTCATATAAGCAAGGGTGTGCCTCAAGGATCAGTACTTTTCATTATTCCCATTAATTGTTTATATCATAAGAGGCCACGTTTCACTTTTATGCTGATGATACTGGTATTTATCGTGTTGCTCCTACACTGAGCAAAGCACTCAGCCTCCTACAATCAGCCTTCATCACTGTTCAGTGTAACTTGAAGAGTTTAACACTTTTTAAATGCAGATAAATCCAGGCTAGGTTTTACGGGCAGAACTTGGCACAGCCACGGGGTAGAGGGTTTCTAGTTTGATGGCCTCGGGATCTTGTCTCTGCTTTTTGCAGATGATGTGGCTCCAAGGTAGTGAGGAGCTCGGTCATTCAGAAGGAACTCAGAGTCCCTGCTCCTCAGCCAAAGGAGCCAGCTGAGGAGGTTCAGGCATCTGATGGGGACGCCTCTTGGTGAGTTTCACAGATGTCCTACTGTGATGAGACAGAACCAGGACTGGTTGGATGGATGGGACTTTTTTGTTTTATTCAAATTTTTTCGTGTTTTAAGTTTTACTGTATTTTATTTTGATTTATACTTACTGTGCCACATTTTTATTTTGTCATACTGTATATATATATATATATATATATATTTTATTTGGTTTTTTAACAGAAATCTGTCAGTCAAAGTTGGACATTTTAACATGGGAGTCTATGGGGTCTGGCTCACTGCTGGAGCCTCTGGTGGGCATTAGAACTGCATTTTTTGGTGCTTTGGTTGGCCCACAGGTTGCTGTTTGTTTTAATTTTATTACTAATTGCTAATTTTATTTATACTGCAGAGGACAAGCGTCATATCTCCCTGTGCACTCTAATAACTTTCCTGAAGTCCCTGACTGAAATGATCTGCGCTCCACAGCGACCCTTACAGCTCCCCTCCTGTTCTGCAGATGTTCACATCAACAACTGGAGACATTTGACTATTAATTCAGTATCTTAGAAGCTCCTATTGTTCCTCCTTTAATCCCAGTTCCCCCTTTTAACTTATTACTGCCAATTTCCCTTTCCTCTCCCTCCTCTGCGTTGATGCTGATGACTTAATTGTTTTCTCGCTGCCCAGCACGGTCTGCCCCTGGGAACCCGCCATGTCCTCCGTTACATCCTGAGGCCATGGGATGTGACACAACGTGCGCGAGCGTGTGAAAGTCAGCCAGTAAATGTGTGTTATCGTGTGTGCAGGTACAAATGTGTGTATGTGTGATTCCCAACATGAGTGGCAAGCGTGTTAAAGCCCACTTTGTCGCGAGACGTGTGGGAAGCCAGCTGAAAGGGCTTCCTCGCTGTTTTCTCAGCGTCAGTGATTACCAGCCGCGGAAATGCTAATGGCTGTTTTGATAGCCACGGACTGAGGCTGAAGCATTTGTTTTACTACGTAATCCGTGTCTGGCCCGCACAGCCCCCACGCCTGTTGATTTTAAATTATGAGGGGATATTGCTGCCTCTGCAAAAAGGTGCCCCCCCCCACACTCCTATGCTGCTGACTGATTTGAATGAGGAAACGTACCTGCCAGCTTCAGCCAAGCTGAGAGCACCTGATATATGATGGAGAAGATATTGTTTCAGCGAACTTTATGAGAACTTAAGCGAGCTCGTCTGTTTTTGCCATCGATAATAAATGATCCGCATTATGTTCGAGACCTTAAATGGAAAACATGCCTGGTTCATGCGCTGCTTCACACCCTGAGCACCCTTACAGAAACTGGACACTCTCTGTCACACTTTCTGACTCTTTTTGTTTCTCTTTGTTGACATTTTGCGTCTCTTTTGAGTCATTTTACTTCTTTTTGTTTGACTCTGGTGCATTTTTTCTCTCTTTGGTCATCTTTTCTGTGTCTCTGGCATCATTTTTAATCTCTTGGGTACTGTGTTTATCTCTTTGGTGAGACTATCTTGACTCTTTGGTGCCATTTTGTTTCTCTTTGTTAACATTTTTTGTCTCTTTTGATTTATTTTGTGAGCTTGTCTGTTTATACCATCGGTAATAAATGAGCCACATTATGATCAGGAATTTAAGTGGAAAACATGGTTGTTTCATGGACTGTTACACACCCAGCATGCTGATATAAATTATTTTCTTAGGGGCCAAAAGTCAAGTTCAGAGATGAAAAGCTAAATGTGGGGACTTTCTGTGGCGAAGGCATCCTGTCTGTTTTTTAATTAGACTTCCAGACTGGTTACTGTTTGACCAGCGGCTGCTCTTTGGAAGGTTGCACAGCCCACCGTTACAAAGATGCTTGTTTTGGACCATCATATTGTTTGCACATCTAACAGTTCCCCCGGCATTATTTGAACAGCGTGGTAATGTGAACACTGCAGTCGCCATCACAGAAGATCTGCCAGTTGCCAGCAGCAACATACAATGTAGGCTTAATTGTTAAAATGAGAGCAGTGCGTGAATGCTAATAAACTAGCCTCTGTGAGTCCACGACCAGTCCCTCCATCAACTGTAGTCTCATTTGTGTGTGTGTGTGTGTGTGTGTGTGTGTGTGTGTGTATGCTATCCATAATAAAACCAGGCTTAACCTGTTCTGGACTCCAGTGACCGTCTGAAGGGTCGACCCCGTCTTTTCCTTTTAAGGGCCTAAAAAAAACATGTCGCCCATTATTCGTACGCATCCGTCCAGATGTTACCATTTAAGAAGAAATGCTTAACAGCCAGAACTGTAGTGCCTCAGACCTGACCAACAGGTGGCAACGCCGCCAGCTGCAAACAAGTCTGACCAATGAGAAAAAGGAAAAGAAGAACATCTGACTTGATGTGACCATAAACCCACCAGGAAAATGTTCAATGACTGAACAACGAGATGCTCATTCTGGAAATCATGAGCCCATCAGAAGAAAAACAGATGATAAAACCGACCTGGCTCACCTCCGGTTCTCAGTCAGATCCAACCCTGGTTTAGGGAAGCCTAAAAGTTAAATCCCCAAATTCCCAACACTAATTTTCCTTTTGGGTCCCGCAGCCTAAGCTTCTTTGACTATTTAAGTGCTGGTTTTATAACATCAGCCAAACTCTCTCCAAAGCAGCGAGTTGGTTCGTTTTCACTGACATAACAAATTTTACTTCATGTTCCCATTTTTCTTTTACAGTGGGTCTGTTTTTGAAGGCCCTCATATGTTTTAGTGAAAACTGCACAACCGGCTTTAGCTCGATACATTAAAACAAAAAAAATTAAATAAGCCAGATCCAGGTTTGACCTTTTCCAGATACCATTTCTTAAATCTGCACTTAATGAATAAAATGCTAAATTAACAGCACACACAAACCTCCTGATTAAGTCAACAGTTTATAAGCTGTGGCTTGTTCACACTGCAGGCTCACAACCCTACGTCACCTGATTGGAAGTCAGATAAAGCAGACTTCCTGGTCGTTATGTCTTTGAATCAGCTCTATTACACTGTGAGGGAGTGATTTGGTCATTACGAACCGGCCGTCAGATTGCTTTCTAATGGGCTGTAGCCGGGGGCCTTGCTGTGGCAGGGTATCGGTAATGATACGTCAGTCTGCTCGCTGAAAGGTCACAGCGTTAACATGACTCGGTGATGAGTGACAAAATGGAGTTAATGTGGCGTTCAGGGTACAGGACTCAAACTAAGCAAACATACTAAGCAGCACATGTGAGTGGGGAGGGAGAGGATGAGGGGCAGGGAGGGAGTGAACCAAAGCCAGAGAGAAATTAAAAGAAAACAGCTTTGAGCTGAGCTCCAAGGTTAGTCGCTGTGGGTCAGTGTGGAGAAGTTTTTGGGTCGTGATTAAATAACATTCAGAAACATATGAGTTTACCCCACAATTCAACCTTTTCATCCCTGTTATCACTGTTCCTTTCAAGCACATAAAAAGCCATTCTGCTGGGTCCTTCACCACATCCATGAACCTCCTCTGAGGTCTTCCTCTTCTCCTCCCGCCTGGCAGCTCCATATTCAAAATCCTTTGTCCAGTATATCCTCTATCCCTCCTCTGCACATGCCCAAACCATCGCGGCCTTGCCTCTCTTCTTCTCCATTTCTTGTCCTTCCTGGTCAATCCCAACAAAGATCTCAGCATCTTCAACCCTGCTGCCTCCACCTAATTATTCTTACCCAAACCTAACCAAGTCGTTTTCTAAAAAATACAAATGAAGTATAAAAATCTGTCACTGTAGGACGTGCACCCCACCAGCCTCTAAAGCCTCACTCGTACCTGTTGCTGTCGCCCTCGCGATGTCACAACAGCTGCTGACTGCACTGAAGCAACGAGTCTGAGCTGGTCTTCACTGTCTGAATGATGCATCGGTGCAGGAGCTCAGAGAGTCTCAGACTACAGAGAGGGCGATGCTGCAGCAGATGGCAAAGGTCAAACTTTTTCAACTCCACGATTTCTTTGCTTCCTGTTTCGACTTCTGTCAGTAATGTGGAGGTTTCACTCAGAAGAGTTTGCAGAGAGTCTGGTGTGCACCAGTATTGAGGTTTTGCAGACACATGCAAAGAAACCACATAACTTACTCGTGTACTCCCCAAAAAACCTCCTTGCGATTGCTGTGGTTGTAGTTTGAATGGAAGTGATGGACTTGTCTACAAACACCGTCCAGCTGCTGTAGTGAAACTGTGACAAGTGTGCCGCAAACTGGAAATGGAGAAGGTTCATCTTCAAAGTAAAAGCTGAGCCTTTTGAAATATGTTGGCTGCGGCACTGAGACACAGCTTTTACTTTGAAGGTGAACCTTCTCCATTTCTGGTTTCCTGTGGCACTTTTTAAAGCTTTACTTCCGCTCGGTTTGTAGTTAGCGACTATTTGCAGACAAACATGAAAAACTACAGGCAACCGTGGCAACTTGCTAGCAACCAAAGCATTCACTAGGAGGTTTTTGGTGAAGTACTGCCAGCCGGCCGGGTAGTAGGAACGTTTCCTAGCAACTGTCAAGCAGCGTGCACATGACACCACGTGACAAACGTCGGTGTACGGGGACGGGGGCTGTGCTGACACCAACAGAACCAACACAACAACATAAACCAGGCTCTAACGTGGACGTATTTGCCCTTTCAAAGTGGGCGTGACCTGTCAGGCTGCTGGAGACATCCCATAATACACTTCTCCTCTACTCCCCATGTAAGCCACAACTACATTTCACTAACTTCTTTGCTCTTCTGGCTGCCTCTCCGTGATCCAGGTTCTGTTGGTGAACACTTCCTTTTTAAAGGGAGCTCTTCCTCACCACAGTCACCAGTTGCTGCTCACAGGGGAGTGTTGGATTGCTGGGTTTTCTCTCTAATACAAATAAAATTAAAGTCTGCATTTTTTTCTTGCTTGTTTTCTTTTCTGATTTTCATCAAGTTACATGAAGCACACTTTCCCCTGAGCAGCTGACCAGCATCACGATGCCAGTTTCATGGATCTGCTCACACGCTCATCGTTAGCTCATCGATTGCTTTTCATTAACATTTAAAAGCAGCTTCTGTCGCGCCGTCCCATTAAAAAAGTGAAGGGGGAGGAAGTCGAAGGCTGTTTTCCTCACTGAGCATGTGCTGCTTTTTATGTGTGTTTCTGTGTGGCAGGCTTTAACAGTCACCATCCTCCTCCTCCTCCTCCTCCTCCACTTGAGCCCAACCACCATTCAGGTGCAAATAGCGGCCGAGACAAGCGGCAAATTTACAGCCCGGCTTTACGGCGCACGGCGGTCTGGGCCTTTTTCTCCTCTGTGGTTGCAGCTCTTTGGGTGGCTCGGGGAAACATCTGGAGGGGACAATGAATCCCAGGGTCGCTCAGCGGCGCTCTTTCAGCGACACATGCCGGCGACGCACGCAAATCAAATGCACCCACGCTCAATAACGCTCGGGCTCTCTATCAAATCACCGTCAGACATTTTTAGGGCTGGCTCACACACAGCAACACAGATTCAACTGGTGGATTCATCACACTTCTAAAGTGACCCAGAAGCTGCCAAAACTCAGGGTGGGACAGTGACATCAGGACTTATTTCTGCATCCATAGACGGTACGTCAGGGAAGGAAGTCAGAGGAGTTTGAGATGTTTTAACCATCAGAGACAGTGCTGCTTGGATCAACTTTCTGAAGTTGGAAAATGTGTTAGTCACCATGACACCTCCTTCAGAGTTGTGGAATTGGTTACACAACGGGGTCTGAATGTTTAGGGTGATAGATTTAAATCCATTTCTGTCCCAACCAGATCTTTGGGATATATCCATCCCAGCTTTATCCTGAAGAATTAAACCTACAGAATTATGAGATTCAGTCTGTAAAAGTGCATCTTATCCTATAAGTTTATCCTGTAGGCTAGTCTTATAAATGTCTTTAAAATTACATATTCATATCTGTTGAAATTTGAGAATTTTATAAGAATTAAAAATTTTAGTTGAAAAAAAAATTATTTTTTTTTTAAGTCTTCCTGTGTCCTTATGGGCAGTACCTTCACAGGCCACAAGGGGACCACAGCCCTCATCAGGAATCACTGATCTGTTGGATGTCTGTGAAATTTAGGCTACATCAACATGTACATGGATATTTTTTAAAATTGGTATTTTTCA
The DNA here is from genome assembly GCF_007364275.1 of Archocentrus centrarchus. Taxonomy (NCBI): domain Eukaryota; kingdom Metazoa; phylum Chordata; class Actinopteri; order Cichliformes; family Cichlidae; genus Archocentrus; species Archocentrus centrarchus. The sequence continues at coordinate 3,054,338 of NC_044366.1, forward strand.
TTCATTCATTTTGATAAGTATCTCAGTCCACATGAAAGTGGAAAAAAACGATTTCAAGAGCATGTCAAAGTTGTCCTTGTCCACATGTAAACGCAGAAATGGAGTTTTTCAAAAGCTCCAAAACACTGTGTACGTGAAAGGCCAAAGCACAGAAAACGCTACATGTACCAAATTACTCATGTACGTGTGGATGAAGCCTAAATCTTAGCTAAAAACTCAGCGTAAAGAGTGCTGATGAAAGACTGGAGAAGCTGAGGATGATTTAAATAAAGAACTGCAGCATGTTAAAAAGACGAGAGCCTCATCCAGATACATCTCACCAGGCTGAAGGGGTTTCTGCTGTGACTCATGAGGAAGTGTTGGGTCCATCAAAGTCAAGACAATACCTCGTTTAGCTAATTTACACTCTTTGTGCTCCTATACGCTGCACAACACAGTCATCAGTCATTTTGCTGACATGGTGGACGTACACCTCGTGGCAGGACGATACCCCCACATCAGGTGCTCCACGTTATATTGATGGCGGTTCTTCTCCAACACATTAACTCTCATTACTGCTCCACTGAACCGCCTGGCATTTACAATGACAAATTCCTCCCGGCGTGGGCCCACCAGGACCTGATTTACAGACCTCTGCAGCCCCTCAGCACCCTGCACATATTGCAGGAGTTTAACACGATAGATCCAATTTTAGGCGGGAAAAAAAAAAAAAATTTTCTCAAATGTCACTAATCTGCAAACCTGGGAATAAAACTCTGAGCTGTTTCTTCAGTGTGTGGAAGGTATTTTGCAAGCCAGCAATTAGATTATTAGCCTGGGTGTCCGATTTTTCATGTTTAATGGCCTTTAATGGAACGCTTCTGTAACGTTAACGTGTTTTACGTTGCCCTGACCGTGCTGCCAGACGTTATGCAGTTAACTTACGTTCACGTGTAATGAAAGAAAGTTTTTCCTCGTCATGACTCCCTTTGTGTTTCGAGTCCCTCTTCAGCCGCAGAGCGTGGACAAATCGAATTGTCCTCCCAGAGAAAAAAGCTCCAGAAACTACTTCACACTGATTGATGCTCCTCGAGTTGGTGAAGGAGGAAGAGCTCAATTAGTGTGTGTGTGTGTGTGCGTGTGGTGGGGGTGGGGTGTTACAGTGTAATTGAGTTAAAGTCTCCCCAGGCCTGAACTGAATTAAGAGCAGATTAACGGTAAAGTGCTGAGTGTGTGAGTGTGTGAGGTGGTGTTTTGTTCTGTTTGTTGAGTACTGTGGTCAAAAAAGATGATTTCAAAACCGAGTTACTTATGAGGATATTCACTGCAAAAACTAGTTAGAATATAAATATTTTTATATTCTCGATTTATTAATAATATAAAAACAAAAGTTAAAAATTCATATTTTGGAAACAGTTACTATCAAAACAGTCGTTTTTGACCCCTCCCCCCAAAAATATGTGTAGATATAATGACGGTGACATTAAATCAAACCTTTTTTAAATTATAGAACTAGAATAATTTTCTTTTAATTACTTTTATTACCAAAAAAAAAGAACAATTCTGAAGTCAAAGAAAACAATATTAGCATATTCAGTCCTACTTTAAAGGACATATTTTTCTGCTGCTGAAAAAAAATGCCAGGTGAGTTATTATCACAAAATTTCAACTTAAGTATCTTGAAATTTCAAGTCACCTCTGAGTGAGTCAAAATTTTGAGTTATAAAGTCAAAATTTTGACTTAGAGACGATGTCACTAACCATGCTGGATGGCCACGGCAAAAAGGGAGACACGCACAAATGCTGACAATTAAAAGACTTCATTTTAAATGAAAAAACAAACAAGGACCGAGCTTAAACGAACCAAAGTGTGTGTTCTCAGTACAATCAGTGGTGTAAATGAGTGCACGGGTGAAGAAATGATGTCACAGCGGCAAAAGAAAATGTCTTTAGTGGCTGTAACAAGCTTCTATACCATACCCTGTGGGTACATCGTCCACGTTGCTAAGACTGATTTAGCTGATCATTTAGTACTGCACCCCCTCATCCAAACGCCCCCAAAAACAACCACACACGGCAGTGATGCATCCAAACGTCACGTTTCATACGTGACTTCATACGTGGTTAAACCTGCTGATTTTTCTGCAGCATATCATCCAGTATTTGAACCTGTCTCCAAAATGAAGGGAAGAAAGTTTAATATCAGCAGTACGGTGAAGAGGCACATTATGCTACAGTTTGGTAGAAATCATAGTATACTGCTGATTCCTGCTCAGTGTGTTAAAAAGTGTTCACAGTTTGGATTTCTGACTAATTTCTCCTCCGGCTGCTGTATAGCCGTTTCTCTCCACCACAGAGCTTCAGTTACATTCCAGCGCTGCAGAAAGGCCTTTGAAGTGCGACCCAGCTGCCCCATTCATGCCTGAAGTGCACACCAGGTGCCTCGGACCACAAAAAGCTGGAGAAGAAAAGCTCTTTGCTCCTCACAAAAACCCCACGTCACAAATCTCCCAGCTATACCCCCCACGTCTGCAGCCGCCGTGGAGGTCAAGTGGTGCTTTCTGTGGGCAAACGGTGGATTAAAGTCTGAATAAAAGAGCAGATTTATGGAGTAACGCAGTTGTTTTGGTGAAAGTTTATAATGTAACTCAGAGCCCGTCTATAGGCTGAGAGCTGGGGATAAAACTCACCTCAGCTACATAAAGATCTGAGCTGCAGGTTTCTCTCTCTCTCTCTCTCTCACACACACACACACACACACAGCAATAAACTGGAGGTTTTAATAGGTATCTAATGCCATCTACCACGCATCTTATTCCAGCCTGAGGTTCTAAGAGGAAAACAAAACAGTCTCCAAAAGTCGGAGGCAGCGTTTCGCTGTGACTGCAGTGAGTCTGAGCTGATTTAGCTGAAGTCCCGTCCAAAGTGTTCAATCAGAACAAAGTCTCAGGGTTGCTCAGTCACATTTAATTTTGTTTTTCCAGACATTATTTTTCTGATTTTTCAAGTTCCTGGACTTTAATTTCCCTCCTGTTTATCTTTTCTGTGAGCGTGATTTTCCATCAGAGCCTTCTCATATCTGCTGATTCGTCCCCATGAACACAAAGTGACGATTTCTCACTTTTTTTTTTACTGTTTCACTACTTCTGTTTTTCTCAGAGGATTCATATTCTCGTACCAGCCGCTGTAACGTCTGACCACGTTTGTGCAGTCATGAGAACACAGTGACAATTATCTTTATTTTTAATGGAGGTGTATGTGTGTGTGTGTGTGTGTGTGTGTGGGGTGGGGGGGGGGGGACCTTTTTTTCCACTCTAAAGGCTGTTTCACACCGGATGCGTTGCATAAAAATGACTCGAAATTCAGAATCTTTTGGATGTGAACTTGTCGTGTAACCTACATACACACCAGACGCGTTGTGTTTTTGCGAATAAATCGCCCTCATAAAACACAAGAAATGAAGTCGACATCAAGCGATGATGTAATGAGGTTGTGTTGTTTCTAAACAAGAGGAGGAGGAAACAGAGATTCTGGGTTCATCCAACTCATAAGAAAGCAGCAGCAGGGAGAGTTTCATGGTTTGATCCCGGAGTTGAAGCTGCATCACGGATGCTTTCGCGCATATTTCAGGATGTCAGTGGGAAGTTTGAGGTCTTGTTGGCTGAGTTGGGACCACATGTGAGGAGGCAGAGAATAATTTCAGAGCCGACTGACCCGGAGCAGCGTGCAGCTGTGTGTCTGAGGTAAAATAGTACGATTTTATTGTTCCCGTTTTGAGCTATGACCTCACATGTTGCTAAATGCAGCGCTCTGATTGGTCAGACCTGTTTGTTCGCTTGCGAAAGTCAGAAAAATCGAACTTGATCTGAAAAAATAAATGCTGCAAATTCGTCTTGTGAAGTGATGCGGTCGGTGTGAACGGCTGCATTAAGAACAGGCGAGCCCGAAAAATATTTTTAACGCACGGAACAATCACACGGAATTTCCGGGTCCGGTGTGTGAAGGCCTTAACTCTTGCAGTGTCTTCATGTGTGAGATGTTTGATGACACACTTTAATAGCAGAACTAAATTAAAAAGTTCCTTTTATGACCAACAGGATCTCAATGATGTGTAAATGATGAGTAAACTGAATGTTGTTGTTGCGTCTCAGTTTTTCCAGTGTTGCACTTTGCAGACGATTCCTGCCCTCGTCTCATGACGCCGCTTTCCAACCACAGACAACAACTTTCAATCATTTTCATCAAATTGCCCAGCTTGGAGTGAATATATTTCCCCCGTTTCTGGATAGAACAGGTTGAGTAAATGGACAAAGTTCAGGTTTCTATTGTAGTAAAATACCTTTCTGAGAGTATCAGGGACATCACAGCACTGTGGTAAAATTCTTAACTGACCAATCAGCACGCTTTAGCAGAACGATAGTGTTTTGATGCTGTATCCAACTTTTGTGGACCATCTCTTCGGTGCCCCCTTGTGTGCCTTGGTTGAACTGCAGCCAGTTTCTGTACAATGGCATTAACAGGAAGTGGAATGACTAGCCTAGAATGTCCATCTTTTATATACAGTCCATGATGGAGAGGTGTGATTATTCTTTAAGTGGAAGTATAAAATGAATGGAAATAATCTGTGTGTTACTGAGGGGGAAGGCTCTGCTGTAAATAAATCTGTGTACAGATTCTTCTTTGTGCTAATAATGCTGGAGTAAACCCGACCAAAGCTGCTGCACTGCTGGGCAAAGTTGAAGATTTATCCTCCAAATCAAACATTTATTTATTTATCTACCCGTACTCAGCGTGATTTGCTCGGAGGCCCTCGCTTTCGTGCTTTAGCGTCAGCGCTAAGGAAGACGGATGGGAGTAATTAGCCTAACCTGGAGCTACCAGTGAATTATCCACCATCTCCCACCGTCTCCCTCCAAACCTCAACATTTCTCTGGCTAGATTTCTTCATCACCTTCTCATGCCTGTCTTTTATCTCATACTTGTTCTAATAACAGATTTATTTCTCTTTCTAACTTTATGTTAATCACTGTGTATGTGTCCAGCTCTTTTACTGCGCATCTTTATCAAGCTAAACTTTCCTCCCTCCTTCTGTCCGTGTTTCTATGTCTTTTAACCTGTTTTAATTTCTTAAGATAAGATAAACTTTAATGATCCCACAACAGGGAAATTTGTGTATTACAGCAGCTCAAGTACAGAGAAGAAGGATGAAATAAAATAGAAAATATATATATCAATACACAGCGTACACAGTAAGCATTATGGGTGGGATTGTAAATAAATAAAATGTATATGTACTAGGGCTGCAACTAACGACTATTTTGATAGTCGATTAGTCATCGACTATTGAAACAATTAGTCGACTAATCGGATTATGAATCACATAATTATGAAATGGCACTTATTTAGCTATCACCTTTTACATTTAGCATAAGGTTATTTAAAATGTGGTAGTAAACACATACTTCATTCAAAACTTTTAATCAGGTTTGCTGCTGATATAACTTTAACGGTCCATTTTTCCAACCATAAAAAAATATATAGAGTACTGTAAAACAAAGTTGGCACAGTTTCACCAGTATCCCCCATCACTAAACGTGCTGCTGAATGCTATCCGGTCTTTAAGTCTAAAGTAATTTATGGGTCTAAATGCTCCTAAATAAACAGCAGGTATAACCAATGACTGGTCACTATTAAATATGATTGTAACATACTGTAACGTTGTAAACACACTTCCACAGTCGGCGATGTTCACAACAAAGGTCGTCTTTATTAGCAGAAAAACGGCTGCTGTAGGCCACAGCCACGCCAACCACAACTACAACAACGGAACAGCAACACACACACACAGGCAAGCTCTCGGTCTTTTCTCTCTCTCCATGCTGCCTTCACGAACCTCCCGAACAGTCCGAAATCCCACAACATCAACACGCTCTCTAACTAAGAGAATCGCTACAATACCTTATCAACTGCAGCCATTTCCGCTTCTCTTTCTCATCGGTAAAATCACAGCTGAGTGTGTTTTTTTTGAGTTAAAACAACCAGGGACACAGCAAAATTGATCACGTGACAGTTTGGATCCGGAAATGGAATTCTACATCATCACTTAACAACCGGATTGCGCATGTGTGAAGCTCGCCAGAGATAGACGGACAGGAAGATGTTTCACTACGTTAAAAAAAAAACACCAGTAATAATAAACGACTATTATCGACAATTAAATTTGTCGTCTACTATTTTTATTGTCGATTATAGTCGACAATGTCGACTAATCGTTGCAGCCCTAATATGTACTATATATAAAGTTACACTGTGTGCATAAGTGATGTCAGTGGAGGTGAAGTGTCAGGTGACTGATGACATCATGATGTGTTATACAGTCTAACTGCTGTTGGGATGATTGAGCTGTGAAAGCGCTCCTTCCTGCAGAGACGATGTTTCAGTCTCTGAAGGAGCTGCTCAGCTCACCCACGCTCTCATGCAGAGGGTGATGGGGGTTCGTCCATGGTGGAGGTCAGCTTTGCTAACATCCTCCTCTCACCCACCACCATCACAGACTCCAGAGGACATCCCAGCACAGAGCTCGACCTCCGCACCAGTTTATCAATCCTGCTCCTGTCCCTTTCGGTGCATCCACTGCATAGAAAAGGGCAGATGCTACCTCTTAGTCATAAAAGGTCTTTAACAGAGTCCTGCAGACACCAAAGGACCTCATTGTCCTCAGCAGGTGGAGTCGACTCTGGCCCTTCTTATACAGGACGTCTGTGTTTGTAGTCCAGTCCAGCTTGTTGTTGAGGTGAACACCCAGGTACTTGTAGGAGACCACTGTCTCCATGTCCTTTCCCTGGATGTTCACCGGTGCTGTGGGGGGGTGACTTCCTCCTGAAGTCTATGACCATCTCCTTCGTCTTGCTGCTGTTGATTTGGAGTGTGTTGGTCTCACACCAGCCGACAAAGTCACTGATGACCCCCCCTGTATTCCTCACTGTTCCCATCTGATACACATCCGATGATGGCCGTATCATCTGAGAACTTCTGTTGGTGGTCTGAGTTGTGCCTGAAGTCTGAAGTGTACAGACTGAACAGAAAGGGTGAGAGGACCGTGCCCTGCGGCACCCCCATGCTGCAGACTACCACATCAGACACACAGTCATGGCACTTCACATACTGTGGTGTGTTGGTGATGTAGTTGATGGTCCATGCAGTCAGCTGCCTGTCCACTCCGGCTCCCTCCAGCTCCCCTCTCAGCAGTGCAGGCTTAATGAACACGACCCTCACAGGTGAGAGAGGGATCTGTGCAGCAGGTAGATGACAGCGTCATCCACCCTGATGCCGGGCTGGTAGATGAACTGCAGGGGGTCCAGCGCTGAGCTCACCGGTGGGTGAAGGAGGTGCAGGATGAGCCTCTCCGTGGTCTTCATCAGATGAGAGGTCCGGGCCACAGGTCTGCAGTGGTTGGGCTCCCTGGGGTGTGTCTTCCAGTGAATTTGATGATGACAAACCTGAAATAAGTAGAAGTTACCACTTTAATGACTTCCCAAACTCTTTAATCACATTCATTTTTGCATTTTAGTGTCACACTAGTGTACAAAATTAACAGTCATTTATTATTAACACAATATTTACATCTCATTTGTAAATATTGTGGTTATCCTGACATGTCTGCTCTGGTTCTAAATGGTTTGTGGATAATTTACCAGCAGATGCCAGCTTTATTTGGCTAATGTCCCCAGGACGTCTTTGATAGACGTCAGCATCTGTCCATCTACGGTTTGGTTTTTGTAGCCATGCTGTGACCCGGGAGATGACCTCAGGTTTCCATCATGTTTGCTGAGCACACATTTCAGTGTTGAACCGTCAGTTGACCATCTTCTCACATCGTCTCATCCTGGTTAAAGACTCGATGTCTTAGCCATCGAACACGACTGAAACAGTGACATCATCTCCCCGGCCAAAACCGGTCACATTATGGATGCTGAATACATTATTGAAAAAACATAACATTCTGTATCTGTAAACACAAACTAATTGGTTTTTGTTTTTATTTCACATTTTGCTGTGAGCCTCGTGTGTGCACCCATAGAGAGTCTTGTGTGCCATATTTCTTTAAATAAAATTGGTTTTCCACAATACAATACTGTGCGTGTTTCACAATAAAAGTCTGGAGGGCTTTAAATTTGAAATGGTACAGGAAATGTTGAGTTTACACAAAAAAAACCAAAAAGTGTGGGTTTTTTTTAAATTACTAAAATATGACTAATTACACTCAAACAGAAGGGATTCCTTCAGTATATCTCTGGAACTTGAAGCAAGAAGAGGTCAGTGGTCACTATAAGATGAACTACAAGCAAACAACAATGTGTCGGTGTTAGTTTACATTAACTTTTAAATAAAAAGATATTTTGCTCCCCAAACTAATGAAAACTAAGATGAAAATACTGAATCCACTGTGCTGATTTTAAGGAGGCAGCTTTAAAGGTAGAACGTTTTCTTTCATAATAATTTTGACATCTTTGACCATTTAGTTTGTCATTATTGTTTCTTTTCTATTGTGTCTTCCTGTATGAAACACACTGATAACAGTATTCCCTGAAAACCCTCTTTTGTCTGATCATTTCTTAATATTTAAAGTTACAATAATGGATTACACAGTAGTGAGGAATACATTTCATTACAGTAAAAGTCTTTCCGAAAGTGCTGAAACTAAGTTGAAGGATATAATTCATCCACTGTTAACTTCAACGCCATATGCCAACACAGTGCAGAGCAGCTCTAAACTCTACTCCCAAAGAGGTCGATTATCTCGTTAATAGTGTTACATCCTCACTGCATATGACTCTGAATACTGTGGCTCAAATCAGAAGTGCCTTACTCCCTGGTATAACTGACAAACACACAGCTTAAAGCAGATAACCCGTAAGATGGAGAGGAAATGATGTCTCACTAATTTAGCTCGTAAAAAGCCCTTCAAAGAAGCCCTCCATAAAGCTAGGACGTCTTACTGCTCATTAATTGAAGAAAATAAGAACAACCCCAGGTTTGTTTTCAGCACTGTAGCCAGGCTGACATGCTTCAATCTTAAATATGATCCCATCTCTATTAATTGGTTATGTACCACAAGCCTTTAAGGTGGCAGTAATTAAACCATTACATAAAAAGTCATAACTTGACCCAGCTGTCATAGCTAATCATAGATCAGCCTTCCTTTTCTCTCAAAACTTCTTGAGTAGTTGTAAAACAGCTAACTGATCATCTGCAGAGCAACGGTTTATTTGAAGAGTTTCAGTCAGGTGCTGCGGTAGTTTGAATCATGGCTCCAGGAGTGCCACATGGTTCTGTACTGAGACCAAAAGCATTGCATACATTTTCATTGCTATGCAGATGATACTCAGCTTTATCTATCCATGAAGCCAGATGACACACATCAATTAGTTAACCTGCAGAAATGTCTTAAAGTCATAAAGGCCTGGATGACCTCTAATTTTCTGCTTCTGACAGATATAGAAGCACAGATAGAGACACCCTCTCTATTTTTAAGACTAGGCTTAAAAATTTCCTTTTTGATCAAGCTTATAGTTAGGGCTGGATCAGGTGACCCTGAACCATCCCTTATTTATGCTGCTATAGGCCTAGGCTGCTGGGTGGTTCCCATGATGCACTGAGTGTTTCTTTTCATTCACTTCTTTTTACTGTTTATACCCCACTCTCTATTTATTCATTAGTTATTATTAATCTCTGGCTCTCCCCCCTCAGCAGATGACTGCCCCTCCCTGAGCCTGGTTCTGGTTCTGATGGAGGTTTCTTCCTGTTAAAGGGAGTTTTTCCTTCCCACTGTCACCAAGTGCTGCTCATAGTGGTCAACCTGGTTGATGGATTTTCTCTGTATTTTTGCAGGGTCATCTTGAGGTGACTGTTGTTGTTGTTATTTGGAGCTATATAAATAAAATTGAATTGATTTAATTTTAGTCACATTACTTTAAATAGCATTTTGTTTCCTCACTTTGAGAATAAAGTGGCTGAGCATCTCTTTGCCTATGAAATTCATTCACACCTCTCTCTGCTAACAGATTCAATTCAACGCACCAATGTAAAATTAAATAAGGCCACCGTTTGGGTGTCTAGTGTTTGATGCTCGCTCACAGGCTCCATCGATCCTTAACCACAGTTTACGTTGCCGTTTAAGAAGCAGGAGACGGCCGCGCCGCTGCAGCAATCAGAGGGTGACACAGATTATCTGATTTCCAGGAAAGGAGGCAGAGAAAGGAGAGAGAGCAGCTGAGACATGTCTTTTCCATCCTCGTCCGTTTGCACTCTCAGCTTCTAATCGTCTCTGCGGTTGTGGTTCATTCAGAAGATGGGGTGTTAGGAGGACCGGGAGGTTTGGACTGACAGGAGTGCCAGTTATAGGCCGACCTCACAGCCTCACGTCCAAAAACCACAGTTTTCACCAGCAGAGAAAGCACTTTCCATAAATGCAGGATCACAGTTACATCTATGAACATCCAGGCAACAAGAAAGGAGCGAGATCCAGCAACCCCAAATCGTTTCCTTACTGCCATTAAAACCTTCAAATTAGATTAAAGGAGAGAAAGAAGAAAAGAGGAGGAGGAGGAGGAGGGAGGAAAATGGCGATGTGAGCTCCAGCGTTTTTCCGATTTGGGGCAGAAAATCCTATTTCATGGTGGTGTGGAAGTCCACTCCAGAAAAACTTTTTATCGACTCCATCATCTGACTTTCTGAGGGTTTTTTTCCCTGCTCTATCTCTCTGCTTCCTCTCAGAGTGCTGGAGACAGCACTTGATTCCCAGGCATTTGTTTTTGATTTGCAGTCACTGAAGGCTTGCCATCATGCCTTCGAGGCCTGATTGTATTACCAGGAGATACAGAGTAATTGGAGAGATTAAAACCTCCTTCTTCTCTCATTTGATATTCTTGCAGAAACCGAGGAATGTCCATTAGGCCCCTGAATGTTGATTAGAGAGACAAATCTGACGTCCAGATAGCTGATGATAGGCGAAGTGGATTTTCTTGGTTAAGTGTTTCACGATGTCACGCAGCATTCATTAAAAAAAGGGGGAAAAGGCAGGGATTTGATTTGGATGACATGATTATAACGTCATGTGAAGCCATCAGACTTCTGGAAGAGCATCACAGAAAGGAGCGTCACGGCTCTAAGATAGAGGGGAAGTAACAGTTTTTTTTGATGCGTGGCTCGGTCAGACGCTACAAGAAGGGGGGGGGGGCACGTGTCAAATGCATGTTACAGACATCTTGAGGAGGCCAGGCTGTCTTCACATTCTAACACAGTCTTCAAAAGAGTTTGATTAGATGAATTTAAGGCCTCAAAACTTCTTGGACACACTTGTCAAAGAGGACATCCAGCTGTTTTGTCAACCAGACCAAGAGCTGCAGTTCCTCAAATGTCCACTTGAGGCTTCAACAGTGAGTCAGTTTCTAGATAATTTCCCCCTTAATAACAACTGTACAGGTGTGAATGTTTCTATAACTCACCTGTTTGGCTTGTATTAAGGCTTAACGTCTGCAGTATCTGCTGTCTGCTGGGCTTCACCTCAGATGACTGGAGTCCCAGAACTTCACTCTGGGCTGGGAGCAGAAGCAGATGTGGGACATGAAGGTAAGTTTAGGAGGTTTACTAACAAAGGCCAAATGTTTAGAAGAGCACAAGGCTTCCTGAAGGACCAAGGGGAATGGGCCAAAGAGGAGAGACGCAGAGGTGAGTGGGCAGGTTGGGGAATTTCCTTCCAGGTGGAGAGTGGGCAGGTGGGATCCTTTCCAAAGGTGAGTTCCTTTTCCTGAGGAGTTTTCCAGGGAGTTTGGACCAGAGAGATGTGCTGACAGCATACTGCCTGTCCTCACTTTGAGATTGGTCCTGAAATATGTAAGTGGGTGGTGGACTGATGGGAAGCAGGTGGAAGGCCAAACAAGTCAAAAGGTTGATTACCAAAACAAGATACCGATAATCCAGCTGGATTCAGCCAGTGAAGAACTCTGCATACTTTGGTGTCCAGTCATATCACACAGTCCAACTGGAGTGGACACAACTATCCAAACGGGAAAAGGCTGGGCTTTTACTTTGAAGAATCCCGATCCTATTTCCCCTTAATTCCTTCTTAATTGATTTATCTGTTAGTGAATTAAGTGAGTCCTGATCATGGGAGATGATGTTTTAAATTCATCTTATTCTTTACAGCATGTGGGCAAGTTCCAGGAGAGAGAGAGAGGATAAAATATGAAGGACGTGATTCCTTACTTTTACTATCCTGTAGTACTGGGGCGCATTATTATTATTTTTTTTATTTATTTTTTTTCTCTAATTTTGGGCCACAGCGGCTTTTATTCACAGTAGAGAGACAGGAAATGGGGGAAAGATACGGGCGAAGACACGTGGGCAGGCTGGCAAGCCTGTGCCGCCTGCACTCCAATGCGGCATATGCATGTGGTCACCGGCTTCACCACTAAGCCACCCAGGTGCCCTGCGGTGCATTATTTTAATGAACTTCTCCCATGTTAACATTTCTGCAGTGCTTTTATAAATTTCTACTAAAAGAAATCAGACATCGAGTCGATGTGCAGCTGTTGCTTGTCACCTCGCTGGGCGACCGACCTGGACAGCACGCGTAACGCTGCGTCCACACTGGAAGCAATTCAAGCATCACTTGGAAGTTGACTGCTGGTCGCTTCGAACATGCCGGCAAGTTGGACGATGCCGGGCCAAACGGGGACTGTGACGGTGAAATCATCTTAGATGAACTTACAGTTCTTCTAAGGTTTCCGTTCCGGTGTGACAATCAGGTGACAAATACAAAGTTATGAATGTGAGCCTGATCCTACCCCAACCCTGAGCAGACTTCTGACGACCTCGGGACTGTTATGAGGTACAGTCACTGCACTGGTTGGCGTCTCCATTGCTGTCTGATCTCTAAAGTTTTCACCACAAGATCGCTGAGTTCTGCTGAGCAGATGCTCCGGGTTGTCCCCTGATCCAGATTAAAACGTAGGGGAGGTCGGGTCTTTGTAGTTTCTGCTCCTGTTTGTCATTTCAGGACCTTGCCAAGGTTTTATGAACGTGCTTTTATTCTTCTAAAATGTGTTTTGTTTTTGTTTTTGCTTGTGCACTTTGTTGTTTTTAAATGTGCGTCCATATAAACTGAGTTGACCACATAAACCTAATTAAACTACATTTGTGTAACTGGTACTGAAACATTAATTTTCTATAATGCAAAGAAAAAGCCAAGAAATGGGATGACTGTATCTGAGGCATCCTCAGTCCTTAGGTGGATATTTAAAGGTGTTTCTACATCCTTGGACCATCAAGATGAAGCAAAAACAGACTGATATAAAGCACCATCCTCCTCCTCTGCCCTTCGGCTGTCCTGTCACTGCTGCATGACCTTTGACCCTGACTTTGGAGGCCAGTGCTAGCCAGTAATCCTCTCAGTCTTGCTCTGAGCTTGTTCTCTCATGCCTAGTCATGCACAGAAGCACCAGCCAATTGACACTCTTGCCAATATCCAGCCCCCACCGCTCTGTCCTTATTACCTCGGTACACAGCGAGGAGGGACACTGCGGTCGCCGTCGCACTCGTAAACCATCAGAAGGATTTTTAACATGTTTAGTTTGTGCAGCAAGAAAGAAGATGTGATTTCATTTCTGTTCCAATAAAAATTAATTGATGCCTTCAGCATGAAGCTTTAAAACAGTCAGGTGGGTAACACCTCACATTTTCCTGCTTCCTTTGATTTCAGATGACCTCAGATATCCATCCGAGGCTCTTTTATTCCCTAAAACTCAAAGTGTTGCATCAGGGTCTCTGTTCCTAAATCTCTGCCTCTGTTTACACTTCACTCTCCACCTCACTCGATTTCTCCTCCCTTGGGTTAATCATGACTCTGTTTTCTGTGGTTTGGGCTCACTGGACTGAAGCAGCAGAGAGAGGAGCAGCAGAGGAGAGAGGAAAAGCAAAACATGAAGACAGTACTGCAGATCGATACGTGTATTTCCACAAGTCACACTGAGGGGGGGGGTCAATGAGGGCAGATTTCTGCAAACGCGAGTCCTGCATTACTGCAGCAGTGACTGATCACACACACACAGACACACACACACACACACACTAATGTAAACCGTCTCATCAGTTCAATGCTCAAGGTGCTTATATATAGTAAAGAACCTGAACAATCAGATGATCTGCCATGAACAACACGTTGCTCCGCTGCTCTTTAAGGACTGCACGTTAAAAACGACCTCAAAGACCGACTTCTTCCAACGATCCAGGAGCAGTTTGTTGACAATCTGTACATTTTCCAGGAGCGGAAATACACTTAAATACTTAATGTTTAAATCAAAATGGAAAAAAGAATTATGTGTGATTATATCTGAAGATGAATGCCTGCAGTCTACTACAACATGCTGTAGTTGGAGAGACACTGCTGGAAGAAATAAGATTCTTTGTCATTCCCAAAATCAGGAGTGAATTTCTCTCTGTAATGCAGCCGCGTTGGAGCCGATGTGGAGCAGTAAATGTAAACCATTGTTTTTGGGAGCGTGCTCATTTTGTTATTGACAAAATTCTGGGTTACAACATACCAAGTTCCTGTATGATGTTGTAATATTTTCTTAAAAGAAGCCATCACAAAGAGATGTTACAAACCGGACACACCAACACAAGATGGAAAAACTGGCTCACAAGACAAGACTTCATGAGGAACAGTGTTGAAGAAATGGACCGTGTTTATGAGCCAATCACAGGGTGAGGACTGAAATATTGATGTCTCGGTTGATACAGTGATTTTTGTTGGTTTGTTTTGTTTTCTTTTGTGTATGTCTGAAACGGGAACGCAGGTGGACGAGCGGAGGTCAGCAAAATGTGATCGTGTTCTCCATCAATCAGGATTTGGCAGCATGCCACAGAGAGCTGTAGGAGTTATGAAAATGAAGGGTGAACACTGTAAATACTGACTCTTTGCATGAATTACAAAAATCTGAAAGATAAAAAGTGCTCAAAGACATCACCCTGAGACGGTCGCTGAGGATCACTCAGTCCTTTCCCTGCCATTCGGGACTCCCAAAGCAGCACCGTACTGCGTTCTTGCAGTCTGACTGGACATGTTTATAATCTATGAATCTGTCCTTCCTATGCAGGGACAGTTAAAAACACCACAAAATTAGCATACTCTGCACAAATGAAATGCCTTAACGAGCAGATAATAATTGGCTGATCTATCAAGAAAATGGGTGTTGTTTTTTCAGAAGGTAAATGGTTATTTTCTCAGGGTTAACAAAGTCAATAAAGATCTATACAGTAAGAGTTTATTGTGTATCATTTTTTGAGGATTTGGATTTGGTGCCAAATTTGTGTCCCAGCTACTCACCAAATCAGGCACGTTCTAAATGGGCACATTTTCATGAACTAGAGGGCATCGCCTTTTAAATAAAGTTTCTGTTGAGAGCTTTTCCATTTGTGTGGTCCAAACCGAGTCACTGGAGAACCATCTAGGATTACATGGAGGACTTGGGTTTGGTTAAGATGGTAGTTTTAGTTGATTCAGCTCTCTCCTTGATCCAGGTGTTGTCAAACATGACGTTTGATGCACCCACCTGTACGTGGGACCACTAAGTGTTTTCTTTTTAAAGGAACAGGAAGTGTGAGCGCAGAGGAAGAGGCTGAGGTGGATTAGCTCTGCTGTAAACAAACTCACCAGTATCAGATGGATGAGAGCAGAAAGAGAATACAGGAAGATAAGAGTCGCTTCATGGGGCAGAGGTAATCCTCTTATCTCATTCAAGATTCCCATCATGCTCTGCTTTATGCTGTTTGCAACAAGTGAATCTTAATGAGTTAAAGGGACAGAGTCAGCCACATGATGTTTCAGCTTCAGGATGCCAAAAACTCTGAGCAGCAGCTTTACCTCAAGAACTAATGCACCAACAAACATATAACGCCCACTGCACGCTAACCTTAAAGGAGAACGGTGAATGTCGCTTCTTGAAGGCCAAACTAAACAAACTGGTGGACCTCGGGCTGCAGGGGAAAGAAAGAGAAAAGTGATGGAGCACACAAACAGCAGACAGAGAGAGAGAGAACAATGGGGCAAAGGTTCCCGTCACGGAAGGCTTGAAGGGGAGGAAGAGGCCGGCTGGTCAGGTCAGGTCGGCTCTGTTATCATAACAGCAGCTAAAGCAGCGCTAATGTGGGAAACAAAACAGAGATGTGAATGGAAGCACGGAGGATCCCAGCAGCTCCGAACGAAGAAAAAAACACTAGTTTAACACAAGAAACTGCTTCATAACTAACAGCCTGCAGCTCTCCTTTTTCCAGAACTCTTTCAGTCTCATTAATTTCCTCTAATGTAGCATTTCTACAGCCATTATGGTTTCTACATGGTGCCTATGCAATAAGGCAAACCACACAAATTCATGCAAAGTGAACTGAATCTGCGAATTCAAAAAAAAGAAGAAAAAAAATACAGATAAAGCATTTAGTGACAGCAGATGTGATGTCAGTCTGAAACTTTGCCACACGGTGCCGTTTGCAGTGGACGGCGGGTTTAATGGTGCCCTAACCCTTCTTACTGTGAGGCCACGTAGCATCAGAGCAACGTTCAGAGGCTTTTAGAAACAAGCTCAGTATCCAGCACATAATGAGACTGAAACTTTACATGGAGGTGGACGAGATGCACATTTTTACATTTAACAAAACTGAGTAACTGGCATTTGTTTTGCTTTTGAAATGGCTGTAATGGCAGATCCGTCTGTATTTTCAAAACAATGCTCAGTGTGATCTCGATGTATCCCAGGGTGAAACTGTTACTAGGTTAACCAATGACAGACTACTTCCAAAGTATAGATTTCGAGGTCACAAGGTCACTTCCTTCCTCTCACTGGGTCTTTACCTTGACCTCAATGGGAACCATCAAGAGCTGAAGGAAAAATGTGAAGGAGAGTTCATTAGGACTGCACGGATGAATCGACTGCATTTCAAACTACCAAAGTAGCACACTAGCTGGTTTTGGTTCAACACACCATATCCTCTTTCTTTTTAATGACGAAATCCTAAAAGAAATGACTGAGTAAAAGGTCAGACCCACTAATAAACATAGTTGGCATTTGTCTAAGAAACTAAATATGAAGTAGACCAAAACCAACATCAGCTCTCCATCCAAGTTTATGCAGTGCAGTGAAATAAGACCGACTGACAACAGGTATTATTAGCTGTTATTGATCATCACAGCAGCAAATGTTAATCCCCATAACCAATGCTGCTACATGCAGTCAAGCTATCCTTCACTGCTGTATTACAGCATATCAATAAATCTACCTGTTGCCTGATCGTGAGCTTGTGGGGGAATAATTCATGATCTAAAGCTGCTTAAACTGATGCACAGCAGGGGTTTAAAGCAGATCTCAGAGCCAGCAGAAAAGGAGGCGCATCCACCTTCACAGCTGCCTGCTGACTGAACTTTATTCAGCAAATTGGACATTTTTATACAGGAGTGAAAAATCCGCCATAGTCAGTGAGTCAAACACAGCTGAGAGAAATATGATAGCAACCCATCCACAACCTGTTGGAACTGACCACATCACTCTTTCTATATGAGCAGGTGACAGACAGAGGACACTTAACCAAAGGGAAGCTTTTTGGATTTACAGATTACAGGGCACTAAATATCCCGTCTTAAAGAAGGAATTCACTGAATTTTACTGTTTTTTTTTTTTTTTACAAACCTTGATTGTTTTTTGGATGCATTAGTTTTGTTTATAAATAGTACTAATGTGTGTCGCTTATGGAATTTAGTTTTTAGACTAAAGGGATGCTTTAGATGCTGATTTCTGCACCTTGTTCCTATTGGGTGAACATTACACATGGAATAATGGAAGATTCCGAATGATGGAACAGCACCGAAAAAGATCCAGGTTTTCCATGAGAAATAAAGGCATGTTGATTTTTTTGGTTAAGCTTGAACATGCCATGAGGACACAGGCATGTCAAATGTCAGTTAAACAGACAGTGGCTTTGAGTTCGTTAAGCTTTCATATGTACGCTTTCCAAACAGCACCTGAAGTAAAAACTATGTTTTTGGTGGTGTTTGGTGGTGGTTGGGGTGGTTGGAGGGGCCATAGGTGCAAATTGGCAGCCACGCCTCTGTCAGACTGCCCCAGGGCAGCTGTGGCTACATTAGTAGCTTACCACCACCAGGTATGATTGAGGTGTGAATGAATAGTGCATGAAATTGTAAAGCGTCTTTGAGTGTCTAGAAAAGTGCTATATAAGACTAATGCATTAAGTTCCTCCCTGACAGGTGAGAAGAAACATGTGTACTGTATCTGGTCATATGGGGAACTCTGGTGATGACCAAAAAAAGGAGAAATGCTCCCCCAAAAGGTCAGTTCACCAGCAAATCCACTTGCTGCAGCTGTAGATTGTTTTAGCTTCTAGCTCTGAAATCTGTTTGGTGTATCTGCCCAGTGTAGCTGACAGATTCATGCTTTACTGGAATCAGATCCCCAAAGTCCTTTTTTCTCCAGCCTCAGTGGTCGGGCCCTGATCTGGTTTGGATTCTGAGTCCACCCCACACATCCCACATCTTTAGCTCCCTTCTGATTTGTGTCTTTACGGTGGTTAAAATGGCTTCTTTTCTCTTCTGCTGAGTTACTTTTCCTTCCATTGGGAGCAATTCGTTCTTCACTTTACATCCAGACCATGAGTGTACAGTGCAGATGCAACCTTTTAGTCATGCTTCATAACTACAGAGCTGTATTCTGCCCATGTCTCACTGATTGAAAGTCTTTATTTGACACGTCTTCTTTATTTCATCAATGTCGGTCTTTCAAAATTTAGATCCAAGGATATATTTACACATGCAATTAGTTGTCCATTTCATTCTGAAAAAGTTTTAGTGTGACTTATCCTTACCAGACGCCAAACCCTCTAATGTCTATTCTAAGTGTAAGTATTGTAAATCCATCCAGAAATAACAGGGCACAGAAAAACCTGCCAAGAACCATCAGACTTCAAGTAATCATTGATTGACCCCCTGATGTTCGAAGGCTCAGCGCTAACAGGAGGTGGTAGTGGATAATTCAGCATACTTTGCTGCTAATTTGCCAATATGTAAACAAATAAAGGCCTATGCAAATGAAGGCCTGTGCTCAATTTGCAGCAAATCCAGTCACAGCATTTTGAAACTCCTACATGAACGTCTGTGAGAGCAGAATTATCTCCAACCAGAACACTGTGGGGTGTAATTGAAGGAGATTAACTAAAGCTACATCACACTCAGGAAAACAGTGATTGGAGATTGTGGCACAACCAAAATTATTGCAACGGTGGGCAATGAACTTGTGATTGCTGCCTTTGAAATACTTGCTTTAAAAACTGCAACCACTCACAGTCAGTTGTCTTTGACGCAACTTTGGTGCATTAATAAAACAACAGTGAGACAGAGTCAGTCTGCTATCAGTTTGTGACTGATTGGGATCAATTTAGCAATTGCACGCATAATATGGTGATTAGTTGTGATAAAACAGCAAAATTCACAAATGTGTTGCCATCTTCATACACAGAAATTCACATTAAACAGAAACTCCTCCACAAACAGTGACGTAGTTGCTGCAGGACAGCAATTTACTGAAACCGTAAAATGACACAGGTGCTCAGCAACCTCAATTTTATATAGGAATATAACCAGAATGCAACTAGCTGGCAACCAGTTGAGGTGAGTCTCCAGTTGCAAAGATATGTGTTTAGACAAGTTTTGTCTGTTTGGTGCAGGTTGACTCAGATATAACAGATAAAACAGATATATAAACACATTAAAGCACAAATTAACCAACCATATCTCATGCATTACAATAATTTGATATTCCATTTGGACACATTATTGATGTTGCATTTGTGAACACTGAAGTGCTCTTCTTTCTGTTTTATCTGCTCAGATATGCTACACAATGATGTAGAGAGGAAGAGCAAATCAGCACAAGGTTAGGGCCCTTCATTGGTGCTGAAACAGACCTGGTGAATACGTTTATGTGGTAGGAGGCACCGTCGGCAGTGGAAAAATACCGCCGGCGTCAACAAACGAATGATGATGGTTCTCCTTAAATACAGAGTGAGTCTGCTGCGCTGACCAGAAGCATCCACAGTCCAAATCACTTTAAATGTAGGGCTAATTAGTATTTAATGAGCTCATATTATTCTGAAGCAACTCCCATTTTTCTTTTCTCCTTTTCACCAGAAAAATCTCCAAAATGTCGTAAATGACCGTGCGCCTCATCAGGGATTCTTTATTAAAACTCAGTGAATCATCGCAGATTGACCCATTTTATCACCATAATCAGCTCAGCGAGCCTGGATCCAATCAACCCAGCCCCACCCGCCCGTACCAATGGCTTCACCGTAACGACACACACTCTCCTCTAATAAAGACAAAGTTAAAACAGAGCTACCCTCGAGTGTAAATTCACCACAGTGAAATATAAACACGTTCTGCTGGTTTGGAGGGAGAGAAGAAATGGAAACGCTGGTGAAAGTGTATTTGCTTCTGCTCATGTTGTGGGGACATAAAGGCTCGGACTGAAAATAAGCTCCTGAGTTTAAATCATTAAACTTCTGTATGGAGACCACTGTGAGAATTGTGGATTGCCCCGACAGCAGGAAACAGGATGTTTTTTTGAGGGTCGAGAGATGCTTGAAAATCTATGAACCCTGACACACGCCTCAGTCAAGTTTCAACAAAGTAGCCCCAGAGTTAAGATATCCAATCATGCAACAGGCCTCGTTATGCACGTTAAGCTTAGGTAAACACAAGGTGGTTATGGCTAATCCCCATGAAGTGAAAATAAGTCCATATAATGCCCTCTAAAGTGAAGGAAACACAACTGCATGTGTTTCTGTTTGTAATTTAAAAAACAGATTATGATTTGATAGAAGATCTCAGATTTAAGGTTTGCAGAGTTCCTGCAAAACTTTTGCATGCGTGCGCACTGATAAGTATCTACAGCACAGACTGAATAAATCAACATGTTTGCTTTGTTTGTGCACACACACAACCTAAATATCCCATCATAGATTTGGACCTTTTTTGTTTTTTAAATCAGTGAAGCATTTCAAGGGGATATATGCCCATAAATCTACGTCTGCAACCTGCAGCTGGCACTAATCTGTCTAAAGGAGTGTGTATACTGTTTAAAGGAGGTGATGGAAGTGTGCTTCAACACTCTTTTTGCATGTTTGTGTGTACAAAGGAGCTTGTGTATACTGCGTGTGTCCACGTAACGTGTGGTTTACTCCGTGATTGTATTTTATGCTTTCCATAGGGTTGTTTAAAATGAGGTCAGCCAGCAGTGCATTATTTCCATTCATCCATCATCTATGCCCACTTATCGTTAGCAGACTCAATCAGATTTTATTCACCAGCCACATGAGATCGAGAGTTTGGTCTGTAACTGACACAAAGAGAAAAATCGCATTTTAAGTTTTATAGCGATGGCTGTTGGTGCACCATAAACAGGAAGAGCTAATGGTTAATTCTGCTGAAGTTCCCATTTCAGGAGATCGAGAAAAACGGTCTGAAATACAGTACGAGCACCATACACCAGGCGGTGCCAGGGCCCGATAGAAAACTGGATCCACAAATTTGGTGAAAGTTTGGTGCCGACGCCACAGAGCTGCCAGCGTCATGGTCGGGCCTAAAGTCAGGACCATTGATAAAAATTCACAGATCTGCATAAATTACCCCATTTTCTCAAAATTGGGTCTCAAAAATCGCCAAAATGTGGGCTCAACATTTCTCAACAAGAGGAAGTCTGAGTAAAAGAAATAATGTACCCCTTTTTAAAAATTCACACATTCACAAGTACCAGAATAGCATTTACTACATTTGTGTCAGGATTTCTGTGCATGTCTGCACAAAGATGTGGACAACACAAAGATGTGTGCCTGCAGCTTCACCGTATGTTAGGCCTGCGTGCCTTTGAGCGTCGCTCCACACACCTTCCTCTTCCTGGTGTTTGCTCAGCGATGAAGCTCCCAAAGTAACTGAAGAGCAGGATTAAGGACCTTCACACCTTCACCACACACAGCCAGCTCAGAGCTAAAAGGAAAGTAAACACACAGACTGCAGGCTGAGCACATGAACACACAGAATGAGCAATAACACAAACACAGCGGCTGCCAGATCACCATTTCACTAATGAAGTCCGCCTGTAATCCGGCCTTTTAGCTTCGGAGGTGACCCAGAGAGGAGTTTGCACTTTGAATTAGGAATTCACTCAGAGGGGATTCTTCTTTTTCCAACTTTGTTTTGAACTTTGAAGTAGCACATTGTTCTGGGCAGATGCATCCTCACAGTCTGATCTGAAGTCCTCTCGTGTCTCCTCGCCGTTGGAAACTCGATGCAACCCTTTCAGAAGAGGATGGTGTTGTTTTTCCTCCTTTCTGTCACTTATTCACTGGTCTCTTGCTTTCTTCTGATATTGGCTTTTTTATATTTCGCTGCTGCAGCAGTTTGTTTCCATAGCAGAATGAGCGCTGCCAACATTTTCTCCTGTTTCAGTCCCTGCATTCATCTCCTTTCCCATCACAGTGGTCACAAGCAGCCAAAGATGTACGGTGGTCCAAAAGAATTTTAAAAAGGGGTAATTTCCCTCCTCATTATTGCTCTTTTCTTTTCTCCATTTTCATCATGAGAGTATGAATTTCTGACCCCGATGGCTCTAAACCTCTTACATAACATCCTACACACACATACTGCAGATAAAGCTTAGCTGAAACCACTCATATTAACATAGCTCCTGTCAAACAGCTTGTGCAGCAAGCAAAGAAAACCTTAAGTTGCTTTTAGCTTTTTCTGTCTGATTTTAAATGCCAGGATAGCAGCACATCAGAGCCAACTCTGCACTATGCATAAAGTCTCGATTTTATCATTTTGTCTGCCAGCATGTTGGTTTTCTGCAGCCAGAAATCATCATGCTAAGTTAGGAGCTAATGTTAGTTAGCTTGTTTATCAGGCTGTATCCATAGACTGTATGGGTTAGGGTTAGACACACACAGATAGCTGCTGATTAGTGCTCAGTAACATGAAAATAAAGTCCTTCTTCTATGGTCTGTTAATACAATTAACCACACAGCAGCCATTTTATTTGTCCAGCACAGCAGGTTGTGAAATTCTCACATTAAATCGTGATGTTTATGTTTCATCAGACATATTTACTGATTTATGTCTATGTGTTTAGTTTCTAGTCTAGTTTCAAATTGAATAGGCATATTTTAATAGCTGTTTTTTTACTTAAGGTTGATATTAAAAAGTGAATAATTAGTTCATTGCATTATCTGTGAGGCTTCTTTCATGTCAGAACTTTTAATTAAAGAAACAGGTCTATTTCCAGTCAAGCTACATAAATGCATTTTTGACCAGTATTAAATATTTTCAACCAATAAAACATATCAATTTAATTATTTATTAGCACACTTGTGTGTGCTAATAAATAATTTTTGTGCTACTGAAATATTTACCTTGCTAGTACCAGTGCAGCCACCTGATATGAAAAAGAAGAAAGTAAAAGATCAAATAGCATTTTTTTTTAATGTGTATTTATGGATCCGTCAGGTTTCCGATATGTGTCCCCCCCCAATAGTAAACTTATTCCTACGCCCTTGATGAAGGGGAATACAGACCAAAACCATTTTTTGTATCAGGCTGTAAACATGTTTATTCTAGGGATGCCTGAAAAGCTCTGCCCCACTAGTGCTTAGTGAACATTAGAGGGACTGCAGTTTTTGGCACTCGGCTTCATTTTTCAGATCCTGGCTGCAGGATTTCTGATTGTTGCTCTAATTGAATGACACGTATTTCTCTTTCACACAGACCTGCAGACCGTTGGGAGCAATAAAATGGACTCTTCCCACCGTTCATCGCTGTGATCCTCCTCTTTATTCCACTTTTCCTCATGTGTTGTGTATATTTGCTCCTTCCCTCCACCAGGTGATGAGCTCACACATCTGTTTTCTGATTCGGGGTCTCCTGGGAGACCCTGCAGGGGTTAATGGTCCAGTGATGCTGCTGATGGTCTGATAGCTAAACGCAACCTGAACTGACCTTTAAGAGGAAAAAGCTCTTCTCCATTAGCTTCCATTGATTTTTATTGATCCTGCATTGATTGTTATCAGTTGTTCCTAACAGGCTGGGCTCTAACCAGGCAGTGTTTTAGCTCAGCCAAGCCTGAATCCTGTGTCTCTGTAAGCACCCGTTAGTGCTAATGCTGCTGGTTGTTGCTGCTGCAGGGGAGCCGGGACTGGAGGGGTGTTTCTGCTCGGGGTAACACGAGACTGAGCGGCTGAGTGTCCAGAATCAAAGGCGAGGTTAGATGTGCAGCGATAAAGCTGATTCTGGGCGATGTTAGCGTAGCTGCTGCTGACCTCAGATTCCTCAGACGGAGAACACGACACCGAGATTACGTGATGGCCGTCAGTTGTGTTTAGCTGGAAGTGGAGAGAAATACAGAAAGGGGGATAAAAACCGATTCCCTCAGGAGGTCAGATGACTGATAGGAGTCAAAAAGCAGATATCAGTGTACTCAGATATAAATGACCAGCCCGACATGTTTGCCATGTCGTGTGCAGGGTTAACCCCGTGTTTCCTCTTCGGCATTCTGCTGTCACTTTATCCAGAAAAGGTGAAATGCCAGAAAAACATTAAACTTATTACCTCAGTGCCCCACGAGACCGACCCTTCCAACTGTTTTAGGGACTAAAATGTCCAAAATCATATTTTATACAGGCATACTTTATTTTAGATTTTATTTTATGATGTTTCCTTTGTTACAGATCTCCTCAAAACTTTGTATAATAAAAGGAGTTTAAAAAACAAACTCTATAAACAAAATTTAAACCAAATTAATGTTTTGGTCGTCTGTTATTACATTTGTTTCAATAAAAACAAAAAATTACATTAATTATAAAACTTAAAGTATGTATTACCGCATGCAAGCAAAACACAGATGAACTGGTGACTGTAATATTTCCATTATCATCAAATTACAGTGAACGATACAAAGCATCAGTTTTCTCTGACACGTGTAAATACAGAAACTCCGTTTTTGAAAATCTTCAGCCTGGCAGGCGCTTTTTAAAAACTCTGTTTTCACTGATCCAAAACAGCGACCAAAGGCCTCAACACAGAGAAAAGGCTCCATTTACCAAAATACCCATTTATGTGTGAACGTGGCCTCAGTATATTATATTATTAGTAGCTTGTGTTGTGTCTCGACAAAGGATCACAATTAAAGACAAGAAAACAGACCTTTAAAATGGAGCAAGTGCTGGATTTTAATCCAAACCATGAGCTTTATCTAAGCCTAAGCAAATAACATATTTTGAATTTATAATGTGTTTAAAGTTGTGTAACTGATGTGTGAATATCTGTTGTGTATAACCCAAGCATGGGTCTCTGACATGAGAGGCCCTTCAAGTCCCAAATGTGACTTCTTTATGTTTCAAAGTGGTAAAAAGCTCATTTCCTGTTCAAGGATATGAATCAGTACAA
The DNA here is from genome assembly GCF_007364275.1 of Archocentrus centrarchus. Lineage (NCBI taxonomy): Eukaryota > Metazoa > Chordata > Actinopteri > Cichliformes > Cichlidae > Archocentrus > Archocentrus centrarchus. Next base: position 3,079,875 of record NC_044366.1, read on the forward strand.
ATGAGAAGGAAGTGATCAACAATTGTTTTTTTGTTTTTGTTTTGTTTAGTTTTTTTTGCATTTTTGGCCACAGCAGCTTTCATTGATAGTAGAGAGAGACAAAAAACAGGGAAAAGATACAGGGGAAGACACGCGGGCAAATTGGCAACAGGCCGGGACTCAAACCTGCGCCGCCCGCACCACTACACAGCATTTACATGTGGTCGCCTGCTCCACCACTGAGCTACCCGGGCACCCAAGCTGTGTTCAGGAACACAAAAATCCATCCATCCAGGGCAGCACAGTGGCACAGCAGTTAGCACTGCTGCCTCACAGTTAGAATACCATCTGGAAGGCCTGGGTTCGATTCCACCTTGGCCCAGGCCTCTCCCTCTCTCTGTATGAAGTTTGCATGTTCTCCCCGTGCTTGCGTGAGTTTCCTCCCACATTCCAAAGACATGCACTTACTGGGGTTAGGTTAATTGGCTAATCTAAATTGCCCATAGGTGTGAATGAGAGTGTGAAAGGTTGTTTGTCTCTCTGTGTTGGCCCTGCCACAGGCTGGCGACCTGTTCAGGGTGTACCCTGCCTCTCGCCCTATGACAGCTGGCTCCAGCCCCCCCCACGACCCAAAAATATAAAACACAAAAAATCCCATTATAGGTCATGACCACGTCACGAACTGCTGTGAGACGGTGCTGTACCTTCATACCAGGGTTATTATAGTTAACGAAAACGAACGAAATAACGAAAACTGAAATTGAAAAAACATTGTCGTTAACTGAAATAAAAACTAAAATTAAAAGGAAGAAATGACAACTAACTAAAACTGAATTGTGAGTTTACAAAACTAACTAAAACTAACTGAAATTATAGATATTGTTATTTTTTCAAAAGTCTTGTGGATTGATATGAAATCATTTTTTTCCTCTCTCCGAGTTTAAGCTCGGAACGCCGTCGGGCAAATGGGTGCGCATGTGCGTGCGTGCGCACACCGCGCTGCTCCTCAGAGAGTCCCATGTGGTGTTTTTTTTTTTACTATGATAGCACAGATAGCAGCGAGTGTCTTGTTGTGGATGATGTTGTGGATGATGTACGGAACACTTCTTAGTCAGGAAAAAAAACACCAACATCAAAGCAGACCTGAGAAGCGCACACAAGGCAGCTACGGAAACCGCTCTCATCCTACAAGGCAACCCGGCCTGCACCTCCAGAGAAACGTGACTACTCGTCAGGTCAACGCAGCCCACAGCGTTGTGTTTAGTCCTTGTGCGTTTCCGGCTACTTTATCAGTCAGATAATAACAATCAGGACTAATAATCAAAGCATCAATATAAGGACTCACAAATGTCAGCAAATTCCTGGAGGGAGCTGCTGAAACTATGGGAATGGACGTGAAGGAATGAAGAAAGTGAAAAAACAGGGACAAATATGTTTGCACCCTAAAAACTGAGCACAAAGAGCAAGGACCAAAAAACCCCCAGCACACAACCACAAGGTAATTAACACACGCAATCCAGCTATACATGCATAAATGCGGACATGAGGTCGGACACTTCCGTAGGCTACAGAGGCCGCAAAGACCCTGCAAGTCTAATCAGCGAGCATCTAACCAAGCTAGCTCCAAAACAGAAGCAGCATCAGGTGGAGAGAACATCAGGATGCAGCTGGATTTGAGCTTTGACTCCTTCAAAGAGTTTGTTTTTGTCAAACACCACATGTAGCTGTTATTAATCTGCTGCACTGAGGCTGAACTTTATTGGGAGTTTATTGTAGAATTTATCGAGTTTTGGAGTTCATATTGTTAGCAGTTTCTCCCTGTTGATGTTCATGTGTGTCCTTAATATTACACACATTTAGCATGTAGTTCTGCTGTCTGTGAACAGTTGGTTGCTGAATATATTTCTTTAAAGGGTATCTTTAAAGCGTACCTGATTAAGTATGAAAATACTAAAACTAATACTGAAACTAACTAAAACTAAGCATAAAACCAAAAATAAAAACTAATAAAAACGAGCAAAACCACTCTGAAAACTAATTAAAACTAACTGAATTAGAGAAAAAAAAGTAAAAACTAACTAAAACTAAACTATAATGTAAAATCCAAAACTATTATAACCCTGCTTCATACACAGACTGTGCTTTAAAACTCCGTGTGTCTAATCTGTGCAGATTTTCCCGGCGTTCTCAGAGAGAGCAGTTTGTGAGCGTTAGTTTTGGACTTCTGTGGATTCACCTGGAATACTCACCTCGTTGCATTATTGAGTATCTGTGTTGTGCATAAACCTGTGAACCTTTATGAGTCCTGTGTTTGAGTCCACCAGCTAGCTGAGCCATGACAGATGTGAGGTTTATGCCACAGCTGCCCCAAACTGACCGTATTGGTAAAATCATTTTCTGTGTTTCTGTAATGGTTAAACGACATCTGCAAACCAGTCACCCAGATCTCCATGCAAAGGTCAGCATTTTAATGTCATGCAGGGTAAAGTGTTTTTCCCAGTTTGTGTTTAGAGAAAATCTCCACACCGCGGTGGATTAGCCTTTATAATCTTAGTCCTGAACACTGCCCTGTACCTTTCAGAGCGTCCTGCTGTAAAACGCTCGGATTATCTCAGTAAGGTGGTGGTAATGATCAGGTGTGTGGGAAGCAGGTGAAACACTGATGTTAATATTATTAATAATATTGCATAACTTTTAAAAAATGTCTAATTTTGTGTAAGTGTGTATAATGACTAATTCAAGGGAACTGAAGAAAAAGCATTTACATTTTACACCCTTTATATTTTAGTCCACTAAATCGACTGCAGATTTAGTCGACTATATTCTTACCATAATTTCATCGACTAAAACTAAACTAAAACTATTCAGATGACTAAATTATGACTAAAACTAAATTACATTTTCGTCAAAAGACTACGACTAAAACTAAATCAAGATTTGCTGTCAAAATGAACACTGACTTTAACCTGTGGACGGCACGCTGAGCTGTGCTCAGGGGAACTGTTCCTGAACCCATGCAGTGATTTCCAGGACAGATTCAGGCCTGTTTTTACTGCAGCGCTGCCCGAAGATCACGAGTTTCCAGCTTTGTCCCTGCACACAGAGATTTCTCCAGATTCTCTGACTCTTCTGATGATATTATTAATGTAGATGATTCAGAATTATATGTCCCACAGGTTTTGCAGATTGGTGAACCTCCACCCATCTTTACTTCTGAGAAATTCTCTAAGATACTCTTTTTGTACCCAATCATGTTACTGACCTGCTGCCAAATAACCTGATTAGTTTAAAAATGTTCCTCCAGCTGTTTCCTCTTAGTACCACTGCCTCTTCCAGCCTTTTGTTGCTCTGCACCAACATTTCTGAGATATGTTGCTATAACAAGCTATAATATTCATGAAATAATAAAATGTCTCAGTTTAGACATTTGATCTGTTTTCTGTGTTGTATTGTTAGTCAGCAGTACGGAGCTGCTTCAGTCCCATAAGGTCACACTTTTTATTTTTAACTTTAACCACAAGACAACAACCTGTTGCTGTGTCGTAACAACTTGTTCCGCATTTTTGCAGATAATTTGCCGCCCTGTGTGTGATATCTGTTATCTGCCTCTGTTTTTGCATGGATAGGTCAATAATGCACATTATTGTAGCTGTTTTTTAATCAAAGTAGTTTGATCCTGAATTGATTTTGGCATAATTTAGAATTCCTCGCTGTCTGTGGTCATAATTTCCTGATGCAGTGAGCATCCATGCACTTTTCATCCTGCACACATACCTCAGGTGCAGTGAGGAGTAATCTGTGACAGATGCAGTGGGGAAAATGAAAACACTGGTGCATTAGCGGGGGCTGTGGGACCTGTCAGAGCTGCACTCATTGTGCACGGCCGCGAGGACAGTTGTTCCAACAGGTTAATTGTCTGCCCCCTCCTCCAAAAAGCTCCTCTCCGGGAGGGCTCGGTGCCGTGAAGACATCTTGTGACATTCAGCGTTCCACGCCGCTGACTCTCTCTTCCTCCCCCTCCCGCTCACCGCGAGCCGACGCTCGCTGCCGACGGGGTCCGCTCTGCCTGGCCCCCAGCTGTTTGGCCACAGATGGGTGGCTTCCTGTCAGAGTCTTTTCCAGATGTAAAAGGTCTCCCCCCTCTTTTCTTTCACTGCCTTTCTTCTTTTCCCCTCTTTGAATTTGTGTGTCTGACCCAAATCATCACAGCTTAAACCGAGACTCCAGCAAAGGCTCTTCTCACGTTTTCTTTGTTCCTTTCCTGCACATTTAAACATTTCTCTTTAAAGGAACCAGCTCTGTAAATGCTGTCAGTCTGGTACCGACCCCTGAAAGCCCATAAGGTCACATTTTATTATTGGTTTATATTGTTCACACATGATAAATTGCCCCACAAATTAACCACCTCTTCCTATGAGACGTTAACTTTTTATCCATAAAACCTCTCACAAACGTGTTCCCACAACATATTAAATTACCTTTATGAGACATACACTATATTTCCAAAAGTGTTCACTTCCACGGCCACAGGTGTATAAACCAAGCATCAGGCATGCAGACTGCTTCTACAAACATCGGTGAAAGAATGGGTCGCTCTCAGGAGCTCGGTGAATCCCAGTGTGGTGCCGTGATAGGATGATACCTGAGCAACAGTCCTGAAATTTCCTCATTACTAAATATTCCACAGTCAGCTGTTAGTGGGATTATGTGGGAACAGCAGCAGCTCAGCCATGAAGTGGTAGGCCATGTATATATATATATATATATATATATATATATATATATATATATATATATATATATATATATATATATATATATATGCAGACTGATTCACTCAAAGGGTTTTTATACCTGTAAAATTACATATTTTTCAAAGCCTGACAGCCAACTGTCAGACACTACATTAAAAGATTCAAACTTGTGCCACCCTTCCTTCTCTTTCTGTCTCCAGTCTTGTTTTAAATCTGCCTCCCTCTTCAGAATAAGCTGTCACAGACAGGACCTCTCTGGCATATGGCTTAACAATAGCCACACGTGTTAAAATATTAACTTGCTCCACCTCATTAAGGCGCTCTCGGTCATAAAACCCTTCTGTGAGGTGGCAGTATAAACCGCAGTCCAACCCCTGGCCTCCCAGCCGCGATGCTCGTCAGGCTAAAGCACCAGCAGGATGCGGCCCCCTCCCCGGGCCTTCACAAAGGCCAGTATGGCATCGTTAATGGTGCATGTTGGCTTAAGATCGACCTGCAGCATAGCAGGGGATGCTCTACGAAATGGCGTCTACAGAGTCAGCGGGGGGGGAGGTTCTGGTGTTCTGTGTGTCAGCGAGTGCACGGTTAAATGTGTGTGTGTGCTGGAGTAAAGCGGATGCTCCTAGTAAAGTGGACCTGCTGGGATCCTATTTATTTTCTGCTACACGTGTATAAAGTTAAAATGTGGATGCTCATAACAACAGAGGACAGTTGGCTTAAAGGAAGAGGAGCTAAAATCAGCCTAACCCTGAGCGGTTTGCCTGTAGCCTAATAGAAACATCATCCTAAGCAAGCAGCTGGCATTACAATATGCTAACAACAGGAAATCGGTCCAGGAGGAGGAGTTAAACACGACAAAGATCAGCCACTTTCCTTCTTTGGAAAATGCTCCTGGCTTCCCATCAGCCACTGCAGTGTCTCCTGGAACGTGAAGCTGGATAAAAACTCCCATCATAAACATTTTCAGTCCAACCTATCGATGACAGGCGTCCTCAGAAAGTGAAATATATTCTGCTAATCCTCCCAGTATGGGCTCTGGCTGTGTCTCTAACACAGCAGCTGTTCTCCCAAAGAAACTCTCCTCCACCTCCTCCTCCTCCGTCTCTGCGTCTCCTCCACCCTCACTCCTCCTCTCTCCTGTCACTGATCTCTGCCTTTTGTGAGGCTCCTTCCACTCTTTCTCAGACATTTCTAGGGGATTAACTCCCTAAGTGTCAATCAATACTGTTTTTCTTTCTCTTCCACCTCCACCTTCTTCCAGTCTTTTAATTGAACATCTAGTCTTGCAGGGAGGGGGAAGGTGGTGTTTCTCCCCTCTTCCAGTCCAGCATTTGATGCCTTTCTCCTCCTCCTCCTCCTCCTCCTTCTTCCTCCGGGTTGCCGAATTTGGAAAAGGAAGGAGAGAATAAATAGAAGTAAGATGGAGTGGAAGGTGTAAAAGTTGAATAAACATTAGATATCTGACTCTTAAGAGGAGGACATGGAGGCTCTCTGCCTTGTTTATTTTATTCCTTCTGTCGGTGCGTGTTGCCCAGCACCTTCACCTCTGCGCTCGCCTCCATAAACATCTTTTCTGGCACTCAGACTTGTTTTCAATTATTCTCAGAGATGTCCCTGTTAATACGCCTATGATTTGTTCGCACATATTTCCTCATACGCGGATGACAAGGTGCAAATCCTGCCTATCTGATAGTTTAGTATAAACAAGGCGAGCAGAGCCTCGGAGCCTCGAACCTTTATCTGTGCAGACGGAGGAGAGAAAAGGTCTAACACCCAAAACGCTGCCTGTTGAGTCAGTTAGAAAAATGCTCGAATGCCCTGTGACCCTTTTATGTTGTTTTCAAATATTTACTTTCTGCTTTCCAAAAGCAATTTCATTTTTCATTTTTCTGCTCACTGACATCTTTTGTTTGTGTTGGCCTCGCTCTCCTTTCTATAGGAGCAGGAGGGGAAAGAGCCTCCTTGTGTTTTGGATTGAAATAAATACTCATTTGAAACTAAACAGAGGCTTTCAAACAGCGATGCCTCATGACCACATAAGATCAGGTTTATCTCAGTCATCACGGACAAAAATGGGGTACTGGGTCGTGTGATAAATTTAATATAAATCTCACTAATCTGCGGCCGCTCTAAACCAGCTCAGTTTTATTTTATTTATACGGGGCCGGTTCACAACAGCAGCGGGCTTCTCTGAGAAGACAGAAATTAATCAAGCATAAAATTAAACCACTGAAGTTATTTTTCTGTGCAGGAAAGAAAGTAACTGTACTTAAAAATAATGTGCTGCACTATATTTTCAGCTTTTTGTAAAACAGAAGAAAATTCATGATTAAAAACAATAATTAGATTTTAGCATTACAGACATCATTTTGATTACAGAGCTTGCACATTAAGATTTGTCGTGTTTTTACCCGAGATAGTCGCCCCACATGGTTCACACATCGTTTTATTTGTCACGGTATCAAAGGACAAATGTGTCCATACATCGGCTCTTCTCTTTCTCCCTGCTGACATTGTTTACATAACTTAGTTCTATCGGAAGTAACGACCAATCACAGGCTAGTTTGGTCTTCCTGGGTTTAGAGCAGATTTGCGCTACTGTGTGTTTGATTGGATGTTTTCCTAACTTGTCCCGCCCTGTCACAAATTAAGTAAGTTCTGATTGGATTTCGTCCCCGCCAAGCATTTTCGTCTCGTTTTCATTCGTTGACGAAAATGTCAAATAATTTCGTCATCGTTTTAATCCTTTTAGGTAGTTTTTATTTAGTTATCGTCTCGTTATCGTCATGAAAAAAAGGGTCGTCGACGAAAACTATGACGAAAATATTTAGTCAACGAAATTAACCCTGGTTAAAGCTCCATCATACAAAGAAGCCAAAGCTCATTTAAAATGGATGGAGCCAAAGCAGAAACTGTTCTGAGGTCAGACGGATCCAAATTTGAAATTCTTCTTGGAAAACATGGATGCTGCGTCCTCCAGATTAAAGAGTAGAGGGACCATCCAGCTTGTTTTCAGCTCAGGTCAAAGCCTGCATCTCTGATGGTATGGGGGGGTGCATCTGTGGAACTGGCAGCTGGCACATCTGGAAAGGCTCCATCAGTGCTGAAAGGTGTCTCCAGGTTTCAGAGCAACATGTGCTCCAATCCAGAAAATGTCTTCATCGTGGAAGGCCTTCATAGTTCAGCAGGATGATGCTTAACTGCATCCTGCAGCTATTCCAGCAGCACGGCTTCACAGTAGAAGAGTCCGGGTGCTGAACTGACTGCAGTCAGTTCAGCACCCGGAGCATCAGGAACCCAAAAACAGGACAAAGCAGCCCCAGGACTGCTGAGCAGCTGGAATCCTCTATCAGACCGAACGGGACAACGTTCCTCTAGATGTTTACAGACTGGTGTTAAAGCAGAGGGGATGCTGCACATCTGGAAACACGGACCTGTGACAGCTTTAGAGACGTGATGCTGCCATCAAAGTCAAGATGAGCTCACTTTAAATATTTGATTTGTTTTCTGTCTTCTACTGTAAATAACATTTGTGTTTATGAAATTTGAAAATCACTGAATTGTTGATTTATATTTTACACAAAAATGTGTTGCAACTTTTTGTACTTTGAGTTGTAAAACTTGGAGCTTTTTAGAGGAGATAAAACAAAACCATGAAGGCCTTTGGGTTTTTATTTTTAAAAAATGTCCCTCAAGTATTAAAATGCCTCAGCACAAAGAAGACTTGGAGAAAAGAGAGTAATAATAATAATCTATTGAACCAGTGTTGATAAGAAAACTAAAAATGGGGAGCATCGGAGGGGCTCATGTTCTGAGCAAAAAGTCACACATTTCCAACTTTATTGGGTTTTCAGAGGGTTTTTGTTTTGAAGGATTTACAGCCTCCCCCTACAGTTTTATTCTGATGAAATCAGGCCAGTTATAAAGTGTTAAACAAACAAAGGCAGATTTTATTGGGAAATTTCAGTTAAAATAGCAGAAATAGAAAAGAACCAATTAATAAACAAGATGATAATAATGATTAATTTTTGCAGAGTTCATAGAGCAAATTAACTCCATGGAGTATTTATTATTATTGAGACTCATCTCATCCTGTGTGTGTGTTACAGAGAGGAGACTGCTGAATGAAAATAACTCCTAATTATCTGTTCATTCTGTATTTAACAGGCCAGCACTGCAACAATAATCATGAATCAGTGTGTAATATTTAACACTCTGGTTAATGAAGGATAAATGAGCTGTTTACAGGCAGTCACGCTGATGAATGCCTTCACGAACAAGTTTGTTTTCTTACAAGGTTAATAAGTGTAGCACATTTAATTTGACTTGGTTCATTGGAAAGAATTAAAGCTTAATTTTTATTATCTATATTTTATAATCACTGAGTCACATAATGAGAAAGGCCATAATTGATCTTTAACAAGCAGTAAATATGAAAGAAAAGCTGCAGCGTGACATTAAAAACACTCAGTCTGAAGAGTTTGAGTGTTTTTAACAAGCTGTGAAATAAGAAACTCCTCACAGGCTCAAAACAGCAAAACACAAACAAATACCCAAAGATCGAGATTATTGGAAGGAGCTGACAGTCTGAACAGATAATACAATTATGGAAGAAGCTGGAATTCAGCTGCTTGAAAGCATAAAATGTGTGTGAGTCTGTGTGTGTGTGTGTGTAGCTACAGGGAGGTGAAAAGTCAGAGCTTCAGAAATGAAACTAATCTCTGTGGCTGCAGAGGCGCTCTCACTTTAACAGACTTTCTTCCACTCAGATCCCCCCCCCAAAGCAAAAAAAAAAAAAAAAATCCTCCGTCACTCAAACACAGACGGCGCAGCGCTGCTGCCATCTGGATTCTGCACCGACCTCTTATTTCTTCTCATGTGCATTTAAAATACACGTTTTAATGATTTGGATGCTGCCATCTTTATTATTACTGCTACTAGTGAATGCATTTTTTATGTCTGTGGTTCAGACATCCTGGAGGGATCCAAAGGAGCCGTGGTAATCACTGTAATCACTGAGAAGGCTAACACAAACCAAACGAGAGTGATCCCACCGTCCCTCCAACCACAAAGAAGACCTGATATCTCGTACAGGCAGCTGCACCAGCGCGCTGATGCTAACGTGCTGGAGCATGGTGTTGTTATTAATATGCATGCATTGCGATGCTTATATGTGGGTGGATGCTGTCTATCACAGTGCACTGAGATTCCTCATGAACCTTAAAGCCCTTACACACCATTGTAAGTTATGTACTTTGGTTGGATCGTCTCCTTTGCCTTCCGGAGGCTTTACTAAGTCTATTCTCATACTGCTCCCATCGTACCAATACACCCCTCTTATAGCACCTTCCTACTTGATCTGAGCACTCAAAGGGCTCCTCATTCACCCACTCTTGCACATATAATGCTTCACTCTAAGCCGAAGTGCTTTATCTAACATCCACACTCTCACGCCTGATGGAGGAACCAGGGGTAACTCGGGGTTCGGTATCTTGGCCAAGGACACTTCAGCACGTGGACCGGAGGATCCGGGGATCGATCGATCCACCGACCTTCCTGCCGTGCGAAGACGTTGGTGTCTGCCCATCGGGGAGCCTCTGCATGAACTTTTATTTAGAACAATTTAATCTTTATTCACATCCAAAGTTGTAGAAGAGCTTTGAGTTTTAGATTTTTAGAAATACTTCAGATCACGGCTCATCATCTCTGGAAGGAAACTAGCTGGCTAACTTCTGGATAACTCCTAAGTCAGCTAAACCTCGTAAATCCTCGTGGACGTTAAACTTTGGCGGTGCTTCAGTTTTTGATTGATTTTTGGGAACTGAAGGAGCATTTCAAAATGATTCCCGATGCTGGGAGATTAGCCAGCGAGCAAACAAACTAATTCAAATTAAAGTCAGGCCTCTGATGCTTTAAACAGATTCCTGTCTGAACATCGCAGAGATTCCTGCCGTCATCTCACCCGTGACTTTTACTGTTCGTCCAACTGAAATGCCAGCGTGATGCGTTCACTGTGGTGAAATATGAAAACAAGCTTGCCCACAGAAGGAGAAGAAGCAGCACTCACTCTGGTGTGTTATTCATGACTGTCACAGGCAATCTGCACCTATTCTGTATCTCAGTGTGTGAGGGTGAAGCAGCGACGAGGCCTTTTGTCCTCACATGTCATAACATTTCTTACAGCCAGCCGAGGTGAAGAAGGGGCACATCTCAGGACTTGGGTTTCCTTCTGGTTAAAAGCTTTTTTTTAAGTGTGTGTGTGTGTGTGTGTGTGTGTGTGTGTGTGTGTGTGTGTGTGTGTGTGTGTGTGTGTGTGTGTGTGTGTGTGTGTTTTCCGGCTGTCTTGGCTTCAAACGGAGAGCAGTTTACCTCCGGCAGGTTTTTAAGTTCTGACACTTTTGATGCCCTTGAAGTCACTGGAATAAATGTGTTTTGGATGGCTGTGTGTGTGTGTGTGTGTGTGTGTGTGTGTGTGTGTGTGTGTGTGTGTGTGTGTGTGTGTGTGTGTGTGTGTGTGTGTGAGCGAGCTTGTTCAAAGTGAGTGATGAAGACTTGGAGCTGCAGCTGAAATGTGATCACACTGCTCTTTCTGTCCCTTTTAACGTGTTTTGCAGGTATAAAAACACGCACAGCCGTTTAGACCCTCCCTCAATAAATGAAACACACACACACACACACACACATTGTTGCAGCTTGTTGTATAGCAGGAAAGGACTGTTAAGCTTTCCCAGGGGAAACAGCCGCACAGCCCTTCAGTGCACATTGTTATTAGGCTGTTTTTCTTTAAGTGATCCTCCCACCGATCCGTTCTCTCTCTGCTCTCAGCTGATGGTGATTAATGGATCGCTGCGACTGCTTGCTAATCAGCCCAGGAGCACTTTGCTTAAGTGAGGAAAGTCGTCCAAATGGTGTGGCGGTGTAGAAACTTTCGGTCAGGGACTGAGCGTCCAAGCTGCAGCCGGTGCAGACGTCATCCCTTCATCCATCCGAGCTCCGTCTGAATGAAGAGAGGAACCACACCCAAATCACCAAACCTTCGAATATTCAGTCCTTTTATTGAACAGTTTAACCCTCATCCTCGATCTCCACTTTAATGCGTTTATATTAGCCTGACGATAGCACTGTAGCTAGTCACCAGGTAGCACATCATTATATAGTGTCCAAATTCAGGGGCCCCAAAGACCGCGAAGGCCAGAAGAGGGCAGCTGGGAAATGGGACCGTCGTCACCTGCTAGTCCCGCTGCAAAGCACAGTTCTGAGAAAGAAGCTGTTAAAAAGGAGGCCAAAAATATGGCTCATTTTTTTGTTTATTTAATGTCAGCTTTACTTTCAATAAGCTGCTAAAACAAATACAGCACATTTCTACACCAAGGAATAAAGATGATTTACTGAGGAACAAACGAAACACTGAAATAAACCAAACATCACCCGTTAGATCATCTGAGTGAATTATGTTTATCTTCCACTCAGCGGTGAAAGCCAGCGGGGGCTTAAAAACGGTGAGTCAGGCGTCCTCTCGGGGTACGGTGAGCCTGGACCGCCCGGTCAGCTGACAGCCGAAGAGGCGAGCTGGCTGTTAGACCAGCAGGAACAGACAAACGTCAGAGCACTTTTGTAATCAGGCAACATCCTAATAAATGGAGCAGTGATTTGAGGTTTACACATCTACATTCTCACATAAAAAACCTCTTAAAAGCTTCTTTGTGTCATATTTCAAACTTTTTGGCCGCTCTTCTCCAACATTCCCGCTTTGGATATGCTAGACCACAAAGGATACACCGGACCTGTCCTTTAAATCCGGAGAAAAGAAGGTCGCATTTCTGGGCCGCATTTGTGACGTATCACATTGTGATGTAATCGGCCTTTAAATGTGACCTTCGACGGATGCAGCCGCAGAATTTGGACACAACTTATATATCAACCAGTAAATGGCCACAAACAAGAACACACATTTAGGCTCCTCAGCTGACACGACCTTTATGAGCTCTCTTTCAGAAGGGAGATCTAATTAAAACACTATTATGAAGGTTTTAATTATTTTCATTTTCATGTGCATTTTGAAGCCTCCACATATTTGAAGCCCTAAACCACCATTTCTGGATGAGTGGGTGGAGTGTTATCAGCTGACTTCATGGGTGCACCACATTAAAAAAGGTTCAGTCAAAGGGGCCGTGTACCTGATAAAACAAACTTTCAGCCTCAACAAAAACCAAACAATTGATTCATAAATAAATTCAGCCCCCCTACAGCTGTTATGAAGGGGGGAATTAGCCACAGAGACTAAAGCAGTTTCTCTATCAGCTGTAAATATGTTTATTTCTGCTGTAAAGTTTTAACATGCGAGCCTATGGGGACTCAGTTTTGCAGCCAGCCTCAAGTGGACATTTGAGGAACTGCAGCTTTCAGGACATTTGTGGGGCTGAGGTATGACAACTTCTTTTGCATTTGAAGGGTCATGCAAAAGAAAAAGGCTTTAGCAGATATTTCAGAATAAAAGATTTCTGAGATTTGAATTATTTTATTCAGGCCTTCTGCAGGCCAAGATCAGCAGTACACACAGTACTGCAGAGAGTACTGTGATGTACATAATGGAAATAAATAGCAGTAAAGTGGAAGGAGCTGTAAGTTTGAGGCTTTTGTTCAGTTTGTGCCCAACATGTGAAAGTGTACCTCTGTGTGCTCTTATTGACAGACACACAGAGGCCTAATGAGAGGGTTTCTCAGCCTGCGGTGGCTGGATTAGCTCTCAGATGAGCAGAATGGATCTGATTGAGAGAGGAAACCAGCAGAGGGGTGAAAAGGGAGCGAACAGAGGGGAAAGAGGGAGAGTAAATAGGGCTGACCCATGGGGGGTTGACCCCCATTCAGCAGCTCTCTCCCTGGGAATCCACTCTGACTCTTTCAGGCCTGCCCCCCCCCTCACCGCAACGCTATCTCGCAGCTCCTTTGGGATTCAAATGATATCTCATTAGCTCTTATTGGATTGTAACTTTCACGGGATGCATAGTGTTTCAGTTTTTCTCTTTTAGCGATCGATAAAAGGACACTGGCGTCCGGGATAAAGGACTCCTTTCTGTTTTCCTCTCTTCATCGACCGTCTCGCCTAATTTCCGCTTCTCTTCTTTCCCTAATTTATTCTCTTGCTCTCTCTCGATTCAGCACGCCGTATCTCTCCACACTGTTTCCAGCTCTCTTCAATACAGTCGGGAATCATCCTGCACTTCTTCGGCCTGTGCATCCACAGGGCGTCTTTGTCTGTTTCTAATGTGCCATTAACTCTGCGCCAGTCAATGGTCCTGAGCCCCAAAGGCCACCGAATTAACCGAGGAAGAAGAACCGGAGCCAGATGATTTTTCTGGAGTGAAAGGAGTTCTGCAAAACTTACAGAAAACTATTGTTGTTAATGACGCGCCTGTTAGGTGAAGCCTGACTCTGTGGCCCGTCTTTCTGCACAGCTAAGGGCCTCATATCAGAGACTGATCAGCTGTTTCCTGCTCATCAGAAAGTTTTAAGGAGCGAAGATTCAGTGGTTAGAATAACAATAAACCATTCAAATGTAGTAAATACACAGAGGCCAGAAAACCCATTGTTAGGGTCAGACAATGATCCTTAACAATTATATATCATGTGCAGGAGCTGATCTCAGAATGAGCTGCAGCCTCACGTCTACGTTACGGTATGTTGTTGTTGTAAATACATTTTGCTCAACTTGCAGCCTGTGATTTATTACTTTACAGTGAATAATAAGAAATATATGTAATTGTTCTTCATTTGTTTGGGGTTTATGAGCAGCCGGAGATGAATGGATATAAACAGAATAACGTGTCAGTGTTTTTATATGAGCGAAGCGACACGAGCAAAAAGAAATAACATAAATATGAACAAACATTAACCCGGGTCGGACCTGTCCTGGGACAAAAGAACAGATTTCTGTTTTATTGTTATTTAAAGCTACTTTCAGCTGCTCCTTTGCCACAAGGGGGCGCCACAGTGGACAGCTCCACATTTTCTATTAAGCAGCTTTACGTCGGATGCCCTTCTGGACGCGACTGCGGGGGGGATTTATGTCCTTTCATCAGCTGCAGGGAGAAAAACCTGCAGTGTGTTTGAAAACGCTGACAAAGAACCTCGGAGTTAATTTTCTGGCACTCCAGCGCTGCTGGCCTGGCTAATGTAACGGTGTTATAAAAGGCTTCGAATGTAAACACTCTGCAGGCTGCTGTCATTTGTGGGGAGAAAACTGCAGTTTTAGTCTGGACGAAGGGCTTAAAAAGGGGAAGAACATACATTTTTTAATTTAACGGCTTAATGCGACCCCTTAAAGCTGCTCTTCTGTTTGCTGCAAGACACTTAATCCAGTAAAAGTCCAAATGGAGCAGAATTAATAAGAGGAAACTTCTTCCCACTGTGGAAAGCTCATTTCATGTCTTCAAATTAAAGTCTCGCTGCTGAATTTAAAGACACGATAAACTGTCTGTGACCTGTTCTCAGAAGCTGCTTTACCAGGTGAGCTCATGAAGTTTAGAAATATGACAAACAGAAAGAAAACTTATTGACTGATATTCACTGATTTCTGTATGCCAGTCCTGGTAATGGGAGCTCCACAGGGACACCCCCAAATGTGACTCAACTGTGAAAGATAAGCTACGGGCGACAGCTCGTTAAGATGTTTGCTTAAAGGTACGTTTTGTAACTACCCTACAAATTATAAGTAAAACACTCACCACCAGGGGCAGTGTTGCACTTTCTTTTAGTCCTCTTTCTTTTCCCACACTTACATTATAACCATGTGTGTAACGGCTTTCCTGGTCAAATAAGGTTCCCATCGACATTAAAGTACAGCTGGCTCTCACTGCAGTCATGGATGTTTTGGATATAAAGTCAAACCAGCTTTTGTTTTTTTTACATTTACATTTTTTTAGAGGCTGTTTGTGTTTATCGTACCTGCACTGTTTCCTTTACCTGCGACAGATGCTCTAAAAGTGCGATTCATTTTGGTTTTCAGTCGTTTTCATGCAGAAAGGAGCTAACCCAAATGTCTGAGCTGTTTTCACCACCAGTTTGGGCGTCAGGCGTCTGCAGCAGGAAGTCGTCCTGAGCTACTTCTGTGAGCTGCAGATAAAAAGAAATACAAAGTAGTGATTAGAAGTGGAAAATCACATTAAAATCAGAGCCTATGTTTTCCATTATCCTTCTCACACTAATGCTGCACATATTTTCCTTTATATATAGTAGTATAACATAGTAATATACTATAATTATTACACTAAAGTTATCAGATGATTTTGAGGGGGTCAGGTGAGAACCTTTTTTAAGGATTTTTGAAACGTGACGGGATCGGATGAGGCTGAGCTCAGAACAGGCCGGCGTGAATCAAGTGAGGAAGATGAGGGTAAAACAGGAGTTTTTAGTGGAAACCTGTTTAAATCCCTCTCTTAGCATAAGAAGCTCTGCTGGCAGCTCGTTTGTGCCGCAGCCTTCACTGCTGTGCAGGAACAAACTTCACCTCTTCTTCTGCGCTCTCTGCAGGACCTCTGCAGGCTTTCACAGATGGATTAACCCTTTCTTCCTCTCTCCCCTCCGGGGCTGTGCTTTGTCTTTTTTGGATGACATGAGATCATCCGGGATCAACGCCGTGCTGACCGCCTCTTCCTCCTCGTGTTAAATCCATTCGGTTTATCCTCTCTTGACCTTTTCCGTGGAAAGTGGCTGTTTCTGTTTTTCTTATAAGAGTGAAGATTAGAGCTCTCTAACCAGACACATGCACACATCAGCTAATTGCCTCTGTTGGCTCAATAACTTTAAAAGAACTCCTTCATTGTGTGTCTCAAGCTACACAAACGCATCCTTAGATGATGTAATCCTGCAGAGAAGAGCATGAGGACGGGAAGGGAACCATGAAGGCTTGTAACTTCTTACATTAATTTGCACCTTAATGCAAATTTTCTAACCAACAACCGAATGTTTCCTGTAATCAGTCATGTTTACGTGTCTCCTGGAGGCGTTCACGTCAATTTCCAGGTTGGAAACTCAATTTTTCAGATTATTTTTTAAACTTTAAAAAAGCTGTTATGCATACGAGGCTACGCAGAACCACATTTATAATACATGTATAATCCCAAATATGAAGCCGTATGTGTGCAAACAGGCTCAGGCTGAAAATTAAGCCACAAACTGTAGATCACTTCTGGCTCCAAAACCCAGCATGGTGCAGCCAATATGCCAATATTGAGGCTTCAAAATGTGGAGTCCAGAACGAACAGGTGACATCACATTGTGCATGTCCATCTTGTATATACAGTCTGTGTGTTCAGCAGGTAGCTGCAGGTCAAACTGTCCTTTAGTGCATCCTGTAACTGTGCTGCAGACTGCAGAGGAAACATGTGAGAGGTGTGTGTGTGTGTGTGCAGAGTGGAGCACACAAGTCAAGAGTGAATAAGTGTTCACCTACCTGTGTATAACTCTGTGTGTGTGTGTGTGTGTGTGTGTGTGTGTGTATGACCAGCCTTTCCTCAGGGTCTGCCTGGCATTGTGCTGCTTCCTGTCCAGGCCGACGTTATCAGTGTGGGATCAGCAAAAGGACAAAAGGCCTGTAAACACACACACACACACACACACACACAGAGTTAGTAGCTGTTTTTTCTCAGGCCTCTTGGAGCCGCTGATGGCTTCCTGTCTGTGTGGGTAAACGTCTCTCTGAGGGTGTCAGGTTCGTTTTCTCTGAGGGCCTCGCTGGGAAATGAGAATCACATCAAGCGCCCGACGTCTGTCGCTTATTGGCGCGCTTTAATTAATTAAAAATGTAGCTCTCGCAGCCTTTCTGAATACAGTTACAGAGAGTGACTGATAACACAGCAGCAGTGAAGATGATGCTGCAGCCTCTCCTCTCTGACACAGCGAGCAGCAAAGAGGCGGAGCCATGACTGCAACGGCGAACACGGAAAGCTGAAGTTTCGTCCATTTAGCCGAAGGAGGCTGTTTATCACGTACATGTATGAAATTTGGAGCATATGTGTGATGCCCAATCCAACCCAACAGGATGTCCACCATTTTGAATTTAAGCCTCTGGTTGTTGGGTGGGTTTTATAGCTTTTTCTCAAATACCCCCCCCCCCCCAAAAAAAAGCCATGTTCAGCTGAGATCCTGATGGTTTCCTCCAAAAAGACATTTCCCATCTAAACTCGGGGATCAATTTAAATGTAAACTGTCAGAGAAAATGACTTAACTAAGAAAACAAAGAGCTCTGATTCTTCAGGGTTTCACCAACAAAGCCCGAGATGAAAAAGATTAGAGGAAAGAACAAGAAGCTGGAGACTCGCACACTGAGCTGATCTAATGGCACACGAAGGAGTGGGGGGAGCAGAGGGGAGGGAAGCCCAGGAGGGTCAGCTCTCCTCGGCCTTCACGGCTCCTTCGCCGTTTTTCGCTCTGGGTTTGATGATGGGCTCTAAATATGACCTTTTCCATCATCCGGTGTAACGCGCTGGAACATCTGAGTTTATCTCCACACGTTTGGCCTGCTCAGATCTACATGTGCAATAAAGCTCATAAAGAAGAAAACCTCTCACTGCACACCTGTTTGGAGTGTGTGGGGCCCAGTCAGCTGCTGTGGTCCACGCACACAAACACTTCAGCATCTCGAGCCCTGCAAAGATACTTTGTATGCAGTTCATTTTACTCAATATTTAATATCGTGCTGTAAAAGTTTGTATCTCTTTTATTATTTTCCCATTTCATAGCACTGCACACACACACACACACACACACACACACACACACACACACACACACACACACACACACACACACACACACACACACACACACATTTTACTTGGTATTTAATACTGCACTGTAATAATGTCCTTACATGTTCCACCTTGTAGTTGCAATAAACTTTTATTGCTGCACAGTATTTCATTACAGCACTTTGTGTTGTGATGCAGGAGCTTGTAGCCTTTTTGTTCTCTGTTGATGCTGGTCAGAGGTCAGAGGTCAGAGCAGCCACAACCACATCTGTATGTCTGAGGTGTAACAATGGCACCCAGTCAGGATCACACTGTCGCTCCTCAAAAGCTGCTTTTTAAAAAAACAAAAGCTACAGCCAAGATAACGGCCACATGGGGGGGGGCGTTATCTTGGCTAACCTAACCCCACTAAGTGCAGCTGGCACTTAGTGGGGTTAGGTTAGTACCCGCAGAAAACCCACGCAGACACGGGGATAACGTACAAACTCCACACAGAAAGGCCTCAGCCAAAGTGGATTCGAACCCTGGACCTTCTAGCTGTGAGGCAGCAGTGCTGCCCCATCACACAAACATACCGTCTGAAATGCTGAAGGTGATGTTTTCCTTCTTCTAGCTGTTGCCGAAGCCAAGCGTCGCTGTTTCCGTGACCTCAGCTCCTCGGTCGTTTGTACGGCCGTGTGATTTTATAACTCAGCAGCTCACCACTCGGATGAGTTTCTAACGTCCACAATTTGACTTTCAAACCCTAAAACAGCATCTGACTCCGTATATTCCATGTATACAACTCAGACTTGCATGAACAACAGTCCCATAATGCATTGCATTAGTGATGTCACAATCCTGAGTTCTATAGTCTCCAAATTCACTTCATTTCTGGGTCATTATTTGAGGTTAAAAAAAAAATACTTTGTATAAAACACACAAAGACACAAAAGCAGGACGATTTGTTTAAAAATGAGAACCTTTGCAGCATATCTGGTTTTATTGAGCCGACTGCTTCTATCAGACTTTCTACTCTGCAGTTTGTTCTGCGACTTGAATTCTAAACTGAATTATCATTAAAACAACCCCAAAACATAATCATATGTTCATAATTTTAATGGAACATGTTTGAGGACCTTTGATGTCTCCATTTCTGTCCCTGTACATTTGTCCTGAGCCGTGTCTGCTTTGTTTTCTTCATATCACTGATTGCTATCTTCCTCTGTGATTACCCTCCGTCCTCTTCCTCCCCTCGTTCCCTCTGTTAGCCTCGCAGCTCCGCGTCGCACATGACCGCATCCCTCCCCTCCCGAAAACCTCGTTTTCAGCCTGTTTGGGTGTCGCTGTGATAATGAAGGCAAAGGAGGGGAGGTGCCAAGAAAAATAAAGACTGCTGGTTATTGCGCTTACATTTTTTTTGATGCACATCAGTTTCGCTGTGTGGGAGCACCTTCTGAAAGAATTCCCATGGGTCTGAAAGTGCACTAAGGAGCATTGTTTTAAATGTTTTTTTAGTGCCACTGCCTGAACAGCCTGAGACTTTAGGAATTACAGCAACTTCACGTTTGGCTCCTCTTTTCTGCTGCCCCAAAGTGCCAACAGTTAGCAGTAATAGCCAATGTTTGTTTAGATATGCAGTCCATCAATTAGTGATGCAGCCACTGTGACATCACCTGCTGGTTTGTGAAGTGTTTTCGCTGTCAGCATGTTGGTGTTTTTTGAAAATTTACAGAATCTTATTTGACGTTTGATTCAATAAGCCTAGACAGCAGGGTCTAAGACCATAAAGTCATCAGGAAAGAGTTTACTGAGGTCACAGAGAAAAGGTGCCAAAGGTCATTTTGCTGCAGACTTCTAGAAGACTGGAAGTGTTTTTGCCACCACAGAGTTCGCCCCCTGGTGGTCATTATAAAGGTTTGCTTCACTTTTCAGACAGAAGTTACACCAGCTTCAATTTTGTGATTTTACCTAAACAAGCCCATGAACTCTGTCTTTATTCTGGCTAATGTGAGCTAACACTAGTCTGCCTACTAATTCAGACAAATCACTAGCTAACGTGACATTTGTGGTGTTTTTACTGCGACTGTTGGAGTAGCTGCTGTAGTTTGTGATCATTTTGAATTACTTGTGGCCCTGAGCAAATAGCATACTAAATTCTTAAACATATACGTACATAAACAGAACCACAACATGCCTAATGTCTGATTTCACTTGCAGTGCTGGAGAAAAACATAGCACTGTTAGCTAGCTAGCATCGTCATTTTATCATCAGTGACCTACTGGCTAAAAACTGTTTGGTGGTCACCTCTTTCTGCCAGTTAATCAAGATGGTGAAAAGTGTACACACACCACTGTTTTTAACCACTATGAATACACACCATCAAGGTACTCTTAGAGCTCTTTATGTAACGCACTTGATGGCGTGAATGCAATAAAGTACTCAAATTACCAGGTTTAATTATAAAAGTACACAATTTAAGACACAGTCGATTGATTCAGTGAACAATGTTAGCTCATTTTAGTAAATTAGCTTGGTATTTTTAAATTAGATGCATCATAGCCAAGTCTTGAGACTTTTATCAGTCTCAACACGGTTTGGTCGGTGCTAGCTTACGCCGCACATAACCACTAGCATGAGTATGTTGACAGCAGTTCACCTGACAGCCACAGGTGTCATTAATAAAATGATTTTTGTGGGTTTTATACATTTAACTCACAGCAGGGAGGAAGTGTGACTGAGTGAAAACATAAAGCGACAGCTGTAACAATGGCAGGCCCTGTCTGCTGTGTAATTCAGCGTGCTGAGTCACTGTCCGGGCCGCCTGAGAAGGAAACGGCCTCTCTCGGTGCCAGTTTGAGAGTTATTTTAATTTCCAAACATGGCAGAGTGAAAAGGTCCTTCGCTCCCGTGGCACCGTGCCTCTGATTGTGATGCACGCTCGTGTTTGTTGATAAGGTCACAAAAGACCTCGACAGTGTTTGCGCCTGGTTTTTGTGGGCGAACATAAACGTTTTGGGGAACAGAAACAATCCTCAGCTGACGGCGAGCTGTGAGCGAGCAGAGATAGGATGGAAATTCAATAGTAAAATTAAACATAATTAAACAGCAGTAATCATGAAATGGCACAGATGGTTTGGCCTCATATGCAGACAGCACAGTGGGTAAAGACAAAGACTGAAGTTCCCACCTATAAAAAGACTGAGAGTGAATGTAAAACCTGATGTTACAGCATTAGGTTTGCAAACATTAAAGGGCATGAGCTTGTATTATGGTGCTGTAGGGAGATCTATCAACTTAATGAACCATGCAAAGAGTTTCATGTTTACATGTATGCTTATTTATACACACCTATATATCACAAACCTTCAAATCTAAGAGTAAAATTATTATTTTACTTAATTCCTTTTTGGATTTGCCTGAATCATGGCCCACTAATTGTTTCTACAGACATTTATATAAAGTCCTTCTTTACCAAGCCCTCGATCAATCAATACTATCAGTGGCCCTGATACTGGATCATATTATCGCTGCTTTGTGTTTTATCTTCTATAATATTGCTTCAGGTGTTTTCTGTGTCCTCACACCTCACACAGCATAACTGTGGGAAACAAAAAGCCTCCTCCTCCTCCTCACCATCATCTGTCTCTCAGCCAAGCATGCACAAATAGGAAAGGACAGCAGCTAAACAGCAACACACGCACATAGACACACGCACACACATCCGCAGTATTTGTGCTGTTTGTGCACTCTTATCGGGCAGAGATAGGGCAGCTGAGCGGATTGTCTCAGGACCTCAGCTGAACCCCTGAACCTGGAGGCTGTTATCATGACCTCTGACCTCTCACACATGCACACACACACACACACACACACACAGATAAGGTCACTCCTGCAGCTCAGGTGATTTTAGAGAGCCTGAAAGTGTGTGTTCATAGGTTAATGTGTCCCGGAAGGCGAGCTGCAGAGGAAAGGGAGTGGTGGTCAGATGAACAGTGCTCACTTTGGCCTCACAACACACACACACACACACACACACACACACACACACACACACACACACACACACACACACACACACACACACACACACACACACACAAAGAAGCTGTTCGATGCCTCTTAGCTGTTGTTATGTAAAGTGCTCCCCTCAGTAAAGTCACCTTCTCCACCCTCAGGGGAAGTTTCCACCATTAGAAGGTGAAATACGGCCAGAGATGAAGCTCAGATCTCCTGTAACACAGTCCACATGTAGAGCAGATCAAACCTGTCTCCCCGCTTCACGGCTAACTCCCCTGATGGATCCGAATGTTTGTTAGGCCTCCAAGTAAAAAAAGATACCCGTCTTTATTTCCTGGAGTCAGCCTGTAAAAAAGAGGCAGGTTTAGGGTTTTAAATGACGAGCACCTTCTTCATCTTCCCGACTTTCCAAAGAACGGGAAAGGCCGAGTGGCGAAGCAAATCCCTCGCTGATCCAAACATTTCTCATCTTCATCCCAAGAGCAGCAAGACAGCAGGAAAAAAAAAAAGCGACGGCTTCTTTTTATCTAAAGCACGTGAAACAGAGCTGTCTCAGACTGACCTGCAACGTCTCAAAAAGAAAAGAGGCAGCTTTACACGAAGGAGCCTCGAGGTTAACGACGGCAGAGAGTCTGTTCAGATTTAGCTTTCCATGCTTTCAGGCATGTCTGAGGAAGAAACAGGCTAATTTAAAGTGTTAATAATATGGTTAGTAATGTTAGTAATGTTAGTAATATGGTTAGTAATGTTAGTAATATGGTTAGTAATGTTAGTAATGTTAGTAATATGGTTAGTAATGTTAGTAATGTTAGTAATATGGTTAGTAACCCAGCAAACACACTGAAAAACCTTCAGCTTACTGCTTTATTCTCAACAATGAATCGCTTCATATCATCCTTTTATTAACTGGAACATAATGAAACACCTGAGAGAAGAGTCAGAGCCTTGCATGACCTTTGACCCTGCAGTCCTAAGCTGTGTGACACTGATTTAACCAAACCACAGCTTTATGATGCTGACACCGGGGTGTGTGTGTGTGTGTGTGTCTGTGGGGGTGGGGGTGGGGGTGGGGGGGGGTGCAGGGATGAATGCAACAGTCTGGACATAAAAGCTCACCAAAAGCAAATGAGGCTGAATTTACATGCAGATAAAAGTGTTGTTCATATTAAAAAAAGGTGACATCGTGTTCCTGTCTGTTCATAACTATTCAGTAACCAAATGAATCACCAATCTAACATTTTAAAACACAAACACACATTTTCTTTGTGGAATAATGAGCTCAGTGCTCCTTCCTGTGTAAAGGGGCGTCCACACAGGAAGTACCTAGCAGTACCATGGTGACCAAAGATCATACAGCATCGATGACATTCAGCGACTTCAAACAACAGCGGGTTTGAAGTTGCTGTTGGGAATGATGGGAAATGGGCGGCCATGAGTTTAACTTCTCTCAGCTACCAATGAGAGGGCGTGATGGCGCCGAGTGACTTACAACAGGGTGATAAATTTAGGGCTATTTAGCGGGCCTACAACGCCAAGTGGCTGCAGATCACTTCCTGTGGGGACGCTCATTAAGAGACAGACAGACTGGACAGTGATGATACGTGGAAACATCAGCATCCATGTTTGGACCACGTCTGCTGGGAAGTCAGCGATGGAGGTTCATCCAGAACCACGTTTGGTTCAGACGTCAGTTTTTCTTTACACCGGATGAAAAATTACAAAATGTTGTCTGATAATCTTTTTAGCACAGTGCTGATCACATGACCTTGAGCAGAAAGTAAACCCCATTATTGTTGATGTATTTCCAGGTCACTGAGCTGCTAACTTGGCATTAGCAGCTCCTCGTCATGGTGCCTGTTTGGGAATGTGGAACCAATCCGGTGTTCCTGGGTTGGACCCTTTTTGCCTTCAGAGCTGCTTTAATTCTTCATGCCACAGATTCATTAAGGTGCTGGAAACGTTCCTCAGAGATTTTGGTCCATGTTGACTTGACAGCATCACAGCTACTCCTACTGCATCCATCATGTGAATCTCCTGTTCCATCACATCCCAAAGGTGCCGCATTAGACTACAACCAGTGACTGTGGAGACCGTCTGAGTACAGTGAACTCAGCGTCGTGTTCAAGAAACAAGTTTGAGATGATCTGAGCTTTGTGACACGGTGCGTTAGCCTGTTGGTGGATTGCATTTAGTATTTGTCTTCAGTGATTTCCTGTTTTACTTTGAAGGGTGCAGTTCCTGCCATGCTTTAGTTTTACTTCCACCTTTGTGATTGTCTGGATCACTTTCTGCTCTCAGTCGTTTTTGTTGGATTGTCTGTTGTTCCACCTGTTCCCTCTCCTGAGGCTTCCCGTGTTGTTTTTATAGTTAGTACCTCTGGATTTACTCACCTTTTTTGGCCTTGTTCTGGACTTAAATAATGAGCCTGCTATTTGTCTTACTCCATGTTTTGTTCTGCATTTGGGCCACCTCTGAGCTGAACCAGAGGTTCACTGTAATAACCTCAGTTTCAGAATCATTACATCCCGCATTTAGTAATATTTCCATTGTGAAGGGTCATGTTTAAATTCAGCCTTTCACTAACCTTCTTTTAGTCAGCTTGACCCTGTGGAAAAATTCTCTAAAGGCTGCTGAAGGAAATATTTAGAGTTGAGACAGGTTTTAAAGGAAGAAATCAGCCGGTTTGTGAGGGAAGATGGAAGGGGAGACGAAGAGGAGAGATTAGAGGAATGGAAGGATTTGGAAAAAGGCGACACATGAGAGGGTGACGGTGAAAGGCACGGACGAGCTGACCATATTCTGTGTCCTTTTATTGGAGAAAATGTGCTTTTTTTGTAGAAAAACCAAAGTATTTCTAGTTTTTGTTGTCCAGGTTGGTGATAAAATGTAATTTATACGGAGTATTTTTAAAGAATGTCGAGGATCCTCCCTTTTCTTCCTCGATCAGGTATCAGGCTTCCTGTCGGATGTCGGGCACGACTCCAAGAGGCTTTTTTGTACAGCTTGGGATGTTACACGTGTGCACCAAATTTCATGCATCTGCATGAAACACGGCGGTGGGGCTAGCTGGAGCCCCTCCTCCAGTGGTCATACACATCAACCCATAAAAGATGTTTTCATCATCAACAATCATAACAAACAGCAGTTCCAGTGAGGCCTTCACACATTCAGCATTTTAATAAACTAATAAACACCTGCAATGAAATTATCACATTTAATTTATACAATCAACAATTTTCATTACTTTCTTCTTAAAACTTTAAAATCTAATTAAAATGAATGTTTCTGATTCCATTTCAGCCTGGAGGAACCAAATCTCACAGCAGTCAAGTCCAAGTCTGAGGTTTGTCTAAGACTTGGACTTCCTTTTTCTGATCAGTGACTAACTTTCTGCAGGACTGTCGGCACCTCTGTCTGCTTTTGTCTTAAACTATGTGGCTCTTCTGTGTTTGCCCGACTAAATAAAGTCCCAGCGCCCACCAACACTCCGTCGTCCCATTCCTCTCATTCCTGGAATTAGTGATGCAAAGCCTGGGGTATAAACAACGTGCTCTCCTCCTCCACCGCTTTGTTCTTTCTCACGCTGCGACCACTCGAGATCATCATTTCTCTCTCTTCTCCCTCTTCTTCCTATTGAATCGTCCTCCTCCTCCTCCTCTGCATTCCTGAAGCCAGAGCATTGCCTGGGAGTGACAAGGAGACATTCCTGGGACCTTTGTTGGGCTGAGGATGCTCCTTCAGAGAGAAATGAAAGGAGGAGTGGTAACGATGGGAGAGGTTTCTTTACGACTGCTTTAGCTTTAGTCACAAAGATGGAGGTGTTGGGGTTAATGATGGCCCGTTTATTTTCACTTACAGTGGATGTGATGACACAGTGACTCAGTAAGTTTGTGCAAACTATGTTCATATAAAGGCTTAAATAGCAAAGAGTATATAAATACCTTAAAAGGACAACTTTGCTCCTCCGAATCACAGCAATCAAGCTAGGCCAAATAAATCTCCTGTACACCCACCCACTTTGGCCCCATTTTAGCCCACATGGAACCACCTCTGAGCCAGCACACACGGGGGCCACCTCTGGCCCTAGGGGGCATGGGTGGTTGGGGGGCTGGTCAACATTCAGTCATTAAGAGTCCAGTTTTGGTCCACATTAACCCTAATGGACCCCATACCAGATAGCAGTGACTGTTTGGCCCAAATCTGAAGTTTTCTTTGGGCTGCATTTGGCCAAATTGACTCAGGGCCAGATGTTGGGTGCGTTGTGGCCTTTTGGTCACATCTGGCCCACATAATATTTGCCAGTGTTTTACCTGAGCCATAAATGCCAAAAGTAGCCCAGATTTGGCCCAAATGTGGGGAACTGGAGCTGTAGGATGGTTGTAACAAAGCTAAGGTGTCTGTGTGAGCGTTGACCCCTCACAGGTCAAATATATCATTACTTTAAACATGACGCACAGTCTTTCTGCAGCTGTGCAACTTTAGGACTTATTTATCTGTTAGTTGTGTATATGCAGCTGAGAACCAGACTGGAGGCTCTTATCACAGCCGGTGTGTATACAAGCCTACACTTTTGTCTCATGTCTGCAGAGTAGGCTGGCACTCCTCAGACGGGTGTGTGTGTGTGTGTTTTGTGTGTGTTTTGTGCTTATATGTCTGAGGAACGTTAATTCATGGTGGGCAGAAATCAGGGAAGAGAGCCAGACAATAGAAAATAGATGATGTTAGAGGACAAAGAAGCTGGCGGGTCAGATTAATGAAGCTGAACAAGTGTGTGAAGTCTTTGAGTCATACACTCAGAGATGGTTTCATTGTTCTTAATGGCATGATTGCATTGTTCATTGAATGCCTGCATCCAGTTTTTTAGGGGCCTTTTTGGGGGCTGTGGTTCACTGTTAGTGGAAATGTTAGCCAAATGGAAAGTTTAGTCTAAGTCTATGAATAACAATGATATACAGGGTGGGTGATTATTAGATTGTTCTTTAGCTTCCAAAGATTATGAAAACAAGATAATGGGGATGAAACGATTATTTTTGCTTTATCTTGTGATTTAAATCAAGCACACCCTTTTCCTTTTTCAGTCTCTGCTTTAAGTGCTCAAACTCACAGTTTGTTTGTAACTTACATGTTTGCATCGTGGAGGATTTTAAAAAAGCACACCTGGATGAATCAGGTGTAAACTCGGTGACACTTTAAACGATCTCTGCTGTGACGACACATTTCAGACCTGAGTCAACAACACTGCTTTCGCCACTTTCACTGAAGAATAACTCAGCTTTCCAAACTGGAGATGATGAGAGATGATCAGCACATTTGTGCAATCAAGTGTGTCCCGTTCCTTGACTGTGATTAATGCCTTCTTGGTGCATTTCACAACCCAAGCAAGTTTCCAGCAAGTATGATGCAAAAAATGACTGGAAACCAGTTGTTGATTGAAAGTGAAGTACCTGTGCACTTTGTGTCAGGTACATGAACACAATGAATTAACCCTTACAGCACACACGCCCCTTTTATCACTGCAGTAAGAAGGTGAGAAACCGCCGTCTTCTCATTTTCTCTCCCTCAAACTCGAGCATACAGAAAGTTTCTCACAATTTCCTGTTTCCGATCGCTGCCTCTTAACGCAGGACCCCCCCCCCCCCGGGCATGAGGCGGGCATGAGAGAGACGACCGCTGAGGGTTCACAGGCATCAGCGAGGGCAGCCTGGGCATTGTGCGTCTGAGTGGTTTATGTCTGGCATGTGAGAGGAAACCACTTACACTGATGGTTCATAGTCAAAATAAACACTCCTGTAAATCACCTTTGCTTAAACCCTGTTCAGGTATGGACTGTGTAATGTTACTGACTGTAACGTTGATATTTTCCTACAGCCTTACTGAGAAATGTCAGGACTGTTACACAAAGAAACGCATTATTGTTATATTACACTTTAGATTGGAATATGAAGACTTATCAGGGCCTCTGAAGGTGGAAAAAAAAATCAGCTGCAGTAAAGATATTCTCTAAATATTGATATTAATGACATCCATGGCTGCATCTGTTACGTTACACTACGTCTCTGTCATATAAGTTATGATGATTTGGACGTAACAAAGCTGCCAGTGTACCTGTTGTGTATATAGACGCGGTATGTTTCGACGTTTCCCATAGACCTGACTCCCATAAACACTTTCCTGATGAGACTACGGGCTCAGACACTCATTTCAGGTCATACTGAATAAAATATTAAGTACATTCTTTTAGTCATTCCCAGTGGCAGAAAGCCTGATTAGCCCCCAGCGTTTGGATGAATTAGCTGTTTTTTTTTTGTTTCCCATTTTTAGCCACAGCAGCTTTTAGCCACAGTAGAGAGACAGGAAATGGGGGAAAGGCACGGGGGCAAACTGGTGACAGGCCAGGACTCAAACCTGCGCCACCCGCACCGCAACCAGGTTCACCCCTAAGCCACCCGGGCGCCCTGGATAAATTAGCTGTTAACCACTAATGACAGCACTAGCATTAGCTAACATTAGTCAGAAGAAAGAGAGCTCAGGGATGTGGAGCTAATGCCAAAACCAAACCTAAAGTTCTCATTGCTCCATTAATTAGACGTGTTGCCCAGCTCTTTACAATTTGGTCAGAGGGGCTAATGTTAGCTAACATTACCTTACGAGCTAACATTACGTTACAGGCTAATTTTAGCTAAGTAGAAGCTAGCTGGCTAACCAACACCAGTAAAAACAATCTGAATCACTGGTCAGTGTTTCTTGGGGCTTAGTGAACATTTCTAAGCTAACATTAGCTAGCATTCCTCACTGTTGATGCTGGGAGCAGGAAAATTAGCAGATAATCCTTCCTGAGTCTTTTTTTAGCAGCCGCTAAACCACTTGCAATAAAAAGTGTTTAATGCATTAAAAAAATGTAATCTAACGCAAGCTTATTTTCTAATTTTCCTTAATTATAAAATGAGCTAACAGAAGGTAAACTGCTGAACCACACCTGTGTTTCCTAATCTGCCCTCAAAGCAAACTGCGCCTATCAAAACCTGCCTCGATTTACCGAGAAGCTAAATAAATATTTGAAGTGATCGATGAGCAGTGCTGCTCCTCACAATGCTATCGCTCTTCTGTATGTGTCTCATGCTAACAGAGCATTGTGGTCAGTGTTCAACTGCCATTGTGTTCCTGTTTCTTTAATGTGTGTGTGATCAATCACAGGAGCTACAGTGCAAACAGCAACAGACCTGGAGTCAGAGCAGCTTTCACGTTACTGCAGGAAAACAGCACAAATAGAGAGCTTAAATAACCTCAGCACACACCACCTCCTACAATCCTGCAGCTATTACTGGAGGTTTTCCTGTTGCCAGGCTTGTTTCACCTCAGTGACCCTGAAGCAGAGAGTAAAACCAGCACCTGTTTCTCAACCGAATCCTCCTCAGAGCCGGAGTCTTTCCTTCCCATGGAGATTACTGCTTCTGCAGCTCCCTGATTTATGTTTCATACAAGAGCTCAATAATGAAGAGATACGAGGGAGAGTGGGAGGAAGAGGACAGGAGGAGATAGAGATGGGAGAAAGCTGGGGATTTCATGGTCAGCAGGGCAAACACACACTCACATACACACAGTTACACATGTTCACCCCACACAAAGCTCACGTCTGGTATTTACTGCTTCCTGGGTCGAGCAGAGCTAAAGGACGGTTTTATTGACATCTTTGTGTGCACATTCAGGACTTTCTGCATCATTAAGACGTCCTCTAAGCCAGTGAAAGGTGAAACATCTGCATTAAAATGTCCAGAAATGTTAAAATGATTGATTCTTTCTGAGATAATTCATCAGTTTTACCAGGTTCCAGCTGTCAGATGGGGGAGACTGTGGGTCTAGAGGTGCCACTGGTGTATTTAAGAGGGCAAAAAGTCCCACAATAACACCAGTAAAACCACAAATAATTATTCATTATTATCCCAAAGCTGCTTCCTAAACACTGATGATTCTGTTCATATGTGATGATAATTTACCAAATGTCAGCAGCTCTGGAACACAGACTGTATTTAAAAGAGGGATGCAGCCACTAGGACATCACCCATAGGTTTGTGAGGAGAGGACACCACAGGCTCCACATGCCTTAGGACTGACAAGTTATCCAAAAATGAAGTTCTTTATATTATGGTTATTATCACAGTCAGAAAAGCAGAATGATCCTGGGTACGGTCACTGGCTAACTTCTGTTAAATCACTACTCATTAGCCAGTGAGCAGTATGATCTCAGAAGCTCTACCCAGTATAAACCTATTTGCGAGGGGCAGCCAATCAGAGTAAGTTGCCAGTGAGTCCAACATATCATCATACATCAAGGATATCTTCACACAAAGGTTCCCATCAGCTCAGTAATTCAGCCCAGGGTGCATCAATCGAGCTATGAGTGTGCTCATGTGAAAGAGGCGGGGTTAGGGTTGCAGCACCTGGCCAATCAGAAAACGGAACAGGTGCTGTTGGCAGCAGAGCAGCTAAAATAAGAAAAATATGAAGAGGTTAAGCACACAATACAGACTGGAAGCAGCACACAGCAACAGTGTGTGTGTGTGTGTGTGTGTGTGTGTGTGTGTGTGTGTGTGTGTGTGTGTGTGTGTGTGTGTGTGTGTGTGTGTGTGTGTGTATAAAAGTGTGTGAGCTTTAACAGCTTTAACACTGGAAAAGAGCTGTGTTAATAAAGTTTATTTGAAGCCAGGAGGGAAAGCTGGTGTCCCAGCACCATCATTAACGCACAGCAGAATCTGGTGGATGACAGTTTTTATACCATTAAGTTAACATGTAGATGTGTGTTTTATTCTCCCAGCTGAAGCCCTGAAGACCAACTCTGTGTTCAGATTCGATATGAGGTCAGCGAGTACAAATAACTGTCCTGTTTTAGGTTCATATATTAATACTTAAAGAACAATAAAAATGTTTTAAAGCTGCAGTTAACAGAAAAACGCAGGAATAAAGTTTCATCCAAGACAGACCCTCTTACTATCCGCACTCTGAGCTCCCAGGGATCGTCAGGAATGGTGACTCTATTTTCCAAATAAAGATTTTGAATCGTCAATCAGAGCAGAGATGCTCTAGTGGAGTCCAAGAATAAAAATATGAAGCTGGATCCACTTTAAAGCTGAAATGATGGCACTAGTACACCTGGACATAAAGGATTAATAGGACACATCGAACTCATCTCTGAAAGGCGTGATTAGGCTCAGTGTTACTGACTGAAACAGCCTGAGGCTGCCACGAAAGCCCACTACTACCACTACTACTACGTTTACTACCTCTATTACTGCTGCTGCTGCTGTTTTACGGCCAAGCCTGCAGGCTGTAAAGTTACTGCTGTTCACACACACAGGACAGATGTGTGGGTGGGTGTCACACCTGGTCAGGTAAAATCCACCTGGCTGCTGCCCTCTTCTTCACGATCATCCTGCAGCTACAAGGTGAGCAAAGTTTTTTTTCCCCCTCTTTCTTCAACCTTTTGACCTTTCCACTGATTATAAACCCACATTCACGCACACACACAAACATTTAAAGCATTCCTCAGACACAGTAACTTTCACACACACACACACACACACACACACACACACTGACTTCCCACGCACACAGATGCCCGGCTGGCCCCGCCAGAAGCCGGTAAACTGCAGTGTTTTTGTTATTCATGGACTCGGACAGAGCAGCAAACACTAACCGAGGCTGAGCTGTTTGGACAGATGTGCTCCAGTCCCTCCAGCAGACACGCACGCAGACCCCGGCCTACCAGCTGACCCCTCAGCCTTGACCCCCGTGACCCTCACAGGCAGCCTGGCTCTATTTTCAGAGCAGCATTTGAGCAGTGCGACACACAGAAGTGACCTCGGCCTGTTTTCCGGCTCAGTGAAGATGGACCTTATACTTTGGTGTTTGCATCCTCTCGTTTCAGCCGACATCCATCAGTTAATAAAAGTCTATTTTCAAATCGTCGACCTTTAGGAGAGGGGCTCCCCCGGTGGGCTGAAGTTGGAAGCCTATCGATCCGTCTTATTAACTTTTGAACTCGAGTGTTAAATCCCGGCTGATTGCTGGCTCAGTGTTGGCAAACGTGGGCTGAGTTTGGTCTCGTTATTAGCGCAGCCATTATGGCTGAATTTGGGTGGCGCTCTGCTCTTCCAGATGAGTGTTGTCATCTCTCTGGCACAGTTGTAACTTGCAAGCTTATAGCATTAATGAATTTTGATGCATAATAATTACTGTTGTGTGTTTATTTGCATATTTCATGGGCTGTTTGGGATGCTGGATGCTGATTACCATATCAACAGTCAAAGCCCTGCAGCTTTGAGGCATTCAGAACTGCCCTAAAATTAGAGCTCTGAAAGCCGCAGGTTTTATTCTTTTCCACAGATCAATAGGCTTTCACTACATTAAGCTGTTACAGCCTTTTCGCTTGTTTCACTGTTGTCAGTTCCTGGTTTCACAAACACCCCCCCTGCTGTGAAACTGCCTCAGTTCCCACCTGTTAACATGCGTTTTCAGCCCAGTTTCCTCTTGTTCTCTGTGTTCTCCCTCCCTGCAGGGATCAGGTGGGAATGATGCCTCTCCCTGCTCCCAGCTCCTGAGTGATGGGAACAGGCAACGAACGGCTGCTTTCTCATGGCTGTGAGAGTTTGGTGCTGCATGTGCTCACAGAGACCTGCAGAAGTGGAAGCAGTCACACATAAACAGCAGGAAAGCAGAGGCTGTGAGAGGCTGAGAAAAGGACGAAGAAATGCATAATCATGATACGGTTTTCCTGCATATTTCTGAGCCAAGGTCACGGAGGCAGGAGGGTTCAGGGCAGGGTGAAGCTTCAACATAAAATTCAACCCCCCCACTGAGGCTGTGCCACCAATGAAAAAGCTTGATCTACATCATAATCTGATATTTTCCTAACATTCAAACTGTTTACTTTAACTTCTGAACAGCTGCAATTAAAATGCACGGGAAGGACTGAAGCAGGCTTTTTGACCTGAGATATTTGGAAAAATCCTCCAACTTTCCCTGCACAGTTGCACTACAATCAGCTGACTTCAGTTCTTGTAGAGGGGGGGGGATAGCTCAAGAGTTGAGAGATGAGCATTACTTTCATTTTCCCTGCAGGAAAGTTTAGAAGCTTTATTGTTGCATCCACAGTGGAAACAAACAGGTTTTCACTGTATGATGAAATTCTTACTTTGCCTGCACATCAAACATTTATAAAAATTCTAATAAAATAAAGATTCAAGAAATTTACAAAAGAAATTAAAAATAATAAATTCACCAACAATTAAATGAGTTAAAAAAGACCTGAGCTTGAAAACCTGAGTTGTGCATATGCTTTGTGGAAGTTTGCAGCAATGAGTGCAATAGGAGATTAAATACCTTCATACGAGCCACGTGTGCATCTCCAAAGTGAATGTGCCGAGCGTGGTCAGGACCTAATGGCCGACCATTAAGATAATCTCTCATTAAGATAATTTTTTTTTCAGTTTTCCTCTTTAAATTCACACAATTTTGAAAGTTGATAAACAAATAAATGCTGTGGGTTTGTTTTCAGCTCAGAACCCCCACTGACCCTCGGGTGGGTGTTGGAGGACAGCTCTGTTTATGCAAAACAGATTCAAATCCTTCCTGAATCCATCAGATCTTGAGAAAGTCACGCTTGCTTTTGTTACTTTGTTACGGGCCGACTGTAACGCACTGCACACTGGACTTCGTGAATCATCTCTTTTAGCTCTTTTAGTCCAAAACGCTGCGGTCAGATTCCTGACAGGGACAGAAAGGAGAGATCACATTACTCCAGTGTGAGCCGCCTTGCAGGCTCCCCGTGCATTACAGAATCAGCATAAAGTTGCACTGTTTGTCTTTAAATGGTGTTGTGCCCTCATATGTGGTAGATGTGCTGAACCCATACACTCCCTCAGTCCCTCTTTATTGTCCCAGATCTCATTTAATTTGGAGGGCAGCAAAGTTCAAACAGGGAGACTGAAAAAACAAGATAAGGGAGCTCATCATAACACATTTGTATTTATTCTTCTTTAAGGGCAACACTCAGACCTGAGGACAGACATTTAATTCCACTGCATGTAAATGTGATGTGAATGAAAATAAAGAAACCTTGAATCAGGAGACATACAGACACTTAAACACAGTATAAAGAAACGAAAGGACTGTATATACACAGGTGGGAACATAACACAGGTGAAGACAGTCAGAGAAAAACAGGAAGTAAAACTGGAACCAGACGCAACAGAAAGCTAACCTTCAAAGTAAAACAGGAAGTACCAGAAGACAAATACTGAGCACAGAAGAAGGCAGAGGGAGCAGACCGGGAACTAAAATGACCAAAAAAAAATAACAAATCGAGACGTGAACCAAAAGTGAAGCTCGTCACTAGAAGAAACATAAGGCATAAACAGGAAGAGGCAGTTCAATAACATCAAGAGAAATAAAAATTATAATCTGCTTGAAATGAAAACAGAAAATTCAGCAGAAAAAAGTAGAACAAGAAAATAGAAACCAAAGCTGCACTGAGCTTCCTCAATAAGTAATGTAATCTATTACTTTTTAAAAAGTAACAGTTACTGTGAGTAAGTAACGACCCAAACCCTTCAGCTTGGATCCTTTATTGTTGCTAAAGGCTGGTAAAAGTTGTTGTTTGCTTGGCGTGACCCACAGGACTGAAGTAACACACCTTCATCAGACACACACACACACACACTTCCATCCCACTCTCACACTGCTAACGCCGACCCTCGAGTGGACGAAAACAAAGTCCTCCCTCTCTGCCTCTCTTTGTTAGAGTCGGGGTGAGAGTTCATTTGCTGAAGAAAAGCTGGGTCAGATGCATCGATTTGGCCTTGTGACCGAGTGGGGAGGAGGAGGAGGAGGAGGGTGTGCAGGTCTGACCTCTTCGTCACTGTTGCAGTTTCTGCTCTGAGGCTGAGGTGTTTACTCAGGCAGTGGGGGAACACGGGGGTATCAGCTTACCCCTCTGCTCAACTGGGAGCTAACCAGGCTTCCTATTCAGGCCGCACTGTCAGTCAATATCTTCCTCTATTCATATAAAGGTCAGCGGGCAGATCCCGGGGCAGCGAGGCCGGCCGGCACTGAGGCCCGCACTCTGTTTATGTGGTAACCCCGCTGCTCTCAGATACAGTCTGCTGAGACGGGCTTTAAGTCATTTTTAATCATTTCTTTCTGATTTATTACAACCTGGGTCGTAACTCGATGGAGCCCGGCTCTCCTCCTCCTCCTGAGATCCGAGAAGGTGTTGACACGGAGAAAAAGAAAAGAAAATGAATCATAGCCGAGTCAGAGTTTCTCTGAATGTTGTGCGATTGTTGTCCAACACATGGTGAAGGACACACACAGCCGGCTGCACTTTGATGTGGAGCACATGCGTTTTGCATTTAATCTGATTGCAGCGTCACCCTGTGTGTGTGTGTGTGTGTGTGTGTGTGTGTGTGTGTGTGTGTGTGTGTGTGTGTGTGTGTGTGTGTGTGTGTGTGTGTTAATCAAAGGGAGAGGAGGCTTAGCCCGGGACATGGTGTGTGACCCTGACAGTGTGAAACGCAACCTGACAGGTCAACAGGGAGGCTACATTACCACAAAGTCTCCACAGCGTTTGTGTCAGTGTGTGTGTGTGTGTGTGTGTGTGTGTGTGTGAGCCTTTGGTCACTGCGGGGTGTCGCTCGGCCTTATCTGAACAGCAACACAAACAACGTTAGCGAGTAACAACACATCTGCTAATTGAGCATCTCATAGCGAGACCTCAGAGTGGGAAAGTTTAAGCAGAGGACTTCTCATCAACACACACACACACACACACACACACACACACACACACACACACAGCTCACATAACTGATGAGTGTGTTTGAGAATTAGCTGGTAAAGGCTGCCCTCCAGTGGACAAACAGGTGCATTAACTTCTGTTTAGTTGTCCTTCAGACGTGATCTTTATTTCTAAATCATTTTTATGAACAATTCTTTTTTTAAAATGACTAATTCAACTTTCAGAAACAATCAAAAGAGTCGTTAAATAAAATTCCACATTAAAGGAGTCAAATCTGAGGAAAGTGTCCAGCTGACTTTGTCAGAATCAGCTGATTTTTTTATATTTATATACACTAACTGGTATTTAATGAAGCCATGCACAATCTTACCTTCATACTGAATACATAAATATTTTTGAAGTACATGTTTGATCCTCAGAACAGGAAATAGCAGATGAAATGTTCAGGGTTGAAAAACACATTTAAGCTGCAAACAGTTCAGTTTTACACCCACTCTGAGCATCAGTGTGATGATCTATCAGAGTTTGAATAAACTGCAGGAGCAGACGCTGCTACCCTGCATGTTTGATCTGCTTTTACTGGAAGAAACTTCACAAAGTGCATTCTGGGTAAACTTTGGGATAGGTGTCTGCAGGTTAGAGCACATGAAAGGGCTCCTTTGTACCCACATTTTGGAACCAGGTTCATCTTCTAGCTGCGAGTCCCTCTGAGCTAAAAGAAGCAGCTGGATCTCAGAGGGTCTCGGGATCAGGGGAAGGTCCCTTTTTACTCGCTTCATTAAACTTTAGATCAGCTGCTGCGCTGCGTTAGAAAAATAATCGACTTTTGGTCCAAAAAGAGTAAAAAGCAGCGAGAGTGGAGACGTGGAAGGAGAAGAGGGGAAGCATCTGTGACAGGCTGCATTTTTAAGAACATTTATGAAGCCAAACATCAGATCTGAGATAAAACTGTAACAGCATCTATCCACAGCAACAACATACAAACTTGAAAACACAAGTAAACAACACAAAGTGTGGAGAGTTTTTCCCTCTTCATCAGAAGAAGGAGATGATCTTCGTCATCTTTTTGTCCTCGAGGATATCCGGGAGGATCTTTTTTTATGCTCTGGAAGGAATTTTGACTGTTTTCTTCCATTTATCTCTAATTTTTAGATTCTCTCTCTGGCTCTTTGTTGCTCCGTGATCTTGTCCTCCTCTCCCTCAGGGGTTTCCATCTGCCATCAGGACCTGGACCTGGTTCAGTGCTGTGTAGGAGCTCCAAAGTGCAATCAGTGGCTGAGCTGTCTAAATCAGAAACACTCGGTCCTCCTCTGATCGGCTCTGAATCCTCTTCAAGTTCAACCTAAAAAGAACAAACACGTTTTATGGATGAAAATGTTCTGAGTCACGATGTGTGGAGAGGAACAGGACGGCTTTAATGGGGAAGTTTTCTGGTCTTACTGACGAATGCACGTGTTTCAGTAACGCTGCAACATGTGGTCAGCTGCAGGCAGGTAAAGGTGGGGTAACAGCGCTCCTAATGACATCATTAGTTTCTCTAATGTGCTGCAAGATGTTCAGAAGTGTTTTATGATGAAATAAGAGCAGATAAGGAGCGCCCTGAGAACTGAATGAATAAAATATTAGATTTCTTTATGCCTCAGGATCCTTTTAGCACCACATGGCTAGTTAGTTATTGTCTTGCAGGCTACTGCAGTTCACTGAGGTGATTCTAATCATTTAAATTTTACAGCACCAGTTTACAACCTTAGACAACATTAGAGAGAGAACCGTGATGATCAGTCTGTGAAAGCTCAGAGGAGCAGGAACTGCCTTTCAGCGGGAACCCTGCAGCAGAACCAGAACCGTTTACTTCAGCTGGTCGGGGGGGGACATGAATGCAAAGCAGCGAGATCTTTGGGATAAATGAACAATAAATAAATAAAATAAATTTGTTGTTGCTGTCAGAATAGAAAAAAATGCCAGAATAAAACTGTAATTGGTTCATTTCTGTGAAAATGAAACCACAGTTAGACAGTCTGATTACAGCCAACAGAAAGCCGAGATTAAAACATGTTTATTTCACTGAATTTAGCTTTATGGCTGCTGCCATGTTGTTGTTTTTATCAATACATAAAGAATAATTAGTCTGTTAT
Organism: Archocentrus centrarchus; assembly: GCF_007364275.1. Classification (NCBI taxonomy): domain Eukaryota; kingdom Metazoa; phylum Chordata; class Actinopteri; order Cichliformes; family Cichlidae; genus Archocentrus; species Archocentrus centrarchus. The sequence goes on from NC_044366.1 coordinate 3,118,283, forward strand.
TTTGCACTAATTATCAGCAAACACGTGGAATCCAGAAACCAGTGGGTGACATCACAGTGGCTGCAGAGGATCCCTAACATGATCGCTCCTGCCTCTGGCTCCGTGTCATATTGTCTTGTCTGTGGGAAATGTTGCCGTAGCTCAGGAGGTAGAATGGTAATCTATTAATCACCAAGGTTGATGGTTCAATCCCAGGCTGTTCCAGTCAGCATGTCAAAGGATCTGATGGCAAAATACTGAAGTGCATGTATGAATAAGAAATGTTGCATAACATTACTTACACAAGTAAAGCATTATATAAAAAGTAAAGAATAGTTTATTTAGGAATTGCATCTAATGCCATTTAGGCTACGTTCACGCTGCAGCCTGAAGTGACCCAATTCCGATTTTTTGTGAAATCTGATCTTTTTTTGCGTGGTCGTTCACATTTCCAAATATATGTGACTTGGATGTGATCTGTGTGTGAACAGCAGACGAACCTGAAAGTGTCCCGCATGCGCAGTAGAGGACGTGATGACGTCACATGTAGCGAGCGCGCTCAATGTTTGCGGAAATCACACGTTTTCCTTCCTGCGTCCGCGTAACGGGACGCAGAATAGTGACGTTTGTCGAGTATCAATGACCTGCAGGTCAGATAAATGCGACCTGGCCGTACACACTCAGGTCGCATTTGAAAGGATCGGACACAGGTCACATGAGGGCGAAAAAAATCGGATTTGGGTCACTTCAGGCTGCAGTGTGAACGTAGCTTTAGTCTGCGCAGACATTTCCGAAATCTGAGGAAATCCATATATATGTGTTTTTTTTCAGGATCTGTCGGAGAAAACCGAACACATTATTTACACGCATTTTCATTTACGACCGCTAGATGTCGCTTTATTTCATCGTAAAACGTGCCTGCAGAAACGACCCGTATCTACGTGTTTTCAAGGAGGACAGGCTGAGGAGGGCAGCTGCTCAGCAGTCCTGGGGCTACTTTGTCCTGTTTTTGGGCTCCTGATGCTCCAGATGTTCTCAGCTGGTCAAAGGTCTGGACTACAGGCCGGTTCAGCACCTGGACTCTTCTACTGTGTAGCCGGATCTTTCTGACCTCAGAACAGTTTCCACTTTGGCTCTATCCATTTTAAACGAGCTTTGACTTCTTCTTTGTATGATGGAGCTTTAACCTGTGGACGGCACGCTGAGCTGTGCTCAGTGGAACTGTTCCTGAAGCCATGCAGTGATTTCCAGGACAGATTCAGGCCTGTTTTTGCTGCAGCGCTGCCTGAAGATCACGGGTTTCCAGCTTTGTCCCTGCGCACAGAGATTTCTCCAGATTCTCTCAATGTTATTACTGCAGATGATGAGATAGTCACAGTCTAAGTTGAGCAACATTATTCTGAAACTTCCACAATTTGTAGATTTTTGCAGATTGGTGAACCTCCACCCATCTTTACTTCTGAGAAACTCTGCCTCTCTAAAATACTCTTTTTATACCCAATCATGTTACTGACCTGCTGCCAAGTAACGTGATTAGTTGCAAAATGTTCCTCCAGCTGTTTCTTTTTAGTATGACTGACTCTTCCAACCTCATATTCTTCATGAAATAAAAAACATGTTTCAGTTTAAACATTTGATATGTTTGCTATGATTTGTTGTGAGTAAAATATGGGATTATGAGATTTGAAAATTATTACGTCTCCTCTACACTGTGACAGGTAAAATATTCTTCCTGCTGCTGAATCTGTGCAGGGTGGGGTTTGTTGTGAGTTTCTCCAACACCTCCACCCCTCCGCGTCTGTCAGACAGCATCCTGGTCGGGTTGTTTGGCCTCTCGTGGCTTTGGCGGTCCTGGCTCCATTTGTGGACCAACAGGAACAGGCTCTGATCAAAGCAGACTGGGGCCTGAGCACCGTCAGTCCCTGTGTTCAGCAGGGCCATTCTGTTTGGGATTATCACACCTGTGGTTCAGGGATTAATCCCAGCAGAGACGTGGGAACCAGGAACCAGGGGCTTCCGAGGAGGCCCGCACTGACTGAGTGCATGCTGCGAGTTTGGCCCCATGAATTTACTTTTTCATTTAACGATCAGTTGATTGTTCTAAATTAGTTTGGCTTTGACTGTTAAAAATGATTTTCAGGGAAACTACAGCCACGCTTCCACATCTGAGCCACCATATTTAGAAAGTTTAACTCCTAAAAAGCTCTAAAACCTGTAAATCCAACTTAAAATGTGCAGGCAAAGGACTGTAAACACTGAAACTGATTAAAGTGCTGCATGAACCATGTTATTACAAACTCTCATGTAAACAGTGTTTATCATAGCCTGTATTTAAAAGATGGACGTGGCCTGTGCGCCATCACCCACTGGTTTGTGAGGTCATGCTTCTGAAAGCGTAGGCTGAGCGTTACCATCTGAGCTTTTTGAAACCAGCTCTCTGTGGCTTCTTTGGGTCTGAAAAGTGAACCAGTGCCTTCAACCTTTAGTCTTTCCAATAACCACCAGGGGGCGACTCCTCTAGCTTCTTGATTCTATAGAGTCTGAGAAAATTAACGTCTTCCTCACCCAATTTATACAGTCAGTAAATTATTTCCTGGTCAGTCACTAATTTTTAGTCATCCTAAATGCTGTATGATGTTTATTTAGCAAATTATGGTCCCATCGGAAGCAAAAGGAGGATAAACCAGGGCCGCTGAACTTTCAAAATAAAAGCCGGGGGGATTGTTCAGTACTAAAGCAATCGTGTTGTTGTCCCAGTCAGATGAAAAAATAAAAGTAAAGCTCAAACCATACCAAAGAAATGCCACAAATACATAAAATATTAGCCAAGCTTTAATTCGTGCACTGATGCCAGCATGTATTTAAAATTTTTCAAAATGAGTGACGTGTACATCAGGAAGGACTCAGACTCACACTAAAAGGATCATTTATGTCTGAATGAATGGATCCGAACAGAGTGTGTCGCTCTACATGTACTGTGCAGACCAAATAAAAACCTAAATGAAATGTTAATGAATGAACAAATGAGGTCTTTACTAGTTTGGTATTTGCTAAAGTCTGACCTCTGACCTTTGAGTGTGCCTCCAGCAGCGTCATGTGTCCGCGCACGATCAGACGGAGCAGAAAATCCTCTCCCTGTTTGTTTAGCTCATTCGATTGTTCCTGAGTCTGTTCCCTCTGAGCCCGTCCGCCCAACAGCTTAAAGTCACCTCTTCCTCCCCGAGGGTCGGGCGTCTGAACCCCTCACACACACACACACACACACACACACACACACACACACACACACACACACACACACACACACACACACACACACACACACACACACACCAAATACCACTAATGCCACTTGTGCAGCAGCACCTTTTCTCTGGCATTGTTTCACAAACATGGGCTTAACCCTGCAGGACCCTTAAAGACACACACTTCATTAATGCAGCCGCACAGGCGGCATCTTAAAAACATTCTTCATTTCCCCCAATTTACCTTCGCGCTGCAGACGAGGGACAAATTAAAGGAAAAACCTGAACCTTTAACCCCTCAGTGAGGAAGCCTGGTGGTGGCAGCGCCTGGGTCCAGCATTTATTTCCAGAACGGTTTGATGTGAATCCGATGCTGCAGACTGAGGACCCCGACCAAAACAAGCTGAAAATATGATCAACTGATTTGATTTTCTTACTGTGTCATATATAAATCAACCCAATAATGAACAAACAGCCAGAGAAACACACTAACACACAATAACCAAACAAATAATCCAACCCGATGTCTTTGAAAAGCCAAAGAAATCAATAACAAATCAATAATCAATCAATAAGAAGCAGATATTTCTTTAACTCACAAAGAGATAGATAGATAGATAGATAGATAGATAGATAGATAGATAGATAGATAGATAGATAGATAGATAGATAGATAGATAGATAGTATAGTACAATCTACAATAAATGACAAGTGAGAGTATTTCTGTATGCCAGTATACTCGTATTATTTTAAAATCAAAACACTGATGAACTGATGACTCCACAATACTTTCATCAGCAACAAATTACTTCCATGTTTCCATTTCAAACTAAATCTGAACAAACATCTGGTTTACAGATGTGGAAGACTTCGAGGTTTTTGTGCAGAAACACTTCATTTACTGAAATATCTGAAAATATTTTTAAAAGAGGCGCCTTAATTATAGAATAATTACCAAGAAATTATAATAACATTTAAAGCCTATGATATCAAAAAAGCTTTGCGCCATTGTTATCAATCAGCTCCTTTCAAAATTACAAAAAGCTGGAGAAGCAGATTGGTAAATTCAGGGTAGGAAATATTTTTATGATTAGTAATATCCACAGTCTAAAAACATGGAAGTGGATTCCACGTTGGAAAAACAAAGCTGACGTGGGAGTACCTGCTTTCTCCTTGAAGGCCACCAGATGGCGATAGCTGTGGTTATTTTGACCTCGTTAAACTCTTTCCTGCAGAGCTCATGGACTCAGTCGTCCTCATTCTGTTTTGGTCATACTCTGTTTTAATAGGTTTTAATATGAAAAATTATTTGTGATATGAAGCTGCACACTCATTGGCTAATGACTTGTCACTTACAACTCATTATCCAATGAGCATGTGATTTCACAGTCAGACACGCCCGTCCTTGTCACACCTGGCTTTTTTGCAATGGTGTAAACGCTCAACTCGAAGCTTCAAAACAGGACTTCACAAACACGTGACATCACCATAGCTACACCTGTATTTTACACCGTCTATGATGACATCACAGCAGCACACAGAAATATATAATGAATATACTTTAAAGGTTAATGTTACTTATTGATGTTTGTGTTTAAAATTAGTTTAAAACCTTAAAATAAACTAACATCAACAGAAAGTGAAGGAACACAAACTATGACTTCATGTCTAAACCAGTTCCAGTTTGTACCACAGGATGGCGCCGTAAGTCAGTGCAAAATTTATTGAACCAAGAAGGTCTTTACAATTATATTATTTACAGCAAGGGTTTATTGAGGAAAAGGAGGTAAGACTAAAGAGAGACATGTGCAAGAACACATCTGCAAACATCTTAACACACCCACGCGTGAAACGCTGCCCCCTGCTGGTGAAAGTTACAGTCTGCAGAGGGTAAATACAAAAAGTACCTTTAAATTGAGGTATTCTTAACAAGGACAATAAGGAAGCAAATGTGTTTCATTCTGATTCCCACAGCCTGCCGTCCTCCTGGAGACCTGTGAGGGCTTCATTCCAATCATCTCGATGTTTAGAGCAAAGATTAACTTGTTGTCCCGTCCACCATCTCCAGATTTGTCAGATTTCCTTAAACTTTACTTTTGCTTTATTATTACAGATGAAGAACCCCAGCAGTGTATAAAGTCATTAAGGTCCATTAACACCCTGATCCAGCACTCTCCTCCACTATTGTTTGTTTTTTGTCTACATCACAACTGAGGTCATCGGTCCGCCGTTTACATCCTGTCACGCTGTTAGGAGCCCGTCATCACAGGAAGAGCGGGGAGTGCAGTTCATTGAAAGAGTTCAAGCAACAATAAATAAATTAAAACAGTTCCTGCATCAGAGGGCGAGCACCATCAGACTGACTGACAGGAAACATTTCCAGAACTGCACCAATCCAGACGCATAAACAGCGGCACAGACCCGAGGAAAAATCTGTACGTTTATCTGGGAGTGAAGGGATACGTGGACTTTACAGGAACCATCAGCACCAGAACGAACTAAAAACAGCAGCAGGAAGTTAAAAGATGACAAAACTGTAAATGATAAAATAAACAGAAATATGAGTAAAATAAAAATGTATTCATATAGCAGCTTACAAGATAAATATCACAAAGTGCTTCAAACATAAATACAAAAGGTTACCCAAAAGTTTAAAGACATGAGTTTTTATCTGCTTTCCAAAAGAATCCACAGATCTGAGACTGCAAAGGCCTTCAGTCCTCAGCCAGCAGGTCCTGATCCCATCACTGAAGACAAAGATGTTCTTCAGGATAAGGCCACACTGCTGCTCACTGACCGTCACCGTCTTCTCAGCCTCGCTTCAACAACTCTTTCCCAGATCCTCGTGGCTCATCAGCTTCATCTCTGTAGTTACTGCAGCTCCGCACATCTCCCAATCTTGAAGATCAGCACCAGTACAGTTCTTCTCCATCCACCCTCCAGGGGTGTGTTAAACACTCTGGTGAAAAAGTTTCATTTTTGTGACTAATGAAACTCAGTCTGTGCGGCTCCTTCCACATTCGCTGCCCGTCAGACTGAGACTGGATCGGCAGCATTTTCAAACATCTCTACTTTGGGTTTCCTATAACGTTGGAGTAGTGTGGCATAATTTACACTCTGACCCTCCCGAACCAGCCGGAGTCGTCTGGCGCCAAAACCAGACCCTGGGAAAGCAAGAGAAAATCAAGGAGCTAATTTTTCTCTCTCTACATGGATTAATGCAGCTTTACGTCCCTTATTCAGGATGTAAAAGCACTGAGATCCTCCTGTGTCACATGAAGAACAGACATGCACGCCCTAACTCAGAAAAAACAAGTTAGATGCTTCAGGAAAGTTGGCAAACTCACATCCCGTGTGAACTACAGCTGCTGCAGGGCTGTTAGAAGGAGAGCAGCAGCCACTGTGAGACCTGCAGAGCGACCAGGTAAACTCCAGACTGCTGCACCTGCAGAGGCAGAAAGACACAGTCGGTATCCAGAAAGCTCTTCCTGTTTCCTGACTGTAATGAGATATTTAATCATAATAATAAACTCTGAATGAAAACGTCTGTAGAGACTTGTATCATTGCATTACACAGTGTGTCCAGCAGGGGTCAGTATCTGACCACATACAGTCTGCATTCAGACGTTTTTATTGATCAGTTTATTGATTGAACCATCGTGTTTGTTTCTCCCTGCAGGTGAAGAAACATTTTATGTTTTACTTTTGTCTTTATTGGATACACGGCCTTCAGTGCGTGAGGCAGGTGTTACTTATCTACCTTTTTACTGTATTTTATCTACTTTATCTTTATTTATATATTTTCATTATGTCAGAATTTTCCAGTTGTTCTGAATTTTATCTGATGCAGCTATATTGCTTTATAGATTATTTGCTTTTTTTTTTTTTTTTGGATTTAGATTGATCAGCTTCAGCTAACCAAACCAGATTTCTGGTTTCTTGGCTGCTGGTGCTTCTGTCAGTGTGACGGGCCACCCCTGACCCTCTGGGAGACACTCAGCCTACCTTTGCTGAGAGTGTAGGTGGTGTTCAGAGTCGCATTCAGAGTGGGATTGTGGCACAGACAGGTCAGGGCCTGGTGAGGACCTGCAGGGATGTGCAGAGTGCTGCTGGAAGTGTACAGGAGGCTTTCGGGGTCCTGCGCTGTTGTCGTGTGGACGTCCCTCGGGTCCACTAGGGACTCAGAGCCGTTGTGGTGAGCGGTCCAGTATATCTCTGGAGCTGGAAATCCGCCGTGCACAGTACACACTGATGTCATTGTGTCAGTGTGTACAGCCAGCCTGATGTCCTTGTAGGGCACTGAGGAGAGAGGGGAAGGCTGTTAAATTATCACTTTCACCTTTAAGATGATTATTTGCTTCCTCAGTGAGGGTTAGATTGATTAAATTGATATCATTCTCATATCTGTTGAGGTTTCGCAGTAACATGACCGCTGACGGCATGACATCATCTTGTGTCTGCCATCGAGACTAGTCCGTGACCACCTGAAAACCACCAGATGTGAAGGGAAAGTCAATATTCCCCAAGAGGCTGTGAGAAGTCGTTGGAGGTTCATGGCAGTCGCTGCAAAAATGATTTCTAAAGTCACACAGGCCTACAGACCAGTCGGTGACCCACATTTTTCCCAAGCAACCCAGCTGCTGCTAGGGAAAAGTGTATATTACACAACCGCTGGCCAAAAACCTTGTTGTGAAAGCTGTGGTCGCCTTTGGTTTGCACGGCTAACAGCATCCACCAGCTCTAGCCAGCAGCTAGTTATCTCAGCTTAACATGCAGACTAGAACAGCTACCCTGGTTCTGTCCAAAGCTAACAATACCTGCCAGCTAGAAACACTAAATATTGACTTATTAATATTTAAAGCTAAGCTAGCTGTCAGCTAGCTTTGTCCTGCCCATGACTAAGAATACAGATCATCTAACAGTCACATTTAGAGTGGCTAACACCTCTAAATCTGCATAAAGTAATTTCTTCTGATCTTTAAGGCTAACCAACTGTCACAACTTTGCTTAGCATGAAGGCAGGTTCTATCCAAAGCTAGTGTAACCAGTATATCAGCCGCTGGGTTACACTAGCAGCTTGTTTTTTATTTTTTCTGAAACTGTAATAGTAACATTTTTTCTTTATTTTAAATCTCTGGGCAGCAGCTGATTAGCTAAATCTAGCATAAAGACATTAGCATCTTTATGCTAACCCACAGTAACCTAAGAGAATACCAACTATAGGACTTGGATAACTTTTAAAGGTAATGAGGTAAAACATATAAACTACATGATCATTTGTGTATTCAGTCCCTGTATGTAATCCACTACATTGTAAAATCATGTGATCTAACTAAAGTGAAACCAGAGTTTAAAAAAATGCTCACATATGTTCTCTTTTCTCTTTAATCCGAAACCACTTCTGCATGTTTACTGTGCACAAACAGCCCTCACAGAAACCTCACTGACATAATGCGGTTCATCATCGAACACAAGTATCAGCCAAACAGCTTCCTGTCTCACCTGTTACATACAGGTTTATCTGGCAAACCTGTGTGGTTTGCAGTATTGTCGTCTCGCTGCCAGTAAAAACTGTAGTGTATGCCTCAAAGATCCTCCCGTTATCCTCCAGAGTCAAATTGTTGAGTAAGACTGAAATGTTTCCTGTGATCATGTCCTGTGGGAAGGCTGAGACCCGCTTCAGGTAGCGGTCACTTATATGCCCGGGCATCTCCTCTCCTTTATTGAAGGAGTATAAAACCTTCTTCCTGTCGTCTTGCCAGTAAAACCGAAGATTACGCAAGTCCGTGATCTTTTCAGACGTCCTACACAGCAGGAGTGCTGAATCCATGATAGTGGTGTTGACACTGTGCACAAGTTTTGAATCAGACACTGAAATTGAGAAAAAGGACAGCAGTTAATGACTCTTAAACACTGGTGTTGGAGTGTTTTGATGGCTCAACCAACTTTTTAATGCGAGTTTCAGGCCTAAACCAGCCAAATCCCACAGAAACCAGCGAACTGCAGTTTGTTTCTTTCATGTACACACACACACACAAACTGGATGAAAATGTAGATAACTTACCAAACAGCAGGGTGAATAAAAGTCCAAGTAGGAAATCCATTGTAGTGCAGATGTCTTCTAAAAGCTGAGAGGAAAACACTGATTTCAGACACGTGTTGGTTAAATATGGCGTATCTTCCACTTCCTCTTATGACAAGCATTAGATGTCATCGGGACTTCCCTTAATTCACTTTGGTGGCCACTTTTAAAGTAATGATGTGTATCTCTGAAAGACCTTTCGTGTTGCTGGAAACCAGCTGCCTTATCAAGACCGCTGTGGTTATTCAGATTATGTAGGATGACGTAATGGTGAGGGTTATTCACCAACAGGCGGGACAGTGTGAGAAACAATAGAGTTGTCTGGGCGATGAAATCCCTTTGATAGAAAACCAGGAAATCAGCTGTTCTGTGAGGTTCTGTAACCTCGAGGTCACTTTAGGTTTCCTCAAAACGTCTGCATGTGAAACTCAGTGTGGGTCAGAGGGTTGCAAAGAGGTCTGAGGTTAAACAAGAAGACTGTTTGTGATGTAAACTGCACAACTTTGCATGACTTCCTGTTTTGGCCCAGGAGCATCTTCGGTGGGGTTTTGGTTTTCTTTTAAGGTGCATGGCTGCGTCTCTCAGCCACATTTCCTCTGATCACTGATCTAAAGTCTGTATACTTGAAGTTGGTCTTTGGCTCTGCCTGTCCTGCTCTCATCACAGATGAGATCTATAATGCCCTCTGTACACCACCACAGGGGACTTCAAAATCAAACAATCAAGATGTGATTGAAGTGCAGACTTTCAGCTTTAATTACAAAAATTTTGCACAAACTGTTAAAGAATTACAGCAGTTCTTCTACACAGTCCCTCATTTTCAGAGGTTAATGGGTGAGCTGACTGATGAGCAGTTTCATGGCCAGGTGAGGCCTGCTCGCGTTATTTCATGACAAATGAAGCAGACAAGGTTGATTCAAACCCTGTAATTTTAGTATAATTTTAAAAGTGAGAGATGTTAGTGCAAGTGAAGGAAGCAAGAAACCCAAATAAACCACAGCATTGTTAAGAAGAATGAATGCAGTGAGCAGCTCAGCAAAAGGCCTGAAGGACCATAGATGACAACTAAAGCACATGATGACTGAATTATTCCCATGGTTAACAACATCTAACCTAGGAGGCAGGAGGATCACTGTGAACGCCTGCAATCAAGAGACATCTTCGTGGATGGGAATACAGAGTTTACAACAAGGTGCACTCGGGAACAAGGTGGTCCGATTAGACTTTGCCAGAGAACATCTAAAATAGCCGGCAAAGTTCTGTTAAAAAAACAAACCTGTGGACAGACGAAAGCAAGAAGAGAAAAGTATGGAGGAGGAGAGAAACAGCTGGTGAGCCAAAGCGTACCACATCATCTGCCTAACATGGTGGAGGTCATATCACGGGCATGTGGAGCAGCAGGATCAAGTGTGAAGTGCTCCGGGCTATACTCTCCGCTCACAGTCGGACAGATGCTGCAGAGTTGATCGGACAGAGCGTCACAGAGCAGACGGATAACGAGCCAAAGAAAACTGCAAAGGCAGCCCAAGAGTTTCACGAGGCAGAGAAAGGATGCTCTTCAATGGCCAGTAGAGGAGTAACGGTTCACTGCGGTCACCGATGATAGAAGCCACGGTTCGGTGAACCAAACCGTGAACGGTTCACATGGTTATTGGACCAAACCTATCAAACCAGAGGAGTTCTATTTACATATCAAGCATCCAACGAGCACTGTTTCCTCCCTCTAACGGGTTTGCAGAAATCACGTAAAAGTGCACACAACAAAAACATTATGATCCAGGTGCTTTATCAAGCTGATCAGCTGCTCACGGCACTTCCTACCTTCAATATCCATCATCACATGGTCAGCACGAGCTATCGGGATTTTCATGTGAGATATTACCTGCGACAAAAGGAAGTGACATCATTTTACCAGAATTGTAGTTTTTTTGTTTGGGTTTTTTTTTTTAATCCAAGGCCTGTCACAGCTCCGCTGGTGCTACTGGAAAGTAATGTTTGTGTCTGTGTGAGTTTCAGGCACAATCAAAAGTTTGATGGCACTATTTGATGCACATATGTGTGCTCGCACACAAACACACACACACACACACACACACACACACACACACACACACACACACACACACACACACACACACACACACACACACAAGTGTGTTTTGCTATCTTTGTGGGGAATTGACTTCCATTCATTTCTACAGCCTAAACCTTACCTTTACCCTTTTCCTAACCCTAACCATCACATACCTAACCCTAACCCTAACCTAAACTCAATTCATACCTTAGCCCTAACTCTGACCCCTGACCCAAAAACAGGGTTTCCCCTTGTGGGGACAAGGTTCCAGTCCCCACAAGGAGCAATTGGTCCCCACAACGTAGTATATGTCAGGAAAATTGTCCCCACAAGGTATTATAAACATACGCACACGCATTCGCCCACCCAAATACACGCACGAAGACTGTGACAAATGCACAGACACAAATTCATCCCAATCTGCCCACCCTCTGAAGTTGGAGCGAGTGGACCCCCTCCTGGACCAACAGCAACCCCAGGATGCCCCCAGCCCAGCCCCCGAAGCACCACCTGACCCCCACCCCGGGGGAGGCGTAGGAAATCGTCAGTGCTCGCCCACACCGCACTGTCATTGTCAAGAGTTCTTGACAATGATGAATTTTCAATAGGTATAATTATAGATTATGGATATAACATAGATTTAACAAAAGCTTTCGATACTATTGATCATAAGCAGTTACTGGAAAAGCTTGATAGGTATGGGATCAGAGGAACTGTTTATTCCTGGGTAAAAAGTTATTTGGAAAATCGTCAACAGTGTGTTCAACTAGATATTATAGTTTCTGAATTTAAGACCACAAGGTTCTGTGATTGGTCCAAAACTCTTTATTATCTTGAAAAATGACATTTGTAATATTTCTAATATATTTAGGTTTATTGTGTTTGCAGATGAGATGCCAATAGTTTCTTCTGGTAATAATGTGAATTAACTTTTGGCATTATTAGAGGAGGAATTAAAGTTACTCAAAACTTGGTTTGATGTTAACAAATTGTCTCTGAATGTATTAAAAAAATTAATTGGTGGTCTTTGGAAATAAAAAGAGGTAAAGAGATAAAACTTAAAATCAGTGGTGTTGAAATTGTAAGAGTTTTAGATATAAAGTTCTCACTTACTGATTGTCAGATGTGTATTATGAATTATGTGACTAAAGATTTGTTTCATTATCATTTTGCAGCATGCTCAGAATAAGCAGCTGAGGTTGAACTCTTTCTTTCTGGGCCTTCGTTTATCGTAGCCCCTTAACTGGCAAGGGCCCGGTGACGGGCCGTTTGTAGTCCCTTTTATATGGCAGGCTAGACCCTCCCATTTTTATTGACACGTCATTCGGCCAATCATGTAACTGGCTGCACCAAATCACCTGACAAAGCTACGTGACGCCCTCTGAGTATTATTGGCTCTGGGAAACCCATTTCTTAACATGATTGGCCGAATGAGGTGTCAGTCAAAATGGGCGGGTCTAGCCTGCCATATAAATGCACTTCATTCGGCCGGCGGACCAGACGCAGCCAGTTAATAGGCTATGAAATGGGTTGTTCAGAGCCAATAATAACCAGAGGGTGTTATGTAGTTTTTGTCAGGTGATTTTTTTGCTGCCAGTTAAGGGGTTAATAAAGCATTTTAAAGGATCTGCAGGAATGTTTTAATGCTCTTCAGCCCGTCTGTAAATTCAGAAACGTAAACATGAGAACATCAGTTCTGTAGTTATCGAGCAGCATCCTTCATTTTTAACAAACAGGACTTGACTCCTGAAACAGGAACCATTAAACCGAATGAGTCACAGCTTTGCTCATTTACCAAAGTTCAGTGAAATGTTTTGAAAGTGCATTTCTTACACTTCCTGTAAATTCAGCAGACTACAATAAACAGACGCTGGCCTGTGATGGACACGCTGTTGCTGCTGAGGCCGGGGATTTTTGTTTTACCCTTTAACTGGGAACTGAGTTCATGTGGCATTTCTGAGCTCCTGCATGGATTTTCCCCGCTCGCCTCCTTTTTCACACTATAAAAAATACCCACACCGCAAACTTCAGTATTGTTACTGAGAAGCTGTGCCACTACACTGAAGGTCCAGCCTGTCAGGCAGGAAGTGGGAAGTCCTGAATCTATTTATACTGCGGGGGATTCGGAGCATGCTGGTTTAAAAGCAAAAGCAGAGGAAAGATCACTGAAGGAAAGTTTCTGCTGAAAGTTTGAATTCAAAGACTTCATGCAGCTCAATAAAATGTTTTATTAAAGAGGTGAAGGACTGAGAGGCTTTGGTATCATTTATTATATTTCTGTTCTGTGTGGACACACCTTTAAAACATTCAACAGTTTCAACTTGAAAGTGCAGGAAACAGGAAATTTGATTTGATTTTGAAAGCAGGCTTCCAAACAGGACGTCAGTAATTCCGAGTTTCTCCCGACCGCCTCCCAGTGACCCTCAGCTCTGCCGTTTCTCCTGGGAAACTCCCGAGATGTGCGGGATCTTCAGATTTTATTCTTGTCATACAGAAAGTTTTGTGATTGTCCAGCGCTGTTTTAAAACTTGAGGACAGTGCATCTTATGCTCCGTTGGTTTTCATTGATTTCAGCCCCATCTGTTAATGCAGAAACATGGCTGGACATCATTTTCTCCAAGCAGGGCTCAACAGGTTTAAGTCTCAGGCTCAGTCAGCTCACTCAGATGAGTCTGCTCTGTTGGGAATAACACAAGAATCCGTTCAGGAGTTTGAGGATGAGGAGACACAGGATGGACGGCAGATCCGCTCTGAGTCACGCCTCATTTTTTCCAGTCTGTATCTGGTGGGGCTGTGCTCCCAGAGCACTCACTAATTATTTGATCCCCTGCTGAATGTCTCTAATAAGAATATCAACCAAAAATCCAGAAAAACATTCCTAAAAGTTATAAACTGATCTGAATGTCATCCCCTACAACCCAGCCAGATCGGCCGTTGGCCCATGTGACACAGATTACAGTCAGTGAATCACAGATACTCCTGATTGCAGCTCGTTATGCGTATAAAGCACACCTCTCCACAGGATCAGTTTGTTCTATTCATTCTGGGCTCTCCTCAAACATGGGAAAACAGGACAAAACTGCAGACCTGCACAAGGTTTCTTGGGAGAACGTGCTGCAGTCAGATGAAACCAAAATCAAGTATCAACTCGACCCATCATGTTTGGAGGAAGAGGAATTAAATGGCACCCCCCCCCAGTCATGCGCAGAGGTGGAAACATGATGCTTTGGGCCTGATTTTCTGCTAAAGGTACAGAACGACTTCACCGTGTTGAAGGGCCCAATGGACGGGTCCATGTGCTGTAAAGTATTAGACGAGAACCTCCTCTCAGCCAGAACACTGAAGATAGGTCTTACAGCATGACAATGACACAAAACATACCTTTTAGGCAACAAAGGTCACATTGAGGTCATGGAGTAACCAGACCTCAGTCCTCCAGAAAATCCATGCATGGAGCTGAAGCTTCAAGTTTCCAAGCAGCAAAGAAACCTCAAGGATTTAGAGCAGGGATCCTCGAGGGCCGGTGTGCTGCAGGTCTTAGATGTGTCACTGAATCAAATGGCTGAATTACCTCCTCAGTATGCAGTCAAGTTCTCCAGAGTCCTGCTAATGACTTCTGTATTTGACGCAGGTGTGTTGGATCAGGGACACATCTAAAAGTTGCAGGACACCAGGCCACGAGGCCTGAACTTGAGGATCCCTGATTTAGAGTTTGTGTAGAGTCGGCATCTTAAAAAAAAAAAAGGTTCCTCTACCCCCAGTCGTGTTTTACTTGGAGATCAAATATTATTTCACTCAGTGACACAAATCAGTTTATAACTTGTTTTTCTGGATTTTTGGTTGATATTCCGTCTCCCTCCATTAAAATTAAACTACATGTTGTCAAATCTCTTGATGGGGACAATAAAGCATCCACCCACTGGTTATTATAGAAACTTTATTAGGGAAAATATTTAATAAACTCACTGAAGCGCTGATCAGGACTTTATCAGCAGTCTGAATATGCTGCAGCATATTCACCACTCACACACACACACACAAAAAAAAGAACCTCCCAGACTTTGTTACTGGTATCCTCACACATGTGACGTCATCTTTTACATACAGTCTGTGGTTGAAACGTGAAGTGATGCAGGTGAGAGCTACCTGCCTGCTTTTTCTGCCATATTTACATTTATTAAAGATTTTAGTTTACATGGTAAAAATTTTACACGTTTTTAGACGAGGCAAAAATCAGACGCAGCCTCGTGTCGGCGGCGCGCGGCTGCAGCTCGCCGTGATCCCTCAGCAGCGTCCGTCACACAAACACGTCCCCCCCCCGTTAAAGTGGAACGATTCAGTTCATGATCCTGACGTTTGTTTCTCTGCTCACAGAGTCCGCAACAACCTCAGGACTTTCACTAAGCCTCCGCTTCCTCCTCAGAGCCTTCCCCGCTCTCCTCATCATCATCATCATCATCCTCCTCCTCCTCTTCTTCTTCTTCTTCCTCTTCCTCTTCCTCCTCTTCTTCATCATCATCATCATCATCATCATCATCATCATCTTCCTCCTCCGAGGACTCTTCATTATTGTCTACAGCTGGCATCTTGATGATGATTTCATCATCGGCATCATTGTCTGCCGCCGTGGACTTCCTCTTCTCCAGGAACGAGGGCGTGCAGACGGGTGTGCTGTCCTGAAGAAGAGCAAAGGTTACACTGACTCACTGCACCATCTGGTGGTGAAAACTGGTACTGCACAAAAATACAGCATGATGTTTATGAGCCATCAAATTCAATAAAAGCTTTTCTACAGATTCTTGATCATTTATCATTTAAACTCATGAATTTAGAGTGAAGGTCTTTAAATGTTGGCACATGGGTTTTATCACGCTGCCACTGACAGACACACGCGATAAGCTTAACGCACCGCAGTCGTGTAGGCGCAGTTATCTGACCCCAGACCACCGAGAGACCCGGGGCCATTTTCAGTCTGCGCCCAAAGTCAACCCAAACCGCACAGCAGGACTTACATCAGTGCACGAAGACGCGTTCCCGGCGTCAGAGCACGACTTCTTCTTAGGAACCTGAGCAGCCTGCAAAGACACAGAGAGGAGCCAAGGTCAAGCTTTAAAGACCCAAAAACGACCACAAACTAAAACACATTCGAGCTGGGTTTACAGCAGTGCAGCAGTCCTGACAGCACAGCATCTGATGCTGCCGTCGGCCTCACAGGACAGTGACGGGAAACTTTGGACTGTCGGTCAGACAAAATATGGAAGGACACAGAAACTCTTTACTGTGCAGAGTTTCTGCTGAAAGTCTCAGCAGCCCGCCCGACCAAAATCCACCCTCCACATCGTACGATTTTATGTGTTGAAGGCTTTTTTTAAACTAGAACAATCGAGCTTAGGACGGTCTTTCTAAAACTTTTTTGGGCATTTATATTTAGGACACTGAAGTGGGGAGAGAGCTGGACATTCAGGAAAAAGAAAAAAAAAAAAAGGTCTGTGCTGGACTCAAACCTGGGACCAGCGTTAGCAAATGATCTTCAGCATGAGTCACCTGCTCAACCAGGTGAGCCATAGCAGTGACCAATAAGAGTTTAAGAAACCCAAAAATGTCCCAAAGTTTGCAGAAACGTCTTCAAACACAAACAGGTTGATCCGTTTGTGAGCTTCTGCTGGAGATCTGGGCGTTTCCTGGCTGTGGATCCAAAAAGTTAATCTTATATCTCTGCTCTGATATCTTTGCCCAAAGTACACAGATTATCACCCGTGTGCTCGTGGGTCACTGGAAGTTGGAAAAATGCTGGGAAAAAATTTTTTAAAGTGCCAAATGAGGACCTGAGTGTGCTCCGAGGGCTGTTAACTGAATATATTTATAGCATAAAGGGTAAAATTTTGCATGACTTCATTTAATAAAGTTATGGTAAGTAATCAGCTGATTCTGGAGGACTTTCTCCAGATTTGGCTGATTTTAAACAAAGAACTCTGAAAATCATGTGAAGCGTCTGAACTGAATGCAGCTGCAGGGACACCGGCAGGAAAAATAAAGATAATAAAAACCTCAAAGATTCAAGATTAAAGAAAAAGAAAAAAAAAAAGCTGTTTGCAACTTTTAACCTTAAGATATCCAAGAACACGCAGAGTAACGTTCTCATCGACTCCAAAGGGTTAAAACTAGAGCAGAGAAATCGAAATTAAACTGAAATTATAATTGTAGCTTCGATTCACCTGTAAAACATAACTGAGATCAATCATTTTGTTTTGCTTTCCTGCTCCTGCTTTTACTTTGGCCTTTCCATAAACTCCACCCCCATCAGGCTGCGACGCGTTACAGTTTATTTATTTCCACTGAATCAAACCTGACAACCATAAAGCCGGACGTTGTGATTGGACGCTCCAGCTTGCGAACACTTACGAATCCGGGGAAGTCGTATTCGATGCCGTACGCGGCGAGCCTCTTCCGGAGCTTCGACTCTTTGCGCAGCAGCTTTCCGGTCATCTTGGCGATTTCCTCCTCCGTGCGCTTCTTGTTGTAACGCGTTACCGCGGGATACGACGGCTTTTTGAACGCCCTCTCCGAGCCGACGAACAGCTTCTCGTGCACCTTCTCAGGAGGCATCACCTGACCTGGAAAACAAACAAAAAAAAAAACATTTAGTGGAATCATTACTGTGAATCAGGATCGATGAGGCAAACGTTCAGACACTCACATTTGATGAGTCTCTCCCCCATCAGGTAATTATTCATCGTCTCTGCAACGATCTTCGCCACCTCGTCGCAGTCAAACTCGATGAAGGCGTAGCCTTTGCTGTTACCGGTCTGCAGGTAAACACAGACAGAAATAAAGTGACTCCCAGAATCTGATGTCAGGTTGATGCATTTTCACTTCCTGTGCAGGTGTGTTGGCACATGGGTTTTATCGCCGCGCTGACGGGCAGAGCGGGTGATAAGCTAAACGTGCCCGAGTGCTTTAGGCTCAGTTATCTGACCTCAGACCATTTTCACATCAGAGATCATTTTCAGTCTCAGCCAGAAGTTCAGTTTTTACAGAGTGAACCCTCAGAAAAATCTCATTACTTATTAAACTAAATCGAGAACGTTTGGATGTGTGCAGAACGCGCCGGATTCTGGAGGACGGAGGCATCGGGGGGGCAGCTTTTGGGTTGCTTGGCTGCACCCAAACAAACGCCAAGGCTTCAACCCGCCAAAAACCAGCCTCACAGTAAGTCACACCTGAGGCGTTACCGAAACAAGGCTTCAAGGTCAGTGTGGCAGTGATGCGTCACTGCTGGAGCTGTGAAAGGGCTGCAGGTCAGAGGCAGATCAGTGATGACCTGTCAGGAGAGTCAGGCGGCTCTCCACCATCAGGCTGATGGTTTCTGCACGGGCAGGATTACCTTCTTACTCCGGGACAGCCGCAGCCGCAGGATCTTCCCAAACTGCCCGAAGTAGGATTTGAGCTGCGGCTCCACCAGGTCCCTGGGCAGGTGGCCGACGTAAACCACTCCTGGGGTCAGACGGTTGCCCTGTGGGGGTGGGGGGGGTGGACCAACGATCACATTTTAATTTCACAAATCAAAAAGATAAGAAACCACTTTTGTGCATTAATTTCCCTGCAAACGTTATCCTGGCTGTGCCGTCATCTCAGAGGCGACCATCAAATCCTCCACCGCTTACGCCTGCAGACGACCCTGTTAGAGGGTCAAAAACACCATCTACTCTGTCCTACCTGCTGAATGGACGACCTCTGACCCTCCCTCCCCCTTTATCATTTCCAATCAGATACTGGTTTATTTTTTTGATTATTAATTCAAAGTCATCGTTTGAACTTCAGTAACTTCATGATGTTCAGGCTGATTCATAACCGCGTCAAATCGAGACGCTTTATTAAATATAAAACTGAAGCTAACTAATAACTTGGTGTTTCATTTTAACACACACACACACACACACACACACACACACACACACACACACACACACACACACACAGACAGGCTGACTATAAAAAGCCTACAAAATAAAAGCCTCTTTGGCAGAAAAAGCCTGATACATGTTTATACACGTTCTTCTCATTTACTCAGTTTATATTCAGCTTGTGCGCATGTCTGAGGACAGCCATCTTTATGTCTCTATTCTAATAAAATTCTACTTTTTTTACTCATTCCCAACAGTCTAATAACATTGAGCCAAGATGTAATTTACTCTTTTCCCTCCATTTTATCCGTTCATGTTTGTCTAATGGCCACTCGCCATCTTTGTCCTGTCGTAGTAAATTTCGGCCTCAGGTGTGTAACGCTGCTGCACGTGAAGGCCCGACTGATGCGTCACACTGAAGCCCGCGAGCTGCTAAAGGTGTGCCCGCACCCGCCGTGCGATCAGACCCGGGCTGATCGGGAGGACACCTGCGGGGCTCGGGGCCTCTCTCGGGGCCACATGTCTCACCCACCTGGCCTGACTTCTTCTTCTTCTTCACCTCCTGAACCTTCTTCCTGAACTCGGACTCCTGCGCGGGATTCAGCGCCAGCAGCTCTTTGGCCGCAGCAGGAGCCGCTTCTGCGCCGCTTTCACTCATTTTAAGCCGCTCGAAGCTTCAGACGCGACATACACGGAGACAAACGCGCAGCTCTCCTTTAACCACGCTGCTGCTGATCCACATCCGGCCGCACGTGAACTGCACGCCAACAACTGACGCACAGACGAGTCACGGCTCTGCGCAGCGACGCCTGCAGGCTCGGAGGTGCACGGTGCACCTCATCCTCACCGTCATCGTCATCAGCATCATCATCACTTCTGATGTTCACCTGTCTGTACGCGCCCCCACCTGTGCAGTCTGAGAACCTCCAGGTTTTCCAGGTATAAGAAACATCCTCAGAACATTTGACTCCGGGTGGAAGCCCGCTTCTTCCGGGTGGAGTGATTATCGGTAAATTACAGACACACAAACGCGTGTGAAATCAAACAAATGCACACAAGAGCGATCAAAACAAAATCCAACCGTGTCAGCTAAAGAAAAGATCGAAACCTTCACCAGAGGAGAAAAAAGTCACAACAAGGCTGAAAAATGTGAAAGAAAATAAAAAGGGGATAAAAACAACAACAACAGTGAAACAGCTGTCAAACAATTAATAGCTGGAGTTTCTATCATTAACGGGCAACAATAAAATAAAGTTTGTGCTGCAAACACACTGATGTGTGTCTGCATATGATTTATATATAAAATCATAATGTGTAAAATAACAACAATGCATAAAAGAGTACAATAATGTGTAAAGAACATAGAAATCTGCACAAAGACGCAAAAATAAAAATATGCAGAGAATAAATTCTGACCCTGAGCTGGAGCTGAACTTTGACCCTCTGAGGTTCAGCTGCAGCTCTTCAATCACAGACAGAAACACTCTGATTGGTGTTTTCTCTGTGTGTTAAACTATAATTATTAACTGTATTCATTCACCTTCACGACCCTTTTTTATCACCTGGCTGTGCGCATCCTAACCCTAACAGTATGAGAGCCACGACTGTAATCATAAAAAATACCTTCATAACTTTAATATTAGGGGGAGAAAACTGGCTTTTAAATACACAAACAAACAAATAAACTAATAACAGCACTCTCAGTGGGAAACAATCATTTATTCCTTCTGTTGCCTGGAAAATGTTGGAGTACCAAGAAAAGGAAGGAGGAGCTCAGGAGGAGGTGGAGAGGAGGAGGAGAGGAGGAGGAGGAGGAGTGCTGCTCAGTGAAATAATGAGAGCATCCAGCCGTCACAGGCAGATCAGCACACGGCAGCATCAGCGGGTTTAAATCCATGACATGGAAGCCAAAGTCATCTACTTCACAGTGAACGGGAGACCGGAGCAGGCGGAGTTCCCGGTCAACTGTCCGGCTCAGGACGTCAAAGGTAGGAGGTGGAGCTGCTGATTAATGTTGTTTTATATGATCAAATGTACTCCGGCGTGTCTGTGTGGACAGGTGGGGTTATATTCTTATTGTTACAGTGCAGAGGGTTCAGTCTCTGCAGCAGAAATCAATGAAACAAACATAATAAAATCAGTGGAGCCGCAGACACAGCTGCTGCTGACAGCTCCTCACCGTCACGTTCTTCATGTCTGCCTCATTAAGGTCTTACTGTAACTGCGTGCAGTGCTGCACTGCGTCCAGATTACTGCATTTAACTGCAGTTGGACTAGTTTTTGAAGTTTACTTTCTCATACTGAGTTTTCTGTACCTGCAGAACTGTTCTGCACCGTTAACATTTACCTTTATAAGCTGTGATTATTATTTCAGTTCTGTCCTGAAAACTGGGTTCATAACTTTTGATAGACTGACACAGACCCTGTGCACTAAAAAATTCAAAAACAAAATCTTTATAAAATAAAAATATTAAAATTCACAAAAATGAAAATGCATATACAAAGAAATGTGTGAAAAACACTTTAAAATATTCATAGCAGATAAAATCATTTTAAAAGAGTATGAAGGGTATCAGTGAAGCCAAAACAGTTGCACAGTGAGGTGGAGTTGAACTCTGACCCCTGAGTAAAAAGGAAGCTAAGCCGGTACAAACTCTGATCCTCTGGTTCTGAGTTTGACTGATTTTAGTGTTACAGCCTCTGAGTCAGTGCTGAAAGAAAACATCTGGGCACAGGTGGGAAACCTGGGATCACACCTGAGATTTGGAGCCATTCAAGTGTGGAGCTGAAGCAAAAACAGATTCTGTATCAGCAAACAAAAGAAAACACTAATGGAAGGTTTTTTAAAGCTCAGAATGAGCAAAAGTTGTTACATTTTGTTTCATATTGATATTTCATGTCAAAGTTGGTTACTAATGTGGGCGTGGTTACGTCCGTTCCCTTTGACCCAAACTTCACGGACTTCCTCGGGTGAGACCGTGAAATAAACCTCAAGCTGATGTTTCCAGATCTGTTCCGCTCTGCCGCCGAGGCCGGACCCCACGACATCCTGAAACTGTACAACCCCAAAGGCAACATCATCAACATCTCCCCGAGTCTGGAGCCCAACAGTCCCAACCTGTGCTACAAGCTGGAGGTGGTGGCCGCCGACTGCAACAGTGAGCCGTTAGGTATCCTTAATTAGGCACCACGGGACCCGCAGCAGCCCAGTTCACATGGAAACCACTGACAGTCTACATCTTTTTCTCGTCACAGGTGCCGAGCTTGCCGGTGCACTTGGGTTTGATCTCTCATCCATGGAAAAGAGGTAGGCAGGGTGGGAAACAAGGGGAAGAACATCCTTATAGATGATCATTTAGTTGTGTTGCCATCAGTCTTATATCAGGGATCAGAGGCCAGAATAACCAAGAAACTGAGACATCACACATACAGCCGAAAAGCTCACGAATGATCGCTTCACTGATCCCAGACTGCAGGGCCTGGAGAAGAAAATCCTCATCGAGGCTGGAGAGACTCCTGCAGTCGTGTATGAGATGAAGAAGCAGGTGGATTCATTCAGAGAGAAACTGGAGGTATTCCAGCAGCGTTTCACGTGTCCACTGTTGTGTTTAGAGCTTTAGACCAGTGTTAGTTTGTTATTCTGTGAAATATGTCATCATGTGCTTCACTGGAGCGCAGCCGGGGATAGAGTGGGATCGGACGGGGGAACCCCATGATCCGGTGTCACAGTGCAGCGGTGGGAAAGACTCACTTAGGAAAATGTCAGATAATAATTTGCACCGTGAGGCAGATTTGTGTTGAGTGCAGTGTCCCCGTTCTCCTTCAGAGTGTGGAGCATCTAAGCTGGCTGGGGCTGTTCAAAGATCTTTCAGAGGGAACCCTCAAGCCCTCGCCGTTCTACCACAAACGAACGCTGCGGAAAACCAGGGAGGAGTGTGAACACGTGCGGGAAAAGTTCCTGCAGATGAGGTTTGCAAAAAGATAAATAACTCCTGTGCTTTCAGATGTTGTGCGTTGGAATATTTTGCTACTCTTACTACTCGTGCCGTCACGTTTGCAGCTCTTTGGAGGTATCTGAGGAGGTGAGGCAGTACCTGAAGACTCCGACCTTTGATAACTGGTGAGTTTTGCTTTAAAATGCGTGAATCTGACGGCTTTAATGTCACTCTGCTGCGTCTTTGTGATCCCAAACAAACAAGCGCACCTGCTTCCTCCGTGGGCCGCGAGACGGGCGGTCGGCTGATGACGTCGTGCCCGGCGAACACGTGTGATGTGTTTCTGAAGAGGCTGGAAGCCCTCACCCTTTTCTTCTGATCCACACACTCATCTCAATATGAATAGGCCTGGTTGAGGGCTCGCTAATTAAAAGAAGGTCTTCATAAAAGCTTTAATCAGCACACCATGTTTGAAGTGACCTCCAGCCTGTATTCACTAAGGTTTGGTTATCTTTTCATTTGTCCAAAAGCTTTTAAAGCAAACCCACAGTGGGGGGTGGGTGGGGGGAAATGACTCAACCTACACAACTGAAGCTATAAAATTCCTGTAAAAAAACAGATAAAATGTGCTTTTTGTTGCGTTTTGCAATGTGGGCAGTGCGTTATTATCAGGGCTAAATCTGGCATTATTCTGCTGTCAACAGATTTACTGAAAAGACCAAAACCAACAATGTGCTCTCCTGTGTCTCAGCTCTGCTCATGAAGACAGGAAACAGTCCAACATGTGATTGAAAAGAAAAGAAAAACATCTGAGTCCTGTTTTTAGAAAAAGGGTCTAAAAATATATCCAGAAATAGATGTTCAGTAGATCGATACAAACAATGCTTGAATAAATCAATCAATCAATAAATAAAGGAACACTTTGAAAACACATCAGATATCAATGGGGGAAAAAAAATCCTCACCACATGAGGTCGGGCGTTCTTGTGCACCAGGAGGAACCCAGGACCCACTGCACCAGTGGAGGGTCTGACTGTGAGTCCAAGGATTTCATCCTGATACCTGATGGTGGTCAGGGTGTCGTTGCCTGTAGAGGTCTGTGTGTGTCCCTCCATGGATGTGCCTCCCAGACCATCATTGACCCACCACCAAACCGGTCATGCTGAACGATGTTACAGGCAGCACCTTTCACATCTGGCACATGTGATCTGGGTGAACCTGCTCTCATCTGTGAAAAGCACAGGGCACCAGTGGACCTGCTAATTCTGATATTCTGTGGCAAATGCCAATCAGGCTCCACGGTGCCGGGCAGTGAGCGTCTGTAGGGTCCAGGTATGACCTCATGCTCCCAGCAGTGACCCTGACCCTAGCCAAATGCAGAACTAGTGAAAAAAAGTTGTTTCGCCTCATGAACACCAAAGCAGCTGAAACCGATTAACAACCCCCTCTGAGACTTACCTGACCACATCAATATCCCAGAAGATTATCTGACTTGATGCTGAACTCTGATTAAAAAGTGCTCCTTTAATTTTCTGAGCAGTGTAGATGTGGAAACAGTGTCCCAGCTTTCTTTAAGAATTATTTTGCATTACCGTTAATCCTTTATCTGCTTCTGAAGACTGAACACACTGAGTGAAATGCGTCACAGGAGTGTGTGTCTTTACAACAGCATGAAACAGCTTGTGTACGCTTTAAGGCCGATGGATGGCTGTGTATTCCCTCTCCTGTGTATTTGTGTGTCTGTGCAGGCAGTGGGAGGATGCAGAGATCATGGTGCTGCTCCAGGTCATGTACACAGATCTAGAGTTCATAACCACCTTCAACATTGAGCCTGAAGTCTTGCAGCAGTTTCTGTTTGAGGTCTATCGAAGATACAACAACATTCCTTTCCACAACTTCAAACACTGCTTCTGTGTGACCCAGATGGTGAGTGTGTCCACGCTTCATTCTTCAAAGTAAATGCAGTCTTGTAAAAGTAGGCGGCAGGTTACGCCTCTGTGTATCAGAGCGGCTCAGAGTCCCTTCGTTTGCCTCGTCTTCGTCTTTCTTCCCTCTGAACAGATGTATGGGTTGATCTGGCTGACTGACCTGAGGAGTAAGATGGACAGCGTCGACCTGCTGATCATGCTGACCTCTGCAGTCTGCCACGACCTCGACCACACAGGATACAACAACGCCTATCAGGTACAAGAAGCTCCCTCTTTAGACTTCCTGAAACTCAGACCGTCACTGTAGCTTGTTGTCCCAGCTGGAGTTACAGTGCTGTTAGTGTACATATCTGAATATGGGAATTAATCTGAGATTGAACCAAAAATTATTTCAGACCTGTTTCCAATACCTGATCACGTTTGATTATTCTCAGTTTATTTATTTATTTTTTCAGTTTAAGTAAAATAACTTTCAGATTTGCACTTTAAGAATCTAATATCGGCCATCCTTCAGATAAACGCTCGGACTGAACTCGCTCTGCGCTACAACGACATCTCTCCTCTGGAGAACCACCACTGCGCTGTAGCGTTTGAGATACTGGAGAGGGTAAGAAAGAAAGTCCTCCGCTAACCCGTGTGCACGCATGCATGCAGCCACGGTGACCAGAGTTTTTGTCTCGTAGACAGAGAGCAACGTCTTCAGGAATCTGTCCTTGGATCAGTACAAACGGATACGAGAGGGGATCATCAAGTGAGATCATCGTCCAACAATCGTGTTTTAAATCGTGAAATCTCTGCACGGACTTTATAACATGTGCTGATTATTTCAGATGTATTCTGGCCACCGACATGTCGAGGCACAATGAGATTCTCAACAAGTTCAAGTCCATCCTGCCGACGTTTGACTTCACCAACAAGGACCACAGAGACGTGGTGAGACAGCAGAACGAGTGGTCAGATCCAGCTTTTTGCATTTCAGAGCTGTTACATCCCCTGCTTCAAATATCTGCTCAGAAACAGTCTATATAGATTCATATTTACAGCTTGTAGCCAGAATTTATTAAAAAGAGGGAATTTTAGCCACTTGTTTAGAGATCCACACAGTTTTTTACACATATCTGCATTTTCCAGAACCAGAAAGTAAGCCTCTGGAGCCTCTGCTGGACGGCAGACGAACAGCAGCTTATGGTTCTTCGTTTTTCAGGTTCTGAGGTTTCACCTCGTTCGAGGTCAAACAAAGGGCACATCTTTTATGATTTTTAATAAGAGGTTTAGAAACATTGCAGTAAAATTTGTTACTTTAAAATCCTAAACGGCTCGTTAAGTTCAAACATTAACCAGGACCTACAGCGGTCTCTCTGTAACCTACTGTCACTTATTTATTGTTGTTTGTGCAGCTGATGATGATCCTGATCAAAGTGAGCGACATATCCAACGAGGCGCGGCCCATGGAGGTGGCCGAGCCCTGGTTGGACTGCCTTTTACAGGAATTCTTCAACCAGGTACCGACTCCTGCTGAACCTTGTGAAGGCGGTTCAAACTACAGAACGATATATTTTAATACTTATTTGGTAACTTAAAGGGGGATGTTTGTTTGCCTCAAAGGCCTGGACAATTATTTCTACACCATTTATCACACTGATTCCTTTGTTCCTCCTTTGTTGGTGATGTTCATAATACACAAATGTATATGAACTCAAAGTTTCAGAAACTAGAAGATGTTACCTTTTTAAAATTGAGTCTCTTACGTGCATCTTACACTTCCTCTGGGTATGCCATACAACCTAGGCTTAACCTTCAGCAGGTCACTGGTGACCAGGTGGATGTTAAAAGGGTCAAAGCCATCTCCTGTCTTCTTGTCTTCCTGTCAGAGTGATGTGGAGAAGCTGGAGGGCCTTCCTGTCACCCCCTTCATGGACCGGGACAAAGTAACCAAACCTTCATCTCAAACTGGCTTCATCAGATTCGTTCTTATGCCCCTCTTCATCGAGCTGGCCAACCTCTTCCCCTGCCTGGAGGTATTAAAATCAAAAGTATGGAGGAAACACACTGTATGTATTTGGGGGAATTTGCAAAATGTAATTTAAACTTTCACTACAAGGTGGCCAAAAATCACAAATAAGTGAATAAAAAAAAGACTAAACATAAGGAATTAAATGAAGTAGAAAACAGAGACCGCGGAGGAAAATACTCCAAAAGCTTCACCTAAAGGAGATAAAGTGACGCGTGCAAGGCAGGAGGTCCGGTGTATTTCAAAATAAAACAGGAAATTAACCTCAGGACATGCTGAAGTACAGCTGGAAGGGTCATAAACAGTTCACCCATGTCTTTGGTAAAGTGTAATCAGCTCATCCTACTTTCAATAATTCCGCAGCAACACATTATCGACCCTGTCCGGAAAGCTCTTGACTACTACACAGAGATGGAGAAAGCTCTGGAGACGGAGCAGCAGAACCGGGCTCAGAGCGAGAACGCAGCCAAGAACAAGGAGGTGACGCCGGCAGGAGGCCGACGGGACAGCCGGACGGACGGCGGGCCAGACGGTGGGAAACCGGCCGCACAGTGAACGGAAATCATCTCATAACCATTTTAATGTATTTTATTGGCTGGGCTAACAGACTGTGATGTGCTGTGAGCAGTTCATCCTGGAGCTTTTCTGCACGCAGTGTTGATGTAATCAGAATACAACAGAAATCTATTTTAAACCGTTTCTCACAAATTCTATTTTATAAAAGAAACATTATTTTTAAAGGATCGGCGGCTCATGAGCTCACTGCACTGCTACTCTGCTGCTGACGGAGTCCAGACAAAACTGCGCTGTCATTTCTGCTGTTGGTGTTTGTGGCTGAAATAAAGTGTGTGTTTGAAGTCAATAAAACAGACACCGGGAGTGCGTGTTCCTGTTACTGTTGTATGTGTACAACACACACACACACACACACACACACACACACACACAGGGGGATCTTTATTACCTTTTTTGTTTTAGAAAGAAAATCCTCATAAAACAAACTCAAACACCAAATCAGCAGGTGGTCACGTGACCACAAAGCCACGTTACCCAGTTAGAAATGCTCCACTGAAAAAGCTGCAGTTCCTCTGATGTCCAGCAGAGGCGCCACAGTGAGCCAGTCCCCATGCTAACACTGTCCCGCAGAAATAAACATGTTTACAGCCTGATACAGAAACTGTTTGGTCTCTGTAGATAATTTTCCGCTTCATAACAGCTGCAGGGAGAGAAGGTGTGTCTAAAACTCACCTGTTTGCATTATTAGGGGCGTGGCCTCTCTGACTGACAGGTGGATGGTGACACAGGCGGCTGTAGCTGCTAGCAGTCTGCTAGGCTTCACCTCAGCTAACTGGAGTCCCTGAACTGGACCTCTGGACCGTGTTTGTGCTGTTGGAGCCTTTTGTTGATACTGATTATTTTCGGGCTATAAGGCGCACTTAAAATCCTAAATTTCCTCAAAAATCTGCAGTGCGCCTTATGTGTGAATTCTTGCTGTGCTTACTGACCTTGAACGCTCAGAAATATGTCGAAATGTTTTAGTGCGACTTTGGTAAGGGAAGTTTAATAAATATCGAAATATATTCCAGAGCGTAC
This sequence comes from Archocentrus centrarchus, assembly GCF_007364275.1. Classification (NCBI taxonomy): domain Eukaryota; kingdom Metazoa; phylum Chordata; class Actinopteri; order Cichliformes; family Cichlidae; genus Archocentrus; species Archocentrus centrarchus. Next base: position 3,147,035 of record NC_044366.1, read on the forward strand.
AAAGCATACGGGGGGTACGCTTTTCAAATAGTTGAGCGCCGATGGCCGAGGCATCCACACCACTGCACCATTGCGTGGTCTGCAGGGGTCTGGCAGATCAGTTCAAAGGCCTCATTGTCCATCATAGATTCACAAAATGACTCTACTGACGATATTAGACAGGAACAAGCTGCGAGTGCAGCGCAGCAGGTGTGGAAAGCAGCCAAAGCCGCCGGAGATAAATTCAAAAAGAAGTGTAAGCATTGTTCCAAAAATAGAAATCGTTCGCAGTAAACCGCAGAAAACGATGATGGATTTTATTCTACATGTTCCGGCCTATTTTCATCTATGCTGCCCCGGATATTTGTGCGTAATCTAGCGATCAGCGGCCGGCGCTGTTGCCGACTTTTGTGCAACAAAACTCGCTGTTGGCTGTCTCAAAAGTTGCCCTGTTATTAACAATAAAATGGTTGCTGTGTGCCGCAACCAAAACAAAACAGTAACAACGAGACTGACTCGGATAATGACAGAGGGAACCCGGCATGCTTGATGCCGAAATCACCCAACTGTTCAACTCAGACACTGAAGATGAGGAGTTTAAAATGTGAGGGTATTTTTCTGTATTTGTTACAACTGAACAATATTCTGAGTTATTGTGAATGAGTTGAATAAACTTCGACTTACCTGACGCTTTTGCTTAGCTCTACATATGTTTTTATCATGCGCCTTATAATGCGGTGCACCTTATGGTCCGAAAAATACGGTAATGCGATTGTGTGTCTGTGCACACACACAGTCTGCAGACGCCGCCCTGCTGTCCAAACAGGGTCATGTCTGGAGCGGGCAAAATGCTCCAGCTGGGATCAGTGGATTTGGTCACAGCAGCTGCATCCATGGATGTGAAAGAAAGCAAACATGAAATGTATCTAAATCCTTCTCCTCGTGCTGCTGTTTGTTCAATTTTTCCTCTTTCTTTGACTGTTACTGATGTTACTTTATTCAGGTAAAGCTGTGTATGATAATATGACTGACAGCTGTGGTCAAAGTTTTACTCCAAACAACTCCAAAAAACTTCAGTTTTATAAAAGGGGCTGAAACAGCTGCAGTCTGCCTCTCTGTAGGTGTAGGATGCCTTACTGGACAGCAGGTGGCGCCACTGCAGGGCTTAGAAAGGAGATCATATTAGAGGGCTGCAAAGGTTCACTGAGGGGAAACAGGTTTGTCTCCATGAGGACGTTTAAAGCTCAGAGACAGACAGTCAAAGCCTCGTTACTGCAGGAAGCATCTGACCTGCTTTAATATTCAGAATGAATCACTCAACACTGAGATGTACACATGAGGATGTTTTAAATACTTTTTACTGATTTTTTAACCTTCATTGAAATGTTGACTGGTTACTTAAAAAAAAAAAAAAAGACTTTTTAAAGTAATGACATCACTTTAAGGCTGTTTTCCCCCTCAGGAGGACAAAGGACAGCGGGGTGTGTGGGGCCTCTCTTGCCTGAATGAATGCTGGTATGTGCTCTACCCCCGGGGGGGGGGGTTCCATTCACCAAGGAGCAGTGAGACCGAGAGCAAGCAATGCAGCAAGAAGTCCCAGAAAGTCGTGCTTCAGCTGGACGCTTTATCTTTTCTCTGTCAGAGAATCAGCTGTTTGCTGCCGGTGATCCCATCACTGAGTGAATAATCAATGTAACCCCAACAGCTCCAAATAAAGATCTGTTCTTTTTTTAGGCTCTTATAATGAGAGGAAAACTTGGCCTGAAAGAAGAGAAGGGCAGACAAGCTGCGTCACCCAGAGCTGCTGCAACAGCTGCTCAGCAGGAAGGACTCAGATCAAATAATATTCAGCTGCATACGGTTAACAGAACCTAAAACAATGAAGTCCTGCATCAAGTATTGAGTATTTAGAGCACATGTATTTGTCCACTCCTGTGAACACAGCTTTAATTGGCGTAATCTGTCATAAGGAGGGGACGGGCCTCAGCTGGTCTTGAAGTTATCCTCTGAGCCTCTGAAAATGAGGGTTTGTGTCTAAATGTGGCTTCACTTCAATCAAAGCTGAAAGTCTGACTGATTTTAAATCCACTCAAAGTGAATCAACAATAAATGCTAATGAGAAAGCAGAAACCCACAGCAGCTCAGCTGATTCAGTTCTCCACACCTCACTGCTGTGTGGAACTTCAGGTCACCCACTTCCATCTTTCCGGCCCGGAGACGGTTCAAACCGAGCGGTCCGAAGAAGGATCAACAGATCATTCCTGCTTTAGCTCAGCTGCACGAGCTGCCTGTGAACCAAGGATCTGATTTTAAAATAAGCCCTTCGTGGATCAGCTCCACAGCATATTACAAATCTATAAGCGCTCCATGTTTGGCCTCCAGGTCATCCTGTAAACCCTCTAAAGGTGAGCAGCCTCTGGAACAGCCCAGCCTTCAACTGTTTTCCATCAGCTCGGAGTCACGTCGGGGTGTGAAGGCTTTCTTCCTAAAAAGAAACGTGAACATTTTTATGGTTTTATTTTCATTTTGAATGATTTTTATGTAGAACTTTGTTTCTTTAATGATTGTAATTTGTTTGCTGATGTGGGTTTTTGTGTTTTTCACCTGGGAAACACTTTGGATCCGTTCTTGTTGTTTTTACACCCTGGACACTCCTTGTTTCAGCTACTGCCATGAGGCAGACGTTTCAGGACAATGAAGGCCAGAACAAACAGACTGAGGAACAGCTTTTATGCCAGGGCTATCATTGAACTGAACTCTGTGTGGTTTGGACAGTGATGTGGGGTGGTAGTGCTGACTGTGTGCGTGCGTTGGTGTGTGTATTGGGGCTAGATTCGTCTTAATTTACTATTGTGCACTGTATTTTAGTAATCATTTTTATCACTCATATTTTTATTATTTTATTATTTATTGTCTGAGGCACCTAAAAGGAATGCATTTTAAATTTCGTTGTGCAACTTCTGTGTACAATGACAATAAAGATTCTGATTCTGATTCTTTTAAATGCGTCTCAGAAATAAATCGTTCGGTTAACCATAATTTAGGTAACTTTGAGCTGTTTTTGGCTCAGTGAATCACGTGATCTTTGACAGCTGCACACTCCCACCCAGGCTGCTGTGATGAGCTCCAGCTTTAATCCTGTTTGAGCGTCACTTTCTCTGCACGCCGCCAGCCGCGGGTTCAGTTTTAGGGTGGATTTTCCTCGTGTCCTCGTGACCTCGTGGTTTTTTTGTTGTGTGAACTTGACCCTCGCTGCTGATTGGTCGGAGCGTGGCCGACGCCTTCTGACCGCACAGCCAGTCGGAGCCTGCGCTGGCTGCGCGCCGGTTCCGGGGATCCGGGAGGAGGTCTGTCAGTGCGCACCGGGTGTCCGTCCTTCCCCTCGTCACCGAGCAGTCGTGCAGATTCCCCGGGGAGCAGCCGGTTGTGTCTAACGTTTATTTTTAAAAGAAGAAGAAGAAGATGGATCCGCTGGTTGCTGCTGTGGACCAGGGCACAAGCTCCACGAGGTTTCTGGTGAGTGAGATTTGGTGGAGTCTCTTCCCGCTGTGTTCAGGGACAGGAACAGCAGCTGGGACAGCCGAGCACTTTTACCCAGCAGTCATTCTGGTTTACAGGCTGTGAGGAAACTGAATCATCGTAGATGAAGGTCTGTTTGCTGCCCTGTTGCGCTCAGCTGCGGCTCTCAGAAACCAGCTCTGACCGTTTCAGCTCCTTCTGTAGATCATCTCAGGAGGAGGGGGCGGCAGATCTCATTTATTTACCTGATTTTATTCTGGGGACGCACATTTATGTAGTAAATACTGTGAGAGTGAAGGCCGCGGCAGTTTGATATAAGATATAAGTTTGTAATAAATAAGAAGGAAGCAGCCAAGAGGACCCGCAGCTCCCACCTGCTGTAGGTGTTATTCAGGTGCATTCATGAAGACTTAAAATCAGTCCTGCTGTTTGGTCCCTTTGAACAAATTTGGACTTGCTTAACTAGGTCAGCTGGAAGATTGAGCTTTGGCACAGAGCGCAGCAGCGAGAGGCTCTGAGGAGGTGAAAATGCTGCTCTCAGACTCTCAGAGAGAAGTTCAGATTCTGAGTTTTCTGACATGTACCAGCTTCCTCTCATAAATCAGTGAATGCACTTTATTTTCTTGTGTTCGAGATTTAAATGTAGCCAATAATTATGGAAGTGCTAAAGTCTGCCGAGGACGTTTTTCCCTGAAAGCACCTTTGATCCTCTCTGTTCATCATCAGCCAACATGTCTCCGAGCAGCAGTAAAACTTTAACTCCTGTTTTTGGCTTTTATTGAGGGGAACACTCCATTATCAGCGCTGATCATTAACCTGGCCCTTATTTGTGCGTACATATTTAATAATCATATAAAACTAAACTTTACTGTCTCATGCTACCTTGTGGTCCTGTCTCATGGTGCCAGTGCAGAACACTGATTCATAACATTCAGGAGGTTCTCAGTTGGATTCAGGTCTGGGGAATGTGAGGGCCGCACAAAGGCATCAGCACCTCCATCCTCCAGGAACTGCCTCCATGCTTTGGCCACATGAGGCCGGGCATAGCGCTGCACCAGGAGGAACCCAGGGCCTGCCGCACCAGTATAAGGGGTGACAGTGGCTGTGAGGCATTCAGAATCAGAATCAGAATCAGAATCAGAATCTTTATTGTCATTGTACACAGAAGTTGCACAACGAAATTTAAAATGCATTCCTTTGTAGGTGCCTCAGACAATAAATAATAAAATAATAAAAATATGAGTGATAAAAATGATTACTAAAATACAGTGCACAATAGTAAATTAAGATGAATCTAGCCCCAATACACACACCAACGCACGCACACAGTCAGCACTACCACCCCACATCACTGTCCAAACCACACAGAGTTCAGTTCAATGATAGCCCTGGCATAAAAGCTGTTCCTCAGTCTGTTTGTTCTGGCCTTCATTGTCCTGAAACGTCTGCCTGATGGCAGTAGCTGAAACAAGGAGTGTCCAGGGTGTGAGGGGTCCTGGAGGATGTTCTGTGCCCTCCTCTGGCAGCGGGCATTGAACAGTTCCTGGAGGGAGGGCAGGGGACAGCCTATGATCTTTTGAGCCGTGTTGATGATTCGCTGGAGTGTTTTCCTGTCTGCTGCTGTGCAGCTGTTGAACCACACAGCCTGGTATGCAACTGCAGTCAGAGTACTGTTGGCTGGCACATGGAGGTCTGCGTGACCCTCCAAGATATGCCTCCTCAGACCATCACTGACCCACAGCCAGACTGGTCACGATGGATGATGTTACAGGCAGCATAGCATTCGCCTCGGTGTCTCCAGACTCTTTCACATTTGTCATGTGCTCAGTGTGATCCTGCTCTCATCTGTGCAGAGCAAAAGGCACCAGTGCTGGGCTACATGGTGCCAGGCTGTGAGCACTGGTCCCGATTTCTGGCATCGGTCAGAAACACTGGATCCTGGATCCTTCTGTGGGACTCTGACATGCTCCTCCTGCTCCACCTCACATGAAGGAGCAGATATCGGTCCTGCTGCAGGATGTCCTCCACCCTCCTGAGACTCTGCTGTGAGACACAGCAAACAACGGTTTCTGCTTCCAAATTGAAATGAGTCCATCAGAGGGACGGCGCAGGTCGAGTTTTTTGGAGACAAAGCTAGAGAGGTGAGGCGGAGATGGTTTGGACATGTGCAGAAGAGGGATGGTGGATATACTGGACAAAGGATATTGAAGACTGAGTTGCCAGGGAGGAGGAAAAGAGGTAAATCTAAAATAAGATTCATGGATGTAGTGAAGGAGGACATGCAGAGGGTTGGTGTGATGCTGGGATAGGGTGAGATGGAGGCAGATGATTCGCTGAAAGAAGAAGAACTGGACATGCTGATACCCTGAGGTTTTGCTGACTCTGTGTTACACTGTGATCATCCAGTGTTCTCTTTGTTCCTTTCAGCTGCACAATTAAGAGTCAGAAGGACAAAATACTCTGATTATTTGCATTTAATCCAGCTGTGGGGCTGCTGAGCAGGCACTGCTGGGGCTGCACAGACAGTCTGACCTGTGGGTGGATGGGTCAGAACAAGGACTGCAGTCACCAGCTGAAGGTGGAGTTGAGGCGAGAAACTCGTGAGAGAAGCAGCTGCTCATTGCTTCATCTGTTTATGTCACAGACAAACAGACAGATGTGACAGGCCTGTGGGTGCAGAGGAGCACGGTTCATGTGCTTATTCATTTTTTAGGAACCAGTGGGTGCAGCTCTGTTCTCAGTTTAAACTTGTGCTCATTTTGGGATCAGGTGGAAGAAAAGGTCAGACTGAGTTCAGGTCTGATCAGTTTTCTGTAAGTGTGATGATTCATACTTTTAACATCGATGGTGCAACAATGAACTAAAATGACATCAGACGTCCTCCTTGCATCACCCACTCTGTCTTTTATTGCAGGCTGAGTTTGTTCTCGTTAGTTTTCCAGCGTAAAATGAGTTTTGGGAAATTAAAGTTTCGACTTTACGGCTGAAACTACTCTGAAATCACATGTCCTAAAAGCTTAATGAGTATTTCCTGTAGCTGGGTGAGTGTAAGTGCTGCACTGTGCAGTCAGGAGGTTTATCCTGTTACCTAATCAGAGAAAATGCTGACTTCTGTCTGTCTGCAGGTGACGGTGAACACGCTGCTCCGTGTTAATGCCCTCCTTCTCTGCAGCACCCAGCTCTCCCTTTTTATCCGACAGCACCCTGAGGTCACATTTGAGCCAATAATCAAAGCATTACTGGAAAAAATGAAACCGTTATAGCTTTAATGTGTTCCTTTGTTAAATGAAGCTACCTCCCAGAGATTTCTCACTCTTTGTTGCCCTTTAACCTTTTTGTATTTCTGTTCTTGGTTTCTAACCAGCCGTGTTTCTCTCCAGGTGTTCAATGCAAAAACAGCCGAACTGATCAGTCACCACCAAGTGGAGATCAACCAGAGTTTCCCCAAAGAGGGGTGAGTGACTCAAACTTCACATTAACATAATATGATGCTGTGTGGATCCCCCATATTGTTCTGGTGCAACAGACTCTACTGTGCACAGTATTTATTTATTAATTTGCTCAGAGACTCGTCACTGGCAGCAGCTCGTGTTGTCTCTGCACCACCAGCTTGAGCTTGTGTTGCTTTTGCAGCTCGAGCAGTTTGTGCACTAACAGGATGCTTTGCAGTTTTCGTCTTTGTACACCTGCAGGGGTCCAGTTTTCAGGTGATGCGAGACAGAGAGCAGAGGAGAGAAACCAATCACAGTGGGGCTGAATCACACAGGTGCACATGCTATGGTTAAAGAACAGAAATGGAGTCGTTTAGTTTGTCAGGTTTTATTTTATTTATTTCTTGGGGGATGTGCCATTTGGATGAGCTGTTCTTGAGAAAGCTGAAAGCCATTTTAGAAGGGTGCTGTGGTAGTTTTAAAACATATTATTACGAGAACAAAGTAAATACACTTCCTACAGCATGTGGAGTTAAAAAAAAAAAAAAGCTGTTTGCAGGGCTTTTCCTGCTCTTTGGGGATGTGATTACATGTCAACATGACAGGTCCACATAAAGTTACTACAAGGAGTCTGTGTTACTTCATGTTGCACTTTTCTCTAATTTTTGGCCATTTGGTAAATGAGTAAATGAAACTCCGCTTGGAAAAAAAACTTGTTGACTTGGTGATTTTGGCTTTGGTGGAAGGCCAGAACCTCTGTGGGCACCAAAATATGCAGAGAAAGCTGTGCTGCGCACTCAGCTGTGAAACAGAGAGCAGAGGAGAGAAACACAGCAGAGAATGTGACACTGGGGCTCAAACGAAGCAGGTTCACATGACGTAATTAAAGACCTGAAATGAAACATTTTGTAGTTTTTAAGTTGAATTTTTTTTTGCATTTCTTTCTCTTTGGTTTCTTTGGGAGCGTGTTGTTTGATGGGAGCTTCTCTCCAGAGAGCTTGAAAACATGTCTGGTTCATACAGCGTAATAAAGAAGGGAGTCGTACTGCCAACTTAACAATAATTAACAAACATTTGTTGAATTTAAGAATAATAAACATGATGTATATCAGTCAATATCTACAGTGTAAAGCAACACATGGGTATGTAGGCAGATTTGAGGCGCATGCAAAACAAAACTAAACTGATAACACAAACAAAAGGAATCCAGCGGGGTGCAGACGGCGTGGGGGCCGACACAGGGAGAGAGCAGCCCTGCCCCTCCAGGGAAGGTGGGGTTTAAATAGTCCTGCAGGTGTTCTAGTGACCTCCTGCACCTCCACAGAGGAACTCCTACAATGTAAACCACACACAGCACCGTCACAGGAATGTAACGGAGGCGAACTGAAAAAGCTTTTTGCAAGAGTTCGTAGCTGCACTGCAGATGCTCTTTGTTGTGTTTGGATTTTTCCAGCACTCTTCTCTGCAGATCACTTTAAGCTCTTAGATATTTCTGGGCTGGATTTGCAGCATTTACAGTAAAAGCTGCACAAACAGCATTCATCTTTGGTAGTGCTGCAGTCAGGAGACTGCGAGGGCCACTGTGAAAGCTTCAGCTTATGTAGCACGCAGGGATCTTTGGGCATCCTTTGAGCCATCGTCTCTTTTTAGAAGAAAATCCTTATTTTAGTTTCACTCGGCCGTGTGACTGCAGGTAGATCACACCTGTTTCCACCTGCGGGCCTAACAGCTGAAGATGTGTTTATTTTTCCTCATTTTAAAATTCCGTCCACTTCCTGCTCACACTTTCCACCTCTGAAGCTCCTCTGTCTCATCCACGTATTGTTTTCCTTAATTCACTGGTTGACTTTTGTGATGTGGCAGCAGCTGAGTTTTCCTGCTCATCCTGGTTGAGTGGAACGGGATCAGCAGAAGCTTCCTGCAGCTCATCGAGCAGATCTGCAAGTTTCTTATCCCTCAAATCTCATCTGGACTTCCGTTTCTTTTCTTCCTTTTCAGAGTTGGAAAATGTATGACTTTTCACTTCATGAATGTAAATGAAAATACCAAAAAACCTTTAACTGTTTTTATTTGATACAAACAGCTTTTTTGATATGTTTTAAAATTGAACCTTCCTGGATGCACTGCCAGGATCTTCAGACTGTAACGGCAGCACTTTGCAACCTTGTGTGCCAGCTCCTCCGAGCTGAATATTTGCTTGTAGTGTTTTAATTGCAGCGTGTTAAGTAGAAGTTCGTATCTGAAAGGTTTTGTGCAGGTAAATTTGCCTTTGACAGGTTTAAACGTGTCCTGTGCGCTCGTGTGTTTGTGTGCTCAGCTGGGTGGAGGAGGACCCGCGGGAGATCATGCAGTCTGTTCACGAGTGCATCGAGAGGACCTGCGAGAAGCTCTGCAAGCTCAACATCGACGTCTCCAACATCAAAGGTGGGACGCTGACGGGCGGATGAGAGGGGAAACCCACAGGGAGGATGGGGGGGGTGTTCACTCATATTTTGATGTCTTGATTTTGTTTCCAGCGGTGGGAGTGACCAATCAGAGAGAGACGACCCTGGTTTGGGACAAAGAGACCGGCGAGCCGCTCTACAACGCCATCGGTGAGAACGTTAGCTTCAGGATTTCTACATCAGTGTCAGCCTTGCTGAGCTGTGCTGACGTGTAATGATTGTGTAATGTGGGAAATGCTCAGTGTGTGATCCGATTACAGCAGGTTGCATCCTGTGTCTGTTCCTGCCCCACCAAAAACTGCTGCTCTCACTCCCACTCACACAGGCTTTCATTCAAACTCCATCCGGGGCTTCAGGCCAGTTTACCAGCAAGGTCCCTCATTGGATAAAACCCAGCAAAGGTTACACCTCTGCTACGCCTCTCACAACAAGAGAAAAAGCCATTTCCTTGGAATGGTGTGCACACCGTTTCCAAACAGAGTGAACGAGCTGAGGGCACGTCCAGTTTTCTGGACTGAAGCCATCATGAAATGCTTCACATCATCCTGTGTGTCCGTTTAGCTTATTAAGATCCCAATTAGCTACAACAAAGCAGCAGCAGTTCCTCCTGGGGTCCACACAAACTTACACAGAGGCATATGACATCTTAACAAAAGCACACAAACAGGTACAACAGCTCCTTAGCCCCGGGTTAGGGTTCATAGGGTACACCCAAACTAGCCAGATTCATCAGTTTCTGCCTGTGATCAGAAGCTGTGAAGATGTTACTTTAAAAGTTTCTTAAATCCCGTTTTCCTGGTTTGTGGTGGGATCGGGAGCTTCTGTTCCTTCATGGAAACAGTTCTCACTGTGGGAAATAAAAACGTCCCCCTGAAGCTGTCAGAATAATCACGTCTGTCTGCAATAATACAAATCAAATACAAATGCTTGTACAATATAAACGAGTCTTTGCAGCAAGAATATTTCTGATAAATATGAGTGAAGAGTAATCCGTGTTTACAGCTGTGTGTAAATCAGATGATCAAACCCTGAATTAAACGTCTGGTTGATCTTTTATCCGCAGAAATCCGGCTCTCTGTCCAGGATCATTTACTATCTGTGCAGAATTTAAAATCCAAGTTAGACAGAAGATTAAACAATATTTAACCTGCTAGTTTGTCTGTACAAAGTCCGCGTGGTGTCCCTCGTGCCTCCTGCAGGCTTCACTCAAGCAAAAGTTGGATTTTCAAAGCAGCATTTTTCTTTCCTGCTGTGCTCTTCATGCTGAGCTGATTCTCCGGCGTGCTCCAGAGTTCATGCAAAAGTTCACGCAACATTTCTGTGAGCAGCTGAGTGAAGGCGAGCTGATTTCCAGCAGGTAGAAGATGACTCATTATTTTCATGTTTTTATTTCCTTCTCTGGCCACTGACAGAGGGGACACGCCTGTGAGGAGGTGCACCCTCACCTCCTAAAATCATTTATGAATGATAGCACATGAACTGTGCACCTCTGTAAAAAATAAGCAGACCTGCTCCGCAGCAACATCGCATTTGTGGTTTTTGTGGTCTCAGGCTGCAGCGGGTGGCAGTGTTTGTGAGTTTCACACATTTCTCACAGATGTTTTGTGTTCCCATGTTTGAATCTTTCTCCTGTCCTGCTTTGTGTTTAGTTTGGTTGGACCTGCGCACACAGTCGACAGTGGAGAGGCTCATTAACAAAGCGCCAGGAAGAAACAAGAACCACCTCAGGGTGAGAGACGATGGGCAAGAAGTATTAACTGTAATACCTGTGTCAGGACAGAGGAACACTTGGAGGTGTAGGGGTAACATAGACTCAGAAACCTGAAAGAAGGCGGGGCCTCTTGCTTCAGTTTAAAGCTTTTCTTTGTTCAAACGTCTTCCTGAGCTGTGTTTTTACCGTCCTCATCCTCACAGCATAAGACGGGCCTTCCCATCAGCACCTACTTCAGTGCGGTGAAGCTGCGCTGGCTGCTCGACAACGTGGACGAGGTTCACGAGGCGGTGCTGAGCGAGCGCGCCATGTTTGGCACGGTGGACTCCTGGATCATCTGGGTGAGGCCTGTTGGAAAGCTGCACCTTTCCTCTGCTTTTTATCATCAGTGTGTGATTTATTTATGTCCCCCCCTCCCTCAGTGTCTGACGGGGGGAAAGAACGGGGGGGTCCACTGCACAGACGTGTCCAACGCCAGTCGCACCATGCTGTTCAACATTCACACCATGGACTGGGATCCCGAACTGTGCAGGTGAACCAATCACACTACAGACTGTATACAAAAGATGGCCGTCACCCTCTGCAATCTGAAGCCTTGTTTTAAAGTCTCAACTTTAGCATTTTGGCCACGGCCATCTTGGGTTATGGAGCCAGAGGTGACCATATTTGGACGAGAGGTTTGACGAGCTAAGGTTAGCATGCTAGGTTAGCAAACACACTGTATGGGAGTGTCACAGAGTTTAGAGCTAATTAGTGCTAAATAATAAATACTCACCAAAACTGGAGCACAGACATGCTGGGTGACCTGTACTGCACAGCAGCCACATTATTGATCAGATAATGGCATCAAAAATGCTCCAAAAGGATCCAACAGCACTAACACGGTCCAGAGGTCCAGTTCAGCCTGTGTTGCCATCCACCTGTCAAAGAGGCCACGCCCCCAGTAATACAGTACAGTATTACTGTACAGTACAGTTACATAGCTGTTTGTATCAGGCTGTAAACACATTTATTTCTGCTGTAACGTTGGAGTTTAACGTTGGACGCTGACTGCTGGATTCACACACACAGAATGAAGCATTTGAAGTTATCATCTGCTGCATGGACCGGACTGTGCAAACAGACCTGTTTGCACAGTCCGGTTAAAGCTCATTCACTCCCCATTCAGGCAGTTAATGAGCCGTCACTTATTGCGAGTAGTGAGCCGAGCCTCGAGGCAGTGGAAACCACCTCTGCGGCACTAAATTTTTATTTCTTTTGAATCCTAAAAGCTCAGAAAGGATTGAGCTGCATCTTCCGGTCTGTTGGTCATCTGATTCTTCAGTTTCAGCTCTCCATCTTCAGACAGAGAAACAAACAGGAAGCTGTTTGTTTCTCTGTCTCTCTCGCTGTTTGTTTTTTATGAACCTGCATCATGGTGACCATTCCTGCTGTGCTGCTTTCAGGTACTTCGACGTCCCGATGGAGATCCTCCCCAGGGTCAGGAGCTCGTCGGAGATATACGGCTGGATGGTGAGCTCAGAGTGTTTGTTTCTGAGGTCACAGACCTGAAACCACCTGCCATACTTTTTTTTTTTTTTTTTAGCTCAAATCAGGGATGGAAACCTGTGCGGCCCGGTGAACAGCCTCATTAAATGCCATCATTACAGTAATGGCTATAAAACTTGATAAGAAGCATCGGCAGAGCAGATAACGTGCAGATAGTGAGTCAAAGATTTCCAGCTAAACTTTTATTATCCTGTTGAATTTCTGCTGGACAGTTTGTTTCCACACATTCAGAGGCTGGAAACAAGTCCACACCCCCACTCACAATTTATTATTAATTCAGTTTTAATGAATTGTTTATTTTTCTGATATAAATCATATTAGTTCAGCTTGAAGCTCTATTTCACGTTTTAGCCCAATCATCTAAAGGGTGGAGTTAAGTATCAGAGGGGGTCGTTAATCAGTTTCAGCTGCTTTGGTGTTCATGAAATTACCAACAGGTGCGCTAGAGGGGCAACAATGAGACCCCCCCAAACAGGAATGGTTTTACAGGTGGAGGACGCTCACATTTTTCCCTCCTCATCGTTTCTGACTGGTTTTTCACTAGTTCTGCATTTGGCTAGGGTCAGTGTCACTGCTGGGATCATGAGGTCATACCTGGACCCTACAGAGGTCACACAGGTAGTCCAACTCCTCCAGGATGGCACATCAATACGTGCCATTGTCAGAAGGTTTGCTGTGTCTCCCAGCACAGTCTCAGAGCATGGAGGAGACTCCAGGAGACAGGCAGTTACTCTAGGAGAGCTGGACAGGGCCGCAGTGCAGCATCCCCACCTGCAAGAGACTGATGCATCTGCCTGAAAGCATCTTTCACTCAGTGACCAGGCAGATTTTTCTTTTCTTTCTTTCTGGGGGCCACACAAACTACTGAGCACCATTTTGAGTTACTGCAGTGAAATTTGGGAAAAATGTCTAAGCCTACTGCATCATTTTTTTAATTGAATTTTGGGGTGTCTTTGAATTCAGCCTCTGTAGGTTGATAATTTTCATTTCCATCAAACAATGCAGCATCCTTTCATTCCTAATATTACCCAGTATATCCATATCAGTATAGATATCCAGCAGGATATTTTTCCCATTGAGATCTGATGAGTTTTCCAAGTGTTCCTTTAAAATTTTTTTGAGCAGCCATATTATTGGTCAGATAATTGCATTATGCTCCAAAAGGCTCCAACAGCACAAACATGGTCCAGAGGTCCAGTTCAGAGACTCCAGTTAGCTCAGGTGAAGGCTAGCAGACAGCTAGCAGCTACAGCCACCTGTGTCACATCCACCTGTCACTCAGAGAGGCCACACCCCTAATGATGTAAACTTTAAACTGCATTAAAATTTAAACAGTTCTAAGGGTGAAATTATCTCTAGACACCAAAACCGCGTTTGTATCAGGCTGTAAAGTTTTAACATGGGAGTCAGTGGGATCTGACTCACTGCTGGAGCCTCTGCTGGACGTCAGAGGAACTGCAGCTTGTGGCTCTGCAGCATTTCCAGCCTCAGAGGTCATCTCTGCCTGTAGCAGAATTATGCAGGTTTTTTTGTCTTGCATATAAAAATATTGGTGCCCACCACAGAGGTTTTGATCTTTCAGACTGTGGTTAAAAAATATTGTTAGCCTTCTTTATATGAGCACTTACATGCGTAATCGCACACCTGGAAGGGTCCATTTTAAACCCTGTCCATGGCCAATCAGATGTGCACTCCTGCCATCGTCAGCAAAATGCACAAATGATGTGTTTCTTATGAATAATAACACAGAAATATTTACTGTTTTGTAGCTTGTGTGTAACCGTTCATTGAGTTGTATAAAATCGCGTGTTGTGGCCGTTCCCTGATAAACATCCTGATAAGAAGCTGTGCTGCTCGTGTCTCACATCATAGTGTTTACTGCTGAAGCTTCTTTATGCAACCTGCTCTGTGGACCGAGGTCCAGAGGTCGGTGACAGCAGCTCTGTTTGTTTTTCCCTCATCGATCATTGCCCCCCCACTGTCCCAACCTCCTTAATGAGTGAAAGAAATAAATAATCATTTCTGATTAAACTAGAAAGGTTTAAGTTTAGTTAGACATGATAAAATAATCAATTTGCTGTTAGCTAATAAAAATATTCAGTATGGATTATGCCATGGACCTTTGCTACATTGAACTGGAATTATCATTAATAACTCTTTAGAAGAAGAAGAAGAAGAAGAAACAGCCTTTATTGTCCCACAGAGGGGAAATTTGGGTGTAACAGCAGCCGCAGTTATTATAAATATAAGTAAAAATATAATAATTCACACTAAGAAAAGAATATAAATATATATAAAATCAACAAACAATATTAACCTTAATACTACTAATAATAACACTATATACAATGTACATGATGTGCCTGTGTGTTGAACCTTAACAGGCCGGACTATTTACAGTATATTATATATTATCCTACATTGTGTAGGTTATTGTGGTTTTTGTTGGGAGCAGTGATGATTATAAAGTCTTACAGCTGCTGGGAGGAAGGATCTACGGTAACGCTCCTTTGTGCATTTAGGATGCAGCAGTCTGTCACTGAAGGAGCTCTCTTTATGATGCATACGAGAGTCACAGGTTTGATTCCCTGCAGGGGTGACGTCCTGCTGTTTTCATATCATCGCCGTTTGCTTTGTGCCACGTTATCCCAGATCTGAACATGTCCACGTTTCTGTCTCCTAACAGAAATCCGGCTCTCTTGCAGGAGTTCCAATTTCAGGGGTAAGAACTTTTCTCTCTCTTATACAACTTTATTTAAACACGTGTGTCTGCGCTCAGCTGTGAGGCTGTCGCTGTGCTGCAGTAACACATGGTTTTCCTCCCAAGATTTTTTTTTTCTGAGTAGAGAATATTTTGCAGGACATCCAATCAAGTCTCCCATGTGACACCTCAGAATCAGCTGATTTGTTTTCTATGAAGGCAGGAAAAACTGCCTTCAGACACGATCTGTATGTTTTCAGAGTTACAGGCCCTCAGTGTCATGGATCCATCATAGTGTGAATAACCTGCAGCAGTTTCATGTCTGTGACACAGAGCAGCAGAAACAAGCGCTCGGACTGTTTGATCTGATTTCTGATAACACACAGGAGGAAACCTCCAGAAGTGCATTCTGGGTAAATTTCAGTGGGTTGTATCATCCTGTGGGCTAGGAGGGATGGGTCAGAAACAAAGGTCTCACCTACGGTTTGATACCAGGCTCATGCTCTGGCTGTGGCACTGTCTGGGTAACACTCGAGTGCTCGTATTGACCCAAAGCTGCTAATAACTGCTGGTTTGGAGCTCCCAGGAGGTGCAGGTGTGTTTGGGGTTGGATCGCTCATCTCTTACTGTTTCCGTGTCTTCAGTGTCTCGGTGACCAGTCAGCTGCTCTGGTCGGTCAGATGTGCTTCGACGAAGGCCAGGCCAAAAACACGTAAGCGCTCTGTTCTTTATTACACTCACGTCATCGTTTCTCACCGTGCATTCATTACATAATAATTACATGACAGTTGAGACTATCAGGATATTCATAGGAATATTTCATGGGTTAAACTGGATTACAGATTCGTGCTGAAAATGACGCTTCACTCAGACGGCGTCCACACAGTCGATCTGTTTCACCTCTGCTTCCCACGCTGTCCCGTCTCCACCCTGCTACAAATGGTGTCTCTGCTGTGTTTCATTAAAATGTATAGTGACTGTTTTCACTCTTAATGAAACGGTTATGTTTAGTAAACTGTAACATTTAACATTTCAACCAGGCTGTCCTGGCTGTTAACCCTGTACAATGTGCTGCTCGCACCACTCCAGCCTCCCTATGGAGGACTCTGCATGAAGCAGCCGGATCACCACAGCACCGACACAGGACAGGTGTGACAGGGAGTCACCTGAGAAAGCAGCATTATACAACAGTTTGGGATGAAAGTGTTATCTAATAGCAGAGGGTTAGAGGTCAAAAAACATATAAAGCGTTCATGAACACACTCATAAATGGTTGAATTTATAATTAAAGTCACCTGTAAACCCCTCACCTGTCTAACTGTTCTGGTGTACAGGTATGGGACTGGCTGCTTCCTGCTCAGAAACACAGGCACCAGGGTGAGACGTTGCTTTTTTAAATATATTCATTGCTGTAACCATTTTAATGAGACATATTTCCCCGTTATTTCACCCTCTCTGTAATCATTTTCATGTGCCAGTCTGTGATGTCCGACCACGGCCTGCTCACCACAGTCGCCTACAAACTGGGAAAAGACGAGCCGGCCTGCTACGCCCTGGAGGTGGGTGAAATAACCCTGACCGGTGACGGCTGTCTGCGCGCCGAAGTGATCTCACAGTCTGCTGCTTTTCTTTTTCCTGCAGGGTTCAGTCGCCATAGCGGGCGCAGTGGTGCGGTGGCTGAAGGACAACATGGGGATCGTGCAGTCCTCCTCGGAGATCGGTACGCTCATCGCCGTAGAATACCTGCAGGACTCGGCGCTGGGATTTGAGCTTGAATATCACCTCCTCTGTCTCCTGTTGTCTCTTTCAGAGAAACTAGCAGCAGCAGCGGGAACGTCGTACGGCTGTTACTTTGTCCCGGCTTTCTCCGGGCTCTATGCCCCCTACTGGGAGCCCAGTGCAAGAGGGTGAGAGAGTCAGCTGTTTGAATTATACACTGCAGGGTCATCCTACACTGAACGGATGCTAAAATTGTTATATTTCTGTTACCATTTTGGGAACATTACATATGAGCAAAATGAGCCCAGTACTGACCCTGAGGAACCCCAAACCTAACCTAGAAAACTCCAAATAATACCACAATAAATGTGGAAATATTTGGACATTTTAACGTTTTGTTTCTGCATTCGGATTCGCCCTCCTGTGCTTTGCAGCATCATCTGTGGACTCACACAGTTCACCAACAGGAACCACTTGGCCTTTGCTGCTCTGGAGGCCGTCTGCTTCCAGACCAGAGAGGTGAGCTCGCTGTTTGCTTATTGGAGCTCCAGAGTGGCTTTATTTCAGCCAGAAGGAGTTTCAGCCTCTACAGGAGTTAATAAAGGATTCATGAGGTGTTTAAAACTCGAGTTCAAGTGCTGTGTGTGTGTGTGTGTGTGTGTGTGTGTGTCAGATCCTTGATGCGATGAATCAGGACAGCGGCGTCCCTCTCACACAGCTGAATGTGGACGGAGGGATGACGTCCAACAGGTTACTGATGCAGCTGCAGGCCGACATCCTCTGCATCCCCGTAGGTAAGAAGACTCAACACACACACACAGATTTTGTGTGTGGAAGTTTGCATCCTTGTATTTTATTTGTTTAGATGTTTAAAGTGTAAAATGAAGCGCTTCATGTCTTCTAGTTTAAACTCTGAGTTAAATACGAGGAGCCGGTGACGCGAGCCTGGACCTGGACTTTAAACGGTCCCGTCTCTGCTCACTTTTGTCCCATTTAAAACAGACTCGTGACCTTTGACTGATAAACAGACTGAAGGTAAAAGCAGAAATGTACCTGTGTTTACACACAGTGTGTCACCAGTTAAGCATGAATGGATTTTACACACGTATCCATATTTTTTTTCACTGTAATTCTTTTGCAGTGGTGTGTAAGTGGAGGATTATATCACCTGCTATCAAAGCCAAACAGTTTGCAGCAAAACAAATGAACAGATCGCTCCTTTAGATTTTTAGAGACTTTATAAGAGAGTGTAACGACCGCTTGGCTCATGCTGACGTGTTTGGTCACACGCAGAAGTGACAACATGTCCTCATGTCTGATGACAGATGATTCTTGTAAAACACTCCCGGTAAACCCCTAACTTGCAGCAGCACTGCTCCCCCCAGTGGTGGGAGGTTTGATAAAACCACAACATGAACTCAGAATGACTCAGAACTAAAAATATATCAAAGGTACTTTTTGTAAAAACCTTCGTAGCACAACAGTTGGTTCTAAATGTGAGTTCAAGTTTTTCCTTCATTTCCATCAAACGATGCAGCATCCTTTCATTTAGCAGTTTGGCTAAAGAAGCTGAAGGGAGGCGGCTCACTCAGGTTTGTACAAATCAGCAGTTGCAGCAGCTTTTATTTTGAAAATCTGACACTTAAGAAATTAAAATTAGAAATTCTTTATTGTCATTGCACATTTTCATGCAACAAAGTTCTGTTTGAATTCTGGTTTAAAGCATCTTGGTAAATTTCTGTAATGTACTACGGGGGTTTGATGGCATCAAATCACCTCGATAGCATCCAGTAGCTGACTGGAGGCTTTTATTTCTTAAAAAAGACACTTAAATCATCCCATTAGTCCTCTAACTACACGGGAGCTTTTAATTTGAAAATTTAACAGCTGTGGTCATCCTGATAAGTTCTTATCAATAAGTTTGAACATGTGGCATCTTTTTTTAAATCTTTGAGCATGAGCAGAAGAGTTTTTGCTGAAAGGAGCTATTAAAGCCAGCAGCTGGTGAATTAATTAAAATTAATTAATGAGTCACTGACACGAACATGTCACTACAAATTTGTGCATAAAATAACCAGAATGCAGGAAGTGACGCAGCTGGTGGCTCTCACTAATTTAGCCTCTCTCTCTTTAATGTCCGTCTTGTGTCGCTCCAGTTCGGCCCACCATGTCAGAGACCACAGCTCTGGGTGCAGCCATGGCGGCAGGGGCGGCGGAGGGTGTGGGCGTGTGGAGCCTGAGCCCCGGTCAGCTCCCACATGTCACATCAGAGAGCTACGAGCCTCAGATCAACCCTGAAGGTAACACCACGACAGGCTGATCTTATATCTCATCATAGTTTTGGTTGCAGAGCTCCTTTTAATAGCAGCTTCTTTAAGTTAATGTATTTATAATTTACAGTGTTGGGCTTTAATGCATTAATTTGCAGTTTTAAGTGATTAGAGTGAACCTGAAGTTGGTTTTTAGGCTGTGTAACTGACAGTGAGATGCTCATCGATACCTGCAGAGACCTCATTACATTTATTTCAAAGCTTTATTTAATCAGTATTTTTGCACTATTTACACTATAAATATATTTATATATTATTATTATTGAAGCTACACAATAGCATATGAAGTAAAATGTTTGCCTTTCCTTTTTGTAAGTGGACTGATTCTCATGTAGCACTTTTCTACTCGAGTACTCGAAGCGTCTCATTCACACAAGCACTTTTTTCTACCTCTAAGTGCTTTCTATCCAACATCCACACACAGTCACATTTAACTCAGGGTTCAGTATCTTGCCCAAGGATACTTTGACATGGAGCAGCCAGGGATTGAACCACCAACCCTCCCATTAGTAGCTGACCCCGCTGTACCACCTGAGCCACACCCACCCTCAGCCTTCCTTTTAAAGCTCACAGGCCGGCCAAAATTCATAAAATGTGTCTGTGCTGTTTTGTCTGCAAAGCTTAGAAATTATGCTTTTGTGTATCGTTAATTTTACAGTTACAGTGGCAGCAGTTGAGCAGCAGGCTTTGAATCAGTTTCCACTGAGCATGTAATCACTTAGTGAATTTTAATAATGATCTGCTGCCATCTCCTGGATGTTCCTCTGATGACAGTGAAAATAAAGCTCCGTGCACTTGTTTCCTCAGAGAGCGAGTACCCGCTTCGCTCGCTGGAAGAAGGCTGTCCAGAAAGCCATGAACTGGGAGACCACAGAGCCCTGCTGCAACGGTGGTGGTAAGCAACCGCAGTACTGCAGTATTTTAAATGTATCACACATACAGGAAGTGACCTCAACAGTTGGATCATTTTCCCCTCACTCACTGACAACAGGTTTAGGGAAGAAGATGAACGACGCCCCCTGGGGGGTCCATCCCACTCCTCCCCCCACCAGAGTGGACCACTAAGGTCCGACACTTACCGCTGCCTGCCATGTGTAACACTTAGCTATGACTTGAGGCATGATCAGGTTTTAAAGGCGTTATTAACACGGTGTGTGACGGCTTGGACCGATGCAGATGTTTTTACTGATGCAGATGTTTTTTAAAGTCGACCTGCTCTGCTCATTTCCAGCTCCACGATTTTATTCTTGGACTGTGCTAAAGCAGCTTTGCATGATTCACGGTTCAAAATAATCCTTCCTTATCTCACGCTAGGACAACAAGCTCCTCCCTCTTTAACCCAACTATCTTCTGATTGGCTGCCCCCTTGTAAGCAGAAAGTGGGTGGGTCTTCTGTGCCTGAGAGGACCATATTAGGGACATCATACAGATTTAAAAATAGAAAAAAGCAGTGTGAAGCTGAGTGCTTTAGAGCAGTCTGCAGCCTGATCTTCAGGCTCATTATCAGAAACTTTGTCCCTGTTGTCACGAACATCCACCTTTGGAGCAGGAGACGGAGGACAGGAAGCAAAATAAGGTCCATTTTAAAGTTGCTTTTTTTATATATATAAATTCCTGTTTAAAAGCAGTTTAAATCCTTCCAAATTAAAGTCATGGAGGAACATGAGGAAACGTTACATTTGGAATTTCCAATAACCTCCGTGAGCCACACTAACAGGAAGTAAGGTGCTGCAGGTGTGTAGTGACGGGACTCAGGGCAGATTGGATGCTACACTGACTCCTGAACTGGTCTACTTGTCCATAATGAGCTGTGAACTCCTCACATTCTTGCTGTTTTTCTGCTTTTTAAAGGTTTTTAAACTGATTTATACTAAAACGACCTAAAGGTGAATTAAATCTGAGTCAGGTCCAGCCTGATTGATTGCGCATGTGGCTGCATTTATTTACTGTATACCCTCTGTCAAGTTTTTTTTTTTTTTTTTTTTTTAGCAGGGTAATGTAAAAGGTTCTGGATGGATTTGCTGGAAATTTAGACCAGAGGAGGGGCTCGGCCACCCATTGTAGAAGTGATCATGTTGTGGAGTTGATTTAGATAAGATTTGGATCCATGAATTTTTTTTCTATGATTCTTTTCCATATAAGGTCAAAATTGGACAGCTGACTTCATATATTTACAAAGACTACAGTATGTAACTGATTGCTGACAAACTGGATCCAAGAACTCACTTCCTGTTCCAGTTCTCAGCCTTGGGGAGGGTATACAGGCTCAGGACTGATCTGTTTTTGACTCTTATATGAACTGATGGAAATCAGGAGGTTGCGGTCACTGGGAGGTTGGTGCTCTAACTCCTGGTCTGCAGCTAAGATGCTAAGTGACACTAAGCGTTCCTGTAGTGTTTGTGTAGTTTTAAACCTTTGCTTCTAGAAAACCGGAAGGCATCGGCTGTTTCCTCTCTGACCCTCGTCTTGTCCGCCTCACAGACCACCAGCAGAACCTGAACTGTGTGGAGCCTCTTTGTGGGGAACAAGAAGACTGTGGAACACGATGGAACTGGACGACCGCTCGATGAGCGTGCGATCACCTTCGGTGAGGTGCAGCCTCCGAACATTCCTGCGATTTTTAATCACGAACCTCAAGTGCCATCTGGAAGGAAGGAAAGACGCGACCTGCAGCCAGGAACGGTTCCACGCTGTCCAGTAAAACCGATGAACCCTGCCCTTCAACACAGACTGTTGTTTCTGCTGTACCTCTCACTGCACCCACAGGGAATCCTGGACTTATTTTTAATGTGCTCTGTACTAGTGTTGATGTCTTTACCCTTTTCTCCCAAATCCAAGCACAGGGTTCTACATGGAGTGGGAGGGGCCATTTTAAAACGGGGTTGGATGAAATTAGAAAATCGTCCTTAAATAATTTAACTTACTGTGATCTGAAAGCTGACTTACTCTTAACAGCACTTTAATTTATCCTGCTCATGGAAAAATAAAATCATCTCATTTTTTTAATCTGTTTATAGTAAAAGTGCTTTTAGACTCGTTTATATTTAATAATCTTCACACTTGATGACCATGAAAATCTGGCAGATCATTTTCCATGAGAATAAAGCTGCTCCTCTGAACGGGGGAATGTGGTGACTGATTTCACACTCCAAGAAAATGTTTCTGAATCACCAGGATGTGGTTTGATCTAGGGTTTAATATTTTTCCCGAAAATGACATGAATCAAATCCCGGGAAATGACGAGCCATTTCCCGGGAATCCCGGGAAAAAGTTTATTTATTTATTTATTTTAATTAGGCCTTCTGTAGCCTGTGTCGGCCTTAACCTATTGTGATATTGTAGAGGTAGCTTTCCAGCTATGTCCTGTTATGCCCAGTAGGGGGCAACGTTGGCTTGATTAACGCAATAAAACCTACATCTCGGCATTTGAGTGCTCGAGCTATGCGGTGTTGTATCGTTCCTCAACACTCCCTTAACAAATATAATTCAATATTCCTCCATTGTACATGGAATTATACCAAGATATTTTACAACTGCTGGTGCAAAACAATACGGTTCATCTCCACAGCATTGATAATGGCTCAGCCACGCTGTCGTGGCGACATCTGTTACACTGTATCTCCACCAGTGGAACGCTGTAATAGTCATTGAAAAGTTAACTACCGTACTACACTATAATATGGCATAACACAGGGCCTTGAGTAATGCACTACGACTTGGTCATTGCCATTCTGGCAACAGCAAATTTATAACACCGTGTCTGAGGGTTAAAGTAGGTTCGCTGTGAATCGTCTTTTGAAAAACTGGCCAATCCTTATAGCCTAAAAAATATACATTTTACTCAACTCCATTTTAAAAGCGAAATATGTTAAAGCAATCTATTTCATGATAATTTCTTCACCCATTAGGCCCGTATCCTAATTCATGGTTGTTAGTAAGCGGCTGCAAACGAGGAAAAGAAACACTCGAAGTTAAACAGATATTTCTTTATTGTTCAGGGCAGGCATATTTTATAGGCTATATAATGCAATATAACAATATATAATAATATAAAATTATATAATACAAAATACCTTAGGGTAAACACATTGCCTACGATTTTAACAAATTAAAGAGGAAAAAAGTACAACTGTGTAATACCTCTATTAAAACGCTTGCGATGAAGGCTGAAGCCTTAAACGGAGGCTGAACGTGCCTGAAATGAAGAGTAATGCTTTTCGCATTAAACGAACCCTTCTCTCAATATTTCCTTAAATTTAACATTCTGAAGCTTTCTTTTCTTTCTGAAAGTCAAATCGACGCGCGCGACTTTTTTCCCGGTTTCCCGTCTAACGTTTCCCGGGAAACGGGAAATGGTTCTGATCGCATTTCCCGGGAATCCCGGATCCCGGGATTAAACCCTAGTTTGATCCCATCATATGAATGAAGCACACTGTGATATATTCAGCCTGTTAGAGGTTTAATATGCTGCAAATGCAATAAAGAAAAGAGAATTTTTAGCTGGTAATTGATAACATTTACAAAAATATCTTTTAAATGACAAACACGACGTCTGAGGGGAGACAGTTCAGTCCGCTCGCTCAGGAGCAGGAAGTTCGAGGGATTTGGGGGGGGGGTGCGAGGCTCAGCGGGAGAACTGCCTCCTGTCGCTCTTTCCTTTGTTCACGTGTTTGAAGATTTTGGATTTCTGCACGTTTTTGGACTTCTGGTATCCAAAACCGCCGCCACCGCCGCGCTTCTGCAGCTTCGCTCCTTTGCTGCTGTGCACGTCTGAAGAGAAGCTGAATTAAGGAGAACAGATTTTTTAATTTTTTTATAATTAAACACCTGTTAACAGATAGATCCTCTGCTGGTCACGGTTTACCGGGGAGAGCTACACACTTATTTTTCCTTTTATGGCACCATGCAGACTTTTTTTGGTCTCACACAAACCTTGTTTTTTTTTTTTTTTACCTCGCGTGATGGGAAATTCTGCAACTTTCATATTTTTAAGCAAAACACATAAAAACAAGCAGCAAAGGATACTGAGATCAACATATGGAGGAACTTTGAAGCCGAAGGAGAGCGCCACCATGGGGAGGTTCAGGGTGTTGACGTCGTAGATCTGTTTGAGCGAGTGGGAATCGTAAGCCCTCACGTAGGACTTGTAGGCCTCCTGGGCGGACTTGTGGAGGTAATAGTTCTTTTCGATCAGTTTCTCCAGCTGAGGGACGACAGGCAGAGATCGAGTCACCAAAGTGCGCTTCATTAATGAGATGTTGCTGACAGCAAACTGCAGCTTCCTCCTCACCTGAGACTGTATATCAGAGATTTTAGTCCAGGAAAATTCAAACTCGCTCAGTGGGACCTAGATGAGATAAAACACATAAATACAGACAGACTCACAGGGGACAACGCATCCGTGCCCATGAACATCTCATCACAGCTATTTTGTTTTCCATGTAACTGGGCTGCAAATTGAAATTGGGGGGGGGGGGGCAGAACGAAGCCCTGTGGGACACCACGGCACAGTGGGAGGAACCCAATACAAAGCCTCCAACAGATTTAAATAACTAATGCAGCACAGAGCCAAATCCTAACTTAACAGTACAGGTAGACGATCTGCTCACCTTGGCCTGTTTGAGGAAGCGCAGGAAGCCAAGTTCCTCTGGCCGGAGGATGAGGAGTGCGTGGCCTCGGCCGTTGATGCCTCTGGCGGTTCGGCCCACTCTGTGGATGTACTCCTGTGAGAGGAAAGTCCACCTAAAAGTTAGTCCTATTCTGGGACCTTTTGCTCCAACATGTGAAACAAATACTGTATATACATGTAAAATACAAAAATAAACATCTTATTGACCTTGGGATCATCTGGAGGGTCGTACTGGACGATCCAGTCCACCTCGGGGATGTCCAGGCCTCGAGCTGCCACATCTGTGCACAGCAGGATGCCGGAGTCGGCGTTGCAGAACTGGAAGAAGGTGGTGGTACGTTTGGTCTGCTTCTGTTTGCCCTGCGAGGTGAAACGAAGCAAACGAAAGCTCAGAACTGCTGCATCTGCAGGTCTCTGTGAAAGCTCAGACATTTTCCTGCACAGTCATGATCTGCACAAAGCTTCCTTAGCAACACCAGAAAAAGTAAATAAATAAAATCATATAATAATAAAAACACTGTCAGCTGCCAGTGCCCCCCTCAGCCTCCTGGGAGTAAAAGCTTCAGGTGGTACAAATCCCCTGGAAGTACACGCTCTGTGGGGGGGGGGAGTTGAATTAATAAGAACCACAATTAAGAAATGCTAAAATCATAAATCAAAGCAGCAATAAAAAAAAAAAAAAAAAAAAAAGAAGTGCAAAAACTGCTCCAGAGCTGCTCAAGAAGATGATCTTAATTTAAAATTCAATGATTTTGATTTTTAGAGGCCTGAAAACTGAAGTTTCTGATGAAGCTGTGTCTGGAGGGCTTACATGGATGGCCATGACGGGCAGGTCGATGTAGTTGAGCAACTCGTAGTGGAATTTGACCGACATGCAGGAAGAGAAGAAGACCATCAGCTTCTTCTTGCGATTCTTCTTCAAGAAGGTGAAGAGCAGCAGGAAGCGCTTCTCTGACGGACACCCACGTATCCCTGAAACAAGAGAGCGATCACTGCATCAGCAAAAACAGGGAGGTGACAGTTCTGTTTAATGTGCCCCGATTAAAAACAGAGGGTAAAATTATTTTAAAAAACACTGAAAGGAGGGAAGTGTGTTTTTTTTGGGTTTGGCTGAAACCTCAGAGGGTTTTTCCTGGATAGGAAAGCTGTTGGTTGGGTACCTGCTCGAGGCCGTCCACTGTGGCTTTGTCTTTGTTGTCGTCCACCCCAACATAGAGCGGCTCCTTCTTCAGGGAGATGCGAGCCAAGTCCTCCACCTTCCGGGTCTGAGTGGCTGAAAAAAGCATCGTCTGCCGCCGCTCTGAGTGAAAGCAAAGAAACGATGAGTGAGAGGCTTCAACTGAGTTTGAAGGACTCTCAGAGGGTTTAGGGTCTGATCCAAGATCAGCTTTATTCAGTTCTTCAATGTGTTTGAGGATGTTCAGAGATTTTGTCAATCACCAACAATTCAATGTGGTTAAAGCATGAATCCACACATGAAGACAGGCCTGTAAGTAAACATCTGTGGATCTGAAGGTTTTTTCACCCTCATCATTGGGTTCATTTGGGGTTAAATCAGCTGATACGTACTGGGCAGCAGTTTGATGATCTGCTTCAGCTCCTCCTCGAAGCCCACCTCCAGGATCCGGTCGGCCTCGTCGATGATCAGACACTGCAGGTTCTTGTACATGAAGCCGGGTGTGTTCTGAGGACACAAAACGAGCCACTGATACGATGCTCTTAAAGGTAAGAACGAGGAACAGGGACGTTTGTTTCTGCTCACCTGCAGGTGGTCCAGGAGGCGCCCGGGCGTGGCCACCACGATGTTGACGCCGTTGGCGAGTTTCTGGGCCTCGGCTGAGCGGTTGCTGCCTCCCATGATCAGACCGTAAGTGTGTACGTGGTGCGTCATCAGTTCCTTCAGCACGCCGTACGTCTGCATGGCCAGCTCGCGTGTAGGAGAGAGGATGATGACGCCGGTGCCTGAGAGGAAGAGGAGGAGAGCAGTTAGAGTCAGTGAGTGGAAACAGGAGGATGAAGCTGTGCAGAAGAGGAGGAAAGCAAGAGGGCAGCTCACCATTCCTGGGCATGAACTTGAGTTTGTAGATGAGCTCGATGCACGGAATGAGGAAGGCCAGAGTTTTCCCGCTGCCCGTCTTAGCGGCAGCCAGGACATCCCTGCAGGGGAGCAGAGGGCTTCATGTTAGCCACGCCGCCTTTACTGAGCAGCTCAAAGTCTGAAAGTACGACTGACCCACCTTCCCTCCAGCAGAGGGCGGATACTTTTGTGCTGGATCTCGGTCATGTGCTCGAAGCCCATGTCCTTCACTCCCTTCAGTGTGTTCTCGCTCACCAAGCTGGCGAGAGAGGCAAACGACGTGTCCTCGAACGCCCCTGAAACAGACAGAACTTCATTTTTATAAGAGCTCAACACGAAAGCAGTCCAATCAATGTCCAACCAGCAGCGTATGGGCTGTAACACTTCAATATCATCATTATAAGAAATAAAAAAATAAAACACCAGTTTGTGGGTTTCTGCTGATCCAGCTACTTTTAAGGACTGAACTCAAAGACCGACTTCTTCCAAAGATCCAGGAGCAATCTGTGCATTTATTCTGTGTCACACGGCAAAAGTGATAACCAAACAGCTCTGAGATCATCAGCTTAACAATCTGATCCAGAATCTATGGTCAGTCCTTCAAAAGCAGACACAGAAGCCCAGAACCAGCGCGAGCTCCGATCGGACGATCTCCATCAATCAGGATTTGACCCAGAAGCAGATCTCCAGCAGAGAACTGCAGGAGTCCTGAAGGGTCCACACAGTAAACACCGACTCTTTACATTCAATTGATTTGCCAATAAAAGTCTTTAAAACTTATGAAAATCGTTCCTCACTAGAAAGAAAAAAAAAATAAGGCGCCAAAGTGTATGAAACAAATTTTGTGTCAATCCCAGAACTTCTGGCCGACACTAACGCAGGAAAGTCACCTGAAAAAGCCACAGTGGACGTTTTATCTGTTTAATGGACACTTTATTAGGTACACCTTGCCAGTGCCGGGTTGGGCCCCTTCTGCCTTCAAAACGGCTTCAATTGTTCATGGCACAGATTCAAAAAGGGGCCAAAAACATTACATCAATACAAAGCTCATCAGACCAGCCAGCGTTTTTACCTCTGCAGGACGTTTATCAATGACAGATATTTGCATCAGCGAGCAGCTGAACAAAAAGCTGGATGATAAAACCATGAAGATAATTATTGTGAAATAACTTCCCTCTATAGAAATGTGACATGATCAAAATAATGTGGACAGAACTCACCCATCCACGTTTGGACTGACAACACAAATGTTCAGGCGGTCGCAGCTGTACGCAGCAGCGCGTTAGGACTGAGCAAGATAAACGAGAAAATGTCGACAGAAAACGTTAACGAACAAAACAACCCGACGGACAAAAGACGAGAACACTGTCGGGAAAAAAGGTCCGAGGAATTCGGCACAGCAGACTGTGGCAGTAAGGAAGCTACAACACGGACTATACGCTTCCCATTGGAAGGAGTGCCATCCTTTAGAGGACGCACAGTCGCAGACTCCTGCACCACGCCTCACAACAGAAACCAAAGCTACGCAGTGACATCACGAGTGCAGCTGTCTACTTAACACGAGCGGACGATGTTGGGTTGAAGCTGCTGATTAAAGCCGCTGACCCTCGTTACCAACAGTTCTCTCAGACGGCGCTTTGCACACGGAGGGCAGACACACAGCTGGACAGATGTGACTTCACTGCCACATCTGATCCACCTCTGAGCCTCACTGCCCACTTCACTGGGACACTACTGCACTTCCTGTGCCACTTTTAAATTTTTTATATTTTATTTTGCCACAGCTGAGTGAATGTCTCAACAATAAATATACTGTAGGACATAAATGTTGATGCTCTGACAAAAATTATATATTTAAATAAAAATTAATCTTCATTTAGGAGTAAAAAGGAACCTTTAAGCTTGGCAGTGATTTCATTTATACTCTGATATTTATCAACAGACTGATATGAAAAAATTTCTGTTATAAAATTTTTTCCCATATGGCCTGGCTCAGGGATCCTCATGTCCAGGCCTCGAGGTCCAGTGTCCTGCAGGTTTTAGATGTGTCTCTGCTTCAACACACCTGAGTCAAATATAGAAGTCATTAGCAGGACTCTGGAGAACCTGACTGCATACTGAGGAGTAATTCAGCCATTTGATTCAGGTGTGTTGGATCAGGGACACATCTAAAACCTGCAGGACACCGGCCCTCGAGGCCTGGATGTGAGGACCCCTGGCCTAGCTGAACAGGTGTACCTAATGAAGTGTCCAGTGAGTGTACATCAGAGTGTCCTTCCAGCCGTCCTGTCAGGGGGAGCTGACTCCGCCCACAGAGACGACCGTAAGAGTTTCTGTCTGCCTCAGCTGACACCCGTATCACCATGGAAGCAGCGAACGGGCAACACATGAAGGCAGCACGGCTGTGAACGCCTCACAGGCAGCACACCTGATTGGCTCAGTACCTGTTAATCCACACGGCAGCTCAGGCTCCTCCTCCTCTTCCTCAGGTTTCTCAGCAGCTGTCTCTCCATTCTCATCTGCTACTTCAGCCTCTTCCTCCTCCTCCTCTTCTGCCTTTACAGTTTTGCACTTCTTCACAGCTACAATCACAACACAGATACTAATTAAGACAACAGCGTAGACCTGTTGGTGTCACACGAACAAACCGCTCCAACTGTTACCTGGAGGTTCAGCACCATCAGGCAGCTGCTTCCTTTTCTTTTTCTTCTTCTTCTTCATTGGAGTTTCGTCTGTGCTGGTTCCTTCCACTGCTCCCTCTTCTTCCTCCTGGTTCTCCTCTGGTTCTCTGGGGACCTCCTCCTCCTCCTCCTGGAGGCCATTCAAGTTCAGACCCACTGAAAGTGAAGAAGAGCGTTAAACACTGACGAAGAAGAGCAGAGCCATTGACTCACTAAAGCAGATAACCCGTAAGCTGGAGAGGGAATGGCGTCTCACTAAATTAGAAGATGCTCATTTAGCCTGGAAAAAGAGTTTGTTGCTCTATAAAAAAGCCCTCCGTAAAGCTAGGACATCTTACTATTCATCATTAATTGAAGAAAATAAGAACAACCCCAGGTTTGTTTTCAGCACTGTAGCCAGGCTGACAAAGAGTCAGAGCTCTGTAGAGCCGAGTATTCCTTTCACTTTAACTAGTAGTGACTTCATGGATTTCTTTACAAATAACATTTTAGATATTAGAGAAGAAAATTATTCATAACATCTATCATTTATCTTCATGTTCGGCTGCTTTCAGCACTGCTGGTATTGTTTAGACTCTTTCGCTCCAATTGATCTTCAATAGTTACTTCCTCCAAACCAGCAACATGTTTATTAGATCCCATTCCTACTAGACTGCTTAAAGAAGTCTCACAATTAATTAATACTTGAATCTTAAATATCAGCCCTTCAAGGTGGCTGTAAACAAACTGCTACTTAAAAAGCCATCACTGACCCAGCTGTCTTAGCTAATTATAGGCCAATCTCCAACCTTCCTTTTCTCTCAAAGATTCTTGAAAGAGTAGTTGTAAAACAGCTAACTGATCATCTGCAGAGGAACGGTTTATTTGAAGAGTTTCAGTCAGGTTTCAGAATTCATCACAGTACAGAAACAGCATTAGTGAAGGTTACCAATGATCTTCTTACAGCCTCTGACAGTGGACTCATCTCTGTTCTTGTCCTGTTGGACCTCAGTGCAGCTTTGATACTGTTGACCATAACATTTTATTACAGAGATTAGAGCTTGCTATAGGTATTAAAGGTACTGCACTGCAGTGGTTTGAATCATATTTATCTCATAGACTCCAATTTGTTCATGTAAATGGGGAGTCTTCTTCACACACTAAGGTTAATTATGGAGTTCCACAGGGTTCTGTGCTAGGACCAATTCTATTTACATTATACATGCTTCCCTTAGGCAGTATTTTTAGAAAGCACTGCATAGCCCTACAAATCTTGGTGTCAAACCAGATACTTCTGGATGGAATTACTTTGGCCTCCTGTAACATTGTGAGTAATTTTTGGGTCACGGGGTTCCCATGATGCATTGAGTTTTTCTTTTCATTCACCTCTTTTTACTCTGTTTATACCCCACTCTGCATTTAATCATTAGTTATTATTAATCTCTGTCAGTGTGTCTTTTGTCCTGTCTCTCCCCCTCAGCCTCAACCGGTCACAGCAGATGACTGCCCCTCCCTGAGCCTGGTTCTGCTGGAGGTTTCTTTAAAAAGAAAAGGGGAGTTTTTTCTTTCCACTGTCACCAAGTCCTTGCTCAGAGGTACTGTTGGGTTTTCTCTGTAATAATTGTAGGGTCTTTACCTTACAACGCAAAGCGCCTTGAATCGCCTGTTTGTTGTGATTTGGTACTATATAAATAAAACTGAATTGAGTTTAACACTGATGATGAGCAGCTTACTGTTGATGAAGTCAAAGGAAACCTCTGGAAGCCCGGTTAGCACAGTGCTAGCTAAACGCTTTTCTATCCTAATCTTCGGAGCTAATCTGGGCGACATGCGCGCAGATGAGAAACGGTGAGAGCACACCTGGGCGCAGTCGCAGTTTAGTCCAAACTCAGGTTTAAACGTTAAAAGAGTAAAAGCATCGGAAACGGAGCGCGAGGAGCTAGCTGTTAGCTTAGCTTCCGACAGCAGCGAGGACGTTCAAAAACTCACCTCCACCTGCTCCATCAGCCGCTCCACCTGCTTCTGCTCTCCGCTGCTGCTTCTGCAGTTTGCGCTCTCGGTCCTTCTCGCTTCTCTTCTGGATCTTCTTACGAAGGAGCTTCATCTGCAGCTCCGCCATGGTTACCACACACGTGCGTACGTGAGTGACGCTCAGGACCCCTCAGTGGACCGGAAACGGGCAGCAGTGAGCAGTGCCTGAGTGAAAATCACAAAGGACCCCACACTCTGGGAAAGCAGCCGAAATAATGCCTCAAAGAAAAGATTTACAGAAACTAAAAGCGGTGAAACATTTGCTTCCCCCTCAGAGGAAATAAAGGTTAAATAATATAAAAGTATGGATTAGTAATTATTACGTACTGTGAATCATTTAAGGCACTAATGCTTATTACCAGGAAACTTCTCCAATTCAGCACAAAAAAACCAAAAACTTTGTTCAGGTTTTAAAATGTACTTTATTTTTTAAACATGCAAATAAGAAACACACACACACACACACACACCCACACACACACACACAACACACACACACACACACAGAATGTAAGTGTTAGGACCAGTTTAAGAAAATAAATATTAGATTTTTTAAATAATTATTATTGTTAATTTTGGGAATAAAGTCAAATTTTGAGATAAATGTTGCAATATTATTTAAGGATAAAAGTCAAGCTAATGTTGATTAAAACGTTAAAAAAATTTATAGTTTACTCTTGAAATTGTTTTTCAGCAAAACACTATTTACACACTGAATCAGTGTGAATGAGGAGAACAAACCGCTCAGCAAAACTTGCAGAAATAAAACTGGAAACTCTGACGTGTGTGCTGGAGCAGAGCACTGGGTCACAATGTGTGAGCTCCAAATGTTCACCCTGGATTTATGTAAATGAAAGGAAAACTCACATAAATCTATAAATAATGAGATGAAAAATAAATTTGCTGGCAGATAAAACATTCAGGTTGTTTTCATGTGTTGTGATGTTCATTAATCTTCATTAAAAGGAGCAGAAGTTGTGTGTATAAACTGCTGCAGTCCAAAAAGGACAGCTCCAGGTTTCCTTCTGCTGGACAGCGAGAGGAGCTGTAAATATTCCCTCATACAGAAAAAAGGACAACGAGGCTGAAAACAAGAGTTTCTTTATTCAGAACAGAAACCCAAACAAGCTTCAGCTGGCTGACACAGAGCTTGGGACTGTCCACATCTTATCTGGTTTCTGGATGAAGGACATCCAGAAGTTCAGCCACAGACTGAGAAATGTTTACGCATGTCGGCCAGCATGACCTCGGCGAACTGGTTCAGGAGGTCGTGTTTGGGTGTGCTCAGTGGACGGCTCAGAGACGTGACATCTGTGACCCGAGGCTGTGGGCGTGGACACAGAAGCGGGGCGAAGCTCGTGGTGGGGCCCACAGACTGGGGCTCATCCAGGTCTCGGCCCCCCACATCAGGAGAAGGAAAAGAGCAGCGTAGCATCCTGTCTGCCTTACAGAAGGAAATGAAGTTATGTTGGCAGTTTGTGTTGCTCAGTTTTCTGTTATTGTCAAAAATAGACTGGAAATGTCTTCTTTATACAACTAAAAACTTTAAAATCCATATTAAAATGTGTTCATGAAAAGTGTCACTATTTTCTACGTTCATCTCAATGGTTTGAAGAAACAGAAACATATATTGAACAGATTGAAATGATGAACTTGGAAGTGTTTTAATGCTGAAATGATGTCTGTGGTAGAAACAGTTAAACAGTCTCTCTCTCTGTCTCTCTGTCTCTCTCTCCCTCTCTCTGTCTCTGTCTCTCTCTGTCTGTCTCTGTCTCTCTCTCTCTCTGTCCTGTCTCACTCTCTGTCTCTGTCTCTCTCTCTGTCTCTCTCTCCCCTCTCTCTCTGTCTCTCTCTCTCTTTCTCTCTCTCTCTTGTCTCTGTCCTCTCTCTCTCTGTCTCTCTCTCCTGCCCTCCTCCCCTCTCTCTGTCTCTCTCTCCCTCTCTCTCTCTC